>NW_026555335.1:4811747-5550933 GCF_029017545.1 Prosopis cineraria
TCTTCCTTTTTTCCAACTAATTTCAAATCTCTTACCATTTCAATTTTCCTAATACTTAAAAGATAATATGAAGAAATGTTATTAACAAGATATTATTTTTATTAAATTGTCTTTATCTTAAAACAATAAAAATCTTTGGATATTATCTTATAATTTGGTAGGGAGGAAATACTTCTTATTTCAACTTTTAAACAGTATTTTAATTTTGTTAACAAAGTTTAACTGCATGACTTGATGGCAAAGTAAAGTTGAGTTAATGATTAATTAGCTATTAATGATGTCAGAAGCACTTCAGGACAATATAAGAATATTTAACAATGCAAATTTTTAGTAAATGAAAAACATCTTACCATGACAAGAATATGATTTATTGGGAAAAAATTACAAATTTTGAGAAACCATAATATTTTTTCGTTAATTGTAATGTGTCAAATAATAATGCAACACCTTTTTTCCCAATAAAAAGGTAAACCTTTTCGAATAAAAGTGAGGACCATGGAAATCTGAATGTACGTAAATATTCAACTCTAAAAATATCAAAGCCTAAATATTGAATGTAAACACATCTTTTATTAAATATTTAAATATTAATTTGTTACGTTATAAAGAATTAATCCCTTTTGTTGGATCAAGTCTTATTAGTAGCAATGCACAATAAATTAGAAAATGCACAATGTGTCAATGTAAATACTAAATATCGCAGAGGGAGAGAACTGTCAAACCTAAATATCACATGTATTGTTGCTGGTTAATAAAGTCAAAATAATTATTTCAAAAAAAATAAAAGTTACCATGATACACGAAGTTTAACCAATCTTAAAAAGATTGGCAAAAAAAAAAAAAGTTTTAAAAGAAGAATTGAAGAGATAACCATCATGAGTGGTACTCAAGGTTAAGAAGAGAAACAACTTGCTATTTTACGAACATTATTACTAGAGTTTTATTTTTATTATTTTTATTATTTTTATAGGGATGTTTTGAATAAAGGCAATGAAGGAGTTTCTTTTTGAGACAAAGAACAAGGATTCTTGGGGTATGAAGGGCATCGAAAAGCTAAAAATCCTTAACCTATGGTAAAGCAACTTTAAGACAAAGCAAGTCAAAATATCTAGGATAAGTGGTCAAAAGATTCCCCACCCAAGGAAAGGTATGCTGGGAGCCAATTTTCCACGTGGACATAAAATTTGTTAAGGTATTGTTTATATGGGTGGATTCAGATTTAAAATTTGAAATGTAAATTTTACTCAATTACTTAAAAATGTTAGTTCAATTAATAAGAATTCAATTCATAACTTAAAAAGTCGTGGGATTTAATCCCGTCATCAATGTGAAGATTTTATTGGTGAATAATTTATAAATACATTTGTAAGTTTTTGTTTCTTTTTAATTTAAAAGCATGTCTTAGTTTTAGTAAGGCTTTCAAAACCTAACTCACACAAATTTTTTATATGAAAAATATTTTACTCAAATATCATTAGAAAATTTAAATCCAAAAAGGAAAACAAAACTAGAAGAGATGTGAAAGAGCTAGAATAGCCAGCATTTTAAATGATGAGGTGTAGGATGAATTTGAAATTATAAACAAATTATAATAAAATATTAATTTAAATTAAATTTAAATTCATACATTTTTATGAATCCAAATGGTAGATTTAACTCTAATCCAAGTCTAAATCCCTTCATTTGAATGCAACATAATATTTTATTTAAATCCCCGTCATTATATTTTATCAGTATTTTGGTTTTTGCATTGGATAATTCAACGCCATTAACTACATCTCCAGGATTTTTTTGGTTATAACTCAGGCATATTAAAACAATGAGGTGGGCCTTTCTTTGTTTTCTTTCCGGGTGAAACAAAGATGGGCCTTTCTAAAAAAGGACTACTTGAATTATCAATTGAGAAACCCATGAATTTCCGGGCGGTATGCTGGATCCGAGTAGCCCGGTCCATATGCACTATATCACTCGTGCTCTATATATATAATGGCTACCCCAGTAACCCTAGTTCCGCGTCTACCATCTCTCCGTTCTCATCTCCTTCCCCCGCCTCTCTTTCCCCTCAAGTCTTCGCCGCTGAAAATGGTGATGCCTCTTACCCTAGGCTCTTGTTGGCTATGTATGCTTTGTGTATCCATCTTGTTGCGTGTTTTCTTTTACGCTGATTGGTTTTTTATGCTTTCCCTGCACTGTCACGCAGCCTTTCAAAAGGTACGTTGAGATCGGGAGGGTTGCTCTGGTTAACTATGGCAAGGACTACGGTAAGCTCGTGGTCATTGTCGATGTCATTGACCAGAACAGGGTATGCCTCTTTTTTTCGTCTTTGTTACTTTCTACTTGCTATCACATTCGGGGTCACTCATTTGTTTGAGGACGTAAAAGTTTGAAGCAACACGTGTAAGGAAGTCAGCATTCGTTTTTGGTTTTACTGCTTCCCAAGCAACAAGCAGGTTATAGTTTACATTAACGCGCTTTCCTAGTAATCGGTATGCTGCTCTAGGTTTTATGGAAAATTGGGAAGTAATTGAACATGGGTTTTCACTAGTTGAATTTGGCGACTTTTTGTTCGTTTTACGTCTTAAAACTTCGTTGCTATCAATCAATCTAAACGCTGTTGGTTCGGTTTGTGCTGCAATTACCTATAAATTTTCATTTTAAAAATTTTTAATCGAGATACTGATCAAGTAAATCACGAGCGCTCGAGAGCAAGGTTGTTATAAACTTATCTTTGACTTCTTAATAGAGAGCTTTCACCTTGCTTTGATATCCCCGGGGATACTTTTTGAATTTAAATTCCATTTGGCCATCAATGTGTTGTTCCAGAAATGTTATTTGTATTCCAATTGAGTGCTTTAGGCTATTTTCTGATAATTGTAACAATTTTTGCAACTAGGGGTTATTGATGGACTTGTTATGAAAATACCAAAGTCTGTGAGGAACTCACTTTTCTACTTGCTTGAGAAGTTGGAGTGCTCATGCTATTTTTGAAATCATTTTGGCCATTGTTTGAGGACATGCTTGCTCTTAAATATTTGGAATTGGATCTTTAGTGTGATTTGTCTTCTATATGTTTTCAGGCTCTTGTTGACGCACCTGATATGGTGAGATCTCAAATGAATTTCAAGAGGCTCTCCCTCACTGACATTAAGATTGATATTAAGAGGGTTCCTAAGAAGAAGGATCTCCTTCAAGCAATGGAAGCTGCTGGTGGGTAAACTGTTGAAATACTTGCTGAGTATTTTATTCACGTAAGATATCATGTTTGGTAAATAATTGTTTTTATTTACAGATGTCAAGAAGAAGTGGGAGAATAGTTCTTGGGGTAGAAAACTGATTGTCCAGAAGAGAAGGGCATCTCTCAATGATTTCGATAGGTTCAAGATAATGTTGACAAAGATCAAGGTGGGATTTTGATTACTTGCGTTTTTTCATATCTGATTTTTGCACCATCTTGTATTTTGTTGAACAGTTTCATTGATTTTAGTCATCTGCAGTCTAAATATACCGGCTAGTTGTGTCATTTGTGTTCTTTAATTGTTGGGGCAGTTGATGCTAACCTACGTTGTTTATCTCTTGCAGAGAGCAGCTGCTGTAAAGCAAGAACTTGCTAAGCTGAAGAAGAGCGCTTAGGCGTTAGGTTGTGAGCTATATTCAAATTTTTGCTATGCATTTCTTTCGAGCAGTACACCTTCGATGTTATGAGTTACGTCATTTGGAGACGAGAAAGTTTTATTTTGGAATATTTATTGTTAGGGTATTGATGTTGGTCCTTAATAGTTGGAATGTCTGCGGATATGTCTAGCTCGTTTTTTTTTTTTGCCCTTTTAGAATTGTTTCCATTTGAGAATGCTGATTGTTTTTAGCAATACCTCATGCTGGTAATTAACTAGGCTTTGGTTGGAGGGTAATTTTCCGTCGCCTCACCTCTCCCCTCCACCCGCTCCATTCAAATCTCTACCCTCCAGCCAAAACTAAGTGTTATTGACTTCAAGATTTGGCGTATACATAATTGATTTTAACCTCTTTCATGGCCTGTATTTCATTCGGAAATGACAGCAAGTGGTCATTAATTGTGAACAATAATCACGAAAGTTTATTTGAACTTAGGTTTAGAGCTGAAGGGATTATTTGTGTACCTCGATAAAATTGAGAGCATTATTTGCATTCGAAGTGTTTCGGAAGGATAGAGAACTTGTCGGCCATATCGTCAAATCTGAAGGCATGCGTCTATATCTCCGAGCGTCATCTTGTGTTTAGGCGAAATTTGATTGGGATATGGTTGATTTATTTCTTGGCAAGTAATTCCTTTCAGAAAGAAAAAATCAAGTAATCTCGGTTCCGATTGTACTCATGGCCTCTCTCTTTTTTGATGAAATATAAGGGACAAATCACAAACGTCAGAAAAACAAAGTCTTACAGATAATCAAAGTAGCGTGTGTGTATGGCTGCCGTAAAATTCCGGGTTGGCACGGCGGAGACAACATTCCGCTCTGAAAACTTGATCTTTTTCAATGAATGCGGGTTGAAAAGCAGGCCATTCATAAGTCAGTGAAGGGGGCCGAGTTTAAAATCCTTGACAGTTAGTTTATTTTCTGTAGGGGTATGGAGTCAGATGCGGGACCTATGTTGCTTTCAGGGTGGGCAAGTTGCTTCCCTCAAATTTTCCAGAAACCTTGTATCTAGTATTGATACTTGTATCATTGCCTCTCCTGGTCCCTTAATCCCACCTGCTGAGCGAGCCCAGTTGAGAATCGAGAGTTAAGAAAGAAACAGGGATAGAAAAGACGACAATGGTGCTTGAAGATGTATTTGAAGAGAGTGACAACAGCCGTGATATCTAATTGGCCCGAATAGGAATGACATGAAAGGGAGAGGAGTGGATGAGGTTGAAGAAACAAAGACCATGCTTATTGATCTAATCAGTTGGTGGAATAGCAGAGCGCAGGTGTTTAATGGCAATCTTCAGTTCCTGTTATATCATTTCACTGCTGGTTTTATACTAGTTTAGTATGACCGGTCTAACTGGGTGGAGAGGGATAAGTATTTTTTAAAATCAAAAGACCTTACCCTGTTTAGCTCTGTTTCTAAGACAGAAAACAGGCGTGAAAGTTTGAAAACAAATTATCTTATACGGCCACAAAAACACAGAAGAAATCTCATGGTTAAAGAAGGTGCATTTTCTATGTTTATAGAGAGATGCAATTTGGAAAAGGGTGCTCATAGTGGGAATTGGAAAAGGGAAACTATCAAATGAAATATTATATTATTTTAAAATCCTTATAAATCATTTCTTTTATTCTTTACTTCAACAAATTTAGAACTAATACAAAAATATATCATAACAAAATAAAAATATTTTTATATTTATTTTTAGCACAAAAAATTTTTCATTTACTTTGCATACTTTTATTTCATAAAATCATTTATTTTTTATGCATCTTTGTTTAAAATGTGTTTTTAAACTTTTTATGTAATTTTTTTAAATTTGTGATCCTTAATATTATTTCTATTCATTTAAATTATTTTTTCATGTTAAAACATGATTTTGAATTAGTAGATTGCAATTTTTTTTTTGATTTTTGAACATGATAATGAAAATATTTTTAGAGAAAATTATCAACAAGGAAAGTAACAAATCTTTACCTGACAGAAATTCTTTTAAAAAAATAAATTAAGATAAATTTAATAAAATTATTTTCTATCAAACCTAATTATTAAATTTTATATAATTCTTCTGATAAAAGTCATATAATTATATGCTTTGCTTTTTACTATTTTTATAAAAGAAATACGCTCCTGCTGGCTCAGGTCTTGCGTCCGCACTCGATGGGAGGATGATGGAAGGATGCCAAGTCCATCTATGGCCTCCACGTAACTTCTTTTGATGAATGATGATACCATTTTTATTAAAAAAAGAAGAAGAAGAGAGAAGAACATTACATGGAGAGTAAGCATGGTTGCCAGTGACACCACACAAAAAATTGCTATAGTTTTACGGATAAGTTATTTAGTTTGATGCGTGTGTTGAATCAAGGTTCCTGAAAACTACCCTAAAATTGAAGAGGAGAGAATTTACCTATTAATAAAAATAATTACATTCATTTTTTACATTTATATCACCAGATATTCAAGCTAAACATAAAATATAAACTTATACTCTTGATGAGACATTAAAATATTATAATTTCACTAGCATAACTGGTTTTGTCAATATCAAGAAAGTTGATCTTCCTTGTGCTCATACTGGAAAAGGTTGGTTTCTGTTTGTTGACATTAGGATGATTCAAAGAAGGAATAGAGATAGAACGAGCTGCTCCCAAGTTCTCATCTACCATGATTTCGGCGTGTAACCAAGCGAAGGGAATGTAATTTGAAGAAATCTCAGATGCTTTCTGTCCCGGAGACTATTAAGTTAAGATTGCGTCAAATGGATAACTGAACTGATATTCATATTGTCTTGATTTACTCAAAACAGGCCAGATTCTTCATGCAGACCTCCCTCAAAATTATTGCTCAGGTTTCCGAATGTGTGTTGCTAGAACTTCTACCTAGATTGTCTGCTGGTTCTTATTCTCGTAGGCTAGTAGATCTTGTAATATTTAATTAGTTCTGCTTGTATTTTGTTTTATAATTAAAAAAAAAAAAGGTTTTGTCAACTAATTGTTACGACACGTAATATGATCTGAAGCTACTGCAATTTGATGGAGCTTTGTGGATGGTGCATTGGTGCTCGTGTGGGGAAAAAGTCATGTATACAGGGAATGTACTCATTAGCATTAGAGCTGGTAAAAAGGGCCAACCCTTGAAGGGCTCGAGTTTAAAAAGGCCAGCCCTTTTAAGTTTGAGTTCCCTTTAGGACCCTGATATTTGAAGCCCGGCACTTGACATAGCGGGCTCAGAGCTGGCCCTGCGGGCTTTAGGCCCTTTTAATTATTTTTATTTTTTTTTAAATTTTTTAATCAAATAAAAAAATATTTTATTTTAATATAATACTCAATCAAGAAAGGTACAAAAAAAACTAACTAAATAACATCTAAATGAACTAAAAACACAAATAAAATAATAGCAATGTAATAAGCAATGGATCGGCTAAGCCGACAAACACCCAATCAAAATTAGAAGAGTAAATGTTGAACTGAATGAATCATTATCATGGATCTATATGAATTAGGAGATTTAAGGTTGTATTTTTTTTAGAAAATAGTAGCCAAGGATTTCTATATGAAATTTATATCAATTAAGAATCAATTGTTGTCAAAACCTGAATGAAAAACAAGTTACAATGAACTATTGTTAATTTAAAATGAGTTATTATTAAAATCTAAATGAATACTTATTGATAAAGGCTAACTCAAATTCACAAATATCTACTCAAATTTTGACAACAAATGATCCTTAATTGATATAATTTTTGATCAGTGATTCTTCATTGCTATTTTTCCTTCTTTTTTTTTGCCTTCCATCCTCAATAAATATGGGCTAATATGTAATGTGGAGTAAAATTTAGTTTAATTTTTTTTTCAAATATAAAAAGAGTGAAAATCATGAGAATTAATTAAAAAAATACATATACGGGCTTAAATGGGCTGACCCTCAGCCTTGTAGGGCCGGCCCTTTTAAGTCTTAAATTAAACGGGTTTAAACGAGCCAGCCCGTTTAAGCCCAATTTACCATTTTACAGTTTTATTTACAAGTCCGGCCCTACTCTTATATGGGTTTAAACGGGCTTGGCCCGTTTTCCAAGCTCTAATTAGCATGTTCATTGTCTAGCAAACATGAATTATTCATTCTTTTTTTTTTTCATATACCTGGATTGACGTTTCGTTCTCCATAAAAAAAAAGAAAAAATCATGTTGAGAAATTTTTGACAGAAATCGGGTCAAGCCAAACTTGTCAAACCTCATTTCTGATCGAATATTTGAAACATCATCTATTGTCCATTATATGACCAGTTAAAAGTTCTAATAAACACAATTCACATATCAACAATGAGGCATTTTCTTTTCGGGCCAAACCAATCAAACAAGAATGTACAAAGATAAAACAGCAAGACTTTCGGTTTGTCGCCGCATCAATCTCGCAAGTATAAAACTGTCACTATCAGGCCATCATCACCTTCTTTTCACTATTCTTGCTTCGGAAGGGTGACAACAAGGAGAACGAACGAGACGCTGCACAAGAATAATATTTGACTTCATGTTTGTATTACGAATAAGAATACGTGACTATAATGAAGAAAAGCAGCCAGAGAGAAAGTGAGAGTTGATGTTTAGTAGGAAAACTGCACATGAGAAAAGTGCTTACACTTCTGCGGAGTTGTGTTGGCAGTGGAAGTTTCATCCTGAGATATTAAATTCTTTAAAGTATAAGCTGAAGGTGACAAGGAAACTAAAAGTCAGTTTGATAAAATATCAGCCATGTCAAATATGGCGGACTGACAAATTTCATTTACAGTAGTCCATGTTCATAATTTTTCAGGAGTGATTCAAGGGACCAAAATCTTATGTGAAAGCTTGATAGTAGGTGGTCTAAGCTGTCAAGACAAAGGATCAGGCCAAAGGCAAGGAGAACAATATCCAGTGTAGCCCACTTACCCACCTACCTATCTATTCAGCCCACTTAAATACCCCGATAAACATTCCATGCTACTTGATGCTTAATGTGGGACTTAGGCATCCCATACCACCTAAGCTTCCGTACCAATCACTGACAAATAAGTTGGTTTAAAAAATGCTAGAGCATAATGTTATAACCTTGAATCTTCTAACCTATAGCTCCCCCACACTCCAAAACCTGAAAACATTATAGGTTCCACACCTATCCCCGTATAGCCTTTACATGGCTACGAAAGGGCAAGAGAATGCCTTAGTGTTGAAGTTTTTAAGACAGTAGGTAGTACGTAGCCACTACAGGCCCAAGTGAGGAACTGTTTTAGGGGAGTGAATCTTCTAGTGAACTTAGGATATGTGGACTTCATTCAATGTGCAAGTTTTGTCTTTAGCAGTAAGCTATGAACAAACTGACCACTAAAATTGATGCATGTTATCTTTCAGAAATGGTAAAGGATACTAAGCTGCTATCCTAATTCTGATGAGAGACATTTCACCTTCTTTAGAAGAACCGTTTGTCCTAATCTCATCTGCTTCAGAACTGTCGATGCTTGCATTATCTGATTCCACACTGGGTCCAGAAGTAGCTGAGCTATGATTCTTTCTTCCAAACTTCAATAGACGTCTAAAACCTTTTGATGATTCTTTTACCTGAGGCTTCTCAACTACTTCAGGAATCTTCTCAAGTGTTGAGCTTCTGGAGTCAGATCCATGTGCTCTAACAGTCTCCGTAACAAAAGGAGCAATCTCTGAGTTTGCTGGGGGTGCTTTGCCATACTCAGAATTTCCTTGGCAAGGATCTTCCATTGAAGAAACTCGAGCATATGGAGCATGGTATGTTTCCTTATCAATACCAATGTTTGAAGGTCCTTTCTTAACACCATCCAATTTGACCTGAGTTTGAGGGAGATTATATTCAAGATCAGCTAATGTTAACACGAATTTCCCCAAGGCAGGAAGTATTTGTATCTACAATTTAAGCATGTCTATGATAATCAACGAAGTTAAAATTTCTTACCCATATAGTTAAAAGGTGGTTAAATATAATAGATTACCGCCAACCAAAAAATTTAATTCTTGGCAAATAAAGAACGAGTCATAGAGTTCTCTCCTCACAGTATCTGAATTTTTCAAAAATTGGGCAGAATAATGAATTTTTTAAGAAGCATTTGGTAGAACCATTGTTGTGTTACAATACTTGTAATACAATTACCAATCAGGATGAAGAATCATCAACACGGCAAGTTCTTAACCAAGGCCCGGCGTAACCTTTACTTTCCCCCCTTCCAATAAGAAAGAAACAATAAATCATTTATAATTTCTATGCCTTATAAAACACAATCACATCATCTGAAAACAGTAAACAAATGAGATAGTTAATTGTCATTGAAGAAACTTTTAATTGATGACAACAATACCTCAGTAGATATGGGTTGTCGTTGTGCTTGGTTTTCTGTGATTTCTCTATTTACTATGTCCATGTTTGAGGAAACTGGTGAACGAATAGCAACATAATCGGACACAGTCTCAGTTTTCTCTGCCGCTTCACAATTATCACACCGTTTCTCTTTCTCTGACACCTGCACCCCAACTTTTTCTTCAGACACAGGTACAGCTGGGGCAGAAGGTTTTTCACGCTCGAGCACCACAACAGACTTCTCAATGATGGTATTATCATCTTCATTAGCATGGGATGAATCTATATTGACAGATTTCTTTGGCACGGCACCTTCCAAGTTTAAAGAAGTCTTGTCACCATTTAACTTCTGAGTCTTCTCTTTGACTGATGACCTATTATGGGCAACGTTAGTTGCTTTATCTGTTCTAACTTTCAATTCAGGGAGGGTTGCAGTCTTGTTTTTATCATGATTAACAATGGCAGAAATCTTTTTGATCTCAGTTCCATCAGCCGCTTTGGTCCTTGATATTGTTGCAGTACTCTGTGGTTTAACTGTAGAATTTTGACGGACGGTACTCATTTTAGGCTCTGACAATCTTCTAATCCTTGCCATTGATGCTTTAGTATCAGCTATATCACCTCCCTTCTCTTGCTTGGATCCAGGGAGTGATGGCACCGATCGGCTTAAACTGTTTTCAATTGAGTGGCTTCCAACATTCAATCTGCTGGATTTTGAGGCTTTTGAATCATTAGATCCAACAGAAGCAGTTTTGACAGGCAACCTTTGTAACGGTGAGGATGATCCTGGCTCAGTATCACTAAATTTTGAACCTTTATGAGAACTTGGCGAAAGTTTTGTAGGAAGCCGTTTGTTGGTCAGTGGTGATGGCATAGTTGACTGTGCAGGGATTGAGCCGCTTCTGGCAGCAATTCTCTTTTGCCTCTCTATCTTTAAAGCTTCAAGTCGTTTAAGCTCTTCTTCCTCCTGCATGACATGAGCAAAGGAAACCCACCAAAGGAGGGAAAAAAAAAAGAAGTTGATCAACCTTCAAAATATAACTGACAAATTTAAATGTAAATGATATTGGAAATTAAGGTAGGGTCCTAAACAAAGCGGTTGGACTAAATGACTAGGTTTCATTTTAAGCTAACCCCATAAAAAGCAAGAAATTGGAGGGGAGCTAGTAGAGTAGAAGTAAACACCTTCTCTTTCTTCATTTTTTGGAGATCAGCTTTGTAGTTTCGTAGCTTCTCAGCACGTGCTCTAGCTTCATCTAGAGGACTCAATTTTGAGTTCTTCCCTCTTCTTATTGGCCCCACATTCTTCTTCCTATCAGAACTATTTAGAGTAAGTTTTGACTTCTGCTCCTTTTCCAATCTCTTAGATCCTGGTTTGGTGTCAGCAGATAACTCTTTATTCTTAGCTCGTGACGTATCAACTTCAGCCCGAGCCTCCATTTCATAGTCTAAAGCAGGATCATAGCCCAATGACCCCCTCTCAGAACCTCGTTCAGGCATCAAACTCAATTCATCTGGCTGATAATTGCTATGGTTCCTTAACTCGCTAGACAATCTTTCTGCCTTCTGATGCACCATAGGCAACTCACAGTCAATGTCAATAGCTTTTCTTTCATTGTCTCCCGCACCACTGACTTGGATTGATCTATACTCAACAATGTAGGAATCATCATTCATATCACGCAATGACTTCCTCTCCAAATTATTGTTTGAATAACCTAGTCCATTGACCGCTTCCAAATCTGAGGAAGGATGTGCATTACCAGACTGACTTTCCTGTTTAAGAATGATGAAATCATCATTGGCAGTCCTCCTATAGACAACCCTTCTGCCATCAATTTCTGAAGACTGCACATCATCCAGGGACATGCCACCACCAGACTGGGTTGCCCGCCTAGATAACAAAACTTCATCATTTGCTGTCTTTGGCATGTGGGTTAATCCCCTGCTGATGGCATGCATATCTATAGAATCACCACCTTGAATTTCATGCCTATTTTGCTCACTAGAAACTAAAGGATCATTAACTGCAATATGTTTTTTCCTCCTCAGATGATCCCCCTTTCCCACTTCAAACTGGTCTTGGTCAATCGCATGTCTATCTTCATCAACATCCCTCAGTAAACAATTTTGGAATGCTTGCCAGTGTCCTCCATCTGCATCATTCCCAAGCTCTACTTCTTCCCTGTCAGATGAATTCAACCTCTTGAAGGATTCTTTACCACTTCCTCTTCTTTTTGGGTTTTTCACATACTCATGAGTATCCCTATCTTCATTGTTTTCAGAGCCAGAATCTGAATCTGATCCACTGCCAGAAGAGTTCTCTGTCTTTGTAATGTAATTGATGTTTCGAATCACCACCGTGCCAGATTTCTGTCTACCTGATCGGCTAGACTTCTTCTGTCGTTCTCCCGTCTGTGAACACTCTCCTTCAATGTTCAGCTCATCCCAAGGTTCTGATTCAGTATTGTTGTACCTACCATCCATGGAATGCCTTCTACGCCCCATATTTTGACCAGACTTCAGTCTGGGATCCTCCACAGGTGAATAAATTGGCTGCATATATGGTGTTCCTGGATAATTCTGATAGTAGGGCATGCCTTGCATTGGATATGGCTGAAAGACTGGCACAGTGCCTGGGGGAGAATTGATAGGCCAAGAAGGGTACATATGATGTGGAAATTGGCCTTGAATATTTTCTTGGTGGCCAGCAGATGGTTGACAGTCCACTGGAGGCACATCTGGAACAAGTAAACAAGAATCTCAAGACATAACTTAAAGGGGAAAGTATAATAGCACAAATGTGGAGCACCATATAATAATTTTAGCTGAGGACTTGAATTGAAACTTCTTTCTCCCTTAAGAAAATTAAATTGTGAGTCACTCATCATGACTTCACATTTATGCTGGTCAAGTGCCTCGTGAAACTTACATGTTCCATTTCATTTGTCAATTAGGCCAAAATTTATATTGCTTATGATACCAAAATCTACAACTCTCATAAAATGCTAAAACAGCAATTCACATTCTTCTGGATAAGCATCACACAGAGACTTTTATCCGTGATGTAGCTCAACTTTTTGGGGGAAGAACAACACCTAATAGATTAGTGAGACAAAAACTGTTCTGAACATAAAATTTAAGTTAACTGCTTGAAAATTTTAAGAACATCTTAACTGATTTCTAGACAACTCTTCAGTGTTGCAGCTCAAAAAATGACACAGGAAAATAAAGAGGACAATCCCTCCCAGAAATGTGAAAATCTGGTTCAGTCCAAATATAAGTGGCTGTGCATGCGAGAAAAAATAAACAGTTATTATGATTTTGATGCAAAATTAAAGCCACAGACAATGTGAAGAATTTACAAGTTCAAAACATGCAGATGCCAGGTACCTGCACTTGCTTTCCCATTATTTTCGGAGTCCAGCTCAGTGTGAGATGCAGCAGCCATGCTGGAAAGTATAATCCCTGATGTATTTACAGGGGAGAAGTCCAAGCGGTTGCGAATTGCTTCAGAAGCTTCAATTTCAAGCCACTGACCGCTTTCATGTTTTCGTTTCCAGAGATCCATAAACTTTTTACATGCATCCCTGACATGAGATAAAAATACATCAGCAAGAGTGTCCAGAAAATTTATTGATGTGTGCATGATGGATCCAACATCTTATGGTGACCAACCTCACAAGAACAAAATAAAAGAATGAAGATATTGCTCTTACATCATGCGAGATGCTCCAAAGCACTCAGCAAATGACATCAAAGCAGGCAGGCAATCAATGTCTAAACCAGCAGCAACAGCACGTGCAAAGGCCATGCCTTGCTCTTTCTGAAGCACTGATTTTCGAGTCTCCAGCACTTTCAAAAGTTGAACTCTAATATAATGTAAAATTGGAGTGAGCATCTCAATAGGGCACAGAAGCTCAATGAGCTCAAAGCAAATATAGATAATGAAACTCACTTCATTTATAAACAAGAAATTAAACCTCTTAAGTATGCAGGTCTAACATGGAAACTCCAAAAAATTTGTACTCATTCATTTACAGCCTTTAACTATTGGTTGAATTTTTTTTTTAATTAATGTTGTGATAAGTACAGAACATAAAAGGAAAAGATCACAGGAGATGTGGAATTTACTTGGAATTTCCTTCTGACTGAGTGGTTCCATTTGCTTCAGGTGGCTGTGCTTCAGGCTGCTAGATCCATAAAAATTGATTAAAAGACTATACTCTATCAATGATTAGAGTGCGAGGTCTACTGACCTTGTAAAGTACAATAGCTTTCTCCTCATTAGTGTCCTGCAGATTTTTGCTGGCTGTGCAATGCAATAAATTTTGTTACGACTGAACAATTACTAGGATTTAAGTGCATAAACACTTCTTCAATACAAGTTAGTTGTGCACAAAGATAGATTTCAAGACACAAACTTGTTCTTTCGGAAGCACCTTCAGTATTCTCCGCATGTTTTACTTGGTTTTCTTCCTGCTGAAGAAATAGAAGATATTTGTAACAGAACTAAGAACTTTAAGTGCTATTGTATGATCAAAAATTGCTATTATATTTACTTACAGAGCTAATCCCTATAGTGGTACCGCCTTGAATTGCAATGGCCTCTTCAATTTGTAAAATCTCAGATTCTATAGTATAAACACGTTCCAGTATCTCAGGAGTGCTCACAAAGCGAACAAACCTACAAGAGGAGATCATAGTAGTTGAGCATGCAAACTTACATATTACACATCAGGAAGAACTCTATTCTGAAAATATTGGCAATATGGCTAATTTTAAGTCTGCGACCTCAACTTCAAGAGCTAAAAGTGAACCATTCAAGTTTAACTTTCAAAGGCATGGGTTGACAACCATTTCCCTAGCATACTTCCTCCAGTCCTTATTATACGACATTACATTTTCAACTGTTTCATACACCTTAAGAAAAGTTAGGTTTTTCCTTGATATTATAAAAAAGTGATATGTACTTTTATTTTCACTCTTAACTTTAAATAATAATACAACTATATTAAATACTATCACGCTAATCAAGAAGGGATAAAATTAAAAAAAGTGGTTTAATTATTACAAAATGTCCTATATTTTGGACCAAAAATTATTTCTAGAAGATGTCTTATAAATAGGAACGGAGGGAGTATTTCCCAATATCATGAAATAGAAAAGAAACAGAGAGATAACCATGGGATTTTGGTGGCCAAGGATAGCATTTTAACAAAAAAGAAGAAGAGGGAAAGGTCAAAATGGAATTCTAGTTCCATGTTGAGAACTGGAGGTAATCGTAACATCCAGCAAGCTTAATTAAATGGAATAGCAATATCAATTCAACTCCCATGTACACTGAAAGAAAAACTAACAATTAAATACAAAATCAAACCTCTCTATAGTTCCTCTAGTAAACCAGGAGGCACCATCATGGTCGGGCTCAAGAATAATTGAATAGCCCCCTTTGGCCATCTGATCTTTAGCAGCCTTCAAGTGGGATAAAAATGGATCAAGCAAGCCCGAAGCAATCTTCTCTTTCTTTCCATTCACAATTATAACCAAGTCACACCTGATTTGCATAAAAGCCCAGATGAATTAAGACAAAAATGCGCAAATACTCTGAAAACTGGTTGATAACACCTTATAACTCATAAAGAACGGATTGTGTTAGTTTCAAAGTTATTAAATTACTTGCCCATCAATGAATTGAAGAGAACAATTGAAGTATTTCTCCCAATGAAAAAAAAGTCCCATTGATTCACCTCAGGACTGGCTAATATTTGAACTACTCAGTGAGGTCTAGAACAAAACTTCGCCATTGTAGAGTTAAATTTATTCCTTAGCTCTCGCTTTCATTTGTTCATTATTATTTTTTGGTGGGTTTAAAACAGAGCAGATGGGCAAAGCCAAACAAGTTGCAATATTACCTGGTTCGAGTGGGAGTAAGCTGAAATACGGCTGAATCTAATCTCATTGAAGAGTGCATGGTCTTCAAAAACAACGAAACAGAGAAGCTGAAGCTAATCCAGCAAATGGGGTTCTTTTTCTGGGATCACGCAACTCAAAAGTGAGATCGAACGGCCATTAACATCAGGGTGAAAAAGGTAGCCATAGTACAAAAATGGGGTTTCGCGACTGTAGTGAAAAGAAAAGGAAAGGGAGGGTGGCGGACTTTGCTTCAGAAAGATATGCCTCAGGCTCAGAGAGGCAAGTAGCAGAAAGACTTAAAAGAAGAGTAAAGTAATGGCTCCGGAAAATGATCTCTAATGGCGGCCAAAAAGACACTGGAAATGGTGCGTATGAATGTTCCAAAGAGAAGACAAGGATACTAAGATCGATCTTTTGGATACCCACAACTCCAACTGGGGGCCGTCAATTCCCTGCTGACAGATATATCAGCTCGTTGAATTTAACTCGGCGTGTAATAACAAAAGTGCCCAGGGGTATAATTGTAAGGGCATAAGAAAATTTGACAATCCGTGTTGGTCCGTGAAACGTTTTAGAGAGATGCCATGGATGGCTTGAAGCCGGGAAAGTAGAAAGTGACGCAAAGTGACGATCAGAGGTTTTCTCATTGTTGATCAAAAAAGAGGTTTTCTTACCAAAAGTACATAAATACCCTCCCCTCATTTAATGTCCATATATATATATATATATAAGTAGTGCCGTTGGGGATTCCACTGTATACCCTCTAAAGGCTCCAAAGCTGTGTTCGTCGAGTGACATAATTCAACCAGCATCACCTTTGTTCACGCTAAAGATAAATAATAACTTTCTATTTCTTTGGATAAATATATAGCACTTATTGGACAGTCATTTGACATCAATATTTGTTTTACCTTTTTTTTTTATAATCTGAGTTCACTAAGCTCAGCTTCCAACCAATCAGTATAACGAGTCATAATTAATAAATTTTGCAGCGGCATGATCAATTCATTTGTGGGGAAATCACTTTTCATGATGTGCCACTTTAAAAAATATTGATACACTTTGATTGGCTCTATCTAGATTATTAAACCAATTAAGAATCCATGGACAATAAATATCTAGATATACCCAGTTGTCGTGCGTGTGTGATGTTCCAACAGGCAAAGACTAGGATGAGAGTGTTATATTCTCAATTGTAAATAATTTGAATATGGGAACAGTCTTCTCTTTTAATATTTATTTTATATAATTCTTTAGTTAAATTAGATTCAAACGTTATTAAATCTAGTTGGAGGAATAGCTCTTGTAAAAACATTTTCTGCATCTATATATATTTGAATTCAAGAACCCATGTTTAAACAATTATAATCCCTTTTGCTTGAATCAACATCAGTTAATTATTTTATTTATTTATTTTTCATTTTTGTAATTCTCGGTCAAAGAATTGCGGTGGTTTGGCATGTTCTATGGCTACATATGTTTGTGAGTGTCTTTTAGTGCATTATTGAATTATTGGATATGGACACTTCAAGGGAAAGTCACTGAGAAAAATAATAATTAATTGATTAGACTAATTATGAACCAATTGAAAACGGCATGTCATCACAAGTTTCCAAAAGATTGAGTTAATTGGTATAATCACAAAGTGTTTTCTCTAAAGGTCTTAATGAAGATGATGGAGAGGAATCTCACATGATGAAGAACTCAGACCTTTATATCACCAACCAATGTGACCAATCATCGTTGATTAAGAGGAATCTATTCTTTAACATCAAATATAATAAAATTATACTATTTTCATCTTAAATTATAAAATAACTTTGGAAGCTGTTATCCTAAAACATAAGACAATTGATAGAAATAACGTTTTATCAATAATGTTTTTTTCTAATATTATCATTTAAAAAGAGAGAATTAAAATGATTGTAGTGTAATAATTGAGTGTGTAGATTTAAAACTATATTAAATAAATGGTATTTTTTAAAGTTATATTTTTATTTTTTTAAAAAAATGAGTTTGTGAAGTGTCATTATTAAATTTTATTGGCACTTGTAATCTTATTTTAAATTATCTTGTAACTTGAGATGGAGAGAGTATTTTTCATCTAATTCTTTTATTCTATGGTCCTATTTTTTCATATGCTCAATTTTTAAATTAAGAATCCCAAATTTTCAATCTGATATAATATATATTCAGAAAATTACCTGCTACTTTGACATAAGTAATGTGCGTTTTCATCCATTAGCAAAGGGTTGAGTTTGACTATCATATTCAAATAGAACAAGTTTAGTTGGAATGCACTTGTTTTGTTTTTTTGTTTTGTTTTTGCTAGCAAGGAAACTGCTTTTTGACGTTGTGTGCTTTTCAGTTTGCGGTTCAATAATTTGTGAGACCTGAGCCTCGTAATTTAAATGGCACTCCACATTTTTTTTATTCGAACAGGTTGTAGGATCAAATCTTCAAGAGACTTGGGGTGAATGTATATGTGGGTATGTGTGTGGGTTACCTTTCCTTGTAGGACAGGATTAGCCTGTTAGGAAGATACGTGTAATCTGTAAGTGTGTAAATTTGTTCCATGTAAACAAAATAAAAAGAGATATTTCACTCATTTAAAAACATAAGATATTTTTAGTCTTTTAAGATATAATTATTATCTTTTTTTAAAAATATTTATATTGATAAATGACTTTATATTTATTATAGGGTGTTTAATAAGGATAAATATGAAAAGATAGGTTTAGTTTGAAAGTGTGTAACTATTTTATTAAAAGATGAGATTCAGTTAAAAATGTCTTATATTTTTTAATGAAGGAAGTACTAATATATAACGGTGGAGGATACACTGCTCTCACCAAATATAATATTTCACTGAATTACTTTTTAAAATAATTTAATGACAAGTATTTACATATTTCTAATATTTTCTCCACATATTTTGCTGCTTCCTATTTTATGCTTTTCAATTTGGCATTTTATTTAATGGGAGCGTCTCACCATTTCTGTGGCCAACCCACTCTTTTTCATATGTTTTTCTAATGCCTTGGATATAAATAAAATATTTGTCAAAAAAGATAGAAAAAAAGTTTATTGGAGTCAATTATGAGTAATCCCTCCCTTCCTCCCTAATTGTTAATTAGAGATTTTTTTTTTTTAGGCTCCAGTGTTCCCCTTTTTTTTTTTTGGTTGACCTTGAGGTTATGGTGTTCTTCGTATAAAATATTTTACAAAAATTGGGGAGTAATTAATAAAGTAGAATTTTTTTCTCTAAAATATCGCTAAATAATGACCAAAACGATTTGATCCACATGATAAATAAATAAATAATAAAAATTTTCTAGGCAGAGAGTTGGAAATGAGACAAGTATTAATCATGGGTATAAGTGAAAAAGCAGAAATAATTTTAAAAAATTAACTTATAATTTTTGTTGTTTTGTCGGCAAGCGTAACTTAAATAATTTTTCTCTTAAAATTAGGTACAGAAGGAGTAATAATTTAAGAATCTTATTAAATAATACAGGTTTAAAATAAAGAAACTGCTGGTATAACTTTAGCAAACGGCTGTATAACTAATATTGTATCGATTTTATTTCTATATCAACAGAAATTAAGTGGTCATCAGTGCTCAGTGGTCACACACTGACGTGAGTAAATGGGTCATTAAATTAAATTTAATGATGGTGGTAGACCTAAGCTCCCAAGTCGGAGATGTGCTTAGGTTGAAGATTTCTTTCCTTCTTTTTTGGGTAAAAATATAGAAGATTTACATATACTTTTTTCATTCAAATTATAGATAGTTTTTGAAAAAAATTGACATACCAATAAAGTTCTCGTTACTATAAAAATATATATTATTTTTTTACTCATAGTTTTAATTATCAATGCAATTTATAATAGGTAAGAGATATATTTATATAAATATCTAGATTAATAAATGTAGGGGGTAAAATAAATTTTTTACATGTACTAGGTTACTTATATTTCAAGCCAAAATTAATTGAGGAGAAATGCTTATATTTTGGACCAGAAAATGATAGAAAAATTTTCTTGAAACATGTAAATAACAATAAGATACCATGAAATGCCATAATTCTTCTTAACAAAAATCATTAATTTCATGAAGGACTTAAAAATAACTATAGCATTTCATGAGACTTCATGGTAATTTGCATGTTTTAGAGGAATTTTTCTGTCACTTTCACTTTTTTATAATATAAGTTTTATTATTGAATTAAGTATTATATACAAAAATAGGGATTAACTGACTGGAAAACTTGATTCCATTTATAAGCAAAAACAAATAAAAACACGTTAACATGCATTTTATAGAACAAGTGAGGGATGTACTTTTAATAAGAGTGTTTATTATTAGAGAAAAAAGTTGGAAATATTCCTAATCACAGAAATAAACTAATAATTTTAAAAAAAAGTTAAATAAGTTGCCATCAAAGCAAGTAAAGGAAAAGGAAAAGAAAGAAGAGAGAAGGGAGGTGAAGTTAAAGATAGAAATATCAATCAGACAGATATGAAACTCCAATGCAATTTTATTCTCTTTAAAGTTTCTACCAACTCTATGCTAAAATTAAATATGAATGGAAGATGGAAGGGGATTTGGTGTAATGGGAGAGAACTTTTGAATACCATAGGGGTGCGGAAAAATTGGGAGGAGTTTCTGAAACAGAGAAGAAGTGATCAGTTTGCATCCTCTCCACATTGATATCACCAGCCAATATGAGAGATGGACATTGTGGATCTCGCGTGTGAGGTAGCTCATCCCCAGCTGGATACAATTCTTTGGGCCCACACTGTTGTGGAAACTATGCAAATTCCACCCACAAGTTGGTCAAAATTAATAAGATTTAATCTCAAAATTAAACATTTTAGCATGTGAAGATTCGATCAGCTTAGCAGCCCTGTCCTCCCTTGTGTTTTTTATCTTTCTGATTTGTTGGACAGGTAATTTGTAATAATGTTTCATTCATTGAATGTGCAATCTAAAAACTGGCTAAACGCATTACTACAGGATTTGTGATACTTTTTTTTTTTTGGTAGAAATATATGAAATCAAAATGGCCCAACCAGGTGGATTTGTAATACTTTTTTATTTATATATAGCTACAAGTTGTCTTAAAATAATGAAATATGAGAGGGATTTGGTGTAGTGCGAGGAAACTTAATATTTATATGCACAAATGACTTGGCTTGACGTGAAATAATTGAGAGGAGAAGTGACCAATTTAGATACTCTATTGTACATTGATCAACCAAGATGAGAAATGGTGCAACTCACGCGTCGAACAGTGTTCATATTCATGTTTATCTCTTTTGCTAGACAATTAATTTACATAGAAGCGTTCCAAATCAAAAAATACTAAAGGGAATGAATAAGATTGATGTGACACTCATTGGAACAACAATTTAAAAAATAGTAAAATGCACCGCTATTATACATTTGTAATACTTTTTACATACAATTCTTATTCTTAGTTTAGCCTAAATTAAATTGGAATGGAATATGAGAGGGATTTGGTGTAATGGGAGGGGCATCTTTGTACAAGAAGAAGGGTTTGGCTTAAAATGAAAAACTCGGGAGGATTTCTAGGAAATAGGATAGAAGAGATTAATTAGGATATACTTTCTTGCACATTAACCAGCTAGGATGTATAGGATGATAAAGATAGACAACATGGTGGATCTCACGTACTGTCCACACTGGCTTTTATATATCTCTCTTTTGCTAGACATTTAGTTAATTCACATAAAACATTCCAAAATAGAAAATGATGAAGGTGGAATGGATAAGATGTACCATTCATTGGAATAAAAATTTGAAATATACTGTTAGAAAAATTTCCTCTACCATGATAATATTTCTTAAGGATTTAATTTTATTCTTTTCTATTTTGATAGATCTCTTGTTACCATAGTAGTTATCATTTTAATTTGCTTTTTTTTAATACAATTTTAATTTGCTTTTGATTAGCATGGCCGACATTGATATGACTAAGGTCCCATTTGGTACATTGGAAATTCGAAGCATGGAATTGGAAATAGATATAGAATTCTAAAAAATATTTGTTTGGTATCATGAAATTTGAAAATTTTCCATTTCCATATCTACCAAAATCGGTGGAATTGGCTTCCATAATACACCCGAAGGATTTCAAATTCTTTGCTCCATGCTCCAATTTTACCCCCTTCGATCTCAAGCTTCTTGCCTTCTCAACTCCGGCAACCTTCTCTCCCTCCTCCGTTGGCGACCTTCTTCACCCTCTTTGATCCCCCTTTCCGTGCTAGTGACCTTCTCCCCCCTTCGATCCTCCCCTTTCTTGCCAGTGACCTCCTTCGTCTTCGATCCTCCCCCTCCCTGCTAGTGACCTCCTTCGTCTTTGATCCTTCCTTTTTGTCTCCATTTATCAGAGGATAACCTACCTCAGTGCCCACGCATGATTGCCTCTAGGTAACTGGCCATGGATGTTGAACATAAGAGCTTCAAAGTCACACATCATTTTCTGACAGATGATCACCCCTGCGTTTGCATTTATCTCTATTCGCACTCTCACAAGTCTGTTTTGCTTCATTTTCATATATGGGTTTTAGATCTATGGGTTTTTCATATCTATTTTACAGTCAGACTTTTTGCAATAGTAGTGGACTGCAGGAGCTTGACCGTCACCTTCGTCGATAGAAGAATGTTGGCAACTTGATTAGGATTTGCTTAGGCGGCAAGGTTCCTTGATCAGGTTTCTTGTCTTCTGCATTAGATAACGAGTCCTTTGTTCATGATAGGGTGGGTGTCGTACATGCTAGTTTTTTTAAGAAGGGTATTTTCATCTTTTGAACAAAAATGATGCTATAATTCCATGAACATGCTAAACATATTTTTAAACTCCATATCCATCTCCATTTTCATATCCATTTTTATTTTTATATCCATTTCCATTTTCATCAAAATTAATTCCATCACACCAAATGAGGCATAAGTTTTTGTGGATTGTAAAATAGGGTATGAGCTTAAGCCCAAAAATACATTTTAAAATTGGTAATTTTTTCAAATCCAATTTAAGATGGGCCTGCTAGAAAAATTTTATTTCTTTTAAAATTAATTTTTACACTATAATATTTACATATTCTTTTTTAAAATATAAATTATAATGTTCAAAAAATAAAAATAAGCTTGACAAGCACATAAAAATACCAATATGTGTGAGATTATGCAAATTCTATCCACAAATTGATCAAAATGTAACTAATGAGATTATTTAAGTTTGAAATAAAACATTTTAGTAGGTAAATATAGGTATCAATAGTATCCACACTCCAACTAAAAGAACAAACTTGACTCACAAATAGAGAAGAAAAAAATAGACTTTCAAATGAATTTAACAGTGACAGAATAGCTTCACAACAATACAGCAATTGGCTTCATTGCGACTTGCTCTTGGACAATGACAATGGCTAAAGGTTAAAGCATTACAGTGAGAGAGAACTTGGGTAGAGAGAAATAAATCATAAAGAAATGGGCTGTTGAAGAAAACAACATGCAACCTTCCAGCTATTTAAAAGGAAACAACATTAGTTCTATTTATAATTGACGTCATCTTCTTGTTTCAACATCAATAATTAGAGTCAGGAATAAGGGTCGGGCTTGATGGGCTGCCCGTTTAAGCCTGTTTTAATAAGGATTTGGGCTTGAAAATTTGATATTTTTTGGGGTAACCAAGCTTCGAAGCCCGACCCTTTTAAACCTTAAAAAATGAGCTTGAGCCTGGGCGGCTTGTGAAGCCTATTTTACTTTTTTTTGATATTGTAGGTGATGATGATGAAGAAGCTCGTGAAACCCTAAAATTTGGTATTATAGGTGATGATGATGAAAAAACTGCAGAAATAGTTGATATTGAGCCTCTGCCTCCATCTTCCACGAGTGGACTTACATCTGAGAGTTTCAATATTTTATTTGTGAATGATGATAATGGGGATCTTGATTAGGATTGATGATGATGTTTGCCTTCATCTTATTTAGACTTTTAAATTTTTTATTTATTTTTTAAATTATGTGAAATTTTGGTTGGATGTATGTTAAATTTTAAAATATTCTAAGTAAATTTTAATGTTAAATTTTATTTTATTTTATTTTATTTTATTCCTATTAGGGCTTATGGGTCCAGCTCTGAGCTTTTTGAATGAGGACTGAGCTTCAATTTTAGGATAAAATTAAAGTAACCGGATTTTAGGACCTAAGTCCATAAGAGCCGAGCCCATATGAGCTAGACCCACCTGTTGACCAACTCTATTAATAATTAATAAAATGATGTTAAAGCATTTAGTTTTTTTTTTCATTTTCAGGTTTTCCACATCAGTTCTTTGCATAACTAACATAGAAAACCTCTTTTATGTCGACATCAGAGAATTGATATAAAAAAATTTCAATCATTACATCATTTCTAACATTGCTTGGATTTTTTTCATAGCTGATATTAAAAGGTGGTATAAATAGGGTTTTTTTTTCCTAGTAGCGTTTATGTCTTTTGCTAGTCACTTAATTAGCATAAAAGTGTTTCAAGTCAAAAATGATAAATTGAAGGGAATAGATAAACTGTACCATTCATTGGAACAACAATTTGAAAATCGGTGAAATGCATGCTACCAAATTTGTATAGAACTTTTTATGTACAACTTTGAGTTTATCTTAAGTTAAATAGAATGAAATATGAGAAGAATTTGGTGTGGTTAGGGGAAACTTAATATCTATATACACACATGAAGAAGGGAAATTAATTTGGATACTCTCTTGCACATGTGGGATGAGAAAGATGGATTACTTGGTAGATCTCTCGTATTAGGTAATGTCCACACTTGTATTTATCTCTTTTGCTAGACAGTTAATATGCATAAAAGCCTTCCAAATCAAAAACACTAAAGAGAATGAATAAGATAGATGTATCATTCATTTGAACAACAATTTGAAAATCGATGAAATGCACCGCTACCAGATTTGTAATACTTCTTATATATAATTCCTAGTTTAGCTCAACTTAAATAGGAATGGAATATGAGCTCGAGAGATCTGGTGTAATGGGAGGGAACTTAATACCTTTATATACACAAAAAATTGGCTTGGCTTAAATGATAAATTTGGGAGAATTTTGGAAAAAGAATGGGAGTGATTAATTTGAATATACTTTTTTGCACGCTGACAGACCAGTACAGGATGAGAAAGAAGAAAGATAGACAACATGGTGGATCTCACGTGTCAGGCAACGTTTACTAACGCTTATCTCTTTTGCTAGATAGTTAATTCACATATAAAAGGGTTCCAAATAAAAAAGATGCAGGCAACAAAAAAGAAGTCCTGTTCATTGGAACGACAATTTTTAAAAACCGGTGAAATGTACTGCTACAAGATTTGTAATTATTTTTATGCTTTTTAATAAGCCATGGAGGCAAATGCCCACAGGAAATACTTGCCATTTAATGACACTTGTCAGAAAATATTATACACTTATCATATGAATCTCATAATTAAATTTTCATACATTTATTATGGATTTCATATATATAGCGGTTAAAGATGTGACGAGAGCCTATTACAGCTATGCGTTTAAAACTCATAACATGATATGAATGGATGGTTCATATTTTTTCGAGAGTGAACGACTATGGCAGACTCTTACAGCCTCCTATTGAATTTAATTTGCTTTGTACAGAATCCAAAGTCTCATTGATTATATTTTCTGTTTGATGTCGATAAATAATATACAATAAAATGTGCATATAATTTTTTTCAAACTTATAAATTGCCACAATAACAGCTGCATGGATTATTGTAATTTTATATTTGATATTACACCTGTAATACATCAATCAGAGGTGATATGATAATTACCATCTAAGGCATTATTTTGGCATGGAATCTATATATTTTTGGTGTAAAATGAATTACATGATATGTGTTCCTCTTAAAAATTATCCATTCGAAACAATTCATCCTCAAATTTTCAATTCAACACACATGTGCGCCGCTGCACACATTTAATCAAACAAGAACACCACTCTAAAATGTTATATTCATTATTTTAGGATAACAATTTTTATAGGAATAAAACTATTCCCGTGATCAACTTTACCTCCAAAACCTATCATTATATAAGCTGCTTTTCATTTTTCGCAGAAGTTTTACAATTTTGTATGTACCAATCTAATATATGAATGGCCAAACAATGCGCACGTAATAAGCAAGAAACAAAAGTGATAGTTACGAAGTAAAGCATTTTGGAATTTAATTGCATTCAAGAAAAATTTCACGGTTTCCTTGAGACGTTATCGAGATTATTGTTTCTACGATCTACGCAATGTGGCAGTGAAATTGATGGATTACGCGGAATTGTCGAATGACACACGCGCGCACACATATTTTAGAATAAACTAATACTTTTGTATAAGATTTACTATGAAGTATGAATTTAATCCTTCTACTTATCAACTATTAATATAATTAAAATGAATTGAATTTATACGCGCACACGCGCACACACACACACACATATATATGAAGTCAATGCAATTTTAAACAGAATGAATAACATATGCGTGTGACAACACAATAAACAAACGACCAACATGCATGTATACTTAAACGGGAAAAAAAAACACTATTGAGTTATAACTCAATATTAACAACGACGGTTACAGCAAGTTAACACTAATTTACTATGTAGTTCGAAACATTAAAATCAACATTTTTTTCTTTCTTCTTTTTTCATAGCTTTCTTATGTAATAAAACTACTGTGAGATCATTACTTGTAATATATGTTTATATAGAACCTAGAAATGACAGCAAACTAATTAAACTTTTCGATATTCTAAAGCTTCAATGCCAAATCCAACTTCTGCGAACCAGCTGATGCATCATCTCCATCCATGTTTTCTAAATCAATGAAGTCGACCTTCTTGAAGGGTCTCTCCAACATGACGATAAATGGCCTGGTGACTTGCTCAGTCGTTGCAGGCACTTCTTCCACTACGTTTCTTTGTTGGGATTGCTGACGATGAGTTGCACCACCTCTGGTATTATTCCTCATGGTTGTAGATGATGGAAAACCTAGTTGTGCTGCTTGGAGTGAACCAGCAGGAGTACTTGGGGGAACATAAGTTAGCAAACTAGGGTTTCTTCTCGGCTGAGGTGCCGGCAGAGCGACGGTGGAGCTAGGATGAGGTTGGCTGGTCCAGCTGAAAGTCAGGGTATTAGCAACGTTAATTCTATTGCCTTCTTGCATCAAAGGAAGGGCATTAAAGTCGTTTCTGCCGACTTTCTGCATCAAAGATCGGGCATCAAAGCCGTTTCTGTTGACTTCTGGCATCGGAGACCGGGTTTTGAGAAAGTTTCGATTGACTTCCGGCACCAGAGGCTGAGATTCGAAAACGTTCCTGTTGACTTGTTGCTGCAGGTTCGAGAGTGAAGCCCTAGATAAATTATTATTGGGGACAGAAGAGAGTTGGTGATGAGGATGAGAGCGAACAGCCTCTCTTGGTGAAGCTTTTTGGAGATGGAGGTAATTTCTCAGATTAACCTCCTCACGAGCCAAATGAGAATCAATATGAGCTATGAGAGCTTCCCTGTTAGGGAAAATTTGGTTGCACATTCGGCAAGCAATCTGTGCATTGGTGTGAGGGTAATGATTCCTAGAGTTGGCCATGGAAATCATCAACAAGGTTTAAAGACCCTGATTTGAGAGAGAGAGAGAGAGAGACCAGAGAGAAGTTTTTGATGTGAGCACTATGTGTGAGATCACATGATCCTTATATACACTTGAAAATATATTGCACATTAATTACTTTGCATATAATGACGGCTTGTTACTTTCGGCCTTGATAGCTATCTGGTGTATATTTTTTTTCTTTCTGTTACAGAATCAAACATTAAGAATTTCCATGAC
Organism: Prosopis cineraria; assembly: GCF_029017545.1. Taxonomy (NCBI): domain Eukaryota; kingdom Viridiplantae; phylum Streptophyta; class Magnoliopsida; order Fabales; family Fabaceae; genus Prosopis; species Prosopis cineraria. Next base: position 4,839,624 of record NW_026555335.1, read on the forward strand.
AAAATGTTTGACCTATTTAATTCATGCTATGAAATTTATTAGAGGGAAGTAATTAATTATAGAGAAATGAGATTAAATGTAACATTTATATGTGGAAATGGAGGCCAGGGGGATTGGAATTTACCGTGTGCACTGTTCCTGGTGCCGTAGTGCATTGAAGGCGGTGTATAAAGGTAATAATATAGAACTTTCCAAAATTTAATGGAAAGACATGAAGTTTAGCAAGTATTAATTTGGTTTATTTACTCCGTGATTTGATTGTGTCTGTTTTTTTCGTTTTTGGGAACTCATTTATTGTTTTCTTATAGTATGAAGTATTTCAAGAAACAATCCATTTGTATTGTGAGGTTTACATTTACTACACACATTTTTTGGTAAAACATATTCAATGTTGAATTTAGCTTGATGTCCCTTCCACCCACAATTAATTTAGAGACAAAATCGGGAAAAATAAACTTCTACCTTATAATTTTGAAAAAAGATCAAGACCATGCGTCAACGTGTAAAGATCGTAAAATCCTCTTGCACGGTTGTACCCAAAACTCATCCAATATATATTTTTTACTGAAAAATTTAATCAATAAATAATGATAAAGGGAAACTATTTTTATTTTTCTTTTCTGATAAATAGGAAAGTTGTTTATATATATGAATATGTGGTGATGCAAAATTTCAACTTTTTGAATGAATGGGGATTTGGTCTTCACTTTCATTTATAGCAGTTAGGATATAAATATACATTTTCCCTTATTATTAACTTTATAGATGTATAAAATCTATGCAACAAGATTTTATTCCATATAAAAAGGAAAAAAAGTGGAGGGTCTCTCATAATAATGGTATTAATTAAAAGGTGGTAATATGATGCTGAAATATATATTTGTTTGCTAGATGTACATTTACAATGAATAATAAATGAAAATAATAATCTAAAGAATTATGTGATTTTTGCCTAACATAATAAGCTTCTTTTTAATTTGCATGCATTTATTTGTTTTGACATATTTTATTTTATGATACAGATTTGAGCATTATTATGATCCGAATGATAGTAACTTCCCTAGATTTTTTTCCCAATTACAATATTTTAACTTAAGACTTTACATAAAAAGTATATAGAGTCCTTTCCACTCCATTCAATTATTGGTAGAAGTTTAAATCTTTAATATATAACTAGTAAATAGTATCTACTTTGTCTAAATTTGTTTTACCTATAGTTATGTAATTGTATATAGTCACAGAGCAAAATGTTACATTTTTTTCGCCCAACACAGTTACCAGTTAAATGGATACATATTAATCTCAAATTTACGTGGGGCAACTGGAAATACGTTTATAAAATAGTCCTAAGAGAAATTGTTGTTCGAAAGGAGTAAAAATAATATTGGATGTGAATACTATAGAAATAGTTTTTATTATGAGAATTGCTTGATAGAATGAGAGGGGTGATAATTTTTGAAGGTTGTTGTAATTATGTGATAATCCCGATTATATAGCAGAAGTTTTTCTTTTTAGTGTCAAGAATAAAAAAATTACATATCAAATTATCTGGTTAAAATGGACAGAATCATATAAATTTTATCTTATCGGTAAACAATTAATTCTTCTGATCTCTAAATATTTAAAATAGATCTCTCAAATATTTTACGAGTGAGTAGTAACCTTATACATTTGTGTTGAAATCGAGTTTTTATTACATTATATATTTGTGAAAGTCGTAAACGTTGGATTCAATTGTTAAAAAAAACATGTAATTTGAAAAAAAAAAAACTAAATATACAAACTACAAAGCTCTCTTAACTTTAAGGCAATTTGTATAAAATTCACTTCTATTTAAAAGTTTAAAATTAACTTTTATAACTTTTTGTTTTTTACCATAGACTTTCTTACTAGTATTTTTTAACTATCTTACCAACAAAAGTTATCATATTATATTAATAAAAAAACAACGTAGTAGCCCCCCACGTGACATTTAATGTGAGTTAATAACAATAGAAAAAATATAAATAAATTTTTATAAAATTATTAATAGCTTACATTAAATATCATATAAGTTGCTATGTACACATTTTTTTACTATGATGACGTAACAATTTTGGTTAATACAAGATAACTAAGAAATAGCAATAGTGGATTTTCTAGTAAAATTTAAAAACTTATGAAAGTTAATTTTAAACTTTTAAAAGCGAGGATGTTCTGTGTAATCATTTTAAAGTTCAAGAGAGTTATTTTTTTAATATCTTAGCCTTTGAAAAGATATATTACTCTATGCATTTTTAAAATATTGAATGAACAATGACAAAAAATTTATCAAATATATGTTTGTATGTATACACATCAATACACACGAACATAGATAAAAAGAAAACAAAATTATTTTAGGTTATGTAACTAAAATTTTAAGGGAGAATTTCAATTAAAGATTTGTGAAGAGATTTAATTTTAAATGAGTCCAAAAATATTTTGACATTTTAGTTCAATTCAGAGGAGAAAAGTCAAAAAAGTTTCAATTGTGAAACGATCAAAATACTTTTCACATATTACATAGAATCACTAGTTATTTATTTTTTTACTGTACTTATTAATTTACTAATATCACTTATAAATTACATTCGTTTGTTAGACAATGAGTAACATTAATTGTTAATTTGCTAACTTTACTTGTCAATAATTTAGTAACATTAGTTGTAAATTATAAGATCTATTAGTAATTCAGAATTGATATTAATAAATTATAAAACTTGTCAAAAATTTACAACTGATATTAGTAAATTAACAAGTAAAGTTAATAATTTAACAATTGATGTTGCTGTTTATATATGATTAAAAAACTAATATTGCAAATCTCATACAATTATTGACATGTCCACTCATGTAATTTGTAACTCATTCATAAATTAATAGGTAGAGTAAGAAAATTAAAAACTAATGATTTTGCATAATAGGTGAAGGGTATTTTATTCTTTTCACTGTCAAAATTCTTTTAACTTTTATCCCTAGATTGAACTAAAATTTTAAAATATTTTTGGACCCACATGAAATTAAGTCTCCTCCCAGATCTTTAACTGAAATTCTCCTAAACTTTAATCTCTAAAAAATCTTTTATTTTTTTAATTATACATTTATTAAAGATTAAATGTTTTACATAATAAGTGTTTTAATATTGACAATTGAAATTTCAATACATTATTTAAAAAAAGGAGTGATAAATGAAGTGTTAACATAGTTAAAAAATATAAAATTATTGAATACCTTATATTTTAAATCAAATATAACTTTTAGAAGACATACTATATTATAATATGAAAGGAGTACTAGTCAATAATTGGCACTATAAATGTGTGTATTAAATAATAGATAAATGTTGTATTAAATATATAAGATAAAGGTATAAATTTAATCATTACTTATTTTTTAAGGAGAACTAATAGTTTATATTATAAAATGGTGCCAAAAAATCATCAACGAAAATGTAGCATCCACAACCTCCAGCCCATTCTGTCCAATGTCCGTTTATTATGTCTGTGGGACCCACAAATTTTCATACCAACTCACTCTTTCCCATCTTTTCAGCATCAAACCAGTCTCTTCTTTTCACCATCTTTATTGTCTCCCATGACCGAATGAAAAGCACAATAGAGATCTAGTCGAGAGAGGGAAAAAGAGGCTGAATGAAGTTGATAAAGGGTATCAGGCAATGAGCCATGAAAAAACTTGCTCATAAATCATTATAGTTATTGATGCAAATGACAACAGAGATTTCAAAGAAAAAAACCAGTAGCCACACCAAAATTAAACCAGGTCAAAGGAAACATGTCTTCAAGTTCAAACAAATTCAAATGAATTTTATGGTCTGAAAAAACTGTAAAATCCTATATAGATCAACAAGTACCAAGAGTAGCCTAACAAGATCCACTTTACTAAGTCCATTAAAAACGTAAGGTGAAGAACTAGAATAAGAGAAGGAACCCATATTTTGTGAATATTGAGTCAAACATGCAAAAGATCTTCTTTCACTTTAAATGAATTCAAACTTCCTCAGGTTCAGGAGTAAAGAAATTCAACCTAAACAGATTCATAACAATCAGAGTCAAGATGGCCAGAGGTTTAGAAATCAATTGATAATCATAGAGATAAGAAAAAAAAAAGGAATTGAACCTTGAGAAAGGGTCCGATTGAGATAGATTGAAGTGGAATCTACTAACCATGTACTAGCACGCTAGATAATGATTACAAGATCTAGCCAAAGGCAGGACAGATTGAGGGTGGTCAAGTCACTGAGGACCCAAGAACGGTTCGAGGATGATGAAGTCTATTATTAACTCTCTTCCACACCAGAGAGAAACGTTCTTCCTCCTCTTTCACTTTCCTAACGCTTCATCGAAAATTTCAACGCCATTCAATTCTTTCCTTCCTCGCCAGAAATTGCCTCACGCATCAATGGAAATCACACCTTGTGATGCTTGTTTGGTAAAGTTGATGAAAAGGAGTATTGCACGCACTTTATCAAAAGTTTCCAAGCCACGCGTTTTCCTTCCCTCTCCAGAAACTGCATTGTGAATAGCTGGAAATCACCTCTTGAAGAATTGGCTATGCACTAGAGAGAGAAGGTGGGATTTGGCGAGAGGGAGAAAGTAACGTCCATTTGATCAAATTTAACAGCTGAGCGCTCCATTTTAAATAGTTGATAATTTATTTTGCATATAGGCTATTCAATGCTCTCAAAATATAGGCTATTCAACGTTCATCAAAAAATAATTTATGATTTAATTTGTACTTTTATCCAAATATATATACACATAATACAACACTACTCCAAAATATTTATTAAATAATAAATACTTTGATTAGTTTCCAGTTTTATTGGAGCGCTAAGAGAGAGAACAATAACATTGTTGGCTTGGTAAATACGGGAATAATGTTTAACATTTCTTTGTAGAAAAGAGAGTCACATGCATGTATTTAATGACGGAGCCCGGACTTAAAGTCAAGAAATTCAAGATAATTTAATTTAAACATTAATTAAAATTTTTAAAAATGATATAATTACACTGAGAATAAAATTGTAATAACATAAGTGGATTAATTATATTTTTTTAAAAAATTATATTGAATAGGTTGAAATAGTCTTTTATGCAAAGCATATTCTTCAAACCTTATAACTATCATTAAAATGTTATATATTTAATAAGTTTTTTAAACTAAATTTTTTTTATTTAGTTTAGATGATGTGAAAATTCAAAAATAAAAGGTACAAAGTTATAAAATTTACACACACAATTAATAATTTTTTTTAAATGAGAGGGTGTATTTGCACACCCTTGCTGATGAATTGCTCTGCCACTGCACACACTACACACTTGTTCCCCCCCCCCCCAACCGTACGTGAATTTGATTCTTTATTCTCTTGCATGAAAAAGGATACGATCATGACAATGGGTGCCACTTTGAACTAAAAGTTCTTGAAAGGCTTAAAATGGTTACATTCTGGGCAAGAACCAAATTGATTGGCCAAACCAAAATAAAAGTTGATTGGTTTTATTATGACGTTGGTTTGGTTTAGTTTGAATCATGCTTAAATGATGATTTTTCCTACTTTCCCTAATTTTTTAAAATTTAACTCTGAATAGAAAAAGTTGATATTCAATTTTAATAATATGTTATTGTGGACTTGGACTGTAAAAACAAATTAATTTTAATTAAATCTCGAACAAAAATGCCTCCGTAAAAATGCACACAATAAAAAAAAATTAATGGTTAAGCTAGTGAGTTGATTAAATATTTTAATAGTTGAATTACATGTATAGTATAAAACTGCTATCAAATATCAACAATGCGCATTTTTTGACCAAAAAATGGAAAACGACTCTTTTGTTTAGCAAAGTTTGCCTAATGGCAGCGGTTAAGCGTCAAATTCAGTAAAATTTATAACGAATTTTAAGGTATTTCTAAATTTAATATATAATTATTTATAGGGACAAAGAAAATTAGATCCCATAGTTTAAATTAATAAAAATTAAATCTTTAATGATTTTTTTTCCAAAATAAATTATAAATATCAATTTAAATAATTATATATAAAAATTTGTGTTACAATTTAAGAGTTATATTTAATACTTAAATACATATTTATAATTAAAATTCTTAAATTCATAATTATTTGGATCAATATTTTTAATTAATTTATTTTTTTAAATTTTGTATCTATCTATTATTAATTTAATGTTTTAGCATTTATCTGTCATTCTCCTTTATTCACATAAGTAAAAGATAATGTTAAAGTATCAACACTAACATCATTATATCACACAAAATCATTATCAATACATGCAAAAAGCAATAATTTAAAAATAAAATCGAGCGATCGGACTGTCAACTAAAGCTGTTAATGGCTCGATTTGAGTTAAAAAATCATTTTTATGACAAAGTTGGATTGAACCAGAGTTAAACCGCTATTGAACTGAAAATTAGAATTGAACCAGGAACTAAAGTAATTTTTAAAAAATTGAATGATTTTAAATATAATATTAAAAATATTAGAAAATTTAAAAATTAGATCACATTAAAAGTCAATTTTTTTTGGATAATTTACATGTATAAAATATGACTTGAGATCATTCTTTGTATAAAGATGTTGACAATTATGGATATAAATATAGATGTTTTTGAATTCACTTATATTTAATTTAACTAAAATTTATCTATACTTAACAAGTTATAAAATTATAATTTATAATATTATTAATTTATAATTATATTATGTAATTTTATTAACACATTATAAATTTTTTTTGTATTTATTATATATAATATTATTTTTATTTAATTATTATATTATTGATCTGATCATTGGTTGTATTATGTATACTGTGAATCGCTACTTTTTCCGATTTAATATGCCGTTAGATTATGAAAATTGGCAATAAGATTGGAAATGAGTATAAGAAATGGACTGTTCACGACCAAAGGTTAAAATGCTAAAAGCGTAAAAGCTTGAAAGCTGCTTTACCTCATTATACAAACCCCCCCCCCCCGCCCCCCAGCTCCCCCCAAATGTTCTCCGAGCTCTTGCTTGAAAAAAACGCAGAAGAAGCATATGGTTCATTGATGCTGAATTTATGGTATTGAGAAATTCTGATTGGATTGAGCAGATCCGCCTTCGATAGCTCCTATGAATTCCGATTCCTCTCCAGCCCCTCCAATCCCTCCCCCGCCTCCTCAGAATGTTAAAGCTAGGGACTTCTTGAACCATCTCGAAGCTTACCTTGCTAAAAGAGACGGCGTTGACAAGCTACTCAAAATTTCCAGGTACGCTTCCAAGGTGATCCTCGCCTCCTCCGTTATTCAAGGTAATCCAACCCTATCTCTACGTCTCAAGAGCTTCGAATCCAGTGTTGGGGTTAGTCGGAAAGCCTTCAGGCTTGGTAAGTTTGTTCAGGACCTGAACGCTTTGAGAAACGCTCATTCTGATTCCAAACAGGATTGGGTTCTCTCTATAATTGCCTATGGTGGTGAAGGCTTTTATTACTTCGTTGAACAGTTCATATGGCTGGCGAAATCGGGTCTTATCGACGGCAAACATTCTCGTAATTTGCAGAAAATAAGTGCTTGGGCTGAGATTATTGGGTATTTCGGTAGTATTGCTCTGAAGCTGAGGGATTTGAGAAATATCTGTGATGATGAGGAATGCTTGAAATCGAGTATTGAATTTGCGATCATGACGGGTAAAGGGTGTCAAGAAGACGAGGCAAAGTTAAATAAATTAAGGGAGAAGAAATTGATGAAGAGGCTCTCTTTAATTCAAGATTTGGCTGATGGTTTTATGGCATTGGATGATATATTGGATGGGAAAGGACAATTCTCTAGGCCATTGTTGGTGTCTTCTGCAGGGCTGCTGTCAGCACTCATTAGCACTCACAAGAATTGGGTTTCTTGCTAAATTTGGTGGGTACTTCTCCAAGGATTGTATTGCCCTTTAACGAGTGCCTTAGTAGTTCTAATAAACGATTCACTTGAAAATGGCAGATAAATGTATGATTTATGATTTTCACTATACGTAAAGGTGCTGTGGTTCTTTGTTGTTACAATTTGTTCATACTCACTTTATAGTCCTTTCGCCAAACAGGCCTGTAAAAAGACCTAAGGCCTGACCTGTTTATAAACAGGTCAGGGTATAGGTTGCCTAAAAGGTTCAGGCCTCTTACCACCCTTTTATGTTGCTGAGACAACGATAAGGATTACCCATGCTTGAGATGGACCCGGCTTCTCTCCATTTTTCCCCTTTTCCTTTTTCTCTCCACTTCCCATCTCAACCATTGGATCTATTTTTCAATGGTTGAGATTTGATGTTTCATAAAATTATTATTAAAATGTGAAATTTTATGAAAAATAAATATAATAATAATTTTATAAAATGTCAAATCTCAATCATTCAAAAATGGATCCAATAGTTGAGATAGAAAGTGGAAAGGAAATGGAGAGGGGAAGAAATGGAGAGAAGCCGACTCCGCTTGAGATACTTATGTATACACTATCTTCAGGAATTACCCATATATATTTTTGGCCTTTTTGCTGGGATTAGTTCTTATTTGTGAACTCTCATCTTAGATTTGATCGACTTCACTTTTTGGAGCTTGCTCAAATCTCTACTTGTTTGCATGGGAGCTATAAGTTTTCTGCATCTCTGTTCTGTTAACTATACATGCAGCATGTGATCACTGTGACAAATGTGAGAAGGTATGTAGCCAAGGGTAGCCTTCATTACTTGTTGGTTATGTAGGGAAGTCAAATGAAGTGAAGAGTGCTGGCGGGCAATGTGCTTGAGCGAGAGGTTCTAAGAAAGGTGAGGTTTTTAATATGTGCTGTTTGAGCTGCTTTGGATATGCTTCATTTCCTCTATTTAACAGTTGAGATTGTTGAACCCAAGTTTGGCTTGCTTCTTGCTATTCTAGGTTGGCTACAACATTAAGACGGTGGTGTTTAAAGAGGTCCTCGACCATATTGATCTGAATATTCTGGTGTCAGATTTCTTCTACTGATCAATACATATTACTTTTTGTTTTTTACCTTTTGATAATTCTATTTTATTATTATTATTTTACATTTATGGATGTTTACATAGTCTTATGATTAATCAGTAGTAAATATATCATGCGTTCTTTATTATATTTCCTTGGTTTGGAATTTTTTTAGTCTGGTTAATCTTGTCGTTCTGCTATTGGGATGAATATAAACCCATTATATAAATGAGTTCCTGCTACCATAGATATTTTCTTTCTACCATGTCATGAAAGAGTTTTCGGCTTTTCAGATCATGTATGATAGTTGAAGCTGATATTGATTGCAGGGGCATTGAAATGGAACAGAATAGGGATGATTTACTGTAATATAGAAATAATTGTATCACTTTCATTTGATGCTACCTTTCTGCAAATTCACCTCCTGAAGGCTAGTTTGAAGTTCACGCTCTTTCCTCTGTTTCTGATATTTCTAATTCTAAGTTGAAAAGTTATCCTCCAGTTTCCGGGGCATATGTGTAGAAATTTTGTAGCATCCGTTTGTTTTTTCTCCTGTTTTCCGGGGCATATTTTTTTTGCGGCAGTTCAAACAGTGAGGGTTGTAGTTGGGACTCGGGAGCTCTAAATTCTAGAATTCATGCCCTTGGAGACATGTAGTATCTTGGAGAAAAAGCACATACCTCTCTACCTTGTGATTTGAAATCGTTAATTTAGTGCAACATGCCAGAATGGCATGTCCAGTCCATCTTGGTTCAAGCTTTTCAATTTAACTTGTGCTAGCTCAAGTAAATCTCGTCTAGAACGCTCAGATCCATCTTGTAATGGAAGAATTTGGGTCTTCTCAAATCAATTTATGAATGTATATAATAAAATGTATTGAGTCATACTACTCATAAATTATAGATAGTGATTTATTTTTCAGACTCAGTATGATTTTACCTAAAAGCATGTCTATATACTGTAATTGAAGTTGATATTGATAGTAGGTGCATTGAATTGTCAAAGAATAGTGATAATTTACTTTAGTTATAATATTGTCAAGTTGCGCTGGCTAAAGAAGCGAGATGTTATCACGGGAGCACTGAGTTCCTTCTGTAAAAGCTCATATATTTATTTTGAGTAGTGTGTGCATGTCTCGAGATCTTTCACTGGCAGAACTGGAGAAGACGCTTTGTTGGCATATAAGCTTGTGATTGCACTATAAGGGCCAGTTTATTTATTTATTTATTTTTTTATTTTTTTGAACTCCGCCTATGTTTATAGTCGGTCCTAAGCTCGGGTAAAGGAGGAGGGTTGTATTAGGCCATCAACAGCTAATGTAAAACTTTGTTGAATCTATCATGAACATGGACAATAGACGTTATAATGTTAATGCTAGGTCGTTGCCCGTAAGTAACGCGCTGCATGGCTCGAATACAGTGATAAGTGAGTTAGAGCCGTTGCATCGGCGCCCGGATGTAGTGTTAAATGAGCAAGGGCTATCGCGTCATTCTGGACGCATGCGGCTAAAGAAGTTAGTGCATAAGAGCAAAATTAGATTTGGTACTTGGAATGTTGGGACATTAAATTGTAAATCTGTAGAGGTTGCAGGGGTTATGATTCAAAGGAAAATCAATATCTTTTGCTTGCAAGAAACAAAATGGCGTGGAGAAGAAGTTAAGGATATTCAAGGTTTCAAACTTTGGTATACAGGAAAAGTAAGTGCACGCAATGGAGTAGGCATCATTATAGATAAGGAGTGGAAGAAGAACGTTGTAGAAGTTACCAGAATTGGAGACAGAATTATTTCCTTAAAAATGATAATTGGACGTGAGACTGTTAATATTGTTAGCGCTTATGCGCCGTAAGTCGGGACAGAAGTCAGTGTTAAGGAATTATTTTAGGAGAATCTGGAGGGGTTGATTCGACGTATACCACAGAGTGAAAAGATTTTTATTGGAGGAGACTTTAATGGGCATGTTGGGAAGGAAGCTGGTCAGTATGCGAGGGTGCATGGTGGTTTTGGTTTTGAAGAGCTAAATAATGAAGGACAAACTCTTCTTGATTTCTCATATGATTTTAAGATTGCCAACACTTGTTTCAAGAAGAGAGATGAGCATCTCATCACTTATAAAAGTGGAGCCTCAAGGTCACAGATTGATTTTCTTTTGGTTAGGAACACAGATAGAAGACTTTGTAAAAATTGTAAGGTGATCCCCGGAGATGCTGTAACGACACAACATAGGGTCCTAGTCCTTGATGTGTGTATTATGAGTAAAATTCAAAAACGTCGACAAGTAGTAACACCAAGGATTAGATGGTGGCAATTAAAAGGTGAGAAGCAAGATATTTTCAAGCGAAATTTTTTGGATAAAGGAATTTGGGAATCTCAGGGAAGTGCTAACATCATATGGGAGGATATGGCTAAAGATACGGGAGGTTGCAAAAGTAGTTTTGGGAGAATCGAAAGGTTCTGGTCCGAGAGATAAGGAGTATTGGTGGTGGAATAATAGTGTACAGGATAAAATCAAATATAAGAATAACTGTTTTAAAGCCATACATTTGTGTAACAATGAGGAAAATTGGGAGAGGTACCGTATGGCTAAGAAGGAAACTAAGAGCGCTGTGGGTGAAGTTTGTTCTAAAGCTTTTGAAGAATTTTATAAGAACTTTGAGACGAAGGAAGGAGAGCAAAATATTTATAAGATTGCCAAGAGTAGGGAAAGAAAATCAAGAGATCTAGAACAGGTAAGGTGTATTAAGGATGAGAAGGGAAGAATTTTAGTTACAGATGATGAAATTAAAAATAGATGGGAGACTTACTTTTCTAAACTTTTTAATGATGGAGAGGATTCATCTAGTAACTTGGAGGATTTAGTAACTGGTGAAGGAGAACAAAATTTGTCATTCTATCGAATAATACGTGATAAGGAGGTAAAGGAAGCTCTTAAGAAAATGGCAAATGGTAGAGCCAACGGACCTGATTGTATATCTATCGAAGCGTGGAAATGTTTAGGTGAAGAAGGGGTGAGATGGTTAATTAAGTTATTTAATGTGATTTTACGGTCCAAGAAAATGCCTGATGAGTGGAGGAGAAGTACATTAATTCCTATTTATAAAAATAAAGGAGATATTCAGAATTGTACTAACTATAAAGGGATTAAACTCATGAGTCACACAATGAAATTGTGGGAGAAAGTAATTGAGCACAGGTTGAGATTGGAGACAAGTATTTCTGAGAATCAATTTGGTTTTATGCCAGGTAGATCAACTACAGAGGTGATTTATCTACTAAGGGGATTAATGGAAAAGTATCGTTGTAAAGATAAAGATCTACACATGGTTTTTATTGATTGGGAAAAAGCTTATGACCGTATACCAAGAGAAGTGCTTTGGAAAGCGTTGGAAAAAAAGAGAGTACGGATTGCTTATATTAAAGCCATACAAGATATGTATGAGGGGGTAAAAACTAGTATAAGAACACCTAGTGGTCAAACAAAGGATTTTCCTATAAAGATTGGACTATATCAGGGATCATCTCTGAGTCCTTATTTGTTCAACTTGATTTTAAATATTTTGACGGAACATATTCAAGAGGAAATCCCGAAATGTATGCTCTTCGCGGATGATATAGTTCTTATAGCAGAGACAAGAGAAAAGGTTAATTGTAAACTTGAGTTATGGAGGAGGACATTGAAGTCGAAAGGTTTTCGTCTGAGTAGGAGTAAGACGGAATATTTATATTGTAAATTTGGTAAAAGAATATTCGACAATAATTTGGAAGTGAAATTGGGAGATCAAATTATACCTCAAGTGAAAAAGTTTAGATATTTGGGAGCCATTATTCAAAATGATGGCGAAATCAGTGGAGATATTTCACATAGAATTCAAGTTGGGTGGTTTAATTGGAGAAAAGCTAAAGGAGTTATTTGTGACCGTAAGGTGCCTAATAAACTTAAAGGAAAGTTTTATCGCACTGCTATCAGACCGGCAATGTTATATAGTAGTGAATGCTGGGTTCTAACGGGACAGCAAGAGTATAAAGTTGGAGTAGCAGAGATGAGAATGTTACGATGGATGTGCGGACATACACGTAAAGATAAAATTTGAAATGAGCACGTACGCGAAAAAGTGAGGGTGGCACTTATCGAAGAAAAAATGGTAGAAAATCGATTGAGATGGTTTGGGCATGTACAAAGAAGACCAAGAGAGGCACCAGTGAGAAGAGTGGAACATATAACTTTGAGTCCGATTAAGAGAGGTAGAGGAAGGCCTAAGAGAACACTCTTGGAAGTTGTTGAACGCGATCTCTTAATTAATAATATTCCTAAAAGCTTGATAAATGATAGAGCACAGTGACGTCTTGCAATCCATGTAGCCGACCCTACTTAGTGGGATAAAGGCTTGTTGTTGTTGTTGTTTTGTTTTTTTGAAAATTGGAGCACGATTGATGAAGGAAGCTAGTATTGTGTTTATTGTTACTTCTTGTATTCGTCTGAGGTTATAATGATATTCAGTTTATATTAAAAAAAATTGGAGTAACGAAGCCACGGATAAATAGTGATGAATACAAGGACAGTAGCCCAATTGGTTTTTTCCCCTTTTCTTATCTTCATTTTCTTGTCAACGTTTTATTAATTGGCATTAGGGTTTAGAATATCTCGAGACTTGCATTGGTTTTGGGGGCAAACATATTGACTTTTAGTTTTATTTATGTGCATGATAATTTCAATTAATTCAAAACATGGGATACAAGTTCGTTCGCTCGTTCGTTTATTTTATGGAAGATCGAGTCAATTGAAACATAAAATTGTCTAAAAGAATAACTACACCACAACGAAAATTAAAAACCTTTAGTTACTTGCATTTGGGCATCAACTTATTGATTGAGCCGTGAGGACCCCTTCCCTCAGAAATATACAAAGGGAGATAGGGAACAAAAAAGAGACGAAGTTGTGGAAGCTGTGGTTCCCCATTTCCTTTACCATTTGATCTCTATGGATATTTGACTCCGGCTTGGGATTGGGGAGGGATCAGCATCTCCCGCGATCAAAGAAAACGATAACCGCGAAACAGACTTTGCAGAGTATCAGAGCGTAGATCAGTGGCTGTCAAGATTTGCTTGTTTTGGCGTCATTCTCCACGTGGAACGTCGAAACTCGAATCTTGTCGTTACAAAATTTTCTATGCATCAAGTTTGAAGAAATTCAGTAGAATGCCGGGAATGAACCCTTTTTTTTTTTTTTTTAAAATGGTAAGAATGACTGAACATGTTATTGGAAAGTATGCAAACAGTATACATAAGAGGCCAAGAAAACGAGAATCACATGGGAACGGGTCTTCATTCACTGTCCCTCCATACTTCTCGCAGAAGCTCATATCTAACAAAATTACGACCTTCAGTTACTGCTGTGAACTTGTTAGATAAAAGTGAAGGTTCATCAATCCCAATAGCAGATAAGGGTGAATCTAAATCATCAAGCTCGTCATCACTAGTGTATGACTTTTTTACCACTGACGATCCACTTCTACGCAGAGATTGGGAGCCCAATTCTTGTATTATGGCTGTAACTGAGATTGCTGCAGGTGGTGCATAGGATGTTGGGGCGGCAATATGTGGAATGCTGGCGATGGACCCTTCGTCATCCTGAATATCCTGCCACTCACACAAACACCATAAAGATGGTTACAATAATTTCCCCTTCATTTTCCCTACCTTTTTGGGACACGAGGTTCAAATTTCGAGTTCTTTGTACACCATTAGTATTATCTAAGCAGAATACAGCATCAATACACAGATGTAGCAAAAGTTCATGACTATGCTAGGTCAATGGATCCGAAGTCGATGAGAAGTGTGCGTATGCGAGGGTCATTAAGCAAGATATTCCACTTGACAAATAGACTAATATGCATTAAGTCTTTAAGTTTTTGGGCCTAATAAAGTTATTAATTTAGTTAATAATTCGTTGGTTATTCTTAAGTTAATGTTTATATTACAGAGAAAACACAAAATGGTGCTTAAACCAGCCTACCTCAGTATTCAGGGTCTCAAGAACAGTATCAGGGACGGGCCCTGGGCAAAACTCATCAGGAACAAAATTGTTCAGAACCCTCTTTATCAATGGGACGCCAAATGTAGGGCATACCTACATAAGTGTTTAGATGATGAATACCAAATAATAAAGTACTAACTGCTAGAAAAATGATGAACAAGACTAAGAAACTTGATTCAACCTCTTTTCTTTGAGATGCGTCAGCAAGCATTTCAAAAGGAAGCATCATTAGATCACTCAGTGAATTAAGGAGATGGAAAGCCTTGAAGGATGTCTCACACTCTGGACTCCCGTTGTCATCATCTTCATTCCGATCTTCAGGAGAGTCACAATCATCAATGTCAAATAAATCTGAGAGCCATCTTGACCAGTTCCCAATCTGAGTGCAATAGAAAGTTAGAAACAGAGGAATGATGATTGACCAAAGGAATGCGCTACAAATCCTTGATCAAAGTAAGAGCAAAATAGTAAAATTATTCTACTACATGTCTCAGTACCCAAAAAAAAAAAAATTAGAAGCCTGCAGAAAAGAAAATGCATGTTGAAATACACTTACGTACTAATTCAAGAGGGCTCAAAATGAACAGGATCCTTATAATCTGAAGACAAAATTCACTAGCTTGCAATTTTAAGCCAAGCTCAAGCTTCAAATGAAAAAGGAAAAATTAATCTTTTAGTCCACTAACTTTTAATTCACTTGTAATTCAATTCCTCAACCATGACTCACCTATAACTCAGTCCCTTAACTTTGGACTCACTTATAATTCAGTCCCTCAACTTTTGTTAATTTTCTTTTTTTATGTTAAGCTTAGATCTGACATCAAAGAGCAAGAGGAGAGTATTTTAGAACAACATATGAATATTTCTTTTATCCCTCTTATTTGATAAGGAAATTTTTTTTAAAAATTGAAAAATAAAGACCGAATTATAAGTGAATCAAAAATTAAGGGACTGAGTCACAGTGAGTCATAATTGAAGGACTAAGTTACAAGTGAGTTAAAAGTTGAAGGACTAAAAGATTAATTTTTCCAATGAAAAATCTAATTAAAGATTTCAATGTACATGCATTCCTAGGCATTATGCTTTCATAAATCATTTTTTTTATCACTCGTATTTAATGTAACATCACCAGTCATCAAAGAACATAGTAGATGAACTGGAGATTATAGAATCTAAAATCTCGCTGATTGTTTTCACCGGAAAATTCTGTTCACTGCTAAAAAGTATTTCACACCCTAAACAAAAATAAAATAAAATTGTAAATCTGATCTAACATTCAACTAAGATTTGTTTTCTAGAGCTCATGAGAATTAACGTGTTACTGCTATTTCCATAATATCCTTGAATTATCACTTGATACAATACATCATTCATTTGGATCAGCAAGCAGAGCCTTCCCAAAAATCATACAAATGCAGATCGCTGATTGTATAGTGGAAGCAGTGGACTTAATGATTTAGTGGCAGACAAAATAAATGTAGGAGATAGGAATCAAATATTGCAGACAGGTTGGAAGATTATCATGAATTAGAAGTCAGAAAATAACACAGGAACAAGGAATGGCATAAGATTTCATCACTCACAGCATTTTTTAGTTGTGCACCAGCCCCAAAGCCTGATTTTCCTGCAGGAATTGGAAGAACCCTAGAATCACTAATGGGGTCAGATATAGGATCAGTTGGCATCTCTTCAGCTGATTCACGGAGAATAGCATTAAACATTGCCACATCAAGTCGATTTACAAGCTGCTCCATCACCTAAAAGCATGAAAAAAATCTTTCAATCACATCGCACTTAGTGTATAAGATAATGCATTAGGAATAAGAAAACAGCATTGATCAAAGAATTTTCATTCCCCAAATAGTATATAATTAACCACTTCAATACACAAAACATGAAGACATGCATGCACAAAATACTAATCAGTGGTAGGCAACAATACAAACAAAGATGGAAATGACAACTTTTCCCTCATAACAACAAGGATCAAGAAGAGAAGGATGCAGTCGCAGTTTATAAAGGTTTCCCATTGACATCAGCAACTCTAATCAACCACAGATGCTGAACCATATATAAATCTGCCAGGAGAATATCTATTACAAGGCCAGAGATAGAAAAACATGAATGAACATGTTCATGGTGGAAAGAAAAAGGGGTAACAAAAATCAATCAAAACCATAGAGATACTTGCAGCTTTGGAGTAGCACTAGCCACAAGACAACAATAATATACAAAGAATAGACAGGTCTAAGCCTAACAAACTACCATCGTCACCAAGCAACTGCAAAAATTACTTTTAATATTTGTTCCAAATCAATGTCATTTCTATATTCTCACACAGGCAGGACATGACTGCCTTATGGAACATTGCCTCTGATTTCTAGTTATATAATTGCATAATACAATTACTAATATCCATATGCATGACTAAAGCAGAATACTGATATGGAATCCAGCCCAGTGACACGATAAAGAAATATCCATGCTAAAACTTACCAATCTAGCTATCACAGGCAAACAACCACAAGCATGCCCCCCAGCTCGAAGAGGACAAAGTCTTTCACAGGCATCCTTAAAAGCTCTCTTCCATAAGTCAATGGAGAAGCTTCCCTGCTCTTGATCACCTAAACCATGTCTTCTTCCATAGATTTTCCTTGAGCTGGAGCTCTTAGCAGCAGCAGACTGCATATGTGGAGTCAGGGTCTTGGGACAATAAAACAACACAAGACTTATCAGTATGAAGCAAAAGTATTTATTTCAGATAGGTAAGATAAGTACGAAATCAGAAACGGTTCTTATTCAACCTGCCACCACACAGACTCAACAATTCGCGAGAATATCCAAGCTTCAATCTTTTCCAATGCAAATAAAAATGTTTGTGGATCCTCCCAACTATGAAAAAATTTTGTTGCATTTTCTTTTTCTCCATCATGAGGAGAAGGTGACCTCTTCAGCAAGCTTCCATTAACTGATCCATTTCTTTCACTATCGGTGCACAGACTGTCATCAAGTTGTATCTTTTCAATTCCTTTGCCTACAATAGCTCTCAACGAAATTAAATTTGAGAGCCAGAAGGTCAACCTATTCAAGGTAAAGAAATATCATCATCATTATCATCATTTTTTATGAAAGAAGAAACATTAATTCTTAATAAATACATATGCATTCATATTTTATAAATTATGTGAAAGCCTTCAGAGGCAGATTTTAAAATTTCCACCCTTTAATGGATGAAGGAAAAAGTAAAATAAAATTCTTCAGATATATTAGGTTTAGCTAATATGAAAGCTTCCACCTGCACAATAGGCACAGGAAAATACTAAATATATAAGAGCAAGATTTGCCCCTAAGAGCACCTGAGTTTGTATATCATGCAACATTAAAACAAAATACATAAACGAGCTCTAGTACCTTGGGACATCATTTCCACATGCTTTTGAAACCAAAACAAATCCTGAAACAGCACTTTGGGATGCATTAGCTCTGGCAGCAGGTGATCCAACTCTAAAAGCATGCAAATAGAATCTAGAAATGCGCCGAGCAGGGGCGTGAACCTTGTTTGCTGAGCTTCCATGATCAGCAACAACAGAGTAAAGTGAAATTTCGAGAGCAGCAGCTTCCCTCAGCTCTTCTTGTAGCATTTGAACTTCAGACTTCAGTTCAGTTTCATTATTATTAAAGCTGCCATTTGTACTAGAGCCTTCATGACAAGCAGCATCAACATGATCACCATTCAGAGTACTATTTTCCTCTGCCTTGTTTGCGGCTTGATTTTTACCAAATAAACCATAATTCTCAGAAGTGTCTACATGCAATTTAAGAGTTATCAAATCCTCTGGTTTATCATTAATCAAAACATTACTGGGATGTTCATCGGATTTCCTACTCAAGGGACGAGTAGCACTTGCCATTTTTCCATTTCTTGGATAATCATCTTCAGATGGATTATGAAGAAGTTCCTTATCCTGAGATTGAGAAAAGCTTTTGATGTTTGATTGCATAATGTATGATGCAGATAAGCTTTTGACCATGGCACCCTGGGAAATATTTTGACTACTTGATCGTCGAGTGCTTCCTGGAAGTTTACAACTTGCATCAGCATCATCCACACATTCCTCAGGAAATTTTGGTGAAGAATACCTATCATATGTAGCATTGCCAGTGTTTGAGGACAAGACCATAGACAGCGAATGTAATTTGATTCCATTTAATTGTTTCGACACTCCAGCCTCTTCTTTAATATGTGAGCTAGGAAAGTCTGGAATCTTAGAACTTACATCACCAACCTTGACATGCTGCTCAGAAATTTTGGGTGAAGGCCTATTATATGTGGTATTGCCAATATCCGAGGACAAGGTCACAGATGGTGAGGGCAATTTAATTCCATTGAATTTTTTGGATGCTCCAGCCTCTGCTTTTATATTTGGGTTAGCATATTCCAGAATTTCAGAACTTGCATCAGCAACCTTGGTATGATCCTCAGGAAATTTTAGTAAAGAAGTCCTATCATACGTAGTATTGCTAGTATCTGAGGACAAGACCAGAGATGATGAGTGCAATGATGCCCCAGTCTCTGCTTCTATATGTGAGCTACCAGAAGATGTCTCCATGGGTACAATGGATCCTCCAGTTAATCCCACTGTTCCTAGTTTGCTAATTTCAACCTTATCTGCAAACAAATGGCAGCACCATATCATCAAAGCA
Source organism: Prosopis cineraria (assembly GCF_029017545.1). Taxonomy (NCBI): domain Eukaryota; kingdom Viridiplantae; phylum Streptophyta; class Magnoliopsida; order Fabales; family Fabaceae; genus Prosopis; species Prosopis cineraria. Next base: position 4,859,377 of record NW_026555335.1, read on the forward strand.
GAGCTTTTTTTTTTAGGCCAGTTAACATCAAAGGAAAGCATTTCAGCAGAAAAATACTATTGTCCCGAAGAACAGGTAACTGAATCTTCAGGTTTCTATCTAATTCTGTCACAATAAATCTACTCATATGAAAAAAGATTAAATGTCAACATATCTGGAGTCGAAGACATTGATTATTGTATGAAGCAGATAAATGGAAAGTTACTTACTGCAACAGTACCTTATATAGAAGTGTATGATCATCACAAGAATAAAGTAACATCAATAGGAAATAAATTGCAGCGAGCAAGTAAACTGAAAACTCATATTGATGATTGGTGTGCATATTGACACTGAAATGGTGAGAATGATTACAATTTACATAATGCAGGATTAGAAGCTATTAAATTGGAGTACTCCATCACTTAGATGTGGCAAACCTCCTGTAGTCTCAGAAGTGGATTTGACAGTTTGTGAGGTATTTGAAGAAATACCATCAATCTCATCATCAGTAAAAGAGGCAATTTCAACATCCTCATCATTTAGGGACTGTGTTGCAGATTCACTTTCTTCCTTGTCCAGCGACAATTCTTTTGACACACTGCTCTTCGGAGATGAGTCAGAGCCCTCTACATCAAATGGCTGAATATTAATATAAAGAAATGGGTGTGCTGAGTTTCTGAAACTCCTCTTGCAGTTCACCTGAGTGTTTACGGCTGTAATTTCCTTAATAGCTCCATAATCTGCTATGTTTATTGTGGCTGATCCCAAGAGTTGACTTTTGGCTGTCTTGTCGTTTTGGCGTTCATATAAGTAGAAGTCTAAGCAATTCTTCTGAAAAATGTCATGGTGTTTACCTCTTTTGGATGACTCTCTCAATAAAAGTAATGGAAGCCTGAAAGACTCGTTGATCTCAATTTTCCCATCCCTTGAACTACAAGCAAAAGATCCTGAATTTTTATCACCATTTTCCCATTGCAGTACTACTGATTGAGCAGATCTCTGTGATTTAGAAGGAGGCCAGGGCTTGATCTCCTGAACATGGATAATGTAGTGCACTTGGATTGAGACAGTTTTTCTACTCTTTGATCTTATTCCTAGAACCATATTAACAAGAAATACAAATTCTTTCCCTTAGTATGCTGATCCACTATAAATGATGAAACCTGAATGGAAAACAAAAATTGGGTCAGAGGAAAATGTTGATCAGAAAATTCTGACATGCATTACTTCATGAAAAAGAGAAACTTGACTGGCAAACTTTGTAGCATAAAATAAGACCTGGATGAACATAGGGAGCCGAAAAAAAAGGCAATTATGATTTTAACAGGAAAAAAAGAACGTGGCAAGCTCTCCATGTTCAAAAGAAAAATAAGATGCCGGGAATAGCCACCCACCGGGCTACCCAAAATAAATTATTATTAAAAAAACTAATTATCAAGCCAAAACGAAATAAGCAACACCAACTAAAATGAAAGAAAGAATATTTGTGCAGAAAGACAAACACTACCGACTGGAATGAGATAAGAGAGAAAAACATCCCCAGGTGGACTTGGATAAACAAACCAATTAAATGCATGAAAACGTCAGCTAAATGGACAAATATTTAAACTTAAATAAAGCCATCCCGTTTTAGCAATGACCAAAGTGATCAAACAACTTTGAAAATGGACAATCAACAATTAGCCAAACCAGAAAAGCATCCGGTTGCGAAAAGAAATGCAGGAAACAAACAAAGCATCCACCGCTAACTTGCGATCAAATCAACAAAGATAAGATCAGAATAGGCATAAATTTGAACCTTTCGATAGTGAGCACAGGATTGAAACAATGAAACGAAGGAACAGTGGCAACAGTGAAAGTGGAGAAAATGAAGAGGGCGATCCTCCCCGTGATTACCACCGCTGGTGGGAAATGGGCATCTTCGTCTTTCAATTCAAAGGTGGGGTCAAATGCAAACAATGTGCGTTGAAAACATGAAAGCTGAGAAGCAAAGGAAAGAAAAGCTCAAAGAAGGTGAAAACGAATACGAGAAAACGCGTCCGCGGCAGAGAGGGATGTGGGAAAGCGCCAACTAAACAATGGGTCGAGAGTTTAATCGCTAAGTTACACCACAGTCACATCGCATCCTAATCCTGATTTAAATTATTTAATTCACCTCACATTACTTTTCGGGTTATAAAAATATTATACCATTTTTAACCCTACACTTCCAATTTTACATTGAATATTGTTTTTCTTTTAACAGCTAAACTACTTAAAAGTGTTTTGGTCCAAAAAAGAAGGGTTAAAACTTAAAAGTGTCCACCTAAATGATTAACCTCAAGATAATGTTAGTTATTTGTTTAAATTTTAGATCCATGCTCAACGGTAATTTTGCGGTCATCGTCTCAGTGATGACTGATATACAATTCAATTGATAGGTATTCTTACTAAAAAAATACTAACTCATTTTGTCATGTCACAATTTTAACATTTTATCAATATTTTGTTTTTCATGTTTGACAGTTTTAATCAAATCTTCTAAATAAGATGCATAAAATTTTTTGAAAATTCGGTCCTTTGAAGATTGTCTAACTAATCATCATATCTTGATTTTTTTCCAATTTATTTTTTAATTCAACGGGGAACATTTTTCTTAAAGAGACCTCAAGTTGAAGATCAACATTAGACAGACCATTCATATATATCAGCCTTGGAAGACACCTCCAATTGTTTTAGCTGGTTAAGGAAGTGGAAGTTTTATAACAATTTACACCTTAGGCCTACTAACTGTGGTTGTATCGAATAAAAAATGATTTTGATTTTCTTCAAGTAAGATCAAGAGTTTGAACTTTGTCGATGAAAAAAGTTATATCAAGGAAGCTATTATTAGTTAAAATTACTTTGTGCAGTATGTCAATAATCTAATTTTCGTGAGTGTGTATTTTTTTGTTAAGCCGTTCAATCTTATCAGAAACTTATTTTTTCATTTTCATCACTTTCTGTCACTTTATTTCAACTAATGCGCAAACGACTGTATTTGTAATCTAGCACTCTTGAGTTGTTTTTCCAAGCAATCTATCTCAGAATATGAACTTGTATTTGAAAAAGAAAATTGGGTGTAAAAATAACAACCTCGTCAAAACTTTTACATAAATGGCATCCTTTCTTTCATGCGTTTTCCAAAGTCCAAGTGGATAAGATCAAGAGGTTGAAAGGTCATAATCCTATCATTTTCATTTTTGTTTTATTCCGTCTTTTATTTATCTCACCTAATCCCCCCCTGGTACTATATCTCTGGGATGTTTGAACTTTGAAGGAATCTCACTTAATTTTAATTAAAATGATATAAACTGTTTCAACTAAACTAATTTTCTCCTTAAGATCCTACTAATGCGGACTGTTAATCCTGTAATAAAATATTTAAAAATCAATCCCAAAAATACAAATTATGTCTGACATTATGTTCCTTTGATTACTCTCTCTTTCATTGAATTGATTGGTTCTCTTTACTGTTCAATCATCTTAGGTGCGCTTCTAGAGAGGAGCAATCCGAAGTCAAACCTTAAATAGAATTCTAGACTTCTAGCCCATATGCAATCAGTTTTTCAATTTGTTAAAACATAATAACACAATGTTTTTTCAGGCAGCTTTAAAACCGCAAGAGTGCATGGTGGACTCTATATCAGGTAACATTGATTGAAGAACTTGACTCTACAATTCAGGATCTTAAAGTTCTGATCTAACAGGTTTTCACTTAATTAGTCATTGATCTTTGAGACCAAAAGATAACACATTTTTTTTTAAAGAATCATTTTTTGATTAAAACACAAAATTGTAGGTGAGAGGAGCAATAACAAGTAAATTTAACACAAATCAAACCCATATGCAGTAATTTTTCCCAATTAAAGGACGCATCTATGATTGTAAGGAAATCCTACCAGATGATTGGACGAACAGACCGTGACAGAAGATAGTTTGGCTATTACAAAATGACAGACCAACCTTACCATCGTTCTGCCCCGGCAATGTAGTTCACATTACAACTCATCATCATCATCATGACTGACTGATAAACAACAGACAACACATAATCATCGGTTGTTTAGTACAGTTAACAATATATATTATTATCATACACGAAAATGTGTTGAAGGCCATGTTCAGGAAACCCATTATATCGAAGCCCAGAACCATTACATCGAAGCCCAGAACCAGAAGATATATCCGGTTCCAGTCATTGAGTGCTAAATTTTTTAAATTAAAATGAAAAATACGTTAAAGCCACAGAAACCCGGGCCATCAATCCTTCCAAAATCAGGGGCAGACTTTATTATATTTCTTGCTATCCACCAGTATGCTTAGCCCTACACACACATTATAAAAGAAAATAAGATTTACAACTGATGTTCAATTATTAGTTCAAGTGGACACACAAAAATAGTAGCAACCAGCTTTACCCATAAATCTACAAGATACTGTAGCACATTCAATGAAATCATAAAGTAGTCTTGATGTCTTGTGCGTTACCCAATTGCTTCTAGACGTTGAGTTCACATTTCTACTTGATCACAAATCACAACCACAATTAAGCAATGTATTCCATATGATAACCCGGGAGATGTTATACAAGCAATAACTAAGTAAAACAAAGTACTCAACAAAAACCAGTTGAAACAAATTGAAGAAGAATAAGATAGGCATATCAAAAGTAGCTGTAAACTTGTATTCAAAAAAAAATATATATATATATATATATAAATGTATATATATAGTAGTTACAAAACCAACTTGTAGAAATCAAGCCATTAAATAAAGGAAACGCAAAGCAGAGAGCTACAATGAGGTTGAATTGATTTGAATTCCATCAGACAGGATAACGGGTATTATATGAGCAAAATACCAAGATACAGTTTCTAAGAACAACCATCTACCCCCTTGTACCAAATCTTTGCTTTATCTAAATAGGGACAGATCTCCATGGATATCAACAATACTGGCACACATTAAATTTCTACGATGAAACTGCAATAGCAAGCTAGTGTATCTCAACAATTGGGTGGATGATTATCTAGGTAAGTTCTTGCCAGCTCAAAAACTCAAGTTACCATGCAAATCTCCCTCTTCTGGGATTCATAAAGAGTACATTACAAACTAAATTCTGTTTAGACTTTTAGATTTGAGCATTAGAAGTCAAAAGTATCCATCAACAATTTGTGCCAGATAACACAGTAGAAATTTAATTATTTTCTGAAAACAAATAAATTATTTATACAATCATGAATTCCCCCCCTTCACTTTTACATTGCTTCCAGATTCAATCACAATAAAATTAGGAAGAAGAAAGTACAACTTTTGTTAACTAACTAGAAAGAGAGATACAAGAAACAACCTTCAATACAAAGTCTAAGCAGCAGCCTCCAACAACTCCCTCTCTGCACGCTCTTTAATCCTTCTTTCAAGCTCCGGCCTAAAATGCCTGATAAGACCCTGCACTGGCCATGCAGCAGCATCGCCCAAGGCACAGATTGTGTGCCCTTCGATTTGCTTTGTCACCTCCTGAAGCATATCAATTTCTTCCAGCTTTGCATTCCCAACTTTCAATCTTTCCATGATCATCCAGAGCCATCCTGTACCCTCTCTACATGGTGTGCACTGCCCACAGCTTTCATGCTTGTAGAAGTAAGAAAGCCTAGCAATAGCATCCACAACATCAGTTGACTTATCCATCACAATCACGGCTGCAGTCCCCAACCCTGACTGGACAGCTTTGAGTGCGTCATAATCCATCAAAACATCATCACATATATGCTTGGGAATTAGAGGAACAGATGATCCTCCTGGAATTATTGCAAGCAAATTATCCCATCCTCCTCTAACACCTCCACAGTGCCTCTCTATCAACTCTTTCAGGGGAATACTCATTTCCTCCTCAACAGTGCAAGGCTTGTTAACATGCCCAGAGACACAAAATAATTTTGTCCCAGAATTGTTCTTCCTGCCAAAGCTGGCAAACCATTCTGGCCCACGCCTTAAAATAGTAGGAGAAACAGCCACTGTCTCCACATTTGTAACAGTGGTAGGACAACCATACAACCCTGCATTGGCGGGGAAAGGTGGCTTTAATCTTGGCTTACCTTGTTTCCCTTCAAGACTTTCCAAAAGTGCTGTTTCCTCACCACAAATGTAAGCACCAGCACCATAGTGGATATGCACATCAAAATCATAGCCTGAGCCACAGGCATTTTTACCCAATAAACCAGCTGTATAAGCCTCTTTCCTAGCCTTTTCCAAGTTTTTCCGCTCATTTACATATTCACCCCTTATATAAATGTAAGCAGCACTAGCCCGCATTCCCACTCCAGCAATTAAGCATCCTTCTAACAATTTATGCGGGTCATGTCGCATAATTTCTCTGTCTTTGCAAGTCCCAGGTTCACTTTCATCAGCATTGACAACAAGATACGAAGGACGCCCATCAGATGCTTTTGGCATGAATGACCACTTGAGGCCAGAAGGGAAACCAGCACCACCACGTCCACGAAGACCAGACTTCTTTATTTCATTTACAATCCAATCAGTCCCCTTAAGTACCAGATCTTTAGTTCGATACCAATCACCCCGTTTCATGGCACCTTTGAGAAAAGGATCATGTAACCCATATAAGTTAGTAAAAATCCTGTCCTCGTCTTTAAGGCCACCAAAATGGGTTTTCTCTGGAGGTGGAGGTGGTGGTGGTGGTGGTGCAGCCTGAGGAGTGCCAGTAGTAGAAGCACCCTGGGTGCTAAATAATCTGAAACCATGACCCCACTTCTCACTATGATATCGGACTAGGGATGTCCTCTGGAGAGAAAGAATGCTTTTCATGGTTTCCTCACAGAAATTTCTATTTACAACAAAACATTAAGGGTTAATGTTAGGGAACCGACAGAAACCAGGTTATAATTCCTATTTACCAAGAGCATTATACTCAAATCAGCTAGAGGATACAGGCCCAATTCCCAACCATTAATTTAATCATATGATTCAAAAACATTACTATATGAACAATGAATCAGTAATCAGACCGAATTGTACAATCAAATTCAAATTCCTGAAAATACAATACGTAATTAGACAATGCTGTCTAACCGAATAAATGGACGCATCTAGATCATCAAACAGTAACCACCATCTACATTCAAAATATGTCTTTTTTCAAGGGGAAAAAAATTAAAAAAACGTCGAAAACAGTTAAAAATCATCAATCAATAACCACCATTCAGGTTAGCCTTTTCAAAGTGAAAACTCCGAACCCTCAAGTCAACATTACAAAATGACAGACTGAAAATTATTAAGAAAACGCATTACGAAATACCGAACACTACGACGGAAGGCGAGAAGCACAGGCGAGGACGGACAAATGCGAACAGGGTAGCGGAGGTGAGAACCGCAGAACGCCAACTGAGAACGACAACAAGCAATGAAATAAAATTGGAGGAATCGGAAACCATAATCATATCAATCAAAGAATTTATTAAATCCCATTAACAAAACGAAAACCGAGACCCGTTTCTAGCCATCCTCACTCTCTATCGCCTCCTCTCTCCTCTATCTCTACTTCTACTCTGCGAATGCAAAGTTCGATCGCACTCTATACGAGAATCAACCACACGCGCGGACACCTCAAACCCTCTCTTTCAACTTTCAAGCCCAAATCTCAAATTGATTATGGTTTAGCCGTTTAGGGCACAAATTTGAACACTGCGACTCAGTTTTGACGAGAGGCAAAAGAAACAACGGAAGACGAGGAAATGAAGAGTCACGTACCCGCGTACAGCTCTGCGATCTGATGCCACTATAGGAGGATCTGGCGCTGCTGCTGAACGCTGCTTTGTAAGCTGAATTAGCATAGGGTGGATTGGGCATATACGGGAGACCGGAGTAGCGTTAATGAAAATAAAAAAAAAAAGAAAAAAGAAAAAATTATTCCTCCATTTCTATTTTTAAAAGTAATTTTTAACTTAAAATATAGAATATTTTTTAATAATTGAACTTTTCTTTTTAATTTTATCCTTCTTAATTAATATGAATGTATTTAATATAGTTATATCAAAATACATATCATTTTTTATGATATCTAAAAAAATTAACTTTTTTTAAGATAAATGAAATGATTGAAAGTGTTCTATAACAAAGATTGAGAGAGAGCACACACAAAAAAATATCTTACATATTTAAAATGCTTGTTTTTAAAAAATTAAGATAAACATATTTTTTGATAAAAAAGATAAATGTATTTTTAGTATATTATTTATTATATAACAATTTTTTATTATTTTTATAGTTAACACTGTAAAATTCATTTATTAACCAAATCATATTAAGCAGGGTAAAATGAAAACAACATAAACGACGAATATACTACTAGTGTTAACATTGTAAACTAGCATTGATGAAAGCAGGGACAAGAATATGGATTTTCCTAAGTTAATGAGTTTTAAATTAATATTAAGTTAATAATTACATGTAATTTGAACTGAACTAAAAAAATCTAACAGTTTTTGAAGACTAATAATAAAGACATGAAAATTATAAATAAAAAATAGTGTAATACACAACATTATGCCATTGCCTTAATTTTTTTTTTTTTTGGGTTATCCCCCATTCGACAAAAGAAATTTACGCACCACTCACCCCCCGGAAAAGTCAAACCCAAAGAGAAAATCACATAATCTTAATTGAACACCAACTTTTCAAGAGCTAAATTTTTAAAACTCGGGAGTTCATGGCAGAACATTGCGTGGCCAGAATGGCCAAGACGTGGCTAACGTCACGTCTAAAAAGGTTCGCATTAAAGTGGGGAAAGATAAATGCTAAACATTTTGTATTTTTTTATCATTTTTAATTACAATTTTGTAAATATCTGTTTTATGTTTAGATTCCAGATGGAAAATTTTTATTGATAGGCAAGCCAACAGAGTTTCCCATCACTTAAAATTAAAAAATGGTAGAAAATTCTCTTGTTTATAAATTATAAGTAGTGTGATCTTTTTAAGAATCTGTGTACTTCCTATTATTTCTTCACACGTTTTTATTGGATTCAATACAAATTCTTCTATTCCTTCATTTTTTTTTCTCAACAATTTCAACATATATTAAATATATAAAATTTTAAATTATCATCTATTCCATGCGTTGCCCAAAAAATTTACATGTAAAAATTGAATATAAAAAAGAAAAAAATTGAAAAAAAAATGTAAGAGATGCTTTCATCTGAAAAATCCGAGGAATCAAACTTAATTGATAGTGAAAAATAATATCCTGTCTTTTCAACTAGGTTAATTCTCTCAACATTAAAGTGACATGAAAAATTATCTAATAAAATTAAACTATTTTGTAATTAATTCATTGCATCTGCTATCTAGGAAGGGGGGGGGGGGAAGCAATAATAACGATGTGCATTAATAACTACATAACACAGATAGAACTGCTCGCCCTAAAAAAATGGCTACCATATTTGTTTTCATCAGCTATCTTGCTACAAGTGCAAGTCCAAGATTGATATTACCACATTGATCGTTTATCTGTAAATCAAAGAAGCCAAAGGAAACTATATCACTAAATAAAATGTAAAAGTAGATTGATAAAAATAATAAATAAAAAAATATTATGAAGAAATACCCCTTGATACACGGAAAATAAACTTCATGTTCTCTCTTCACTATGCACTTAATAAAGGGAAAAGGGAACATACCGAGTGTTAAAATACAACAAATGCAATGAAATTTGTTTTTGGGGGGGGGGGGGATACAATGACAACCATGACAACAGAGGAAAAACTCCAGCTATAATTTTTTTTTTACAGAAAATTAATTTAATTTGGATTAGTCTAAGAAAAATGTATATAGACAAAAATAAATCCAAGTAGAAGCATGCCTGTCTTCTTCCTGAGGTACTATAACTAACGTGCCGCTTTTTCTTTCTACTTAAAAAAGTCATACGGACCCCTCTATAGAGCACAATTATAGGAGTTTGGTCAGTCTGCAGCGGGCCTCCCAAATGTATTACAGTTTATGCTACAGACTCTTGAAGCATTCATAGCCATTGATGCGTCTGCAGTTATATCAGATGAAATAAAACCGAACTCAAGAAATAGCATAACAATTTTTGTCTAGACATAAGAGACATTCTGATGCAAAGTAAGACGACTTCTGATCTAAAATTTGATCATGAAAAGTATGTCTATGCTTTTTTAATCTTTTGGCCTGATACGTCTTTGCTTCAATATATTAAGGATGAAGAGATTTTTCCAGAAAAGGGTAGAGAGTTTGATACAAGAGAATAACACTTGCTGACATTGGAGAAAAAAGTCTCCCTAAACTAAGAATGTTACTAGTATTGTTAGTATGAAATGCTTAGCCCACATCAAGTAATATTGGAAAAATATTTAAATAGATTGGTTCTCCTACGTCAATATCTAATTATTGGTTGACTGCTCAATAATCAGTATGAGAACTCATAGTCAATGACTTTGGAAAAGGCTTCCAGTGGAGGGATTTGACCAAAGAAGAAATCAAGTATTTAAGTGAGTTGGCACCACTGCTCCAATATCTACTATTGAGATACCAACCCAGTTGAGTGCCTATGGTACAACTGTACAAGAATCTAGATCTTAGCTCAACTAATCATATAAATCACCTAACATTGATGCCAAAACAAATGGCACTAATATACATCAGCATCTAGTTGCATGAGCTATTAACGAATTGAATATACTCAACTTACCCAGAAAAATCAGAATGGAGCCTCAAGTGATTCATCCCAGACATCTCCACTGGCATTTGAAGCATCCTCACCATCCTCTTCCATAGAAAGCCTAATGTACTCTCGATGTGCAAAACGATCCCACTCTGTCAAAGTTGGATCCTCGCGTTCCTTACAAAATACCCACCTTAAAGTCAGAATTGAAAAGCTAACTGTGCCAAAAGAAAGCCTTGAATGGAGAATGGACTGGGATCTAACAGCCTGCTTTTACCTGGCGTATGAGGAATGGATCACGGGTTTCAAAAGCAATGAACTTGTTGAGGTTGAAAAGAATATTGAAAACATTTCCAGAAAGTTTGCTGGATTTCACATCTTTTAATGTGATATATCCCTCATTCTGCATAAATACTTTGGTCAGCGCTAGCTATGCGGCAGAAGGATGAAAACAGTGACAACTAGGGAAAAAAACCAAAGATGTATGAATAAGAAAAATAAAAACCTCTGGTCCTATCATATCAACTATCTGACATAATATGTCTTCAAAAAGCACTGATTCTTGGGCCATGCATTCCATTCGATGCAACTGCTCCTCATAAAAGAACAGCAATTCATTTGAGGTAAGTATTCCATTCCCATCCAAATCAATGCATTTGAACCTATTATGACAGAAGTAGAAGTTAATTTCTATTCGAAGAGGCTGCAATTCTTATGGAAGGGGAAATGACGAAAAATTTGGTGAAGGGAATATAGCCTCATGAACTCGATTCAAAACATAGAGACTTCAGTCCATATGCAAATCAAGACATTTTGTGTAAGCAAGCTCCACTAGATCAACAAGTATTAAAGTTCTGGTGCTGAGAATCTCATTATTTATGTTCTGGTTGGTAGGTCTATGTTTCATGTACCCAATATCTCAAATCCTAACTCTCCCCACATCCCAACAACAGAACTTGTCCAATAGACAAACTCATCTGGCAAATTAATAGGGACCCAAGTACCTATATCACTTACAGTAGAAAGAAGAAGAGAGCAATGACAGCGGAGAGTAGTGGGTAAGTGGATGAAACAGTAGTAAAAAAGATGGTACATAGGTAATCTTGTGTTCCTAGTTCAAGTCCTTATTCTGTAGATAGGAGTAATTATGCAGTAGTTTATATAATGTTCTGTTGTTATCACATTCAGTCATGCGTTAGGCGCAGTTATGCAGCAGTTCAGGATTCAGTTATGTGCTAATGAATAGCAATAGTGAGGATGCTGTAGGTGTTTTATGCATTTGATTATCTTTGTATTGGAGATTCTCCCCTGTTCTATGGAAGATATTGTTTTTTTTTTTTTTTTTTCAGATTCTCGCATTATTTCCTTCAAGGGAATTTTCACCTAATTCCTCTTCTTTAGATTACTTAGTACCTATCACAAAAAAGGTAATAAAATTTATCTAAGGAGGTACACCATACGAATGCCACATTGTCACATCCTTTGCAACGCAAAAGGTGCGAGAACATATAATGTTCTATAAATTTGTCCATACGAAAAGTCAACCTCAATTTTTGGAATATTATATACATAAATGCATGTGTTGACTCTTGTGCGTGAACATTCTGGACACACAAAAGGGGAAAGAAACTAACATGATGTACAGCATGACCAAGACAAACCTTTCTTTCCAATTGAAGTTATACGTTAACTTCATAAATAAACCTATTAACAAGCAATTACTGCAATACACATGGTTAAATAATAACTATTCTCTAGCAGAAGCCAAGAAGCCTTTTTCTTCAACATGTTGACAGGCGTATTGAAAAATCCAAGTATTCTAGAATAGATTAGGGAAGACCGGCTAGTACTAAATTCTACTGGAAACTGCTATCATAGTGAGTGACGCACTTCAATTTTTTTTTTAATAGGCCAGAGTACAATCCTTATAAAAACGTCAAATTATTTTATTTTCAATTTTAAAACTCCTGACCATACAATAATTAAAGAAAGATCTTTTCATAACTTTAGAGACAAAAAGTGGAGATGGAAAACTTCCTTCTTGCTCTCTTTATTTAGTATTGACCGAGTAAACCGGTAAAAAAAAAAAACAAGAAGAAGAAGTATTTCCAATTTACACCTTTCTTTTACCTTCCATTCCACATTAAATCCTCTTTAAAATATGTCAGAAGAATATGATTTGTCTTTTTAATCACCCAAGTGGGAACATGGCAGCAAAATTTCATAACATAGTATATACAAGGGTCCCCAGAATCTGAGAAGGTGAAGTATACCAGTACTCTAAACTAGGTTCAGATGACTTGTCCTCCTCAGCAAGTATGAAGTAAACAAAATCTTCATAACTCATCTTCCCTTCAAGTTTACTGGTAAATTTCCTTGGAACCTAAGAGACAAGACCAAAAAAAAAAACAGGAAAAGGAAAGAAAAGGAAGAACTATGATCAAGAAACTTCTTTGGGCCTGGTAAATCTCAACTTCAAATATCAGCCGTGATCCAACAAACCTGGGAAAAAATTCTATCAACAATCCTGTAGGTAAGAGCATGGTTTCCATATCTAATAAGGTTCTCTCTATCAATAAAAAAGTCATGGTCTGTGTCGAGCTCCCAAAATTTGCAGTAAATGACATAAAAATGCTCATATGAGAAGTACCTGAAATTCAGTAAGAGAATCAAATAAACTTGGAAAAAAGAAAAAGAAAAGGAAAGAAAGAAAGAAAGCAAATTACAATTCAGAAGAGTTACAAAAATGGAAAAATAATCAACCATGGGACTCAGTGGTTGCTTGGTTGTAGCCTTGGAGGTAAGTACAGAGAGGAAGTCAAACTTCCCAAGTAATGAAATTATCCCTACTTGGTTCACTAATAGCCTTGCCTTCCCAGGAAGATAAGCCTCACACTTCCGTCACAACTAGGGGAGTAACTTACTGAGTAAAACCCAGGTAAGTTCTACTTCGCCAATATTTATTGTATATTTACAAACTTACCCTTTAACATTATAAAATCAAATCCAATTAAAAGGATATTATTGTCTTTATCATTAAAAAAATATATTATATTTACTTAAAAATAATTAGACATCTTGGGAACTTAAATAATGAAACAGTCATTTATGTAGCCTCCAAGAAGTATACTTCCCAGAAAGTTAACTTCCTGAGAAGTTCAATCAACCGAACCAAACGACCCCTTGAACATATTTGGGCTAGACCCTTCATGATTTAACTTAAGTAAAGCACAGCAGCTAACAAGAACGTAAGGAAAAAATTGTCTCCGCCATACAAGTACAGAAAAAATACGGAACTAAGACCTCTATTATTTTCTCAACAAGGATCAAGGCGATGATTTCACAGGAGTCAAAGCTTGAAATCCATAGAAGAAAATTTCCAGAATATAAAATTCCGTTTATTTTCACAAATTGTTAGCCAATGGCTTTACCTCAGAATTTTGTTTATGTCCTCTTCCTCATCTGCATGCTGCATGGCAGCAATTAGGTTCCCGCGTTTTAACTCCCGGAGGGTGAGCCTGCCATTTCCTGATCGATTCATGTAGTAGAAAATTCTATATATGACTGTCTCCGCTGTTCAATCTCAAAACACGAAGCAGTGAGAAATAACCCAAGAAATTAGCATATTTCGGCACTAGAAATCAAATTTAGACTTGAGGAGGTGTTACATAAGATGTAAGCATAATTTATTTCAACACAAACTAGCACTGAACGGGGATCATTTATATGTGCAATCATTTGTAGCAAGTGAAAACCAGTTATAAAACAATTAAATATAGATGTTACAGGTCAAGTAAGAAAATAACACAAGTCACATCCTTTTCTTATTTGTTATTGAGCTACATCAAAATGTTGCCCCCTTATTTAGTATAGATTTTTTAATTTGAAACATTATATGTCCGCACCGGCTTTAATAACAGAAGTTCTGTCTTCAGAATGAGTAGCTTTTGTTTTAGCGCACATACATACATACATATATATATATATATAATCAAGTACAGAAACTCGTTAGAATGTTACCATATCCCAATCAACCATCTTTTACAATACTTTATGTATTTATATATTTTTACACAATGATAGAGTCATCTAAAAGATTACAGACATCTAACTTTACAGAATTCATATGTTCTATACAGCTTGGCAGAAAAAAAGGAGGGAAAGAGAAAAAAAAACAGGAAAGGACAAACCCAGACAAATTTATACATTCATACAACATTAATTCTAGATTCTAATTCCTTTCCCTTTTTTAAAAAATCTTTTTAAAAACATAAATAGAGTAAAATACACAGCAAGAGGAAATTGCAACTGGAAGCATATCCAAACTATAATTTCAATTTCAATTTAGTAAATCTAAAGAAAGTCGTCTGAATGCTATACAGACTCCCTTTTGTCAAACAACCCAGTCCCCATTTGGGCAATTTTGCTGAGTCGATTTCTCATGTCAGCAACCCAAAATTCTAAAAGCCTCCTATGGATTAGGATGTGAAATTATGCTGTACAGAAAGGCAATGTATGTAGCTTTTCTCAAAATTCTCTCATTAAGAGTATGCAAACACTAGAGCGTTGTCAGTAGTTAAAAGTTTCATTTTCAATCCTTAAGAGTCTTCTAGCAGGCCTTAAGCAAAACCTGCGTGTTTAAGGTACAACTGCATGTATTCAACTTCTCTAGATTTCCTTTTAATTGTTTCCTTTTACCTCAGTGTGTTAAGTTTAACTTCCTGCCCAAAAACATGCAGTTTTCCACAAAGTACGAGCCTAAGTTGCAAGGTAGGGGTATGGTTGCAGTATGTGACGGTTTATAAATTGGAACAGAAAATACTTTAAATCAACAAATTCAAAATTAATAATAAATACAAATACCCATAACGTATAGTATCTCAATCAATAAAACAAGTATTATAATAAACATTTATAATGCATAATCTAATAACAAAGTAATTTAACAAATTCAGTATTCACCTAATTGTCCAAAAATAAAATTTTAAATGCTAAAGCAAGACCTTCAAAAAATAAAAATAATTAACTTCATATGATTGGATTTACTGTAGTCATTATTACTGAGTACTAATGTTAAGCCATAACTAAGGATATTGCATGATTTAATTAATAAGTTGACCTGCAACATGCTAAGAAATTATTAGCACTGCCAAATAGCACTCTCATCACGTCACTATGGAAGACTGGCATTGTCCCAAAAAACCATAGCCCCTAACACATCGAGAAAGTTAAGAGGTCTAGAAAGAAGGCACTGCTGAAAACATTGTAGCCTTGCAAGAAAAGCAGAGACATGGATTTTGAGATATAAAATTAAGGAACACAAAAACAGAGAATCAATGGAGTGAAACTCACAGCAAGTTGAAGGAGAAGAATGATAATATCAGTGGTAAAGAAAACAGTACTGATGGTGTATGTATATCATTCCCCATGCTTCATAGCCTTGTTCTAAGGACACACCAGTTTCTTTCAAAGACTAAATTGCAAAAGTTATATTAAAGCAATTTTTAAATCACTTTGTTAGTAGATTTAGCTGTCTTTCACATTATCCACACACTGACGTGCCCACAAAAAGAGTCAGCCCACACCCCAAAAACAAAAAATTCCAAACCAAGAGATTAAGGAGGTTATATCTCCGTTGGATAGTTTTATAGACTCTATAGTCAGAGACCTTCAACAGAAATTGGCCCAAAACAGCAAACATGTAGAAGACCTTCCAGTTCTTTTCAAAAACATTATGTGATAACATGTGATTAAAATATCATTGGACAACAGATATAGAGAAAATAGAAGACACTAAAACCAACGTTGTTGCTCAATTAAATGGCAATACCATATCTTTCCTGAAATTCAGGTGTGCTTTGCAAAAATTCCAACCCTGGATGAGTTGCTAAAAGTTCCCTTAAGACAGGTTTAAAATCATCCTACATCCAAAATGGAAGGCATAAGGGCAAATCCCATACATTCAAGCATGTACTTGGTAAATAATATTAAGATAACGCATAGCAATAACATTAGGAGTTGCATGACATTTTTTAATACAATGCAAACCTGCAAAAGGTATGTTCTATCTGGATGCTTCAGTATGGTATATATTTGCGTGGCCAAATCCATAGTTAACATATTACCCTGAATCCAATACTCAATAAATTGATCCCTACAATATTTCATAAAGTGAAAGGATCAGCTCAACAGGAAGTAATCCTATGGCCAAATGGTGCAATCATACAGCTTGTCAGAAAATGAGATCTCCAATAAGTAATATTTTTTTGCTGAAATTAAACCTTTCAATTCTATATAGAGTTCACAAATGACCCAAGGTAAGACTTTGGTGAAAAGAACAATTACAGGAGATTGCCACAGTTAAAGTGTAAAGTGCTTCTAACATTAAATTCAAACTTTAGGCTAAACAATCTAAAATAAGCCTTCTCAAGACAATTTAAAATCACCTCCTACCAAATAGCCAAAACATCAATGAGGATAGCTTTTTCAATGGGTTTATAAAACATCCAAACAATATAAAAAAATTACATGAATTAGATTGGTGAACACTTGATCTGAAGATAATGTTACAGATATTAGAGATTTATGAAAGCCATATAGTTTAATAGTTACTAGTAGAGAACCCAAATATTAAGGATTTTGGATTATTAAGGACTCAAATAATTATTGTAGGTTAAGAAGAGTCAGGTTTAGGACAACCAAAGTAAAGGGTAAAAATGTGTCAGCGTGGTCATAATTTTATGCGCACATCAAAAATAAATCTAAATAATATATTTTGTTTAGTATATTCCTAATCTACCATACTTCTGTACTTCCACTTTTCTCAACAGTTACTATCTATTTCCCCTATGGGAGGAAAGGAGGGAAATGGGAATCACCACCCAGAAGCATTAACCCAAAAAGTGAACACTTGGCAGAAGCTCACTCTAATTGCCAACGTCTTCTTGCAGCTCTATTTCCCATATCATTCAACCATCAGCTTTGTTACATCCACAACTACAAACTCTAGGGAAATATTAAAATTAAAAATTCAGAAAGTTCATCTAATGCAGTGATCCAGACAGATGAAGTGGAAATTAATACCTTGTTATCGTTCCTGTAAAATTGACATCAATTTTTTTGAACAGAGCAGTGGAGCAAAATGAGGGTAGTTTGCAGATTTCTTTGGTGACAGACTTAAATTCTGCAATAATAGAAGCCAAATTAACAGGAAAAATTAAAGATTAAAACTTCTCTAGAGAACTAAAAGTCTAACAGATTTGCAAAAACTGATCAACTCATAGAATATCATGTTCTCATTCTCACCATGCAATTGCAGACCGTCCACATGACCATAAAAATGATGATCAATTTGAAACAGGAAATGCTCTGTCACCTCATTTGGAGGTGGACGCCCATTTTTAAAATAGAACTGCAAGAATATTCAGAGCACAGTTAATGAATTACAAGCAATTAACTTATCAAAGTTTAGAAGAGAGTAGTAAATACCGGCGGGATAACTTCTCGTACAGGATCACTGACTACTTTTAGTGGAGAACCTAATGAAGAAGGACTAGCTCTCTGTTTCATGGTACGTGGGGAGCCAGATGAACTGCGAGGTGAAAGTGGAGGTGTACTCCCAGCAGGAAACATGGAAGGCAATGAGTTACTTCCCACAACATTTGTACTTGTGTTCCCAACTGCGCTCAAAGGAATACCTGCTTTTGCATCGGCAAGCATAGACTTAACCTGTGTACACAACATATCAATAAATAAGTTACAGCTACACATACCTTTGTGTGAAAGAAAATATACAACAGAGTTCAGAAGAACAAAATGATTAAGAAAAAGGACAAAAGAGAGAAGGATGTTAAGGAATATTTGAAACTAGATTAAAAATATTAACTTTAACACCGCATAATCCAACAAATTCCCAAAGAACATTAAATCTGCAAAGAAACAATATAGCTTAAATTCACCCATGCAAAGGCCAAGGAGGAGAGTCAAAATGATTCCAGCACAACCAAATAATAAGTTCAAAAATAAATAATTAATCTTATAGATTTTCCTTAACGCTTAAAAATTTCAGTTCCAGCACAATGATATTTTAGTAATTAAAATACAAATCATTATGTCAAGAGTAGTAATATGGCCTACCTTTCATCACTGTAACATATAAATTTTCAAAGCATAAACGACATATTTGAATTAAAAAATTGACCATGATAATAATCATATTTCAAATCTTAAAAAAATCATGAACAATTTCATTAAACTTTTCATTTTTTTTCTTTCAAAATACCTAAAACCCACTGAACCTTTTCATGCTCTTCAACCAAAACTATCTCAGAGTTCTCTTTCAAGCATCGCAGGAAAAGAAAGAAAGAAAGAAACCACACATACGCATCTTCATTTTATACTTATATAGTTGTGCATGAAAATTGTCATTTCACAATAAAGTTCATAAGTATATTGCTGATTTCATGTGCAAGAAAAGTCTGTATCCATATGTGGAAATATACTATATTTAATGTAAATATCTGATAGTTATTATAAGATCAGATATATTAGGAAGCTTTTCATTTTATTCTCTCTATCCCTCATTTCTCGACCATATATCTCGACCATATATCAGCTGAGTATGTATATATGTATGCAACCACCCACTGTATAGTTTACTCAGTTTTTTGCTCAGTAAATCTTCATGGTATCAGAGCACAAAGAAGAACGAGCAACTAAATCATCAGAGACGAACATGGACTCGAGCTCTCAGCCTGAGACTCACCGAAATACAGAGTCGTCTGGCTTGGAGAGTTCGTCCGTTGCGAGCTCGCGTCAAGTCGCACACCTCGTGACTGGCCAAGAAAGCTCACTCGTCTCTCTCATCTCAGAAAAACTCACCGGTGTCAACTACCGAGAATGGGCCCAAACGGTGCAGCTCGCGGTAGAAGGTCGTGGCAAATGGGAGTACGTTTTCGGTGAAACCCAGTGTCCAGAGGCAACGAATGTCAAGGCTCTCAGGCTCTAGAAGACCAAAAACTCAATGGTATGCTCATGGCTGGTTAATTCAATGGCACCGGCTGTGAAGAAGAGTTTTTTATTTCTCCCAACAGCTCGGGAGATATGGGACGCTGTGAAGGAGGCATGCTCAGATGGGGAGAATGCTTCTCAAGTGTTTGAGATTAAATCCAAGCTATGGCTCATAAAGCAAGGTAATCATGACCCAAGTGAATATTACCTTGAAAAAACTGCTCTATGGCAGGAACTTGATCTGATTACTGCTGAAGAATGGACCAGTTCTGAGGGTGCTGCTCGGTTCAGAAAACGGCTGGAGAAAGAACGACTGTATGAGTTGCTAGTCGGACTTAATTCAGACTTGGATGATATTCGTGGCAGAATTCTGAGTGTGGAACCTTTGCCATCTGTCCGTGAAGCCTTTGCAATGATCCGGAGGGAGTACTCCCGAAGGAAGGTAATGTTGAAAGACGAACCCATTTCTCAAACCAGTACTTTTGAATCATCTGCCCTTGCTGCCAAGTCTAATGATCCTAGAAGCACTAAAGGACATCCCACGTGTGAACACTGTAAGAAAGTGGGCCACACAAAGGATAAATACTGGGACCTCCATGGTAAGCCACCCGACTGGAAGCCAAGAAAGGGAAAAAGTTGTGGATATGTTGCTGAAAGCTCCATGGGAAATGATAACTCACAGCCCTCAAATGATCAACTAAGTAAGATCATTGAAATGCTGTCAGCCCTACAAACTAATAAGCAACCTATTGCTAATGTGGTACAAAGAGGTAATTTTTCTAAAGCCTTGGCTACTATTAAAAGAGTATGCATTGGAGATTGCTGGATAGTAAACTCAAGCGCGTCAGATCATATGACTGATAATATTAAATTATTTACAACCTATGTACCTTGCCAAAAGAACTTTACAGTCAAGATTGCTGATGCATCAGAGTCGGTTATCTCTGGTATAGGGAGTATACAACTCTCATCTACTTTAACCTTACATCATGTTCTGCATGTGCCTAATTTAAAATGTAACTTACTCTCAATAAGTAAATTGGCAAAGAATGAAAAATGTCATGTTGATTTCTTTGCTACTTATTGTCTTTTCCAGGATCTACTGACGGGGATGACGATTGGCAGTGCTAAGGAATTTGATGGTCTTTACTACCTGGATGGAAATAAAGTCAGTAATGTTAGGTCATGAAATAAAGTGTCTCCCTAAGACTAGTGAGTTGGAATTGTGGCACAAACGTCTTGGTCATCCTAATTTCAATTATATGTCAAAATTATTTCCTTTAATTTGCAATAAAAGTGATTATTCTCAGCTCTATTGTGACTCTTGTGAAAAAGCAAAACACCATCATATTTCCTTTCCTAATCAGCCATACATTGCATCAAAGCCTTTTACAATCATTCACAGTGATCTATGGGGGCCCTCTCGGGTCCCTAATAGGACTCACTCAAAGTGGTTCATTACCTTTATTGATGACCATTCTCACGTTACTTGGGTGTTCCTTCTAAAAGACAAATCTGATGTTTCTCAGGTGTTCATTGATTTCTATCATATGGTAAAAAATCAGTTTCACACGTCTATTCAAACACTTCACACTGATAATGGCACAGAATACTTCAACAAACATCTCTCCACCTTTTTACTTTCCAAAGGAATTGTTCACAAAAGTACCTGTCCTTACAGTCCTCAGCAGAATGGTATTGCTGAAAGGAAAAATAGGCACATTCTTGAAACAGCTCGTGCACTTCTCTTTAGCAGCCATGTTCCTAAATATCACTAGGATAATGCTGTCCTAACTGCAACCTTCCTTATTAACCGCCTTCCCAATCGCACCTTGTCATATAAAACTCCCATTGAAGTTCTACACCAAACTTACAATCTACCCTACCTGAAAATACTTTACCCTTACGAGTATTTGGATGTACTTCCTATGTTCATCTTCATCACACAAACAAACTTGACCCCAAAGCTGTCCGATGTGTTTTTCTTGGTTACTCTGCCACTTAAAAGGGGTACAAGTACTTTGATCCCATCATTAAACGTATCTTTACCACCTGTAATGCCACCTTTCACAAAACAGAATCCTTCTACTCCCGATCTCCAATCCAAGGGGAGAATTGGAATGAATTGCAGATTGGCATGGGTGAAAACATGAGTGAAATACCTAAAACACCCAACCTTATAGCTGTACCTCATCATTTGTCTCTTGAACTCACTGATCTTGATTTGGACCTAGGAATTGAGAACACCAATACTAGAAATGATATGCCAAATCCTAGTCCAAAGGAGATGTCCACAACAGGGGGAGACACTACATTTGCACAGACCTATACACGAAAAAACAAGACAGGTAAACAGACCCATATCTCAAGCACTGACCAAGAGTCAGAACCAAATGTAGGTCCAAAAGAAGATAATGGAGGAAGTCTGGAAGAATCAGGTGGTAAGGATGATATTGACCTACCGATAGCTATGAGGAAGAAGCCGAGAGCCTGTACTAGGCATCCTATCGAGAGGTTTGTGTCTTAATCAAGCATTGTCTGCTAAATTTTTTGGATTTACCGCCCATTTGGACAGTGTTACAGTACCAAAGAACATTGAAGAGGCTATGGCCGTACCTGAATGGAGACAAGCTGTAATGGAGGAAATGGAGGCATTGACAGACAACAATACTTGGGATGTAGTAGAATTACCTCCAGGAAAGAAAGCAGTTGGATGTAAGTGGGTCTTCACACCTAAATACAATGCTGATGGGACTCTAAACAAACACAAAGGGAGACTTGTCGCTCAAGGGTTCTCCCAAGTGTATGGTATAGACTACACGGAGACATTCACACCGGTAGCCAAACTCAATACTGTTAGAATAATTCTATCACTAGCAGCCAACCTTGATTGGCCATTACATCAATTAGATGTAAAAAACACCTTCCTAAATGGTGAGTTGAAAGAGGAAGTATATATGAAGTTGCCACCAGGGTTCCCAGGAAATAAACCGAATCAAGTGTGCAAATTGAAGAAGTCCTTATATGGACTAAAGCAGTCTCCGAGAGCGTGGTTTGAGAAACTCACACGGGTACTAAAAATGGCAAGGTTCAAACAAGGTCAAAGTGATCACACGATGTTCTACAAACACCGAGGCACTAAAACTACTGTTTTGTTGGTTTATGTGAATGATATGGTTCTTACAGGCGATGATGCTGAGGAGATTGAAGATCTTAAAAGGGCATTGGCTCAAGAGTTTCAAATAAAAGATCTTGGAAAAATGAAGTATTTTCTGGGCATGGAGGTAGCAAGATCCACGAAGGGAATATCTATTTCTCAAAGAAAATATGTGCTAGATCTCTTAAACAAGACTGGCATGCTTGGGTGCAGACCTAGTGATACACCTATCCGAGTTGACAAGATAAGCAATGAAGAGAATCTTGGCAAGTCTGTTGATATGGGCAAGTATCAGCGTATGGTGGGAAAATTAATCTATTTGTCACATACTAAGCCAGACATCGCCTTTGCAGTTAGCATGGTGAGTCAACATTCACATGACCCCAAGCAAAAACACTTGAATGAGGTCTACAAGATTCTCAAGTATTTGAAAGGTACTCTTGGAAAGGGTTTATGGTTTAAGAAATCTGAGAAGCGTGATGTGGAACTCTACACGGATGCAGATTGGGCAGGTGATCAAGAGGATAGAAAATCTACATCTGAATACTGCACCTTTGTTTGGGGAAACTTGGTTACTTGGAGAAGCAAGAAGCAAAGTGTAGTAGCCCGTAGTAGTGCAAAAGCAGAATTTCTAGCTATTGCTTTGGGAATTTGTGAAGGTATATGGATTAAAAGGGTGATTGAGGAACTAAAAAAGGATGTTAACCTACCTATCACTCTGTATTCAGACAGTATGGCAGCAATCAGCATCTCACACAATCCAATCCAACATGATAGGACCAAGCATGTTGAGATAGATAGACACTTTATCAGAGAGAAGATTGATACTGGCATCATCCAAATGAGACACATACCAACAAGGGAGCAAACAGCTGATATTCTCACCAAAGGCTTGAGTAGAGATAAGTTTGATTATTTCATCAGCAAGTTGGACATGATTAACATCTATGGTCCAACTTGAGGGGGAGTGTGGAAATATAATATATTTAATGTAAATATCTGATAGTTATTATAGGATCAGATATATTAGGAAGCTTTTTATTTTATTCTCTCTATCCCTCATTTCTCGGCCATATATCTCAGCCATATATCAGCTGAGTATGTATATATGTATGCGACCACCCACTGTATAGTTTACTCAGTTTTTTGCTCAGTAAATCTTCACCATATGATCATATACAGGCAACACCAAGGATCTCAAAAATATCACATTTTCGGAAGTTAGGGAACTTTTATCATCACTCCTGTTAATATTATGTTAAGCATTAATTCCAAGAGAAAGCTATAATTATAAAATAAAATTCCATGTCTCTTCTCACAAGTAGTAAACAAGCAATTACAACTTTTTGGTTAACCAATTTACATGGATCTCAGCCTCACCAACCAGTTGGCACCCTGGCCTAGTCTTGAAACCTAAGTGATTGAAGATTCACTTCAATGAAAATCCCCTTGATCATTACTCTCTTTCTCTCATTATCAACTCAATGTTTATGAAAAAGGCTTTTCATTTTTCTGTCATCAGTTACAAATCCATAACTTATCACACACACACACACACAGGCTTCTCAATTCGCCAATCATGGAAAAACGTTTCAATAAAGCATAAACATGTCGCCTAGCTACCTATTTTCTTAATCATTATTTAGTGCATGGTCATAAATATATTCCTCTATAAGATCATATAAACAAGAACTCAGTAGTCCAGTCACGCGCAAAAGGTATTCATATCTTATTAGTCTTCACATGCAAGAAGACTAAGGAAATACCAGGAACTATAAAGATAGCATAATAGATTGAGGATTGAACATTCATATAATTTTCCCCACATATCACCAAAAGTCCCCAGTCTTTGAATCTGGATTGAACTAATTTAAATTTCTTATATCTGCAACCACATATCGCTCTAAAAAATATAGTAATTTAACTAAAACGTGTATATCTTTCTGCACTTGAATATTTCCAGGTCAAATAAAATACAGCGACTGTAGAGCACGTCTTAGGACTAAATTGAATGTTTTCTGCTTCACAAGTTAAATATGCAGATGCAAACTATTAGAGAGACATGTAGAAGCCCAAGCAGCACTCCAGGTAACAGCTCAAGAATGAAATGCCCATAATAACTGCTAGTGCTAGTGCATAAATCATTTATGATAAAAAATAACCATCTTTGGAATCCAAACTATAGTTAGAAGCTTGCTGTTATAAATCTTCTATGATTAAGCATGATACCATAACAAGTATAATAACACCTGCCATTCCCCAAATAGAACTTTTTAATCAATGATAATTGACGTGAACACACAAAATGAGATATTTATCTCTTCTATGGGAATATAAAATATGTTCAGCATAGATGCATCTAACGTGGCATATATAGAAATGACGTTTTAGGGAAATTCCTATCATAATGTGGTTAAAAAGTTATCCTGAAGGTGAAGGAAATCATCTAAACTTAGAAAACAGTAAGATTTTCTATTATGGTCAAAGTTAGAAATAGAGAATGCACCTTTTCAATTGCCGGATAATTGGCAACCTAGAAATACATCAAGGCATCAACTAGCAAATATGGAAAAAAGGGTCATCAATATGTGACTAGTACATTAAATTAGCAAACCAGGGTAGTTCAAATAACTCAGTACTTATTAAATCAGGGCCCTTGCAGGATCAGACTTCTACTAGATTCAAGATAGCTGCTCTAAACGTTTAGTCTTACATCAATAACAAGGTCAACTCACATGTCCTACTTTTAGTTGGAATCTCAGCATTATGAGACATACAGGACGACATGACTCATGAAACAAAGGGGACTAAAGTTATCGAGCTTGTGATGACACCTCAGCTTGAATATTAACAAAAAAACTACTAGAAAAAGAAAGGCCACTTGAGGCACCATGAGTTGTCTGTTTCATACATTCAAAAATAGGATCAGGAACCTTCTATTTAATGGTTGTTTCTTTCAAACACAGGAAGAAACTATTACAAGTATGGTATTTTCAGGGGAGAGTAGAAATCCAGCTGACAGAGATGGAATGGACTATTTCTGTACAGGAGACGAGTTGGTAAGTGGCAGGCAATGCATTTGAGGCTGTTTTAATGTGCATGGAAGCTACTTCACATGGAAAGAGAGGAAAGCTCCAACAAAACTGTTTTGATTTTCCAGATAAGAGCACAGCCAAAAAGTTAATGTTTTAATTAGGCCAGGCTAACTTGAACTATTGCGGTCAAGTAGAAACGAAATAATACAGATCGGGGATCATAATTGATCGTTATGCGGAAGAGTATATCGTTTTAGTTACTTTACATTGAACGGTGTCTTATGTTACATTTGTCAGATTTTGGACAGCTCTGACCACAAAGACTTTGATTTTCCGAAATGAAACTCACATATTCTTAAGAAGATAACAATTTAACAAGCAACCAATATGATAGCATTCTACAAGGATCCTCATTGTATCATCTCCTACAAGAGTGTAAACACGCGGAAATCAAATTTATACATAAAAAATTTAGTTCAGTCAGATCAACTATGTACCAGGCGACTAGTATCTGGCAGCGAAAGCCATTGTGAGAATAGCTCCTCAGCAATACAAGGACTAGCCTTCAGTGCAAAAGGTGACACCTCTGGAAGCTGCAACATGTCTGGGTCCAACAACAACGCATCCTCAGTTTCCTCTATGTTCATCGTAGATCAATTCTGTCTCTCATACACTACCCAAAATTATCACCACAGAAAATAACAACAGAAACCCTAAACCCCACTTTTCAACCAGCAGTCTTCTTCTCCTTCAACGCTTTTTCTTCGGCTAATAAAACCCAGTTACAATTTAGCAACTAAAAGCGGGGGGGAAAACTGTAGAAAACATGTATAATGAGATGAGAACCGATAAGAGTCTTCAATTTCCTTCACTCCACAGCTTCCACAAGATAATTCAGCTTAGAGCCAGAAATTAAGAATTCGAAACAAAAAAAAAAAATAGAGAGGAGGACAGAGATTATGATTTGGGAAGAATCAGAGAACAGACATTTTCAAGGAGAAAGCAGAAAATAAAAATGAAATCGATAAAATATGAGGTTTTAGATACGACTTGAAGGGAGAAAAGTGATGCAAATGAGATAAACCCTCTTTTTGGTTTTTTGAGGATTAACGCGGAAAGGAGAAGAAATCGAGTGACGCAGCCGCGGTGAAGTTGGGAAAAGAAAGCGAGAGATAGACAGCTAAAGCATGAGAAAGTAGCAGTAAATGGGCACGCACTGTAGCAACTGAAATTAGAGAGTCTCATTCATGTGAGTGAGACTCGGCAAGAGTAAACGATTGCGGATGGACTCCGAACTAGGGAAATTTTTAAAATTTTAAATTTTTATCGCGCTGGAGAAAATAAACAACAGACTATATTTATTTAAAATGTAAAATTATGCGATATAAATAGTATCTTTGCTAGACATATTTTCTAATTACATTCATTTGGATCATAATTTCTTCCTATTCTATTTATAATTTACTTTAACATTTTATAATTTACTTTTAACATTTTGATTGAAACTTAAAAAAAACCTTTAAATTTATGACTAAAAATTCAATAATTTTTTTATTTTACCCTCATGAAATATATATATTTTAAACTTAAAATAATTTAATATTTAATAATCTTTCTAATACGTAATAAGAATAAAGAATAAAGGTAGACATAATAATTATTGAATTATTTTATAAATAAAATTAAAATAAATACCTTTTCCATAAAATAAGAAGAGAAGGTAGCTAATTATAATTCTTTTTTTTTTTTGAAATGTTTTTTTTCTCAGACAATCTACATTTAAATCATCATTACAATACAAGAGAATATGAAAATAGAATTGGTGTATAAAAATGGAAAGCATGTCACAAAAAGTATCATGCTAATTAATAACATCTTAATTT
Organism: Prosopis cineraria; assembly: GCF_029017545.1. NCBI lineage: Eukaryota > Viridiplantae > Streptophyta > Magnoliopsida > Fabales > Fabaceae > Prosopis > Prosopis cineraria. The sequence goes on from NW_026555335.1 coordinate 4,887,162, forward strand.
AGATCACATGGAAAGAGAATATGGAGAATCGCATTCAAGATCCTTGAAAAGAAAAAAATTTGCATAAATGGTCCAATACATCCTGAATCTTCCCTGAAAGCCGAAAGGACTAAATTGATATTAATTTCTCACATCAAATGATGGAATTGCCTCTTATTTGACAAATTGAAACCATTGAGATCCTCTATCATAAAGAACCTAGAGTTCATTCCTCTTAACCTCATAATCTCATCAATGTCAGATCGAAGCCACTTTCTCTAATATTGAGAGTCAAAGGTTGCCGTCTTGTGAGTTAATTAGGAAAAAGCAAAGGAGATTGATATCATATCACTCATATGAGCGTTGTTGGAACCATTCTTGCAGATGACTGTAGCAAATTTCAAAGAGCTCATTATTTGTGTGATTGGAAAATTTTGAAAGAATTCCATCATAGTGATTTAGTGGAAGTTTATCTTGTATTATTGTTTTGTTTTCATTTATGTGTGTAGTTATGTTGTGTCAGTGTACATTTTTTGATGGTATTTGAAGAAGGAGCTTAGCGAGTGAATCTGAAGTCTGTATTTTACAAAAGGTAGATGTTGAACTCTTGGGATCAAAATTTTTTCCCATTAGTTGAAATGGAGTTCGTGAAGTGAAAATTAGAATGTAGTGTTTTAAAAACCTGAATTGTAATTGTAAATTCATAAATTGATAAAATTTTGGTATGGAATATATTGAAAGTGAAAACTACCTAGAAAAAATTGAATTATGTCTTGTAAAAATATGAACATTGTCTTGTTGATATAGGATGTTTAACTGTAAATTGATGAAGTCTTTACATATTATTTACAAAAAAATGAGGGTTGTGTAAAATAAAAATTTGAATGGATTAATATAACTATTAGTTGACACAAAATGAGGAACTTGTTAATGTAAATTTTAGTTTTGAATATGTTGGAAGTGAAAGTTCTCCCCTGAGAAGAATTGGATGATGTGTTGTAAAAATAATGATGTTGTTATATTCAAATTGAATGTTCAATTATAAATTTTGAAAATTGGAATTGTGTAAGTAAATTTTAACGTATTAATGTATTAGTTGCAGGTTGACATAGGAAGAAAAAAATTGTGTTGATTGGTGGAACTCCAAAGCATGTCAAAGTTGAAAGTTCCCTTGTTCATATTTCAACTGCTAAGTCCAAAAGGGAAAAAAGAAAGATGGGATGCTTTCATTATTTTTTTTCTAGGGTCTTTTTGTATATCCTTTTGTATTATGAAGAAGATAGGATTATGTTAATGATGTGATCCTGCGTGGCAACTTAATTGGCATCCAAGATATCATTTTAGGTAACATCCAAGATGGCATCTTACATGGCGATCAAGTAATAGATGATAGTATATGTGACAACAAAGCCTTAGGTGGCATGCCATGTCATTGAGTTATTCCAAACCAAATTATCCAAGTAGAGAAAAGTTCAAGTAAAGAGATTTATATTTAAGATTCTATAATACATAGTAGGAGCCTAAATCAACACATTATAGTTCTAATACATAAGCATACACTTAGAGGAGGCAGATTAGGCCATAATTTTGCTAACATTTTTTCATTTGATACATGTTACTTAAGGATAAATCCTCTTTAAGAGGGAGGAAATGATGGGAATCAAGGAACTGTAACACCCTCAAAAATACAAATCAATTTTTCGCAAATTATTAAAACCATTATCATGATAGAAAATTTTCTTACCATGATACATCCAAGACATAACACAAGTCTTAAAATATCCAAAAAGGCAATTAAGAGTTTACAAATCAGATCATAAATCAAGAGGGACAGACATAATCCTCTTGGTCATATAAATACTTTTAATAAAAAGGATTAGAGTTTACATGCTTCACAAAGAAGATATGTTCTAAGTTGGCACAAGATATATTGTATAATCCAAAATAAGAGGCAACGTAAAAGATGGTGTCTTATACACCATAGTTACACCTCTGGTGCTTTCTCGGCCGGACTCGCTCCTGTAAAAATATTAACCACAGGGAATGAGACTTAAAAGTCCCAGTAACTAAAAATTAATATGTAATGATGCATGCGGTTGTAACTAATCATGCGATTGCTAAGTGGACATACAAAACATTTAACCGAACAATATTTGCATGACTGAACCTTATATTCTCCTTTCGCCATGCTCGGACGTCAAATCACTCAGCCAAAGGTGAGTTGGACCAAGCGACACGCCACTCATTGGGTCCAATGAGGGCTTACCACGTGGTAATAATTAACCGAACAAAAATTTTTATTAACACCATACATTAAAATACCCTGACAACTCATGCATCATTCAAATATCCAAACAGAAATATATCCGAATAATAATATCTCATCATGATAAACAAAAATAAATTTTTAACCCATTTGAAAATAATTTCAAACAAGTATATACAGTATTTATTTTTAATAATTCATAATTTTTCCAAACAATAAAACAACGCATAATCATTCACAAACATACCCATCACAACACATTAATAATGATTACCTTATGTCTTAAATAACAAGTTCCCCTTCACAACTCTTTTTTCATCACTATCTTTGTCAATATAATCTACATAATTATTTCACAATACTATATATTAATTTTACATTGAAATTAATAAATAACTCTAATTTAAAGAGTTAGAAAGTTTTAGATCTAAAATCCATATTGACACTAATTTAAGATTTATGCCTCATTTAACTTTCCAAATTCTTTTCTAAAATTCTCGTACCCTAATAAACTATTTTTAAGCCTCAAATCACTTCTAGTATCATAATTTCATCCATCTATATTCTAAAAATTCGTTCAAAAATACACTAAAAATTTTAAAATTATCCTGAGGCCTCAAATCACCTTTCTATAACCTCAAAAATACCTATTCATACTTAAATAACTATTTAATAATTAGAGGTTCATCCATACATCTCAGATTCAACATAAATTCAGCAATATAGATCTAGATTTTAACTCAAAAATTCTTAAACATGAGTTTCAACCTCAAGAAAATATTTCATAATATTTATTATATCCCTAAGAGCTTTAACTTATATTTTTAATCCATCATATCATTAGATTAACTATCCTATAGAAAAATCATAATCAGAATATTTACTCTATCCTACAAAATAATCATATCACTAGAAATCTAATATTATTTAGAAAATAACTATAAAATTAATTTTGTACTTAAATAAATTTTTAAATGCTAATCTAAACAGAAAAATTGGAGCATATCTAAAAAAAAAGAAAATAATCTCCCCTTGCGAGAAGACGCCAAGCAACGTGAGAGGAAGAGAGAAAAATAATATAAAAATGAGATTTTAGGTCTCACAATTATATTAAAAAAAACTATAGGTCTGAATTTAATTATTCAAACCTTTGGGCCATTACTTACAATTTTCACAAATTGCACCTTGGGCCATTAGTTGCAATTTTTACAAATTACAAAAAAATTTCTTTTTGCTTCCTTCTGTGTCTCCTCGCCTGTGCCTCCTCCTTTTATATGTGAGGAGGCACCTCACCTTCCCACATCTAATCGATGTGGGACTTCTATAGTGCCCCCTTTTTTTTACTTTCTTTTTTTTCTTTTTTTTTAACTCACACACACACATAATTTTTTTTATTTTAAATCTTAAAATTATATCTTAACAAAATATTTCTTATATAATTTTAAACCTAAGTTTTTAATTCATAATTAAATTTCTAACCATATTATTATTTCTGAATAATCTCAAATAATATAAATTTCTATTATTAACTTAAATTCCATAAATTTTTTTTATCTAAAATTAGGATGTTACAGAACAAGTTGAAATCTAACATTTAATATCTCTGATTCATTACAGGATACTAAAGGATCAATGACAAAATCTAGAGTTAAGAGGATAAAAAAAAGCCCTAAATTCATTAATTAGGGATGTTTTAAATGATCAAAAAATCTTGCAGGCCAATGGTGTAACATCCTAAATTCTAATATAGAATCTAATTATTAAATAAGGAGCAAGTTAGTAAATTTGTGGATTAATTAAGTTAATCTTGTTTTCAGGTTGTAAATTGACATGTTTGATTATTGGACAATTGTATGATCAAGATTGGAAGAAAATAGAGCTATTTAAGGCCGAGTAGATAAGCTAAATTGAGGTTTAGCTTACTGTACCACGCGTTATGGTGCATGGTATGGAAATTTAACTTTTAAGAATGTGGATCAAAGGAAAAAGGGGAAAAGCCATGATAGAGAAGGGAGAAAGGGAAGCTCTATTAGGGCAAAAATTTACAAGCACTTGAAAGTAGAGTTGATAATTCAAGCCAAACTCGATTGACTAACCTGAACCCGCTCGAAAAAATTTAGGCTAGGCTTATGAAAAAACATGCTTTTTCATGTTTAGGCCTGTTCAGGCTCTCGAATTCCCAAATGAAAAATTATTTTTAAAAATTGTATAAAATATAATAAATATTAATTAATTATTTAAGTTTTAGGTCATTTTATATTAAAATACCATATATTTGAGTTCTATATATTATTTAAGCATCGAAAAAATATATTTTATATTTTTATAAAATGAAATAATTAATTTTAGAGTAAAAAAATTAATTAAAAATAATTTTAAAAATAAAATTTGAGTATTCGGGTCACCCGAAGCCCAAAGAAATTCCAGCTGGGCTTGGCTATTTAGGGCTTTTCAGAGAGTTAGGCCTATTCGAATTTGAGCTTATTCCGGCCAAGCCTAAATAGGCTTACCCTACCCAAATTTACCTGAAAGTTAGTTCCAACCTAATGTCTGTCGGGTGAGCTTTATATCCCATTCCTCTCTTGTTCTACCATATTTTCTCTTAATTTAAGATATGGAGAAAAAAAGTTCTGAGTTTATGGAGGGTTCCTTTCTAGTCTAATGACCTTTATAGGGTTATTGGAAGTGAAATTGAGAATTTGTAACTAGTTTGATGGTTAGTGAAGGACTTTTGAAGTTTTGGTTTAATTCTAACCTTAAGTAGAAATGTTTGAATTGTGAAAAACCCTCTATTGATATTAATTGGGTTTGTAGAAATTATAGGAAGTTTGTGGAAGGTGGATAGGACTTAAAATTGCCTAATGAAAGAGATTAAAACCTTAGGCTAGTTTAATTATGTTAATAAATACTTGTGTTTAATTTAAAATTGACATATAGTACTTAATATTATAGATTGACGTGGCTTACTAGCATTTTGAACAATTGACAATGCAAAGAACGATAAGTACCATAGGCAAGCCTTGTGTATCTAGAGGATTGATGAAATATCTCCCTTACCTAATCATGATTAAGTATCAAATTCAAAGTAATTAAAGGTCTAACCCTAATAAGGATTACCAAAATGAGTTTTATAGAAATAAGATCTCAAGTTTTCATAGTTTAAAATAAATTAAAATCATTTATTAAATTTTTAATCAAAGTAAAATAATGTTTTGAAAGCATGAGATATCTCAGAGGAGTGAAAAAATTCAACATCTATTGAAAAACATCAAGTCTTGAAAAAGAGGGTAGTGCGTCATGACTTGTGCACATGTGATATAGCTGTTCTACTATATGTTATGCGCCGTGGCGTGTTGCTCGTTGTTAATAGCAATTATGTTGTCATTTGCTAGTAATTCAAGGCAACTTTCAATATGCTCTATTTCTCCGTCCGATATCTGAATGAGGTGATCTAGGTGTCTATGGAAGTCTCTTTTCATAAACTAGTTAATGACATGAGTTTTACTTTCAAATTAAGTCACACAAGCAAGTTAAACAATCAAATATATTTTTACAACTTTTCACAATAAAAAAGCTGACAAAACCCTACACATATGCTAAAAGATATTCCTAACACTCAAAACACACTTGTAGAACTTAAGACTACCTGTATAACACACTATATGCACATATATACCATAAAATTAAGCTTTCACTCCTCAACCCCTTTAAAAACAAAACAAAAGATGGAGATATTTGCATTGTATTTAACCACAAATAATCAAAGTTATGATTGAATTAACATTTTCTACACTTGCACTAGTATTTTGGCCTTAATAATATTTACAACTCTTATACACAGCATTCCAAGACTCAAAAAACATTTTAAAGATCATAAACATTAATAAGCACAAATGTATATAAAATATAACCTAATTGGTAATATCCAATGCAGTACAGTAAGAATTTCACGAATTCCTAAGCCTCTAAGTCTTTCCCTTTTCTACCTAAAGTTAGAGCCTGTAAAATATTAAAAGAAAGGGGTGGGTATAGCCACTAGGGGTGTTCAGTCCGGACCCGTCCCGATTGGCCCGGTATCGTCCCGATCATATCGGGACGGGTCTTGTCCCGGCCCGAAAATAATCGGGACGGGACTTTACGGGACGGGACAGGAAAGAGGTTCGGGACGGGACGGGACACGGGATTACCATCGGGACGTCCCGTCCCGTCCCGAATATTGTATATATTATTTTTTATTTTAAATATATTAATTATATTAATATAATTTATACTTATATCAATTATAATTTTAATACTTACAATTCTTATTTAAAATTAAAGTTTTTTTATATTGATAATTTTAATGGCATGGAGTAAACATGGCGATATCTTTCTTTATAATATATTAATTATATTAATATAATTTATTCTTATATATATCTATTTAATAACTTTTATTTACAACGTATTTTTTGCTTATTTTTAGAAGAGTAATTAGCTTAGTACATTTTCACTAAAGTAGAAGAACAATGATTTGATGTTATATTTGACTTGTCTATTGTTACTAATCTTATAATATAAAGATCATTTGTGTTTATTATTATAATGTGTAGTTATGATTAATATGATTCAATAATTGATTTTAAATTATTGTTATTTATGTACTTGTGTTGTTTTGATTTTAAACTTAATAAATTATATGATTTAAAATTTTAATGAATGTTATTATCCAGATCTTTTTTCGATATTATTCCATTTATCGGGACGGCGGGACGTCCCGATCTTGTCCCGGTCCCGTCCCGACTCTTAACGGGACGGGACGACTTTCGGGACGGGACGGGACATGGGACCAAAATTCAGTCCCGATCTTTTTCTCGGGACGGGACACGGGACGGGACACGGGACGGGGGTGTCCCGGTCCCGTCCCGTCCCGTGAACACCCCTAATAGCCACTCAATAATCAAAGTATACCTACCCTGTGCAGTTGTATATCAATTAAATAAACACACATAAATGGAGTTGATTAACCAAAATATACCTTTACATGCCACAAAAATTGTCATTTCAAAAATTAACTAATTTTCATACTTTTCATCTCAAATCACAGAGTACATTGCCATAAGACATACAGACATGTGACAATTACTTAATTCATTAATTCCATGCACATCACCACAACATAAATAACAATGTGACAATAGTATACTCACTACCATAACTTGCCATAAACTTAATAACCATGTGACTACATATCAAACAAACACTTATGCATGATCAAATTATCATCATACCCTCCTTATTTCTTCCAATTGAAACCGTAGGCTATAATATCAATCATGGTTCTATTCGTGTAACTAGACTACTCAAGCTCACCAATTATGAGGTGTAATTTGGTCAAAGATCACAGTATTCACTCTTGAACTACAACTTTCTCCACTTTTGAATTTTTAGGATGTCATATATCCTAAGCTAATATCTTTAATATAACATGTGGAGATAACTAGATTCTAATCTCTCAACGAACTATAAGATAGTCCTTTGATAAATATTGGGACAAGGCTATGCCTTTATGTGCCAGAAGGTAACCGTAAATACCATATGGATTTTATCCACCCCTCTCCCTAAGCAAACTCTCTCCAACTGATATTGCAATGTACAATGCCCACTCATTTCACAATTTCATCAATTCAATATGAACACATTGAGCTTACGATATTATGCTACCCAAGTAAACACCAATGTTATTTTCACAACATTATCCACTTCTATTTTCAATTTTGTACCCAATTTAATTTTTCATTTAGTCTCACATGTTATAATCACATACTAATACAGCTACATCATCATCACATCACACATCATATATTTCTAATTTCAATGCACATTCATGGTTCAAAAATTCATCTCGAATTTAACTTCACATTTATGTAGGATTAAGATTAATATATTAACATATGGTTTATAGGATGCTTTAACATTTATAAATTCAATCATACATGCAAGTAAACCCATTTTCACATTAAAAAATTAATTAACAAATAACTACATAAAGTAAGGTTCCGTCGGTTACCTTAAACCTTTGAGAGGTTAAAGGTTTATCCCTCAATGTCTCACTTCCAAGCTTGCTTTCTAAGCCCAAAATGGTGCCTGAACGATTAATCTACGATTAATCTACAATTAATCATATTCAACTCAATTAACAATATTGAAAACACATTTTCAACTCTCATATTTTCATTTTCAAATATCTAATGCCTTTACTTCTAACATTTAGGCCTACCTATTTGATTTACTAACTCTCCTTTTTTCTCAATAGCTTCATTAAACTCTCATATTGTCATTAATGGCTCAACAACCTTCATAATTTTGGATTCAATGCTCATTTTTGGACATTAATGATTCTCAACTACCATTAATGTACAAATCCATGATTTTTAGGTTTAAACATTCAAAACAACTCTTATCAACTTTATTTGAGTCAATGGGTTAAGACTTGTAACCTATATAGACCAAAAATTAACTCTATCCTTCAAACCTTAGCTCAAATCTCTAAGAAAATGGGTTGGGAACAAAGAAGAATAAGTTAGAAGGCTTATCCTTAGGGTTGAGCAGCTCTAAAACACCTACAATCCCCTTGAAAATGAAGCTCTAGTAGAGCTCTTTTCATTTTTATTTTCTTCTCCTATGTTTTTCAGGTTCGATTTGCAACTTATTTTGACAAAAATTGTACCATGCAATGCGACGCATGCTACTTATGCCATGACGTGTGGCACACAGAGGTTTTGCCTCTTTGCTTCAATCCATTGCGCTGTGGTGGACCATGCTCACACCACGGCGTATGATATAAAACCACACACTTTCATTTTTTCTCCCTTTTTGGCTTTCATTCGATTTTGGACCCACATTCTAAGGTTATTCTTAAGCCCAAAAAGGTTATTAAATCCTCTTGAACCATTCTCTACATCAATTTCACCAAGTTAACCTTGATTAATTCATTAGTAACTCAAATTAAAAATTGAGATGTTACAGTTAAGGTAACTAGATAATTCATTCTATTTATCTTCTTGTTTAATTGTTTACAAGAAAAATTTGTGAAATATATATGTTATTTTATTTTTATATGATTTAGAACTTGTAAAGTGAGAAAAGAAAAGGATTTTAAGAAAGTTTACGTGCATTTATCTTTGTATTTTCAGTTAAATGTTGATTGGTAAGAAATATAACATCAATGTACTTCACTTTTCTCTGGTTAACCCACAAGACAACAACCTTTAGCTCTCAATATTGGAGAAAGTGACTTCAGTTTGGTAGAAAACGAGCTCCAACGATATTGACGAGGTTGAAGTTGAGAGGAATGAACGCCGTGTTCTTTGTGATAGATGGTCTCGCTAATTTCAATTTGTCAAATAAGAGGCAATTAATAGCAGTTCAATCCTTTGGACCTTAAGAGAAGATTCAAAATGTATTCAGCCCTTTCTGCAATTTGGTTCCTTCCAGAGGCCCTCAATGCAATTCTCCAAGAAAATAATACACTGAAGAGGGGCAAGAGATAATATAGAATTGGTAGTAGCCCCCACCTTTTCCTTGCTTTGCTCAAATCCTTTCCGTTAGAGAGAACCTAAATTTGAATATCTTCCTTCATACACAACAATTTCGGGAGAGGAAGAAGCTACAACTTGAGATACCAATAAGGGTGGAAGAATTTAGGGTGGAAGAATTCTTGCAAATACATTGACTGAAAAAGCAGTTCCATTCCCTCATTGTACACTGAAACAAAAAAGTCTGGTTTCAGTAGTGCAGAGAAAGGGTGAAACAAACCTTGCAAAGCATGTTAATTAGGCTTTGCAATTTCTTTTTCCTTTTCTTGACAGGACAAAAAAGAAAACTAGGGAATGTATTTAGTACAAATAGCTGAGTCTCGTATATTAATAATTTCCCAAGGGAGACAGTATGTCTCTTCACAGATGAATCCATGAGGCAATAATCATGGAAGGAGACAGTGTGAGAGGTGCCCGTCCAAGCTTTAACGAAAAACTTCATGGAGCTTTTAGGCCTTGATGAACCCTGCTTGAGATGGAAATTTACAGAGTAATCAGGTGTAGACATCTCATGAGAAAATATTGGACACAGTACGTTGTCTTCTGACAATCTTCACTTCCTTTTCCCTGTGCCAATTGACAAAAGCTCAAAGCTCCTTATTGCATCATCACGGCCACCTCTTGATGCTGTAGCACGGGTAAATGATGATGATTTGGACTCAAAACCAGGCTGAATCCTTTGAGTGGTCGATAGACGGCCACTGCTCGACACTAATCTGCTAGCACGGCTTTCACTAGGCTCACCAGAGGAGCTTGGCCTACTGCTTGACACGACAGGCCTTTTTGAGGCACTACCAGTGCGAGAAGAGCTTCGAGCCCTCTCAGAATCAGGGTGCTAGAAAATAAAGCAAGCGAAAATTAAGCAGTCAATCTGCTATCTAAAGAAAAAATGTTTGAAGGACCCACACTAAACATGCCCGTGTACAAATAGGACCAAAAATAGAAGGGAGTGCACTAACCACTATTTTGGATGAGGGCACACCGTCTGAAGACCTGTGCCTGGAATGATCACTAAGCAGACCAGAGCCACTTCTTCTAGCAAATGCTTCAACAGAGCCTGGGAGTCGTTCCCGAGTCTCTTGTGCAACTATATTAGAAGAATAAAGATAAGAGTAAGCTGCTTAAAGCCTTTCTTTTTTTGTATATACAAACAATTCCTTAATATTAAGATGAACTAATGCTAAAATGAAACAGAAACTTTCAGCGTATGATTCAAACAAATGCAAAACCACTAAATTTCAAACAAGTCCTACACCAGATGATGAGAATAGAGCAGAGATTATCAGCATAATAGAAACTAAACATGGATCAATAAGACATTGACACCATTTATCCGTAGCATCAAGCAGGAAATAGCTTTAGAGCAAAATATATTCCAGATCTTGCTGTAGGAGCGAACCTAAAGGCCTTTCTACCCTCTCTGCAGATGGTCCCTGGTTCATAACTTGTTTCCCACTTGGCTGCTGAAAATGGAACAAAAATTCTACTTAATAAGAATCTTTTAGGAGAGATGCAGTGAAGCTATATTTCTTGACTCTTCACAGATGAAGAGAGAGACTACTGAAAAATACTAACCCGTGATCTGGAACTTGATCCAATTTGTGGATATTTTAGTATAGTCCAATCAAATACATAATCAAACTGATAACCTGCAATTACAACATCTTTAAAGTCATGTCCTAGCATTGGAAAACTTTCAACAAACAAACAATAAAGCTTAAATATGAGTTAACCTTCTCTAATAAACAGGTCCCGAAAGAGTCTCTTTAGGTATGCATAATCAGGTTTGTCATCAAACCGCAATGATCGGCAGTAATGAAAGTAAGATGTAAACTCTGAAGGATATGACTTGCAAAGGACCTATATCAAAACTCATACGATAAATTCTTTGCAACAGATATAAGGGGCGTATGAAAGACTTGACTGAATTAAAAATGAACTTACGCACTAAAATGCAAACAGATAGTATAAATGAGCAACAATACTACAGTTAACATATACAAGATGCCTCCCTCTTTGGTTTCTTTCTTTTCTTTTTGTTGGGGGGGGAGGGTTTTTTTTTTTTTAAGGACATATTTAATACTACAGTTAACATATACAAGATGCCTCCCTCTTTGGTCTCTTTCTTTTCTTTTCTTTTCTTTTTGTTGGGGGGGGGAGGCTTTTTTTTTTTTTTAAGGACACATTTAATACTACAGTTAACATATGCAAGATGCCTCCCTCTTTGGTTTCTTTCTTTTCTTTTCTTTTTTTAGGGGGGGGGGGAGTTTTTTTTTTTTTTTTTTTTAAGGACACGTTTACAGACTAAAGCAGAAGATCAAGAAGAGTTCTACCGCAACAGTTAACCAATTATTTTGATATCAAGCAAAGGAGCTGCTAGTGACAAAAAGTAATAGGACCTCTATTGGAGTAAGCATCTTCTTTTCACTGATCTTGTCATATTTCTGCTTTTTAGTGCCAGCTTTCAAGCCTTGCCATGGGAGACTGGGGCAAAAAAATGGTAATCTGAGTCAAAAATAATTGGAGAATGATTATAACAAAGGCAAGACTAATTCAACCAACCTTCCTCTCAAGAAGTACATGAGCACATATCCAAGTGATTCTAGATCATCTCTTCTGCTTTGTTCTACAAGAATAATCAGAATAAGGTAACATTTTTTTATTAAGAAAACCCATTTTCAATCAGGAAATGTTAAGTTTGAAAAGCATAGTGATTAGAATCTGTAACAGATAGCCTCAGTTGCTCACCAACTCCAAGGTGAGTGTTAACACTTGCATACCGAGCAGTTCCAGTGAGATTCTTGTTTTCCCTGTAAAATAGTATGATAATTCATTCACGTACAAATAAAATCCATGAAAATGACCAATCATGTAAAAAAAAAAAAAAAAGGCATGAAAATAAATCTAAAACTAACTCATACCGGTTTTAAAAAAAAAAAAAGAACCCATTATTATAAGGCTGCTACCGGCATAAAAATCAATTAAGGACTCAAGACAATGAAGATATGAGACATCAACAGCTCCTCTATTCCAAATTAAACAAACCAAATCAATCTCAAATATGGTACCTATATGGTATGTGCTTGTGTGTTTGGAGATCCCGATACTTTTTTGCAAGGCCATAATCAATTATGTACACCTGTAATGTATCGAACACAGCAAAAAATTATGACACAGGCAACATAATAACCTTGGACACATTTAAGTTATTGCTTTATTGGTTAATAGTGCCACTGCCAACTAAATAAAAAAAATTCTTCACATGTATGTACAAGAAATTTTGGAAATGAGATACTGATTATAGACCCTTCTCTCTCTCCAGTCTCCTCCACTGCCGACCACGAGCTTAAATTCCAGACCATCAACATTCAACAAACACTATCAAATTCACAGTATCGGTTCTAAACTTTACAACAGGATATGAAAAATCCTTAGAAAAATCTAAACCCTGAAAAGTTCGTCCCAAATGAAAAGGAATAAATTGTTGTGCACTATCAATTTCATATAACAAAGAATGATTTCAGCGTATCGCAACTAATCAGTTCAAACTTTAATATAGTACACTTTGTATTGATGAGTGAGCCCATCCATAAACAACTAGAGATTAAACTATCAGGAAAAAATAAAATTAATTCATGAACTAATTCTGAAAATGATTGCTTAACGAATAGAAACACATGGAATTCAATAAAATAAGATCAATTAGATAATCTTAATATAAAAGATAAAGCATACATGTGTTTTTTAAATGACAGAAAAAATAAGGAAAGCCAAAAGTTTCCTTCTGATAAAATGGGGGGAGTCCCAGAAAAAACCATTAAAAATTCTTTTCATAGTTTACAACCACCCCTATGCCTAGTTAACACTGCAACTCATTAGAAACTCAATTTTCAGATCTCCTTTATCCACAGGAAGGCCAAATATTTTCAGCAAATTCTTAAATCACAAATAAAAATTGATCACAATACAACCAAAACCAAAAGTGATGAAACTTGTCTAAACAACCAAGAAGATAAAAGGATTCCCAAAAAAAAAAAATGCTGGGAACCACAAAATACCTGGTTTGCTTTGCGGCCTAAACCCATTAAAAAGTTATCAGGCTTTATATCTCGGTGAAGAAAACCTCGGGAATGCATGTATTCAACTCTATTTATCTAGGGAAGCAAGAATGAAGAGGAATATATCACAAATACAGCTGTCTATAATGAATACAGTTTTCTAGAAAGCAAAAAAAAAAACTTACAAGCTGATCTGCTAGCATCAGAACTGTTTTTAGAGAGAATTTTCTATTGCAATAGTTAAACAAGTCTTCTAAACTTGGACCAAGAAGGTCAATAACCATGACATTGTAATCGCCCTCAACTCCAAACCATTTTAAATGGGGTATGCCAGCTTCAATTAAATTTGAACACTTTAGTCAGAGAAGCACATAACCTACTAATAATGTTTCAAAAAGAGTAAATAAAAAGAACTAACCACAGGAGAAGGCATTGAAAAGGCAGAATAAAGAACAGAGAGTAAGGGGCAACGAACTTACTTCCTCCTTGAAGAAGCATATATAGTTTTGACTCATAATGAAGTTGAGGATGCTTGGTCTTCGCAGGTTCCTGACAAAACAAGGAAGAGAAAGAAAAAAGGGTCAGTATTAGCATAAGTTCAATATTTTTTTTTTTAACCAACAGCATGAGTTAAAACTTGGAACCTGGTGGGGAACAAACTACAGAAAAGCTTCAGGAGTCTGAAGTCTGAACACACAATCAACAAGCCATGCAAAGTTTAATGCTCCCCAAAACAGTATAACACCCAAAACAACTATTAATGCACAAATCCAGGAGTTGCATTGAGGATTTAAGAGTAAGCCTAATTTGTGACCCTGTCGGAACAATTGTTTATAAGCTCATGGCTTATGTTAATAGCTATTCAGGCCCAAAATATCTCCGTTTCTTCTAAAAGTAACTGGTACCAAAAACATTGCACAAAAAACGGGAACAATATTGGCAAATATTTCTTCAACTAGAGTTCTATCAACCAAAAGGCAAGATCATAACTGTTAACCAAAAGAACGTTATGTCTCGAAAATAATACCACCAACTACAATTTCCAAAGACGCCTAAGCACCATGGAAAAAAGCATGATCAAACATAAAAAGTGCAAAAATATGTAGACGATGCCTCAAGACTGCACTCACCAGCTTGACACCTACTTCCTCTCCATTCTGCACATTAACGCCTAAAAAAGGACCAAAAAGCCACATGAGATAAAGTCTTACAAATTTGTAAGCAAAAAGTGTTCCAAAAAAGCTACTAAAACTTGTTAAAACGCGTACCCAAATAAAGCTCGCCAAACGACCCACTCCCAATCTTCCGCCCGAGCTTGTATTTTCCGCCAATAACGTGATCCATGACCATAAATCCAAAGAAGCATACACCCAAAACTCAATCTCCCGGAATCTAGTAAATTCCAAACAAATCTCCAATACGCATTAATCGTTAAAAAAGTCGATTAACCCGAATATCTCATCGGCGATCTGTCTTCACTTTAAGCTCAGTGTCAGATCCATCACGCTCCTAAGTCACCAGAACGATCCGTTGCGGTAATGAGTCACAAAAATCAGGCTTTTGATTCCCAATATCTCAAAAGGAACAAGAAGAGAAACTTTTGATCATCTAATACAAGATCAAAAACGATAACCTACAAAACCGAAAGGTCATACGGAGAAGCCCCCTTTCCTCTTCTTTACAGGGGTGGGAGAAGAGAAAATGCAAAAAAAAAAAAAATACAAAATTGAGAAGAGTGCGAGAAAATTAGGCGTATCTCGGATGGGAAATCATAAATGCTAAAGAGTAAATCACATATCGGGAAAAAAAATCCAAGACAAGAGAGCCAGAAAGGAATCCAGTGCCTAAGATCTTCACGCCTAGAGATGGGTCAAGATTAGACCTGATCTTCGGATCCGTGTCGATGACACCAACTCAGTTTTTTCAGGAGAAATTTTGCAATGAATATTAGAACGACAGTGAGGAGATAAGAATCAAAGAAAGGAGGCGTAAGAAGGGAGGAGAGAAAAAACAAAGAAAATGAGCTTCGGCCAGTGGATGACTGCAGAAGAAAGAGCGACGACGATATTATAATGATTATTTGCGTTACGATTATTTTAACTCTCTTAATCTTCCATGATTATTGTTTACTTAATCAGTTGTAATATTAATTTAATATAAAATGTAAAATTTATAATGATAAATCAACTTAGATTCATTAAAAAACGTGATTAGTTTAAGTAAAAACTGAAATTTTCCATTAGGCTGACACATGCCATCGAATCGAATCGAAATATCGATTAAACTAGGAAGCTTAATCAATTAATCATCCTATATGGGGTCGGCCGTGAGGAAAACTTTGTCGGGACCCCGTATGTCATTGATTATATTAGTTAAAATTGTCTTGTGTCTAGTATTAAAAATCATTCAATTTTGTAAAAAATTAAAGTGAAATTAAGATGTCTTGCGATTTCAATAAATTTAATAATATTAAAAAAAATAAATAATAATATTTATTAAAATTTTAAATTATATAATTTATTAAATTTAAAATTAAAATAATACAAGTACATAAGTCATAATAATTTAAAATTAATTATTAAATTATATCAATTACAACTATAAACATATAATATGATAGCAATTGCAAGTGATCTTTAGATTATAAAAACAACAATGATAGATAAGTCAAGCACAATATCAAATCATTAATTTTTTTTATTTTAATTAAGATATGCTAAGTTAATTACTGTTTAAAAAATAAAGAAAGAAATACGATATAAATAAAAGTTATTAAATATTTGTATATATAAGAATAAATTATATTTAATATTATTAATATATTATAAAAAAATATTGCTCTATTTATTCTATATCATTAAAATTATTAATATAAATAAATTTTTAAAAAAATTACACGTATTAAAATTATAATTAATATGATCAATATAAGTGTAAATTATATTAATAAAATTAATATATTTAATATATATTGATAAAATAAAAATAATATATATGTAATATTTGGGATGAGATGGGGACAGAATGTTCAGATAGTAATTCTATGTCCCATCCTATCTCACATACTTTTTCAGTCCCATCACATAAAGTTCAATTCCAAGTATTTTTTGACCAGGACAGAACCTATTTTAATATAATTAGGATGAAACCGGATCAATCGAAGTGGACACAGACTAAACACCTTTAAGTTAAATCATTCTTTTTTTTTTAATACTTCGAAGGTAAATTAATCGAAATCGTTAACCTTTTGTGCTCAACACAACGCACTCGTCTTTACTTCGATCATAATTTATGTAGAGTAATTGTTACTGAAAATGTCTGATATCTTTGCGAGATTGTATTCAATCTGTACAACCGTATAATATCGTCATAATATTGGTACATAACACAAAATTTTTAACAAAATTACATTACATTACATTATATTTATATTTATATTTATGTTTATATCGAATACCCCTCCAGTTTAATACAAAACAAAAGAACGACAGATTTATATTATTTAATGTGTTTCAATTATACTATATAATACTAAACTTTATTAATATTTTAAAATTATTAAGACCCATTTTTTTAAAAAATTTGAAACAATTATTAGCATCAGAACACTTTGTTGTCTTTCTGAAAATTTGAGATCTTGTATTGTCACACTATTATTTTACAAAATTTCCAACAATTTTCGATTAACTTAAATAACTAAAAATTTGAGATTTTGTATTGTCACACTATTATTTTACAAAATTTCCAACAATTTTTGATTACCTTAAATAACTATTATCACATCATGTGAGATATTCATTGAATAAATAAATTTAAATTCAAATAAGTGAGTATAAGGATTCTTTGATCCAGTTCATTTGCTGCATTATTATTTTTAAAATTAGCATTGATTATGAATCTCCGACAAAAACAATTAAAAAAAATATTTCCGAAACAAGGAGAAGACTTATAATTAACAGCATCAAATGTGCACCGACCAAAAAAAAAAAACAGTATCAAATGTGTTAAAAAAAAGTACTTTAAGACAAATTTAATGAAGAAAGCTAACTTTGACCAGTTTTCTTCAGGCATGAAAATTAATTAACAATAATTAACAGTGTCTTATATAAGATTAAAAGACCGGAGGAGATAATATGCAGTATGCAGTCCAAACAATGTATTAATACAATTTATGGTAAGGGGGAAAAAACAATGTACAAGCACTCTTGACATGATCTAAGAGGAACATTAGTACTGGGGGAAAGATCCAGACGGACACGTACAATTAATCGTTAGGCCATCTTGCCTGCAAGTAGCTTTATTTTTCAACATAGAGAACAAAATATCTCTGTGACTTGTCGATCTATATGAATATATGATTATATGTGTACATATTATACTTAAAATTTGTTTCCTCGATTTTAAATATTTAAAAAAAAATCATTGAAGAATTATTGCTGGAACTGTGATGCAAGTTTAAGTAAGTTTTGCGTAAATAAAATAATAAGATTATATTTAGATTGTCTTTTAGTACACATTCAGGCATTTTGCCTGGCCTCACTTGCACTACGCGCATCTTTCGCTATCGATTTGTTTAGCTTAGCTAATACTGATTCATGACATGGCGATTAACCTCTTAAGTTAATCAAGCAGTTTCTTTTTATTGATTTTTGGTAATATAAGTGTGTGCTCCAATTGGTATATTTAATCAAAGAGAGTGACAACAGTCTTTTAATGAAGATATTAACAACACTGATACGAAGCCTGTATAGATATTAATTCCAGCTTTGACTTCCCCTTTGATTCCATTATTATCGTGTCGAAAGAAACTAACCGCACTCTTGCCTCCCTATATGTTACATGATTTTATGTGTGATAAATCAAACATTAAATTCAATTTTGTGAGACTTCAGACTACCCTTTTGCCAAAACATCACAGTCAATAATCAATAAAAATTGTAATTTTTTCGTTTAGCTTTATCATATAATGTATTATAAGCATAGAAAATGACAAGATGACCCTGTTCCGGTGATGCAGGTTGGGCGGATCAATGAAATATAGCTTTCGTGAGCTTACGTAGAGACAGATTATTGGTTGGTACATCAATTCACCTAGACATTTTAGTGGGGGTTTGTTAGACAGTTGTCTAGCATCGGTGATCTGTTTATTAATCATTATGCATTGCTGCATCTGCTACCTCTGTTCTTTCCTTTCTATTTTTTAATTATTTTGCTTGCTTCTCCAAAAATTTAAGGCCCCACAATGTCGATATCTTCCAGTGTTGAAAGTTGAAAGACACTCCTACGTGTACGATTTTTTAAGAATCCCATGAATGATGTGATCTGAGAAAGCACCATATTTTCTTCCGGGGTTTCAGAATGCTTGACTTTGCTGACTCAGTGTCATCTCTGAAATCTCCTACTATCACATGGGTGTTATTCACCTTTTGATTGAGTTGTAGCCATTTACAAATTACAAGGCCGCGGCATTTTCTGTGATCATCTTGAAAATTAAGGTATGAATAGCCTTTGGATGACATGAAAAATTTCACATTCCTTTTTTTTTTTGTTTAAAATACTATCACTATTGACCCACATTTTTTACAAGTAAAATTACTCATTCTAATAAATATTTATTATATATTTTTTAAATTATCCTTCATAATTTATATTAATAAAAATAATTAATGTATGATTATATTATTTATCAGAAGATATTTTAGTCATTTTTTTAATTTTTAAACATCATTATTATAGTTAATTGATTTTTTTAAACTGTGAGATATAATTTTGTTTCTTATATATAAAAACGAAAGGATTATTAAATAAAATTGAACTTAATAACTAACATATAATAAAGAAAAATAAACCATAAACTTAACTTTTAATGTTTTCATTTAAGACATGGGCTCCTTTCACTATTCTTACGCGTGTTTCCTCTTCTTTTTTTCAACCTATCACTCCCCATTCCTAATAAGTATTAGAGCCAAATTTTACTCGAAACCTATAAGCTCATTATTGCACACATGTTTGGGTTCTAAAATAGGACCAGCCTCAACTGTAGCAAAGGCTTGTGTATCTCACACTATTTGAAGCATGAAAAGCTAGGCTAGCCTTGACTCACATTTAAAAAGGATACTGTTAGATTGTTTAAAAGCTAGGCTAGCCTTGACTCACATTTAAAAAGGATACTGTTAGATTGTTTAAATTTGAGTAAACTTTAGATGATATAAAAAGTCTCACATTGAAATGAATTAAAATGTAATATCCTTCCCCTGCTTTCGTCCATCTTTCTTTTCCTCTTACTCCCAAACAATTGCTCCCAATTTCTAACGGTATTCAGTCACCATGCAAGGCACAACATTCAACACAAGACATGCGAGAGCAAGATCAAACTAATGGATGATTATATACAGAGTAGACAAGTACTTAAAAGTTTTTATCAACCGCAAGTTTCAGAACAGCGTGATAAGAAGACGGCATTGAGGTTGCAGCAGTAAAAGAAAGTGAAAATGTCGAGTTGGAGCACTTATCAGTTTATTACGAAGCTTCGTCGACGTTTTTCATGAACCAAGAAGTTTGGCCTTCCCGTGAGTTTGATCGCTCAATCAATCTCGGGAGAAGCACCCTATCAGTTTACATGCTTACAAATATGGTCCCTCGCTAAAAGAAGCCAAGGAGAACTCCTTTCCATCACAAAAAAAAAAAAAAATTATTGGTTAGGGTATGTGATTTTGTACAGAGGAGTAGGCCGATCCACAGAAAACCAAAGCAATGTTGTTATGACCAGTTCATAAATCTATCAAGTCGTTTAGAAGGTTCCTATTCTGGGATTCATGATTGCATTATGGAAGATAGAGCAAACCATTAACAGGGTTGCCGTACAAAAATCGGAAATTTGAATGGAGTAAACGAGCTGCTGTTGCCGTAGAGAAATTGAAGCAAGCCACGGCTTTTGAAATTGTTTTAGCAGTATCAGAATTTTCTATTATATTTCCTGTTGAGACAGATGCCTATAAGAGCTGTTCTTTCTCGAGGAGAACATCCTCTTGCTTTATGCAACTAAAGTTCTCAGTTCAACAAAAATGCATCCACCAGCTTACATAAAAGAGTTATAACAGCTACTCTTAGAGAGAATGTGCTTGACAAACCATTTCCCATCAAAACTGAGGTAGTTTTCCCCAAAGAAATATAAACTATTACATAAATAGTGGGTAAATTTTAGGGTCTAAAGCACACAGAGGATAAAAAGCGCAAAGAAAACATTGTGGTTGATGCTCTTTCTAGACGTGATTATTTTATGATTTGACACGGTCACGTTAAAATGCAATTTAAGGGAAAATCATGATTGCACAGATGCCTGCACAGTCTCTCTAAGAGAGAAAGGATCAATTCCGCGACAACTCTTAAGAGAACATCTAGAATAGCAAAGGCTTTATCCCATGACCTAATTTTCCTCTATATATATATATATATAGCAAAGACCCTACTAAAAGCATAAAAAGGATGGTGCAGCAATCTCTAATGAGTATCACATTCAAATACAACCATAATAATCCATACTTGTCCTCTATTTGAACAACAGACTAAGTACAACAAACAGTTAAAGCCTACCACCTCTAATGATCAAAAGGGAGTCGCATTCTTGATCCAGATGGTAATCCTTAATCTTCTTCTCTTTCAGGAGGTAGGCCACAGGGAAGGAGCATTTTCTGTACAGACAATAGAGCTTGTCAATAAATAAAAGTAACTAGATGAATGCACAGGGGCCTATTAGCAACCTGCACAACTTAGGGCTTGTGAACAGTGCAGCTTTCTATAGATTTATTATATACATATAGATACAAAGTACCCCTTAATCATCATGTATAGGTACGAGGAGAGAACCTGCTATAATCTAACAGCTCACATTATATGGTAGCAACAAAACATCAAAAAGCATTATAAGTAATGAATGAGATTGAGAGTCCATTCGAACAAAAAATCACAACCAGATTATCAGGTCATGTGTTTTTAGATATGTAAAACAAATATGAGATGGAATCATGATTCATGGATCACGTTAACTTATTTCTAAAATTCCACACTTTACTGGAATAGGATGCTACAGCTGCCATCAGTGCTTCAAAATTGAGACAACACCAACAAGCCTTATTCCACTAAATAGAGTCAACTACATGAATTGCACGAAACTATTGTGCTCTATCATTAATCAAACTTTTAAAAATATTATTAACTAAAAAGTCTCGTTCAACAACCTCTGTAAGTGTTTTCTCCGATCTTCCTCTACCTCTTCCATACTTCAAAATTGAGACATTAATAGAAATTTCAAAACATATTATAGTTCAACCTTGTGACAATGGAAAAGTGTATAGTTTTATTTAAGTAAACAAAAAGCCATACCACAAATACAAGCTCAATTAATATATACAGACATATATATTAACCTGTGGTAGACACGGAAATTCGTGCAAAATCATAAAGATCCTGGATATTCCTATACGTTTCCAGGTCAATTTTTGGCTTGAATACCAGAATACAATGGCTCCTTAAAAAACAAGAAAACAGTAGTTTATGTTTCATATTTCATAATAGAAAACACTTACAATCTGGCCATTCAAATCATTATCTCTGCCACCACAAACATCTAAAAGGTAAAGAATGAATCTAATCATGTACCATTCATTCTCTTGTACATCACCATTTTATCATTTCAAATTCATGCACCTCTGTATCTCTAAAACTCAAATGAAAAGAAAGAGTAAAAGAATAAAAATACTAGTTGCATCTTGATTACTCATTGTTCTACAACTCCAAGTAAATATGTTGCCTCCACACAATGAAATAAGATCCACATGATACCATATTCTACATAACCAAGATCTACATTTAATATTGGCCACAAACGTATGACTGATAAAAGATTGTTCCTCCAATGCCATACAGAGTAATTCGACAAATTTATCCCCCAAGAATAGCTTAAAAATGAGTAAAAAGCAGGAATCCTGCACTATTTTCAAATTTCAGATTGAAAATCCATTTGCTGAGGAATTATGATGTATCTTTGGAATCGTGGAAAACAAATAAATGAGAACAACCTATAAACCTAAAGTAACAGCATATAGGTTAAAACTATAAATTGTGACCTTCACAAGCCAAATGCAGCAAGACAAAAACAAGTGTACTTTGAGCAGTTATCATGGAAGGGAAGTTTAAATTTATGAAGCACTTGAAAGAAAGGAAGATAGAGAACCTGCATGAAGTTGTAGCGTTCTCTTCCAATTGATTCATTTTCAGCTATAGCAAAGTATGCCAGTATGGGATAGTGGCCAACATATGAAGCATAGCTATCACGTTGAATATTCACTGCCCACTCACTGTATGCAGACAAAAAACAGGGAACAACTAAAATAAATCACATTGAATGTTACAAAAACACTGAGAAATAAAGAAACTAAAAAAAAAAAAAATTACAATCGATTTATATCTGCATGCCCAGTTCCAACATATTTTGCTTGGAGGTGCTCAAGTTGGGAATTGATGTTAAACCTATCACTCGCCTGCATGATAAGTGAAAAGATGCATCAGATGTTTGATATCAATTAGGCATTAGGAAATAAGATCTATAACAATTTCCTTTGCAGATCACTATGATTACAGGAAGATTTTTTTTTTTTGGGGGGGTGATGGTTACACATAAAAAGAGTCGGTGCAATTTCACCAATAAAGTTTCCAGGAAAGGACAAGAGGATTATTTTATTGGCCACAAGGAGATTTTAGGGTTTTGAACAAAATCGAACAAGAAAATATAGACAACAATCAGGAACCATGTGAAGGATTTTACCTGCATATTGCCTGCTTTTCAGGACTCACAAACAGCAGTTGACAAGAGTAGCGAGAGCGAACTTTAAAGTGACAAACCAAGAAACTGTTATTGATGTCTCCAGAAAAATCCATTTGAACCAAAACCAGAAGACAGTTTCTAATACAAAAGCCAAGCACCGTTTCTGTCTATCCATGTTGGATGATGTTAAGTTCTTCCTTTTCTATATTTTAGTCCTTATTTATTTAGCCTTATTATGATTCTTTTTTTTTTTAGTAAATCAAACTGACGACACTACCACTGAGCTAGAACCATTGTGAAATTCCTGTTGTAAGAACTTACAACACAACTTTGAAAACCACTTTTCACGAGGAAACACGGTGAGAAGGAAGCAATTTAACATCTGAGGCGGGTCGTACAAAAATGCCTTTTTAATGTAATTACATGCATCTATCCAACAACTAATATAAACAAGTGCTTTCAGCTCCCAAATCAGCAACAAGACAAATAACCAAGGAGCTATTGTGGTTCGCATAATTCACTAGTTCAGATACGAAGTGCTTGAGATCTACTTTTACGTATCCGGGAATTTAAACTAAGCACGCCATACCCATTAGCGCATTTATGTCAGCTCAAAATCCATGACAGATTCCCAGATCAAAACCCCATTGCCCAGGGCCCAGGCTTCGACGATTCCGATAAAAATGAAATAAATTTTACCTAGAATGTAGAAAAACCGAAGTTTGAAGGAGCTTCACTGTCGTTAGAATCCCCTAATCTGTCACAGCCACAACTCCTGATGGACGGAATGAATGATGCTGAGAACACGCTTTCGGATTCGGAGTGTCCCCAACAAACAGCACCCAAGCAATTCCCCAGTGAGCCGCGCGTGCTCAGTAGAAAACTTGTTACTCCCAAAAGCCTTGCCCTAACCAATCTCCCTTCTTTATATTATTTTTAATTTTAATAAATTAATATATAATTTGAATCACAAATTACAATTTAAAGGTAATTTAAATTTTAAATTTTTAAAAGATATATTTTAAATTTTAAATAATTAAAATTGAAGTAATTTTACTCTCACTATTAAATTTAAATAAATATCTGTTAAAACGAGACTTAATGTGTGATTTTTATTAAATGAGAACACGAGAGAAAAGGGGAGTGAAATTTGATAAAAATTACATATTAAATTTCAATTATTAAAAGACTATCAAACATTGTTGAAATTTAATTGTGAGGGTAAATTATTTTTATTTTAATTATTTATAGTTTAAAATATGCTTTTAAAAATTTATTATTTAAATTGTTCTTAAACTTATAATGTAAAGTTCAAATTATATATATTAACCCATTTTTAATCTCATCATTACTATATTATATCAAGTCGTTGATATGTTTTTAATTCTATTAAACAGTTTATTTTATAGATTAATTTTATTAAAAGGTAAAATTAAAAGTTCTATTTTTTAAATTTACAAATATCAACTACCATTTTTTTACGATAATAAAGTAATTATAAATTAACTTTACCCTATAAATAGAATAAAAAAATACTTCCTATAATTTCTGCTATAGAAACTTTTTAAAAAAATTATTTAATTTTTAATGTAAAATGCTTGATAAATTATTAATTATTTTTTAATATTATCATTATTTAAACTTATTAAGTATGAGAATGTTATGCAAATCTAAAAAATTATTTAAATATGAGTAAAATTAAAACTTAATCTTATTTTCAAACAAAATAATAACTTAATTACTTCTCATTAATTTTGATAAGATAATTAGAAGCACAATCAATTGAAGTAACTAATAAGTATATATTGGGATTGGTGTTTTAGTTTTTTTTTTTTTTGAACTCCAACATGTTTTATGTTGCAAAGGAAGAGTCCCACGTTAAACTAATGATTTAATAATATTCATATTTTACATTATTAAATAATATTATTTTCATCTCAAATTATAGAACATTTTTAATAAATTTTTTTTAAATATAAAACACTTTAAATACATTAAAATTTCATTAAATATAATAATTTCAATATTATCTTTTTTTTTATAATTAATTTTAACCTACTCTCTTTTTAATATATTAAATAATTAATATTTTTAAAAGTTTATATTTTTATTTTAAAAAGATAAATTTATTAAGCATATTTAATAAAATTTATTAATATGTAAAATTTTTATCTAAAAAGATTTTATAATTTAAAATGAATGGAGTATATAATTTTGTTCCAAGTATACCAGAATGATTAAACTCAGTTCGGTTTCTCGAATTAATTATACTTTGGGACACTAGAGTATGAATTTAGTCAATTAAATTTATATTTACAAACACAGTTTGAGATGCTTTTTTTTTTTTGGGGGGGGGGGGGAATGAATGGGTTTGACATATATCAAAAATTATTGAGATCATCTCATGCTACTCGAGTCATAAGGACGGAATGCAGGCCTGAGTCAGAAAACCTATACCTCGTAGAAAATCAAGATAACTTTGAAAGCATTGCATCATCTTTCATACAACTGTAATGTAGGAATCTTACACTAATCAAGAATTAAATGCACGAAAGAGGAAAGTGGGAGTGGGAGACTTTGAGGGCAGGTTTTGAATATTCATTGATGCAGGTTGAGACAGATATCAACGAGAATGCCGACCCATTTCTACATGATAAACAAAGACAAGCACTCGTGTGAATAGCCCATCCTTACAAAATCTCAGAAGTTACATAATTACAGAAAATAAAATAACTTGGACATTGATCACCAATACCGAAGCTTAATAAAAAGGTGAAAAACGAGAACATAAACTAAACTTTGAAGAATATATATATACTTATGAAGACCTTTTGCACAGACAGACAAATAACCAGTCATCCCAAAACCTTTGTTCTCCAAATCGACTAGTTTTGGGGCCTTCACTCCCAAAACTATCCACGCCAAATTAACAAAAGAATGCAGGAAAAAGATGAAACAATCAGTAACCACCCAGCACCTGGCAGTATCTCCCTTGTCATCTAATAAAGGTCATGCAAAGTGTTAGTTAAGATCATTGTGATTCACTTTTCTCAGGAACTTCCGGTTGAGAAGGTAGAAGGTTTAAAAAGCTCCCTTGGACTGGTTTCTTGGCATCCATAGTTGACTCATCATCTGTAGCATAAAGTTAACATTTAGAGTAGAACAGAGCAACTTCAACAGTATGCTAGTTAAACAGGCACTTGAGTATGTCAAGTAACCCAAGTTTCAACATTATGTGCCAAATATGATTTACGTTGTGCAAGGTAATGCATGCGTCTGCTGGATGGAAAAAACATGAAACTACAAACAGACAAGCAGAAGGAAGATTGGCATTTGGCAGAAGCAAATTATTTGGTTTGCAGTAAACCTATCAATAGGAATAAAATAGTTGCATTTCTTGACGATTTTAATGGACCAGATTCTGCATGAACATTCTAGCTACAAGCCAAATCCCAACCACCACGAGGCAAACATAAATCCTAAAAGAGGTTCAACGGGACTAGAAACATAGATTTCAAATATCTCTAGTTCAGTATGGTTCTAAATCTTTGATTCAAGATCCCAGGAGTAAAGCTTTTGGAAAATCACATGCTTCTAATTTCTAAACACACTTAAACCCAATATTTTGGCTCATTGATTTTCCCCCACCAGATCATATTACTCTTCAAGAGTGATTCATGAAAGATTACAAATGAAGGTTTTCCATCTCTATTAAGAAAGGATGTTGACTCATGTTGAGAGAGAGAGAGAGAGAGAGAGAGAGAAAGGAAAAGGGAGGAATTTTCTTTAGATTTCAAAGAGTCCGGGAATACATTTAAAAAAAAAAAAAAATTGGCTCCCTTTTCCAATCAATATCCATTTCCAACCAATATGATATAAAAATTTAATCTTGCTTAATTCAAAATGAAGTAAGAAACTACTCTGAACAGCTGAATCCAAAATAATAGTAACAGAAAACTACTCTCAAATGATTTAATTTCAAGGGGACCATCAACACTGTCCAAAGAAAAAAGGACAAACCCTCAAATAAAAGTGTAAGGAAAGCAGTTAGGTGATTCTTACCAAACAGAGTCTTAATAGACGGTCTTTTAGGTTTTGTGCTCTTCTTCTTCAATTCAGCTGATAAAGTAGCACACAGCATAATTACTTGCGAAGATTAGCACAAATAAAACAATGAATCATTACACTAAAAAAGAACTGAAAAAAATAATAATAAACTCAATGCTCAGTACAAATACAAACTATAAAGTCCATCCAATAGCAATATATACAGTTATCTGAAATTAAATTACTTAATATCCAATTTGGTTGTTAATATTAGAAATCTGACATAAGAAACTATAAAAGTTGTCTTTTATAGGCAATAAATGCAATAGACAGATAGCATAACTGAGGAGTTTACATTTAAAAACTGACAATAAGTTCATGCATAACTGAGGAGGTACGTACCAATTCCAGGTAGTTGATGATCATTCACGATTTCAAAGTTCTTATAAGTGTATCCAACAAAGTTAATGTCTTTAGATGACAGCATCTGCAGCAATGGGTAAACCATAGTTAAAATCCCAGACTTGCACGCCACTTCAGAACAAATATTGCCAGCAGACACTGATGAACCATAATTTTCAAATTAAATAACAATTGTATTTGGAGATGCTGCCAATAAGACTTAGTTAAATTCAGTATCGTCTATAGGCAATCAAGCTTTTGTTAACAGTACAATACATGCAGATTAACAAACTATTTGGAAGACAACTTTTTCATCTATCTAATATTGATTGGACTGTTCAAAGAGCCTCGCCTCAATAAATATGCCATGTTATATGACCAAGAGGGAAACCAATGTGGATAAAACTTAAGATAGATAGCTTGATAGATCAACAGATTATAACAAGGGATAGGTTAGCAAAACGAAAGAAATACAATGGAACACAAGAAAACAGATTTAATTCAATACATAATCCCCACTGTCGGACCATGAATCATAGACCTAATATAAACCACGTTTTAGTCACAAAAACCCACCTTTCGCCATGGGCCTGACTTTGAGGAAGGCTGAATTTGGTTGTCAACCTACATAGCATCATTAAATCATGAGAGCTTGACACTGCTTACATACAAGCAACTCTTCCATATCCTTGGTCATAAAGTGAATATATACCTCTTCAAACTTCTCAAAATTTTGAGTATCTAATTCATCATTGACCTCAGGAATAAATGCAGCTTTCATTTGGTACAGTTTGTCCCATTCGATACCCTTGAACCATGGATGAGCCTGAAAATAAAAAGATGACCCAGTTGTTTCACTAGTATGAAACTACACAACGAACCAAATCCCAACAAAAAAAAAAAAAAAAAACTAAAAAGAACACACCGCAACACCTTTATTTCATTAGCCCCTTTAGTGCCAAGTCGCTGGTCCACATTACATAGAAGTCTACAAATAAGATCTTTTGCCTCTGCAGATAGCTTAGCTTCCTCTGGAAATTTTAAATGAGTTCTCCAATTTACTATCTGCATGATTAACAAAAATAGAAAATGATCCTAATCAATGATTAGATGACAAAAGTATATAAAATGGTGAAAAAAATGAATTATAAAATAGAAAAAAAATGAAACACTAACAAAACTAACAGCAAAAAAAAAAAAAATTCCACAATTATTTATCAAGGAACATTCAACCAAGAAAAATAAAGGAAAAACATAACTTTTAGTCCCTACACTTTGCACCTTATACTTTATTTTCAGTGTTCTAAGTACATGTAGTTTTCTCCATTTGCACTTTAGGTCCCTATAATTTCAAAAGGTGCTGACATGGCATTAACAATGTTAATTATGCTGATGTGAACAATAACACTATTAATTATATGGTGATGTACCGGTTAGTGGCTGGTGTGAATTTTTTCTAGGAAAAAAGAAAGAAAGAAAAGCTTATATGTATTTTTTAATAATTATTTTATATATAAAAGTAGAGTTTAAAACTACGAGAAAAAGTCATGTGTATATTTTTAAGTTCGCTACAATTTTGTGCTTTAGGGTGCCTTCCCTATGATCCTATGCTGCAAAGTTAGGTTCATGATGGTTTATTGCTTTTTAATGTATATAAAATATATTATTTAGGTTTGGAGTTAGGACAAATTTTTTTCACTTCCTGATTATTAAACAAATACTCCTTTGCGTCCCATGCATAGGACATATTCTAGAAGAAATTTTTTGTCCGAAATATAAGACAACTTTGTAATCATTAAACTATTTTTAAAATTTTACTCTTTCTTGATTAATGTGAAGGTACTTAATGTAGTTGTATCATTATTTAAAGCCAATGGTAAAAATGAAAGTACATATCATTTTTTTATGATATCAAGAAAAAAATAAATTTTCTTAAAATGCGTAAAATGATTGAAAGTGTTTTATAATAAGGATTAGAGGGAGTACACATCAGCTTTTCTTCCTCTGTTTTTCCCAGAAAAAAATACACATCAGCTACTAACTAACATGTCACCATATAATTAATAGTGTTATTATCCACATTGGCATAATTAACACCATTAATGCCACATCAACACCTCTCTGAAAGTGTAGGGACCTAAAGTGCAAACGGAAAAAACTATAAATACTTAAAACACTGAAAATAAAGTATAAGGACCAATAACAAACTGCATGCAAAGTATAAGGACTAAAAGTTATGTTTTCCCAAAAATAAATGTATAACATGACATGTTGACATCCTAATGGATGCAGGAGAAATCTACATCAAAGTCATTTTAAAATACACGTATTTTTCACTTTGAGTGCTTCTAGTGTAGCAATAGAGGCTTTTTCTACGTACAACAATCAGATACAGAGTACCATCGATTCCAAGTCCTATCCATGTACTCAACTTCAACAAACACCTATGCATGATGCACTATCAGCAGTTTCAGACGTTACCTTTCTACAAGTTGACATCGGCTCATCTGAATAAAAGGGTGGATACCCCACAAGCATTTCATACATTATAGCACCCAAAGACCACCTTAAACCATCAACAAACTCGTCATACAATTGCAGTACAAAAAGGCAATAACCCAAGGGGAAGAGAGTGCAGTGGAATTTGGTGAAGTTAAGAAATAAAACACATTCAATCATACCAATCACACTCCATCCCATATCCTTTCTTCAGAAGAACTTCAGGGGCAATATAATCAGGTGTTCCAACTGTAGAATAGGCCTGCAGTATTGCAAAAGGCAATTCAAACCCCAAAATTCTACATATTATCACCATACCATCTTGCAGCAAAAAAAAAAAAATTGTGAAAACACAGTAACAACAGAAAAGGAAGTAAACCAGAGATACCAAAAAAGATATACAGAATGAAGCTCATTACCAACCATTCAACACTTAAAAATTGCAAATATGCTTGTTCATAGTAAACACAAAAGTTAGCCAGTTGGAGACAACTGTCAACCTGAAATTTGAGGAGTATAAATATAAAACATCAGTTATTCCTATTATCATGAATACTAGATGACTTACAAGCATCCGTCTATTTTTCTGCCAATGCAGAAGCTGTTCCTGTTGAGTACGTTTAGGTGCCACAGGACGTCCATCACTCTTGAGAGCTCCACTCAAATTGCTTCCAACGGAAAAATCCTTTTCTTGAAGATTACTGCAGTCTAGTGGTTTACATAATCCAAAATCTGATAACTTCATGTGACCATATCTATCTAGCAACAAGTTGTCTGGCTTGATGTCTCTGTAAAACATTTCAAAGACAGGAAATTAACTATTTGGTACACAACCGCTCTAAAATAAGAATGCTAAAAGATCCATCATGTGATATAACTATCAACAGATTAAATTGACCTATGAATGTAATTGTGTTTATGAATTGATTCAATCGCTAGGACAGTCTCCCCAACATAGAATCTAGCCTCATCTTCTGTCAGTGTATCCTTCCGCATCAGCAAAGTCATCATATCCCCACCAGGGAGATACTCCATAATGAGATATAGATACTCTTCATCTTGAAAGGAACAGTAAAGTTTTACTATGCAATTGCTGTCAACTTCTGCAAGTAGATTCCTTTCAGCTTTTACATGTTCAACCTAGAGAAGATAAACGTAAATAATAAGGTTAAAAGGCAATAAGCATTTAACGAAGTCAGTGAAACTTGATATCTATACCTGGCCTCTACGAAGCATCTCAGATTTCTTGAGCTTCTTCATAGCATATACATGGCCAGTTCCCTTCTCTCGGCAGACTCTAACCTGCACAAATGAAGTTGTAAAATGACAACAAAACACCAGATTAAATTTCTGTATGAGTGAACTCAAACAAAAATATGAAAGCAACAGATGCTACTAAAGGAATGAGTTTTTAATGCAGCAAGAAAATTTAACATATTACTAGACAAAAAGACTAAGCTGCAATACACTGGAACTCTAAGCAGACCTCCTCATAAAGCTGCAACATGTAACTGTTCCAACCGACTTTTAGCCACTGATACAGCATCACAAAACATTTTGCCTTCAAGGGGTCTATTTGGCTCCTAATAGGATGAATAAAAATTGCCTTTGAAACACAACAATCCTAACAGTGTCTTCAAACTAGAATTGCAACCCACCTTGAAGAAAACATAGACTTAGCTCCGAGTTCTTGTGTCATATCTTCAGTTTCAAGACCATGGTAACGAAAACCCCAGGCCACCCTAGGCTACTGAATTGGTATCTTAGACGTCAGTTGGCATTTGAGGTGAGCCTGCTAGAGGCTTGCTGGTTCTCTGAAGGAAAGACCACCTCAAAGATAAACTTCTCATGCTTTTCCAGCTGGGTAATGTTCTAAAGCACAACTTGATGCAAGGATTGTGCTTAACTCAGGCCCTCAAGATTGGCAGTTTGTCAAAATGACCAAAAAACCCAGTACTTAATACCTTCCTACCACTTAATGCTGCAATAAAACTATCATGCAGATCCACGTACTTAATTCAAAGCAATGACCACAAGAAGCGTGCTCCCTTTAATGGAAGCCAAAACTCCTTTATTACGGAGATTGATTATTTAGTGTTCACTAATACTTTGTCTAATTGCATCCAAAAATTTCTATCCATTAGGTCACAATAAACAATCAGTATCGATGCCAATCATAAAAGCTTCAATCAATTCAATCCATTAAGAGTTGTCCATACTTTGTTGTGTTTAAGGTGAAAGTTTTGAATCCCTCTAGCATAATTTGAAGAGGAACCAGAAATTGAGATACACCAATCTTGCCCATTTAAATTGCTTGAACTACTTCACCCTTTCCAAAAGTTCTATCGTAAAGATGACAACAACAACAAAAAACTTTATCCCACTAAGTAAAAAATTCTATCATACAAACAAGTGGAGAAAATACTTGCTTAAATTACCAATATCAAATGCTATTATTACAAAAAAAGTTAGAAAAATTAAGATTCCCTTCCACCTATAAATAACAAAAACAATCTTGGCAATAATAAGGGACAAACAACGTAAGAATGTTGGAGAATAAAACAAGAAATAGTGATCCTAATCTACACAACACACAGTACAATTCAAGCCTTCTTAGTCAATGGAGAGAAATATGACATTATCATTATCTCCAAGAACAGTGATTCTTAGTTAAAAATTAAAGACAAACACAAAACAGCCAGAAATACTAAATTAATTGCTCATTAAGTCAGACCATACCTCTCCAAACGCACCCTTCCCTATCATAGTCAATGGCTCAAAATCATCAGCTCCCATCTTATGCCTTTGAAGGCGCATATATTCTGTCTCCTTTTTCTCCAAATACTTAAGCAAGTTGTTCTGCTCTTCTTCAGAGACTTCAGCATCAGCCAGCTTTTTCTCCAGCAAATTACGTCTGCAGATAGTCATGTGTTTAGGACATATTGAGGGCTTAAAGCAATTTCTATTTATCAGAAGCTATTAGCAGACATAAGACAACAGATTAGAAACAAAATAGAAAATGATCTCAAGTCAGTAAATGCAGAATTGAGTTTCCATAAGGCAGACTACTTGCTTGGCAACAAAGAGCAGGAACAATAAACAAAACCCGGTTCTCATACATAATGCATAATGAGAGGCCACTGTATAAATAGTTAAAACAGCATTACATGGTACTAAAACATCAATATAAATATAAAATTAGACTGCGCCATCATCAAGACCTCGAAACTAGGACTATAGGAAAATAAGTAAACATACCTCTCCTTCCTCTCCTCCAGGTTCTTCATCTGCTTCTTGTAATGATTTTCTATGTACTGCTTTGCAGCTGCAGCCCTCTGTTTGGTCACGTTTGATGGTGCTTCTTCATTTGTTGGGGGTCTTGACCCTTCTTTTACAGAAGCTGTAGATTCCTTGTTCTTCGGAGACTTCATTTTGTCCTTTGACTTGAACTTATTAAACCAGCACCTTGTAGCTTCCATTTTTTAGGTTTCTCAAGCCCGCTATATCAGGTATTTTATTTCACCAATCACTAGAGTCTAGAAGTTTTGCTCAATAAGGAATTCATCCCAGAAATCATGGAAATCGAGGCACCGTCTTTCACCAGAAAAATCCCAAGGAACATTTAATTTACTTCTGCCCCAATAGAAGAGTAAACCAAAATTAATATATTGCATATTGATTCCAATCAATCAGAAGTGTAACGTAGAGAATATGAAAATATTCCAAATTACATTAATTGGCCGTATCATGTAGATATTTACAAAGGAAAACAAACAAAAATGAAGGTAATGATTCATTTAGAAGGTGAATGGAAAATATAGCACTGAAAGGGAACGTTTCATCACAAATAATTCAGTTTACATTAATGGTCAATGCAGCAGAAATACCAAGAAAACGCAATCAAATACAAATCACAGTAAAGTGGTGAAAGGAGGGGATCCAAAACAAATTTTTGAAAATCCCAGCCACTGTCTAAGATAGTTTGGGAAAAAATGGAATTTCAAGACTATAATGTGATCATAGCGCCACTGCTAAAAATGAGTGAAGACAAGTGAATCACCGGCCATGCAGTTTAAAACAGTTTGAAAGCATAATTCAATCTTACATAAATGTACAGATTCCACAAAACCAAAATATATTTATAAAGAAAAAAAAAGGAAGGAATAAAAACAACGCCACAAGGAGATTATTCATCCATCGCACCCCACTTCATAGAATATGTTAAATCCCGCATCTCGGCACCGAAAAATATGGTCAAAATGCATTTCAGCCACTACAGTGTCCCGCCCCCAAATTTTGACATTCTTTTGTTCTTCCACATGTTATCATCAACCAAAAGGAAACCCAAAGGTAAAGGAAAACGATAAAATTATTAAATCCTTAATCTGAATCGAAATTATAACTGATCAACTAACACTTTCACAGACAAACCAACTAAAATTGGGGATTGAAAAGACTAAAGGGTACAATGAATACCTTGAATTCGGATGAATCTGGAAATTCCGGAACTAGAACATGTCAGTGAGCGAAGAGAGAGAGAGAGAGAGTGTACTGTGAAAATTGTAGGCAAAGCACAGGGATGGCAAAACCTAGAGAGAGAAACAGAAAGCGGGCATCCCGAGATTTTCGGTGTCGAAGACACGATGAAGAGGACTAAAGGACCGCTTTGCGTTCATGATTCTGATGCCCCATTCGCTCGTTTAGCTTTTTTTTTTTTTTTTCCCCTTTCTTTCCTTTCCTTTGTTCTGATGAATGTTGGAAGTCACTTTACATGTATACGTGAAGACTTCTCGAGTATCGCCCGTCTTTGAGTATCTTGCCCTCCTTCCTTCTCTGCCTCTATTTTATAAATCCGACAAACTCGTTCACAAAAACATTTGGCCAACACGAAGATTGGACATTTCTTTTTGGAAGAATTACACCTAAGGCCCTCAAAACTAACAAAATAGCAACTGGACTCAACACGACATGAATTGATTCTGCAGGCACAATGCCCTATCTATATACAGTTAAGTGTTGTAATGAAATGACAGAATTGCCCCGGGTTTGAATCCTTCATTTCTTGCTTGTTAAAATCTCCCCTGGCGCATTGTTCCCTCAAAAGCCAAATAGCATCTCAGCTTTTCCTCCAGTTCCCACACTAGTATTTCCATTCATGAACGAGTTTGCACCTTTCTCTGCGATTAAAAGCCGTTCACGTAACTCCTCAAGTTTCCTCTACCAAAATTCCTCTAAAAATTCAACCTTGCGATTTTCATCCTCCAATTTAGCTTTCTTAATTCTTACCTCAGCAATAATATGTTCAATGTCCAAATCATTATTCTTTTTCATTGATGCATGAGGCTTTGCTTGTGAATGAGTTCATCCATATTGAGCAAAGCCATGTGGGTTGTTTCAATGATTCGAAAGATAAGCTTAAAGCTAAAAGTGCTTATCATATTGTTTTCTCTCATAAAATCAAACTGTTTCAAGTGAGAACATTATTAATGCTCCATCAAACCATGGGAGGATTACTATTTCCTCTCCTTTCAAATCTTCAACTGAACATTCAAACTTTATAGCAATAGTGGCCCTATAAGGGTTATCTTTACTAATTCATATCTTAATCACAAACTCTTGAGTGATATTGAAATTAACCCAAATAGATTACCCAACCATGATTAGCCATTTTCAAAACACTTCTGAAAACAAATTGTATTCTTTCACAAGTTGGGATCTCAAAGTTTTCAAACCATTAAAGGGACATTAATAAATCTAATCAAGTGTTTAAAACAAATGCGAAAGCATAAGATACTATTTTTCACTAAAGGCATTAAAAGGAACTTAAGAAAGCAAGACAGCATGAAAACAAAGGTAGGTGCCATGGCATGGCATGCACATGTCGTAGCATGCTCCTCTCTGTGTAACATGTCATTGTGCAGGCGCTACACGCCACTGCGTGATACATATAATTGACAGCAATGCTATTGTCAAGGGGCCAACTTTCAACATACTCTATTTCTCTGTCCAACATCCTATGTATCTATAAAAAGCTCAATTCAATATTTGGTTAATGGCAAGGGCTTTACTTTCAAATAATTTCATACAAGAGAATTAGACAACTAAACACATTTTCTCCATTTTTCACATCACAATGTCTAAAACCCAACATACATGCCAAAAGCCATCAATAACACCTAGATCATATTCAGTGTAACACATAGATCTCATTTTTAACTCCTAATCCTCATTAATATCAAAACAAAAGGGGAAAATCTAGCATTACGTTTCATGACTATAAAATCATTTGCATGCATTCACATAATATTCATCTATAATATTCTATTTGCATTAGTGTTTGGCTTGTCAAGTTTTTTTTCCTCAATTTACACCACACAATATCCAAGGCCCAAAAGACACATTGAAATAACAAGTATATAATGCAAGCAAATGCATACTTTCAAAATTACAATTCTAGCTAGCAATATCATCATAAATTACACATTATAATATAAAGTGAGAGGATTTACAATAGGAACAAGATTCTTAAAGCTCCAAAGCTTTTCTCTTTTTAACGCCTAAGCTAGAGCCTATAAAATGTTAAGAAACAAAGGTAAGTATAGTCACTCAATAACCAAAGTTCCTTTACCATATACGATCGCATATTAATTGATATTTTTGATACAAAACATATATGAGGCATATAATCATATATTTCATAGATTCACATATAACTCATGTTATATTTGTATAAGTCAACATATTATCATCATATCCCCATTTTCCACCAATCATATCACAAAACACATTGTCACAATACTAACAATCATGTGACAATAGTTTAATCAAATATAATGATGCACATTACCATAATAATAACAACCATGTGATAACGGCACAATCAAATACCATGACTTATTACAAACTTAACAACTACGTGGCACATAGGATGATATACATGATCAAACCAACCTTATATCTTCCAATTGAAACCATGAGTTATAAATCAAATAAGGCTTCATCCGTATGAATGGACTACCCAAACTAACCAATTGTGAGGAGCAACCTGATCAAAGATCAATACTCTCACCCTCAGATCATGGCTTCCCCTAGATAATGGCTACTTCTCGATTTAAATGATTAGTAACTAGGCTAGTTTTCG
Organism: Prosopis cineraria; assembly: GCF_029017545.1. Classification (NCBI taxonomy): domain Eukaryota; kingdom Viridiplantae; phylum Streptophyta; class Magnoliopsida; order Fabales; family Fabaceae; genus Prosopis; species Prosopis cineraria. Next base: position 4,924,954 of record NW_026555335.1, read on the forward strand.
ATTTCAACAATAAGAAGCTAATACCACGTGGATTTTTATCATTACTCCTCTTCACCTCTGTGTGTGTGTGTGTCCAATAGCAAGCTCATTTTCCAATATTGAACAACTTATAACATGTGAGCATCATATATAAATCCACATTATTCTATCATAATGATTAACACATACCTCCATATATCATCATTTCATCATACGGGTATGCCATCACAATATTCCATATGTCACAAACTCTTTTTTCATTTTATCATGTTCACACGCTTTAGAATTTTTTGATCAAAGCACAATCCTGGATTTCACATTATCATATCAATACATATAAGCATGAATATTTGATCATTCCTTTCAAAATTTAACAATTGCCAAAGTTTCATTTGTTCCTTTCAAAAATTGCCTCACAAAAAACACAATGAAATTCCATCATTCAATTTAAATGCATAATAATTTAGAAATACAAATCAATTAACACATAATTACACAAAATAGGTTTTCCTTAATTACTTCAAACTTTTAAGTGGTGTAAGGTTTACTCCTCAATAATTGCTTTCAAAGCTTACTCCCAAGGCAAATTAGTACACAGGATGATTAATCTACAACCAATCAAGTCTAAAATCATTAATATCACCTTTTTTAAACTCTTAACTTCCCATTTCAACACTTTAACTACTTCATAATATCAACCTCTTGAGTATACTCACAACTAATGGGTACATTAGTTCCTATTAACTACAATTAGCTCATATGAGCTTAAGTAATGTTGATTACAATATGCAGCAACCCAAATCATTATCTAAATGTCTAAAGTTAGTCTAAAAGTTAACTCAACTTCTCCATTTCATTGAAAATTCAAAACTAAATATGGAAAGCTTAAATAACTCCCTTTAGTTTCAACTATCATTAATAAATTCATTAAACACCATTAATGGCATTAAACCTTCCTCACAAGTAAAATAAATATCATTTTCATCCATAATGAGGAACCTAAGCTCAAGGATGCTTAAAATAATTAATACTAAATTTAGATAACTCAAATAACTATCATTAACTCCATTTAAGTTAATGAGTTTAGACCCATAGCCTTAAAAGCTTGAAAATCACCTCTTTAAAACAAACCCTAACTTAAAAGTCTTTCAAAATAGAAGAGAAAGGAAGAATAGAGCTTTGAAATCTTACCCTAGGTGATTGTAAGCTCTCAAATCTTCACAAAATCAATTAACAGAGCCTTGAGGTGTTCTTCATTGCCCTCTCTCTATCTCCCTCTTTCTCTCTCTATTTTTATGTTTGATTAACTGCCTTATTATTGCAAAATTCAAGCCATGCACTATAATGAGGCACAAGAAGCCACACTCTCTCTCCTCAAAGGTCTATGCGGTAGATGTTATATGTACCACAGTAGATGGCACATGTAACATCCTAAAAATTTTAATACTCAAATTTATTTAAAAAAATAAATAAAAATAAAATAAAATATCTATAATTAAATTAAAATTTAGAATAATTTAATAGAGGCCCAGAGTTTGAATTTTACTAAGAAAAAGTTTGGTTTTATTTGATTTTTAACTATGGGAAAAATTACCAAAGTTGACCCGGGCTTTTGTGCAATAATAAAAAATGTTGGGCCCTTTCTTGTAATTTTCCCCAAACTTTTTGACCAGTAATTTAAAGACCAAAATTGATGCAGAAACGCAGAAATTGAGTTGGAAAGGAAAGGAAAGGAAACGTATGAGAGGGAGAGAGAAAGAAGAGAAGAGAAAGGGAGGGAGTTAGGCTTAGATCTAGGAGTCTTTGTGACCGTTACGAGCTCGGCTACACGATAGGTAAACTCCCTACTTCAATCCTCTTCTCTTTCTCTTGATTTTCTTCAATTTTTGGAAGAGAAAATTTTTGGATTTTGATCCCAAAGGCTTTATTCTTGTAAGCTTTTGTTTTTTTGGATTCTAGGGAGCATATTTTGAGTTTCTATATAGTGATCTAATGTTTTGAGTGAATAATTGGATGAAAAGAGGTGTTTTGGGCACAAAATAAACCTTGAGAAATTGGGTTTTTGCTCCTCAATGGTTTAAGCCTATTGATTTAGTTATAATTTTGCTATTTGAGCCCAATAAAATTTAAATTAAGGTTTGGTTTTCATTATAAGGGCTAATGGTGAAAGTTGGTGGCACTAAGTAAAGGTTTTTAATTGATTAAAAAATTATATAAATTGAAAATTAGCCTAGTGATGGCTAATAAATGGTTTTGGTGGTTAAGTGATACTATGTGAATGGTTGGTTTAATATATGGACCATTAGGGTGGAGTATGACTCATTGACCTAAGTTGTGTGGTATAAGTTATAGTCTTCATTAATGCTATTTGTCATGATAAGTGATGTGGATCACTTATATGTTGTAGAAAATTGTTGGTGGAACTTATTGAGAAGTAAGGAACAAGCCGAGCCCTATTTTGTACAAGGGGAACCCTTTTAGTACCAAAGGGTTGAGGTAACAGGGGAATTTATATTTCTTATTACTTTGTTTTAGCTATTTTTGAATAAATATTACTAGTTATCATACATTACATGTTTTAAAAGATTAAATGTGCTTTATAAGGGGTTATGGGGTACTACTTTGATTATAGTGCAAATATGTTTTTTAATTGTTTAATAACAATGTTTTTATGGAAATGAGATTTATAAATATTATACTACTTTAGAGTGTTGAATGGTCAATACTCAGGAAAGGTAGACAAGAGTAAAAGGCATGATCTCGGTGGGAGTTCACCAATGAGAAGGTGTGGATTTTTGATATTCTATGGCACACTGTCAGTACTCAGTGTTGTCTTACGTATTGTGGGCTCAGTGCACTAAAGTGGTTAGTGTATTGAGTGTTCGACACCTCTCAGTAGGGGAGGGAATCCAACATATGAAGTGTGAGGTTGAGTGCCTAGGCCAAGGTAGCCCTCACATGGAGAGTAAGTCGGGCTGGCTCTGGGAGGGAGTTAGCTTTGACTGCTCAGGATTCACGTCGAAGGGCATAGGCGATTCGGTGGATTAGATCATGCCTTAGATTATGTTTTGTGCCTGTAGAGGTACAAGTAGGTATAAGGTTTATCTGCGAGTTAAAGAGTGCCAGGGGGCATTCTGTTGGTCATGAAAGGCCATACAGGCCTAGGTCATGCATTCATGCATTTTAAATGGCTAAATTATATACTATGTTGAATTTATTATTCGTTTATTTGATTATGGCTTACTTTGTAATAATCAATGTAAATTTCGCTGTTACTGAGACTGTGGTTGTCTCACCCCTTTCTTTTCAATATTCTAGGTCCAGGCGAAGGATCCAGTGGTGGACGGGAAAGGAGCAAAGCTAGGGGTTTGCTTGTAATTTGTAAAGAACTTCAACCCCTTTCTTTTGAACAAATATATTGTAATGTATTTAAGATTAGGGTGCCAGTAGGATATGATTATGTGTGTGTGTGTGAATATGTGTGGATTGTGTGCTTGTGTATGAATTTTTGTCTGTTTGCAGACTTGTGGCTAGGAAACTTGGTTATGGTGTGTGGTTTTGATGGATTTACTTAGTAGACCAAGTTTCTATTACAAGCATATCTTTATTTTGATATATATGTGATTTTATAAGCAAATGCAAAGTGGTTGCATTGCAAATGGTGTGCTATAGGAAAACATACAGCTTGGATAGAGAGAGTGGGTGCGTGGGCCCTAAGGAGCTCTGAGCTAAGTGAAAATGTTTAGCATATGTATTTATATAAATACATGGTATTTGGATTGATTTGTGACCACTCTTGTATGATTTGTGCATTTTGGGGGTTTAGGGTCCATTTTGGGAAATGGCACCCGGGTGGTCAAATTTTAATGTATGGGGGTTTTCCATCATTTGAATGTTCTATCAAGTGTTTTTAATCTTATTTGACGTGTCCAAAGTGTTTCCACAGGTTTGTGACCATTAGGATGGGATTTGGACAATTTTGAAAATGGTTTTTACCAAAAAGCTGCACTTTTACATCCGGGTGTCCAAATCTTAATCCGACCGTTGGATTTCTCTAAAATTTGGGTCACAAGTAAAACCTTTTATAAGCTTCGTGTGGGCTTTGTAATCACGTCGATCGGATATCGGACGGAGAAACGACGTACTCCGGAATTTGGTCTGGAGGTGCTGTCATGACAGCATTAAATTGCTGTCATGACAGCTACAGTATTGATTTTATAACCTGCACAAAATTTAATCCGTCCGTTGGATCTTTTCAAAATTTAGTATGCTAATAGTATTCTTTAAAAGTGATATGTGGGCTTTGGAATCACTCCGATCGGAGGTTAGATGATGAAATGGTGCACTCCGGAAGTTGGTCCGGAAGTGCTGTCATGACAGCAAAAATAATCAAATTTTTAACATGTCTAATTTTAAATCCGACCGTTGGATATTTTTGAAATTTGGTATACTTATAGTACCCTTTGAATGTGATGTGTGAGCTTTAAAATCACTTTGATCGGAGGTCGGATGGCGGAACAACGCCTCCCAGAAGTTGACTCGGGAGGGTTGTCATGACAGCAATTTAAATGCTGTCATGACAGTATCTTTTTATTTCTCTTTCATCTAACTTGCTTCCGTGTGCTATAGTTAGAACCTATAATTTTTTTAAGGTTTTACATGTTTACTTTGCAATCGTATATTTGCTTAGTAATTTAAATGGTTTGTTTCTTAAGTTGGTTTTAGGATTAACTCCTTAACCACACTTAGTTTATTTGAATTGTGTGATTTTTGGATAACACTCGGGGCAAGTGTTACAGCACAGTAAGATCCCTCTCTCCTATTTGACACTTTTACACTGCGATGGATGACACACATGTCGCAATGCATGGCACAGAGACATCTTTCATTGTTTTTCTCCCTCTTTTAGGCCTACGAGGGCTATACCTAAGCCCGAGTAGCCTAATAGTTCTTTCTAATCATCCTTTAATTCAATTCTAGTTAAACTTGATTATTCTTTAATTAGTTATAGGGTTAAAAATTCATGATGTTACAGGCTTAATCTTTTATAAAGGCAAAGATTGTACAGGCATTAATCACTTTTTAAGACACATACACTGATTTCCATTCTTTCTTTTATGATCATGCCATGATGGAGGACTTAATATAGAACCTTTACTTGTGAATATATAACTTTTACTTGTAAATATGTGAACTTTTTGGTGTTAACATATGAACTTGTAGTTGGCAAAGTTTGAAATTTCATGTCGATATTTGTTTTAGTAGAAGGGTTAATACCAATATAAAATTCTCCACATCTGATGTATATGTTCTTATTAATTCAATTGAAGTATGTTGTTATTTATGGAGTTTATGTTGTGCAAATTTCAAAATTAACTTATGTAGATGTTTAAGTATGCCATATATACGAACCATATGTTGTTAATATGGACCTTGTTATGTCATTTATGAATCTAAATTTTACCAAAATAACATTCTAATTCTACTAAACCACACGAACATTGTATAAAGTATGGATCTTGTGTTGTTAATATATAAATCTTTTGATGTTATTTTTAGATGTTCTATCATAAATTTTATTGCAGCAACTTGTGCATTATAATTCTACACCACATGAATAATGTATGAAGTATAAATCTTGTAATGTTAATATATGAACTTTTTAATGTTACATCTATTTTGTTTTAAATTCCATCGAGGTACTAAACCACACGAACAATGCATATGGATGGGCCTTATATTATTAACATATGAACCTTTTGATATTGTTTATGGGTGTTATGTTGTAAATTCCAACAAGGTAATTTGTACATTCTAATTATGCACCACATGAACCATGTATAAAGAACAGACCTTACGTTGTTAATATATAAACTTTTTGATGGTATTCACAAATGTTCTATTATAAATTCCATATGGGTATTAAATAACATGAACAATGTATATAGATGGACAATGTGTTGTTAATACATGGATCTTTTGACGTTATTTATGGATGTTTTGTTGTAAATTCTACCAAGATAATTTGTACATTATAGCTCTACACTACACGAACAATGTATAAATTATGAACATTGTGTCATTAATATATGAACTTTTTAATGTTATGTACATTTGTTCTATTGTAAATTCCACCTGGGTATTAAACTATGAGGACAATATATATGGACGGGCTTTGTGTTATTAATATATAAACCTTGTCATATTATTTATAGACATTGTGTTGTCAATATTTAATAGGGCTTAGTATAAGAGTTGATTTTGAATTTGCAAATGCGTATGGTTGACATGAAAGAAAGGGGAGAAAGTATAATCCTCTCATGATTGGATGGAGCATCAATATTGCCACTTAAAGATTTACCAAATTGCATCCATATAGGCCTAGCTTTCCTACAATCCCAAAGCACATGTAACACATCTTCATCTACCCCAGAACACCTTTGGCGACACAAAGATGTCCTTAGGATTGTGCACCTTTTAATAAAAGTTAAGATACACTCACTCATAGTCAACCATAAAAATACTTCTAGGACCCTTCCAATCCCATATTACTCTCCAAACACAATTAGATATTAAACATTATCCTCCTTTTAGAAACTCATACACAATAGCAACAAAATACTCACCATGAGATGTACCCATCCAACACAAACAATTAGGTATCCCAAACTTAAGAGGAAGCATAGCCTATAGACTCACCAACACTTCAACATTTCAGACTCCCATCTCTCACCATTGTCTACATAATATGCTACAACACTCTCCTCGGTACTTCTTTAAGAGGCTTCAAGCTTTTTTAAGCCAGACACTCATTCTTCAATAATCATTTGTCATTCCAAAATCTCAACAACCTCCCTTTAGTAACCTCCCATCTAAACACACCCAACAACATTCTTCCCACAAAACCCCAGTGTTTTACCAAACTATCATGTCTGCTACTTTAACCTTACATTCTTATACACTCTCGTTATTTCTAAATAAAAGTCTCAAATTTAAATTTGTTTCATCTCTAAATGCAAGTCTTCCAAATATTATATTAAGAAGCCCCCTCAATCTCTAAATTTCAAATTTTGTTAGGCCAAGCTTTAAAGCTTGGAGTAATAGTGCCATTGACTCCAAAGTCAGCTTACCATGAAGCGATAACTAATGTTACTAATATTAAGAGCATAGGTAAGTTCTTTCATTCTTTGCTGCGTCTTTTTTTTTTTATAAACATATCGAAAATTCAACTAGTCATTTCCTTATCCTACCACTATTTTTTAAGAAAAAGTAATATCAATACATTAAGATATAACATTTAGCCCCCTAAAATATATATACCAATATATTATGAATTTGTATAATAAATCACATTGTTTACAAATTATGAAGAAAGTTACGTGGAATGCTCACGATTGAGAGTTGAGATAGAAACGTGTGGGAAGAAAATTACGTAAATGAGAGGTCAAATCTGCAATGAGGCAGTGGAGAAAACAATGGTTTTAGGCGCGTATGAGCTGTCGTTTTCATTGAATCTGTTGACGAAGATGCATTTTGATTGGCTTGTTTGGTCTGCAATTACCTTGTGTGGTGGCAAGCATCAAGTGGTCAACTTACATGTGCCCTTGGGTTGAAAACCATGGGCCATCCTATCCTCGCTACTTTTTTCTCCTCCCATATGCTTTGCATGGGTTGAGGCGAAATAGAGAGAGAGAGAGAGAATTGATGAGAGAATTAGGAAAAAAAAAACATTTTTATTCTTGTTTTCCCTTAATTTTTAAGGAAAAAATTTATATTAGGAAGATAAAAATGTCTACCTCTTCCGATCCTTGATATAAGATAAAAGTCAATTAACTTAGTGTTTATTAAAAAATAATTATATATTTAAAATTGTTAAAAAATATGTGATTTTTTCATTTTTCATTTCTTTGCAATTAATAATTATGATAAATTGTTATGTAAAAATTCAAACGATAATAAATAAGTAGGAAATAAAGTTAAAAAAATATTAATTATTCTAACTTTATCTTGTATCGAGGAGTTAAAAAAAAAAAACTTTGCTGCCTTATATTAAAGATCAAAGGGAGTAATTTTTTTTATTTTGTTTTTATCTTTATTTTCTTCTCATTCCAAACAGAAGTGTGGGTGGAAGGGTTCAAATATCTCTGTCTAAATTCAAAATTTTAACCCCAATTAAATGAATAAAAAATTAATGATACTTGTTCACATTTTCCAATGAATTTCGGAGTTCATGATGCAAGCATCGTTCATACTATTTTATTTATAATGAATTTTTAAAAAAAGTAAAATTAAGAAATTCACCTGCTTTAAGGTGGACTGAAGAGTTGGGCAACAAAATAAAACATAACATGTCTTCATCACAGTGTGGGACTGGATTTGATGAGTATGCGGAGTCAGTAATTTATTTAGAGGAAGAAATTACTTACGCCGTGTTAAATTATAAAATATTTTTTAAAAAAATTATTTATCTCAAAATATAAAATACTTTAAATAAATTAAAATTTTATTAAATATATCAATTTTAATATTATCCTTTCTATGTCTATAATTAATTGTCGTGCCTTCTTTTTTCAATATATTAAATTATGAGTATTTTTAAAAGTTTATATTTTTATTTTTAAAAGATAAAATTGTTAAATATATTTAATAATATTTATTGATATGTGAAACTTTATTTAAAAATATCTTATAATTTGAGACGAAAAAGTATTATAAATTACCCATCTAAATAATAGCAAAACAGACAGACTTTAATTAATCGATGAGTAATTATATTCACATGATTAATATGATTAGCATTTTAAGCACGTTTACCATGTGAAAAACATCTCAACAGCCAAAATGTGTATTAAGATGATATCATGCGAGCCATTAATTTCTGTCTCCCCTCGTTGCCCTGTGCATCTGTGCATGTGCTGGTGTGATTTATTTTTTTTTCAAACTATAATTATTCGATATTGGATGACATTCTAACACTGTATCTGAGTGTTCTGTTTTATCAGATGAAATTAATTGACATCATGCATGTGATATTCTTTACAACTTGGTCTATTAACAATTTCATATAAAGTGAGAATTCAGTTGAATCTAGTTAAAATTTTTAAATTTTCAAAATATTCTCAAAACATTAATTAGTTAAACGTTATCATTAATGAACATACTCCCTCCGTTCAAAATATAAGATATTTTTAATCAAATTTTACCTTCAATAAAGTAATTATTTGTCCTTAAATTAATTTATTTTTATATTTATTCCTATTTAATAGGATGTTTCACCTTAAAAGATATAAAGTGATCATGTATTCAATAGAATTTTTGAAAAGAAATAATTACACTTTAATTAAAAAACATTACATTTTGAAATATCCAACCTCTATAAAAATACTTTATATTTTTTAACAAGGGGTATAAACTAAATATTTTTCCTCTGATAAATGGTCTTGTAGCGAGGATATGGAGAGTGTTTCCTTTACAAAAAATAAGGCTTGATTTCTTTACTTATGATTGTAATAGTTATGTTCAACTTTAAATAATTCCTGAAAAGTTTTATTTTTTATTTTTATTTCTTGCAAATCAACCACTAATCCATCTTTGATGATGTTTTCTATCATATAGCCTATCTTTATATTTAAGAAGTGGTTAATATATAATATTATCGCATAAAGAATAATTGTATAGATTAATATTATTTATTGTTTTATATTGTTTTAAAAATTATATGAACTTAGGCAAGGATCAAGGACTTTATCTTTCTTTCAAGGTAAAGTGTGGTCTTGTGATAATTTGAAGGATATATATTTATAATTTTTTTAGAATTGGAGTTTCTTAAGCTTGATTATAGTTCATTGAAATATGCTTAAAATAAATGTGAATCGTCTGAACTTATTTATATTTCTTACAAATCAATCACTAATTTACTCTCTCTGTTAAAAATATAAGGTATTTTTAACTGAATCGCACCCCAATAAAGTAGTTACATACTTTTCAACCAACCATATTTTTTTATATTTACTGTTATTAAATATCCTATAATAAATATAAAATTATTATCAATATGGGTATTTTTAAAAAAAAGATAATGATTACATTTAAAATACTACAAATACTTTACACTTTTTAACATATAATTCTTAAAGAATGTTTTATATTTTTGAATGGAGAGAGTATTTTTGATAATGTTTTATATATCATTTCGCCTATCTTTATATTTAAGGAGTGGTTAATATATAATATATCTCATAAAGCATAGTTGTGTAGATTAATATTATTTATTATTTTATATTGTTTTAAAAAATTATATGAACTTATGCAAGGACCAAGGACTTTATCTTTCTTCCAAGGTATAATGTGGTCTTATGATAATTTGAAGGATATCTATTTATAATTTTTTTAGAATTGGAGTTTCTTTAGCTTCGTTATAGTTCATTGAAATATGCTTAAAATAAATGTAAATCGCTTGAACTTAAAGTTTTAATGCTTGCTAATTTTTTCACTTTTCAGTTAACAGCTATTTATTTTAGTTATTAAATTAAGTCGTCTCCTGCATTCTTTGCGCTCAAAGGAAAACAAAATTCAGAAGCAAAAGTTCCTCGTACCACATGCAAAGGGACATCGAATAAAATTGCAACAATGATCGTATCACCAAACTGTAACTCGTACGCTTCAATTAAAGCGAAGAAAAGGAACTGCAGCTTATAAACATACAATAAAGAAGGGCACGCCTTTGACAGAATGATAGCTATATCTGTAATGGCGACAACCGTCAAGATGATCCATTTCCATTATTATTAGGAGAAATGTTTAAGTAAATTGAGTGTACAATATTATCTGTAATTTATTTAATTTAAATTCTATAAGTAATTTAAATAAAATTTTATATGTCATTTTTTAAATTGATTTTATTTTTATAACATAATGCACATTTGATTTCTTGTTTATTTTATTTCCACTATCATTAATATTAAAATTAATTTATATTTAATACTATTTAAATGTTATATTTTTTATTGGACAGATCACAAATGATGTGACGCACCTAGTTTATTTAAGTATTTTTCTATTACAAGGACTACAGTTAATTTCATTTCTAATTTTATAATTATGATAAATTTGTTACATATATTATTAATAACAGTCCTTCACAATGTGATGAACTAATATTTGAATCTCTTGTTAAAAGAATGTCCATATTTAATGCATGATAGTATCTTAAATATAATTGCTTCCAATAATAGTTGTAGGTAACAAGAAAAAAAAATAGCAACAAGACTATAAGAATTTTAGCACTATTTGAGCAATATCTCTTAAGGCAGCAAATAGAATGTCCAAAAGAATATTTAGGTATAATCTAATTTAATAATTAAATATTACTAAAAAAAAGTTGGCACTCATATGAAATTAAGCAACTAAAAATAAAAATAATGGAAAAAAAATAGAGAAAAGAGAATGAGATAACTTTTTTATAAATTATAGTACATTTCAATGCAAATAACATGCCCTATTTATAGGGATGGTCTTACAAATCAAATGTTACACAAATTGCAAAAGCAAAGAAAAGATAACTAACTCTCATGATGGTAGGAATTTCACATGAGAAGACGAAGATAAAGAGGTGAGGAAGATAGACATCCACCCTCCTTTTAATATTGATAACACTTTCTCTTGGATGTCTATTATATAAGAATATGCTTTATTAAAAACTTCAATTAGGAAAAATCATGTGGGAAAAAGACATAGTAAAAGAAAATAGTACATTATTCATTATAAATTATTCAATGCTACTTATTAAAAACTTTGATAGGAAAACCTAATGGGAAAAACCTTAGACAAGGAAAAAAGAGTACAATGCATATTAACTCTTTTTATTAATAGCATCAACTGATGTCTTTGAGTTTGCAAAGTCCAATCATGAAGAAGCTTTTCAAATATTCTTGTGGGAAGTGATTTGGTGAACATATCATCTGGATTTTCTTTGAAATCAATTTGTTGGATATTAATTTCACCATTCTTTTAAAGATCATGAGTGAACAAAATTTGATGAAATATGTTTTGTTTTATCTTCATTAATGTACCATTCTTTCAATTGGGCAATACAAAAAGTATTATCTTCGTATATGATTGTTGGGATCATTTTGTTAAAAGACAAACCATAAGTAGTTCGTATGTGATGGATTAATGATTTTAACTATACACATTCTTGACTTACTTCATGTACAACTATGATTTCTACATGTCTGTGATCTATTAACATGAGGATCAGACAAAAATTCAGCATCTACATAATCAATAAGGTTAGCTTTAGGTGCTTAGAAATAAAATATTCTCACAACCATTATACCTTTAAGATAATAAAAAATGTGCCTAACTCCATTCCAATGCCTTTGCGTTGGTGAAGAATGCTAATAAGTTAACAACTTGCGCGTGACTAGCAAGATACATAAGTACTTCAATTGCATTCACATATGGTACTTTTAGACGAAGTAGTTTTTCATCACCTTTTCGAGGTTTAAAAGGATCTTTATCTATCTTTAATGATCTTATAACCATTGGGATACACAATGGATGTAATTTATACATATAAAATCATTTTAAGACCTTTCTTGTATAAGTTTCTTCATATGGAAAAATCTCATTATTCACATATTCTATTTGTAATTCAAGGTAAAATTATATTTTTCCCAAGTCTTTCATTTCAAATTCTTTTTTAAGCAATTTATAACTTTGAATGCTCTTTAGGGGTTCTAATAATATATATGTCGTCAACATGAACAGCAATTATAGCAAACTCTTTTCTAAATATTTTCATAACAAATTAAAGAGCAAATTGGATCATTTTTATATCATTCTTTCAATATATATTTACTAAGTTGATTACACCACATATGCCTTAATTGTTTCAATCCATATAAGGATTTATTTAACTTCATCGAATAATTTTTTCAGAACTTGAATTGTATGCTTCTAGTAATTGAATCCTTCAGGGAGTTTCATATAAATGTCACTATCGAATGAGCCATGCAAATAGATTGTAATAATATCCATTAGATGCAAATTGAGTCCTTCACTTATTGTCATACTAATTGAATATCAAAAAGTAGTTGCATCCACCATTAGTGAGCATGTTTCAACAAAATCAATCCAAACCCTTGTGTAAATCCCTAAGCCACAAGTCATGTCTCATATCTTACAATTTTACTATTTTCATTTCTTTTTGGCATAAAAATCCATTTATATCCAACGGGCTTGACACTTTTAGGGGTATGGACCATAGGTCTAAAAACTTTTCACTTTCCAAGTGACTTTGATTATGCCTCAACTGTATCTTTTCATTTTGGCAATCCTTTCTTTGTATGCATTCCTTAATGTACTTTGGTTCATGATCCTCATTATCATTTATTACATCAAGTGCTACATTATATGTGAAATTATTGTCAACGTTGACCTCATTTCAATCCCATTATATTCCATTCATGACATAATTTATTGACATATCATTATTTTCATACATTTTAGATACCTAAGTTTCTTTTGGAATTAAAATATTAATAGTGTTAAGTGACTCTTGATGAGTGACTAACTTTTTTTGATTATCTTCGATTTGACCATCTATATTTTTAGCTCTTTTTTTTTAGGATTTCTATTTTTGGAACCATGGGGCCTACCATGCTTTATGCTTGCCTCAGAATCATTTGCAATAACTTGTTATCCAACAAAGACATCAATTCTAATTAGAGCATTAGCAATTGAAATATGTGATTTAGTTACTTTCTTTTAATCAGTAAATGCATTTGACAATTGATTTGCTAAATTTTATAAATGAATTATCTTTTGAACTTCTAATTCACATTGCTTTGCATAAGGATCAAGATAAGATAATGATAATTTATTCCAACTATTTTTTTTCAATTGCTTATTTTCTCCCCCTAATGTTGGGATAATTGATTCATCAAAATGACAATCAACAAATCAAGCTATAAATAAATCTCTTATTGATGATTCCAAATATTTAATTATAGATGAAGATTCATACCCAACATATATTTCTATCATTCTTTGAGGATCCATCTTATTATATTGTGGTAGAGCAATTGAAACATATACTGCACATCCAAAAATACTTAAACGGGAAATATTAGGTCCCTAACCAAAAACCAATTCCAAAGAGAAGATCTTAAGATAACTTGTTAGATGGATACAAGTTAATGATGCTACATGTAAAATTGCATGTTCCTAAGTAGAGACTGGAAAATTTAACCATATAAATAATAGTTGTGTAATCAATTGTAAACATTTAATCAATGATTCTATAAGCTCATTTTGCGTATGAACATGTGCCATAGGATCTTAAACATCAATTTTAATAGACATGCAATATTCATTAAAAACTTGTGAAATAAATTCATCAACATTATCTAGACATATTTTCTTAATAGGTTAATCAGGAAAGTGTGGTCTTAATGTAATAAGTTGAGCAAGCAATCTCACAAATACTAGGTCACAAGAAGATAATAAGCAAACATGCAACCATTTTGTTGATGCATCAATTAAAATCATAAACTACTTACATGGTCTGCATGATAGGTGCATAGGTCCATAAATATCACCTTATATGTGTTCTAGAAATGTGAGAGGCCTATTTTTGTTGATGATAGTTGAATAATTAACTTTCCTTTAGAATATGTAGCGTATAAAAAATTATGGAATTTTGGAATTTGTTAACTTTTCAATGAATATCCACATGATTTCTTAATTATTTTTTGCATCATAATTGATCCAAGATAGCCTAACTAATCATACCAAACATTGAATTTATTATCATTTATAAACTTATAGTTTATAATAGCATGTATTTCAATTGTGTTAATAAATGTGTAATATAAGCCAAGGAAGAAATCATGTAACTCTTCTAGTATGCATTTTTTATTAGAAATTAAATTTACGATAATAAAATATTCTTTATTTTTTTCATTTGTTATCTCAATGTGGTATCCATTTTTGCGAATATTTTTAGAACTCAATAAATTTCTACTAGATTTAGTAAAATAAAATGGACCATCAATGCATAAGTTTGTTCCTCTAAGCAACAATACATTAGCTCTTCTACAGTCATCAATCATCTTTATACTTTTGAATATAGTTTGAACATTGATTTTTTTAATTACCAAAGAAGAAAAATATTTTTTATTTTTGAGTATTGTATGAGTTATTGCACTATTAATGAGACATGTGTCTTCATTATTGTCATTGGTACCAATTAGAAGAATGCTCATTCTTGCAACGAGAAACCTTACCATCGAACCTTTAGATTACCAAAGCTTTTATGTTAATAACATGTTATGAAATTAAGCAACTAGAAAAATAACGATATTGAAAATAAAAGAGACAAGAAAATGAAAGAATTTCTTATATATTATTGTACTTTTCAATTTAAATAACATGCCCTATTTAGAAGCATAATTTTACACATCAAAGATTACACACATGATAAGGTAAATAAAGAGTAATCAACTCTTATAATGATAAGAGTTTTATAGGAGAACATGAAGATGAAGAAATGAGAAAGAAGTACATTCACTCTTCTTTAATATTCATAACAGGTATAACTATAATAAAATTGCTCTAATCTATGTATCCCAAAAAAAAAAAAAAATTGCTCCAATCTTGAAAACTTTGACTGTTCACATCAATTGCCGTGGTTTATTAGACAAATTAAAAGGTGGCAACTGACAATCGTCATAAGCATCCATGTACTGCGTTATTTAAGCATTCATTTGCTCATTTCTTTCACTTTAATCACTTCATATGTCTTATTTTTTTACTCATATTATTGATATCTCATAAATGTTAAAGAATGTTGAAATATTATTTAGAAAATGCACAAAATCAAGAAAACAATCATGATAAGAGCTGGGATGTCCGTATAAAGATATACTCACAGTTTCAAGCACACATATTTAGGAATGTGTGTCACAGCTAATTTTTTCAAGCACTTGTATCATACCTTTTCCCTTGTCATCTGATCATAGGTACAACCTTCACAATGTATGTCTTCCGAAAGGCTCATTTAATATTGTTGAAATATCATATAATAATTCTAATGTTTTACTGGTATTTTCATTACTCAATCCATGTCAATTAAAATGACACATCTTGATATCAAGATCAATTAAAACCTACAAGAAAGTGAACGGTGTGATAGATCTGATCAATTACAAGCATTCATTACTTTCACCATATATTGAATTCACAACAACTACAATGAATTAGAAAATTTGAGGTGGAACAAGACATAGGCTAATGTCAAATTGAAAGTAACGTTCACCATTCTTTTGAGAAAGTAATTTAATTAAAGTCAAGTCAGTAATGTGAAAGGGTAGCGTTTAAAGGGAATATATATTGAGGGGCATGGGACAAGGATGGCTATAAAATAACCATCCTTGAAAGAAAGTACTCTCATCTTTAAGTTAAAGGGAATGAAAGCCTTTCCTTTTTAAAAAGCATTGATAAGGCAGTTGCTTTCGCCTTTGATTGGGACTTCATCCTTCCACCCACTTAACCAATATCCACACATACACACTTGCTCTCTAAGCTTTGGAAGTCAAATGTGTCTTTGTGCATTTGTGTGTATATACGATTACCGATATCCGGTCGTTTATACATAATCTTGAAGTGCTGATCTACAAGGAATTTACACAAGATATTCATGTTAAATTTTAAACTCGATTAACCTATTTTTATATAATAATTTGTATTATGCACTATTAGATTTAAATATTTTTAGGTTTAATTAGGACACCTATACTAATGTCCTAGCAGAATGAGTTATGATCGTTTAAACATAAAGTATTAGGTTTGAATTCATGTATAAATGTAAAAAAATATTTTTGAGAGAATGACTTTTCAATTGAGTCTAACAATGTTTGAATATGATGTAGTTAGAAAATTATATAAAAAATACCTCTCTCGCAATATTCACTTCTAAGGTTCCGTCTCTGACGTTGTTTAAGAAGAATTAAATTTATTTCAAGCAACTTAAAAAATGAGTATAATTTTCTGTTTTTTTTTTTGGCCAACGAGTATACTTTGCTGTTAGAAAAAGGTACTGACGCCAAATTCACGCTCTTTTATCTTTCTATTAATTAATAAATAGTGTGATACACTTCTCAACGAGCGCGCAAAATAATTTTCTTTGCTTATGACTAATGAGTATGAATTTTAGTGGATAACCACTCTGTCCCCGCGAAAAAGAGGAGCTCCGCGTCAAGTCAATTAACGAACAGTTAACATGACATCAGCTCAATTTAAAATTGAAATAAATTTCATATACAAAAGTAAACCGATCGATGCTTACCATGCTTCTCAATTCTCACATAAACCCAGAAAAAAGAAGAAAGAGACAAGTTCTAATGCCAAATCTCCGTATATTATTAATTGAGTGGGTAATCTATAAGGTCTGCAATCAGAATAAAAAATTCGTCGCACTGGAAATCCAAAAACCTCCAACGGAATGAAGAGTAAAAGAAGATGACAAACATATTATTCCACCGAAGACAAGCTTCCCGCACACATCAGGAAACCAATTATGAAACTGAGATTTCTTTTTTTTCTCCTTTGAATATGAAGATATTATTTGTTATTTTGTAGTTCTGATCCTAAATTCGAGTAATTTAAGTAGTGGATAGAGACTTAGTTCTAGGTCTCCAACATCACCAACGGAATGATGTTGTTAAATCATCAGGTCCCATGGTCAGTTCTCTCTGTCTCATAGTTGAGGGGCAATTTTTTTTTTTATCTCACCTAGATTCGGTTGAAAAAAACATCAAGAACAAGAGGCAAAATAATTCGACTTTATAACTATGATTCAAACGCAGCCGATTGATATCGTTATGGTGAAACATCTGGTCAAGCTTCAAAAGGAAGCACACAAAACATAGAACCTGGCCCAAAGTTGTACCTCCAATAAGAATTTGGGACCACGCTGTTCTTTACCTAAAAGGAAAAAAAAAAAAGAAAAAGAAAAAAAACAGACTTTGTTAAGTTGAAGATGATGATATGAAGAAACAAGAAAGACAGAGAAAACAAAATCTCAGACTCAACAACCCCCCCTTGGCCCGGCGGCCGGAACACCAAACGGAAGTCACCAAAATTGTGAGGATCAAACTGAAGCCAAATGTCTCAAAAGGACAGTCACCTTCGCAAGCCCTTTAAAATCCTAAAATATCTGTTCGGAGGTAAGATCCAACAGGACACCATTTGTTTTAAGCTCCATCTTTAAGTTACGCAAATTTTCCTCTCTCTCTCTCTCTCTCTCTCTCTCTCTCTCTCTCTCATATGAAAAATATATATTTTTTAATTCACAATTAAGTTTCTTTTTTTGGGTCTGAACTTTCTCATATTCTTGTAGGCTCTAAGCCAGAACTGTTCAATGATTGGACCAAGCCATGGGTTAACTTGGACTTGACATTTGAGTCAGCAAACTTAGCCCAATCCAAATCCAGACTTTTTATTAGTAGATTTGGTCATCAGTGGGCCTATATTCCCCAGTTAGGTTTTAAGACTTTGAGCTAAAGCTGGTGAAGAAAAAGTTACAACAGAAACATGAAGATAACCAAATACAATGTAATGAACTAAAACCTCATTTGGTATGATAGAAGAGTTTTTGATAGAATCGAAATTGAAATTGAAATTAGAATCGAAATCGAAATCAAAGTTGAATTGATTTTAAAAGTGTGTTTGGTGTGAAGATGGAATCATTATATAATTTTAATAATATATATATTTAAAATATAAAAAATCAAAATACCCTTTATTTTATTTTTTTAATGAAAAACTTAACAATAAAAAAATAAAGAATATACTTTTAAAGCTCAAAATACCTTTTATTTTATTTTTTTAATGACACATAAGCCAATTCCATGTTGAGTTGGTGGATTCTATAGTCCCTACAATGGAATTGGATTCCATCAATTTTGATGGAATAAGATTCCTTCAAGAAAACAATTCTGGTATACCAAACAAGCCAACCGAAGAATTTCATGTCCAATTTCATTTCCCTTTTCACAATTCTGATATACCAAACATGACCTGAAATTTAAATTCTATGGAAGAGGCACCTAACAGTGTTTTGAATAAAATTAGAGAATACTTGTAAGAAGAATAAACATGAAGGCAGGGAAAGTGCATAAATAAATGTAACTTAGATGCCACAAATTCTCGCATTCTATCACCAAATCTATCTCGCCTTGATGGTGAAGTAACTTGAATCATTATCACAAAAATGAGCAACGAAAAATATAAGCAAACAAATGGCATACAAGGAAATAATGTGAACGTTAAGTAAAATACTACGGAATAAAACTGTTCACTGCTTTACCACTAGAGGTATACTTATTGGTCCCTTTTAGCAGCGGAGAATATATAAGACAGATTAAATGAGGAATCCGCGGTCCTATCCTATTCCGTATCCCTAAAGCTTTCGCTTGTCAGCCACAATTTCTTTTGGATGACAAAAATAACTTCATCTCCGTCCTGGTCAGACTCAGAACTGGAATCAGCAGTTTCAACTGCTTCCCAGTGCAATGCTGGTAGGTATTTCTTTATAAAGTCAATCACAGGTTGTTTATCGTGGATGATTACAAAACCGGTCGGCCTAAGCATGCGGTCCATCTCAAGTAATAGATCTTCTGGACTGCAATCCCTCTTTTCGAGGTCAGAAAAGACAGTCCATGCATGAAGTAAATCATAAGTCCGGGGGTAAGTTGAATATGCTTCACACCTGCCAAGATATATTCAGTAAACGTGGATCAAGTCAATGAAATATACTTCAATCTGAATCTAGACAAACTAGAAATTGCTAGTGAACAGGAATAGAATCATGAATAGCCTACAGATTCCAGCAAGTAAAAATATCTTTCTTGGCTATCTCCCGCATTTTATAATGATTAATGAATACGAGTTGTCTTGCAATAATCAGGCATTGACGTTAAGATCAGATGCTTCAAGGGGTAAAACAAAATATATGACTAAAAAGGCATGCTACGGTGTTACGAAAATAAAAATAAAAATACAAAATTCAGGCAAACTGATCTCCGTACCAGTCATGGAGAGAGCCTATCAGGCCTCTGTCATATATAATCTTCAGTGTGTTTGGTCCATTTGGAGGCACAACATTCATCACCCAAACGTCCTTGCCTTTAAGAGCAGCTGCAAATGACCCCATGTTTGCCTTCATGTCCATCACATTCCTTATTGTGTTTGACGTGAGTTTTGGGCTCAGGATACTCCAATACTTTTCAACTCTCCTTCGCCATAGTTCCTATTACATGGCAAAATGAAAACTCAGTGTTATTATCAATCTGATCATTTAAGAGAGTAACTTCCAATATCTCACAAGTAAAAAGCATATAACTCTAAATTACCGTGTCCTTTAGAAACATTTCACTTGCATAGCCAAAGTCAGCTAGTCTAGGAGGAGGACTAGTCAGTCTTTCAGGCCATGGAGCCAATCCACTGCCCTGGACTTTGTGGTCATCTGATAAAGCCAACAAAAGTTTCAGTAGATAAAGATTTCAAGCCCACTTTAAAGTCAACAACCCAAGGCTAGATCTTCTAAAAATAATTGTTTTATATAGACTTAAAAGTATATACGATGATTTTAGCAGCTTATATCCAGGCCAGATGCACTTAATAATGACTTTCAGGTGAAGTCATTATTGACAAACCAAATCAGGTCATGAATGGAGGATATAGTACAAGAAGATCATTTAATGAGCACTGTAATAGCAGACTTAAGCAGTGAAAATGCACAGCATGCTTCGTTTTACTAACATGTATCCCTATTTTTCCTTAGGCTAAGATAAAAGAACTACCCACTACTTTGCCATGTGCGCCTGAAAGAAGTTGATCTTTTTTTTTTTTTTGGCCTGAACGTAAAACGTCCCCCAATTAATCAAGCAAGGCATAAAACTAAACATTTTATTCTTTGGTCATTCTCTGTACAACCAATTATGATTTTCCATAGCATCTCCCTCTCTTATCATAATTATCAATTAACTGTCAACTCATCTGGTGAGTGCTGAACATGTTGATCTCGAACCTGATTCAAGGAGGGAATGATAATCAAATTTTACCAAAATGATCATCAGCTGTTTAAAAAGAACTAATAATCTAAGGTTTCTCTGCCAGGTGGCAGTAGATGCAGAATCTAAGTCTCCAGGCAACCCACATTTATTTCATTCATATTCTGAAGGATAGGCTTGCAGTGACTTTAGGAGATTACCCCTTGATAATTATGACATACTAATTCTTGGATATTTTTAACTTCCTTTTTGTTCTTAGTTTCTGTTGTACATTTCTACCCCAGTGAAAAATAATGGCAAACTACTAAATAAACAACTATTAATTAAGTTTTAGTTACCAAGATATAAATAGTCACCAAAAACTGAAAAAGGCATCAGATAGCAAAAGAAAAAGGTACTCACGATCAGAGTAAGGTGTAATGCACGCTTCCATATTCACATTCCACACTGCATCTGGATCATCATCAGACTGGCAGAGTGGAGGGCGAGTACCAGGTTCTCTTTCCATATAGCAATCATTTGACAAAGGCTTTTGCCAAATGACAGTTTGGTTCCTTTTCGCAGCTATTCTCCAACACATGCGTCCCACAAGGTCACTCATTTCTCTCCATATCCTTAGATCCTCTTCATCTTGTGCATAGGCTTCTGGAGATGAGTATGCAAAATAACCTCCCGGCCTAAGCAACCGGTCAAGTTCAAGTAGTAGTATGCCATCTCTTTGAAGCCAATCAATCCTACATCGAGAACAATGAGCAAGTTCAAAAGATCTACTTGGGTAAGGGAGTCTCTTTGTTCCCAAGACACCAAGATATGCAGGGATTCCTCTTTCTAAGGCAAATTGAATTTGATTTTGATGCACATCATTGGGTGCCAAGGACATTGCAATGATATCAGATGAAAGAAGATATCCTCCAAAGCTTGCAACACCACAGCCAACATCAAGCACTGTCCGCAAATTTCCATCATTATTAAGTATGTTGTTTGAAAAGTTGAGCATCTGGAAAGTGCAAACTCAATGTAAGATACTCCTCTATGGAATGCATAAATGAAATTCAGCACAGTCAAATAGGGCACCAAAGACTATGCAGTCTTATGTAAGTTGTAAGTTATATGCCCGTTGACACATTTACATCTATAAATAGATGTACATATAACACACACAGTCACAGTCACATGCGCGCGCACAAACTTGTATAATACATAAACACAGAAGCTTGTGAACCCAAAAAAGAACATTCATGTTTTCACTTTTTCCTACAGGCGTGGCCATTAAAGCCACATGCAACCTTACATTAGCAATTGCTGCAATGTACTTATCGGCTCCATAGTGAAAATGGGTCCCTCCACCAGGAAACACTATCTTTTCACCTTTTACAACCATCCAGTTTTGGTCAGACTTCTCATGTGCAAGGTGAGTATGAGGTATATTTGCTTTCCACACCTCATCTCTGCTTTGTGGCCACTTGATAGGGACCTGCGACATCAAAAAAATAACAGCAACAGATATAACACTGGCAAAAAATAAGACAACTATTGATGAGGATAATATATATATATATATACACAGAACATTGCTTCAACTCTGAAATAAGATTAACCTTATATCCTGGTGGAGGAGGAATCAAGCAGTTGAACCGCCTTTCTGAAGGAGGGCAATGTCTCTCATAGTGTTCCATCACAGAGAGGTCCAGCTTCAATCTCATTTGATAGATAAGGTTTCTGTCTAAACAGGGAATCAACTCCGAATGACGATCATCACAAACCTTCACAACCAGAAGCATTGGAATGAAAAACAAATCATGAGAATTCTTTACCAATTGCTTTTATTCATTTCTTTCTTTCTTTCTTTCTTTTTTTTTTTGCTAAAGACTGTTTATATTAAATACAAAGATTATAATGGACATAAGGTTATTTTGAGAACCATACAGTTTAGGTGCCTAATTATCACCATGACAGAGGAACTTACAGGGAAACTCTTAGGCACGATATCAACCTCTGACTCTCCCTGCCCAAAACTTGATGAAGAATCATCTTGCTTGCTGATGGCATCGTCATCAGCACTTAAATATGATGACCCAAGTCGTTTTAACGATTTACTCCCATATTCAAGAGCAGATGTTCCTGTACTTTTGGATCCATAATACACATACAGGAAGCCAAGAAATATTGCTACAGCACAAATGGAAGCAACTAAATGCTTCTTTTGCGATCCATCAGATCTCCCCCTCGACATTTATTTATTAAGTGTGGTGCAAATCAAAATTTAACTTTTTGCTGTTTAGTTATATGCTATATATGATGGCAGCCAAGACCTTGTGTCTCAACAGATTCAATGTCAAATTTACCATAGGAATTTCCCTCCAGAATTATCAACCAAATTTTTTTTTATTGAATATCATAGTTCAGCTTCAGACAAGATCTTGCAAATATGACAAGCAGAATTAAAGAACAACCTGCAAAAAAAAGAAAGAAGGGAGAAGATTTCAGCACAAAAAATTCAGAAATTCATTCCTCTGCTGTGGATCTGCATGAATTACAGATTTTAAAAGAAAAAGGTTTGCCACCGTGAATTCAGACATTGATATGCTTTTTCAACATGGAAAATTAAGACTAGTGCTACTCTGTTAGTACCATGTTAATAGTGTAATCAGTAACCAAGGCAAGCATCATTAGAAGATTTAGGGATTTAAGGGGGAAATAAAAGAGAAGGAAAGAATGAAAGCCTCTGGTTCCCATCTGGCCAGAATTTCATTTCCTGCTTGTATTCTAATTGGCCAGGAAAAGTGACCAGAAGGGAGTGTGATTAAAGCTATTGCAATTCCGAACAGCGCGTTACACTTACAACTCCATTCAAAAGGTTGAATTCCTAGTTTCCAGTGAAACTCCATGAACTTAAAAATTCCATTTTCCAGGAGGGAAAATAATAAAGATAATTAAAGAACATAACGATAACAGTAATGTTAACAAATCACAAAGCCATCCGCAACTGCAATTAAGACCAAACCAATGAAAATAATTGATAAAAAAATCCATGAAGGTGAAAAGAAGCAAGAAGTTATTGCGAGATAAAAGCCCATAAGAACTCATTCGATTCTGAACAGCGCAGTTGATTTATATCTAGTAATAATGAACTTTGTGTCAACTACAAATCATATAAATTACATGGGGCTGCCAGATCTGGTGCAATGGAAAACAAAATTTGCATTAAAACGGAATAAACTCAATGATGATTCCCAATTGAGAGATGCAACAAGATGGGCCAAACTATAATATTGGGTGCGATGAATTTCAATTGCAACCATTTCCAAGGGCACTAAAACAATTGAATCAAACAAACCCGCATTGCGAACTCATCCAGATCCGGCAAAAAAAAATGCATAAAACCAACATACAAAGAGCAAGGCGAGAGCAAATAAAACATAGTTCAAGAGGAAAGCATACTGGATTCAGATCGAAATCTAAGTAGGTGTGATGACAGAAACGAATCCAAAGTTTTATGAAAGCCGTGAGTGATATGGAATGAGAAGGAATGAAGGCAGATGAAGATCAGATCTGAGAGACAGAGTGTGCTATAAAAATATACTATTTCGGGTAGTGACACAGAAAGAGGGGACTAGGAACTCAAACTAGGTACTCCCGCTTGCGTGGCACACTGAGGCTCGTCGAGGTCGTTAATTTAAGCTTTAAGGTGGTCCGTCTCTACGCGTTGATTGTCAATAAAGGACGAAGCAAATTGACCATTGATTAAGCTGGCATTGCCATTGTGATTCCATTCAATTAGTGGGATGCTACTCAACAATTGGGGAAATCTCCATCTCTAACAGTGATCACCTTCGCAATTTCATGGTACGGCTGTCGGCACGCTGATATTAAAAAAGAAAGAGGCAAAATTGCACTTAAGTACCAGAACGAGGCCGTGTTTAATTATTTTTGCCTCTATCTTATCCCAACAATGAGAGATAATTAAGGATTGAATTTTGTTTGAAGATATTTTTTTAAAAAAATTATGAATATTGACAAAAAATTCTCATAATTAAATGTATTTCTAAAATATTGGAAGAGAGAATGTATTAAAAAACTTAATTAATATTCAAAATATAAAAGATTACCGATTTTTTTCTAAAACATGACTAATATAGATGACAAGAGGAAATACTTTGGAAAATCTCTAATACTACTCTTAAAAAATAAAATAGCTTAATACGATAGTTTAAGGGGAAAATCTCTAAGAAGGACTAAACAATGAAATTATTTGGATCATAGATTCTTTTTGGCAATATCCTCTCCGTTAATTGTACGTTTAGTTTTTAGTTGGCTATAGTTTATTAAAAATTCATTGATAATTTGATTAAAAAAATTTATTTGACAAAATTTAATTTAATAAAATTCAATTGTTGTAATAAAATTTATATTTAAATATATTTTTTAAAAAAAGTGAATTTAAGAAATTAAAAGTTGTTTGTATTATATATAATAAATTTGAAAAATATTTTTGAATGTACAATTATTAAAAAGACATTAATTTATAATGTGCAATTTTTTTATACAATGCAATATATTAAAAATATTTATATATTTGATCCTACGTATTCAATATATTTATTTGTGATCAAAATCTTTTTGTAATATTAAGACAAACATTAAGAAACGTAATGTACATGAAAATGATATTAGACCAAAGCATTGCAAAACAACCAGAAAGAAAAATCAAATACAGAGTAAAAGAAATCCTCTTGAATTACTTGCAATTGATGGTGTTGAAACTAATGAAACAAATTATTCATGTCCAAGGTGATAATGTTGGAACTGCGTCTTAGAATGATATTGGAGTAAAAAATTGCTTATGATACTCTTAACTTGCACCGTAATATCGAGAAGATCATGTTGACTGCTGAATGATTTAATTCACCAAAGATTGCCCTTAAACAGATGAACAGAAACTGGGATGCATCTTGGGACTGTTTCATTAGTAGCTTACCATTGATGAATTGAGAGTTGAAACATATTGCAATGAAGCAGAGAGACTTTCTATCCTTGTTGAGTTTCTTGAACCAAATTGTCCACAACTCACAAGTAGGTAGAAAATTGGATTGAGATTAACCTAGACATGAACTTGACGAAGACAAAGACCTTGATGTCGCAGAAGAAGACTAGGGGAAAATATGACAAAGAAAGTAGCACTAACTCTTGAAATCTTTCAATAAAAGATAAGAGATTGGAACTGAACTTTGATGGATGATAGAGTTCCTCAACAACCACATTCGATTTGATAAGATGATGATATGACAAATTGAGTCAAAATGTAAATCCTTATAAAGTTGCTTGAAAGTAGACATTAACCAATTGATTAAACTAGGATTCGGGAAAGCAGAAGTTTGGATATCCAAACCTCCAAAACCAAAGGGAATGGGCCAAAGCATGGTGAGCAAAAACAGGATCGATAGTTTCATCACATTGAAAACCAAAAGGACACAAATTGGTATTATCAAGATGATGGTCTCTAAGAATGTCACTGGTTTGGAGAGTTCTATTAAAGTAATTTCCACACAAATAAAATGTGTTATAGAGGAAAGTATAGTTGTTGAAGGGATTTCTTGCAAGGGAAATTCATCCATAAGCTAAAATTTCTTTCTTTGCCGAACATTTAGCAATTTGAAGCCTTTTTTAACAAAATACTCACCTTGAGCTTAATTCAGTCTAGCATAGTCAATCCTTTTGTTGGCTAAAGGAGAGGGGAGTATTAAGGATTAAATCTAATTTCCTTTGGTCATAAAGAGAGTGAATAAGTTGTGATTTCTATTCTCTAATAGACTAGCCACCAAAATGGTATAGAATGAGATCATGTACATGAAATGAAGTAGGATTAGAGCGGGAAGAGGAGGAGAAGTGGAGGAAGAAGTTAGTTGAAACCAAAAGGGGACCTTGTAGAGATATATTTGCGCAAAGCCCACTCTTCATTGCAAGATAGATGTTTTCAGGTTAGCATAAGAGCATACTCCTTTCCACAACCAAGAAAAATTGTAAGGATTTTTGATGATGGATGACGAATTAAGATTTATATATTTGACCTTCAGAGTAGTAGACATCACGAAGCCCCCATCAGCATTCATAATTCTCTAAACCTGCTTGGCTAACAAAGATTTCTTCACCAGAGTTGTTTGTCAAAACGCTCAACTACCTTGATTGATTGGCAAAAATAAAATATTCTTGCTTTTTAAATACAAACACTGAGATTTTTTTCCCATCAAATTGACACAAGTAAATTGTTTATATCTATTATTTATTTTAAAATAAAGATTTAAATCCTCTAAGGTAAAGATTTATAAATTTATTAAAATTTTTCCTTTTAATATTTTTGCTTGTTTTATGTTTTTTTATGAAATATAAAATATTCTCTTTCTTTCAAACTTCATCATAGTTACATTGAAAATTTTTGCTATATTTTGATTTAATAATAAAAAGTTATTAATTACTCTATCTAAATCATAATATAAGTCATTGTTAACTAATTTATATTTTTTAAAAAAGCTAGTTGAGATATTGCTTTTCTAAAAATTTCTGCGTCTTTTTGCGCTTTTGAATGTAATAAATATAACATTTAATTTATTTAAAATATTTTTATTAATTACTCAATAAAGTAAGAATTTAATTAAAAAATATATAAATTATATGAAATACTTTATATTTTAAATTAAGTAAAACTTTTAAAAAATAATTTATATTATAATACAGAGGAGAGAGTAACTAGCTAAAATAAGATGCAAGTATAAAAGCAGTTACAAAATGAAAGCCTTGATACGACCCCACATGGCAATTACCTGAGACAGATAGAACTATATACGATGACGACATCTTAATTCATAAGTTCCTAAAATAAAAGAAAATTTTCTCCAGCAAACCCACTAAAAAAGTAGTAGCATATATTCCTTTTATTTAAAAATATAATATATTTTTAAAAAATTAAATATTAAAAAATATAAGGTATTTTTAATTTTTTAAATTATAATCATTATTTTTTTTAGGAGTGTCCCTATTGATAATAAATTTATATTTATTATAGTGTGTTTAATAGAAATAAATATAAAAAAATAGGGTTAATTAAAAAATAACTGTTTTATTAAAGAGTAAGATTCGAGGGAGTATACTTTAACAAATTATTTCTTTGTCTAAGGAATGCAGTAAACGTCTCAGCACTTGTAGCTCCCATTTATAATGGCTAGCATTGGGTCCTCTGATGTGTGTGTGTATTGAGAAAATTTTTAGCGAAGATCCCTTGGAGTAATTTAATTTTAATCAAAACTCTTAAAATTATAAAATTTTACTGCACAAATGGAGGATTGAAATAAAATTAAAGAGCTTAGTAAAATAATTTTATTGTCCTTGATAAAACTATGCGAATGCATAACTCATGCATGAAAATAAATGAAACAATTGACGTTAGTAAAATTTGTAGCTCTCATTAATAGCATAATATTGTTATAAATTTATAACTTTTATTTCACCTAAGTTAATTATTTTTTTTCCTTATAAGAATTATTTTTGCGCCTAACTTTACTTATTTATATTCATAGTGGTGTTATACTATTAATAATAATTGTAAATTCTACCCAAGTTAATTGTTCATTTTTCATATGTCACTTGTTTATTTTTCACATATATCAATCATTTATTTTACTAGGAACAATAAGGTTATTTTAATTAGTTTTTTAATTTCATTTCAATCCTCCCCATGTATATTAAAATTTTAAAACTTTGGAGAGTTTAATTGCAATTAGGTTGGGTCAAGGGTCTCACTGAAATTTTTCCATATATATTTATGCGCAGTAAATTTAAATATGAATCTATCATGTAATTTCCTTTTTAGCTAGTCTCGTGTTTTACATTGTTGGATTAAATAAACCTGCATGCAAAAAATGTGGGGCAAGTCATCTCTTGTCGATCGACTTCTAAGAAGCAGGGAAATTATAATGTTTATTGACTCTATAGCGGCCTTGAGTCTCATTTTTGGCTCTCCATGGTAGAGGGCACTCTACTTTTGATATTACTAGTGAACAGTACATGAGGAAACTTCTTATGAATGATTGGTAGATCATATCATATATAACCACACACTTAAAAAAAAAAGTTAATATTTATGCTAATTGATCAACTCGCGCAATTTGCTCATAATATAATTAAACACAGTTTAGGAACATGACTGAACCTCCTCTGAATATCAGCTGACAGCTATATATATATATATATAAATCTTATCGATAATCAGGTTTTATTTGTGAATTACCATGCCATGGGCATGATATTTTTAGTTTTTGATTTAGGTCTTTCTTTGGCTTTAAAAGGGGGGGGGGAGGCTTGATTAACGTCCGAAGTCATCCTTCAACCTCGAACGCAAATCCATAAACAATGTCCTTAATCTGCAAATCAAGCGACTTATCGTCAAACGGCTTTGAAATTCTATGATGTTGCAACTATTACAAGTTATAGCTTGTGACCTTGTTTCGAGAGGATAGAGTAGTACTGAGTTTTAAATTGGCACACATAGGTTGGTTTGGTTTGCTGTGTTTGGAGTCAGAGGAAGCATTTAATTTAATTTGGATAAGAGATATACATATAGGGAAGGACGGTCACACCTTTCTATAGCTACACGTACGAGTTAGGGCGCCGTAAGTCGGCCAATTAATTGATGTCCAACAAAAACCGATTGCTTGCTTGCTCAATCTACAGAACTAGAAAAGTTGACTGAGATATAGACAGTGAAAATCGATCTGCTCATGTGGGAAATAAGTCTCAATTATTTTCAAAAGCATGCGTAACAACGTGTTTATTTTTAATTTTTAATTAAATTAAAACATGTAGATCTTTTATATCTTATCTATTCTATAACAATCTCTTAATATTATGAACAAGTTAAAATCCATTTATCTTAATTTGATCCGATAATAATAATATATTTAGTATATAAAACTAAATACTTAAGAGTCTTTCTCTTTGAATACTATGAATAAGAAATATTGAGTGATCAAAATGGTACGATAAAAAAAAAACAGTCGTGATCGACTCTCATAAACAAGTTAGTCAAACTCTTATTAGCTAGTAAAACTAAACCATACATAACTTGCAGAAATAAAGAGCATGGTCAAGGATTCTATTATCATATATTTATTTCAAACTATGTTGGGCATATTTTTAATATACTTTAAAAAAACCATGCATAATACATTTTAGTACTTGGAACCTCTAATGTCATGTCCCTTGTCATGCATATTTCTATTTAAGAGTATGATACAACAAGGGTTATGAGAGCGGTCATAATTCCGTGCTAATAAGCATTGATGAAAGGAAGCACCGTATCTATGGGATTATTAAGGTGCTTGCGTGCTGACTCTAAACTCCCGCTGAAGTAGATGTCAGAATCCCAGACAGAAAGGCTTTATCTATATGCTACACACACACACATTGGCAACACAAACTTCAAGAACCTGACCACAATCACATCACCCTTTGAACTGCATTGTCTAGTCTTTCTTTTCTTCTGTAAATTTACATTCTCCAGGATCGTCACTCCCATTCTCTCTTTTTCTCTTTCTTTTCTTTTGGAAACAAACTATACATGTCCGTGAATCATGAAGCTAGTCTCTGCCTGGTGTTCATTTTGATGAGTTGTTTTTTCCCTAATCGGAAGAATGATAAGCAAGCACACATGTAAAGCAATCCATGCATGGAATCTGATGAAATCAATTGCCTCAACGGGGAATCAAGCGAAGCCAACCCAAATTATATATCGACACAGATTGCAATTATGTAACCAAATAAACAATAGAAGGAGCTGCTCAATATACAATAGTTAATACGGACACATATTTTCGACGTCATGAATCAAGCCATCATCATTCCTCAAATGTATATTTTTCTTTTTTGAAACTTCATGTGATATATTTGAGTTTTTTTTAAATAAAATTTCACTATTCATGCTTTTACACAAGAACCTGATTATTAACATGTCAAATTTCAGGGCGCCTGGCCCCATTTAGAAATTAAATGTGAGATAAGTTACATCCTCTTAAATAATAATAGATAATAGATTACTCATCTACCACTTAAATTGCATAATTATATCTTTCTGTAGCTTCATTGTATTTCAGTGCACAATGAACTAAGCAAACTATATATGTGTTCCTTAATAGTATAGGTGATGTGGATTCTCAGGAAGCTACAAAAGCATCCAGAACTATTGCACAAGCAAACACACCCACCCCAACACCCACCCACATATATGGATGAAAAGCAGAGAGAATGGAAAGTAAAGAAACACTTGAAAGCAAGCTAATAAAGGATAAGCAATGATGTAAGCAAAAACTTACGTATATAGCCATTAGCTAGCCACAATAACCTCAGAAGCAACCTCATGAGCAGAGCCACTGGAACACACAGATACATGCATAGGATACCACATGATACATAAACATCACATTACAACACAATACAATATGTATTTAGGCGCAATATTTTGAAGCCCTAATATCTCGCATATTGTACGAATGTCACAATCGTATCCCGTTTTCAAAGTGTCGAGGGGCGCAAAAATTCGTGGAGTATAACGAGTAAAAGGCTTGTGAATTGCGATCGACTAGAGTACTGAAATTGTTTAAAATCGGTCAATATTGCTTACTAACTTGCTGACGAAGATGGTGGCAATGGTGGTGGAGGCTCTTGAGGACGCTTCCGTTTCTTCTTCTGGTAGCTGATACCTCTAGCTTTGGCTTGAGAATCACGCACTTCGCGAAGATACAACCTCACGGCTCGAGCACCGAAAGGGTTCGTCTCCGGCTTCCCTCCGTTCTCCTCGAAGGCGGCCCTGAGGCGGCCGACAAGTGCATCGAGGCTGCCCCATGCTTGACGCAGAGGACAAGGGCAGGGTGCAGGAGGGTTTGGGTGGCCAAAGAAGGGACAGAGCTGGTTGTGAACCTTGGTCTTCCCGAACTGGTCGAGGTATCGGAGGAATTCTAGGACATGGGCGCCACTGCATCGGGACAGCGACAGCGGCGGTCGGTGGTTCCGGAGGTACTGGCCAAAGGTGTTCCAGTCGCGGCGCTTCTGGTTCTCGTAGCGGCTGAGAGTGGCGGATGGGGGTGACGATGAGGATGAAGATGTGACGTTTGAGGTTGGGAAGTCAAATTCTTGAAGAGGGTTCATGATTTGTGTTTTGGTACACCGACTCACTTTTTTTTATCAGTGAAACGAGGATGTGGAAGAGATCAAGTTGAGGAAGCTCGGTCGGTTTTGAAGAAGAAAGCCAAGAAAATGACTCTGATCTGCTTTCAGCACAGTGTTCAACTCTGCTTAATTCATGAGTGAGAGAGAGAGAGAGAGAGATCGGAAGGGTGGGCTGATCACTGATGAGGGGGACGAAGTTATAGTAGTTAATTGGAAGAAGGGTAAAAGAACAGTAGATAGAGGAACACTGTATTGGTTTACTTCAAGTGGTTTGTTTGGGTTTTGATAAATCCTAGATTACTTGAAAGGTTGTGATGTGGTGGTTGCTTTTGGTAACCCTGTGAATTCTTTTAGGAGGAGGTCTTGTAGGTTGTTTCTATATCACCTATGCGCCTAAATTTGAATAATTCACGACCTACCATGTTATCTATAATTAGACTCCTCATTATGACTGCGAGACCGTAACGCGAGTGATTTCCTTGCATTCAAACTATTCATGGTATAACAATATCTTTCGGCTTTACATGTACGTTGAAATAATGTGAATTTGCATTAATTAATTATTTGAACGCAAAACAATTGGCCTTATGATATTGTATAGGTTATAATAGGTAGGTGGTGAATTTATTGAATGGAAATCTAACCTATAATTTTTAACTTTTTAGCTATCAATTATTATTTTAATTTTAAGCTTATTAAATTAAAAGGATCTGGGAAAGTTAAAGATAAATAATTAATTATATATATAAGTGAATATAATCCTCATCTTCACAAGTTAAGATATCTCACCCTCCATTCTTTCTCATATTTCTCTACATTCTTTAAAAACAAGGGGATCTGATAAGTTGTAAACATCTCGCTCTCGAGGTAATCAAGATCTTTATTGAGTCTTTATTTTCTTTACATTCTCCATAGAATAACAGGTACTCTCATAAAACGTCTCAACTCTAATTATTTTACCTAGTTATTGACATATATTTTCAGCAATGCATATTCACTGCCTCCGTCTTAATTACAGAGAAGACTTAACTACTTTATAATTTTAATTTCCAAGGAGCAGTGGTTGTTATCTTTATATTTATATTTTTTTTATTTTCTGTATGTCTTATAATTTTAAGGATGCCAACTTTTTGGTGCAATAAAGGATGATAAGATTTTAAAAATATAAATATTACATCTTTGAACCATATGTTGAATACTGAGTAGGGCTTTTTTGACTTTGCCTTATAATTATAAGATGAGAGGAAGTATTTTCATATTTTTTCGGCTTATAAATATTAAAAACACGTAATTCAATTTTTAAGAAGATTTTGGATTATTTAGTTTATAGGAATTGTATATGACTAATGAATTTATATTGATATATAAATACTAATACATAATATAAAATTTATAATAAATCTCACTTTTTAAAAATTCTGAGCATTTATAAAAAATATTAAAAATATAGTTAATTTTTAAACTCCATTTAATACACCATCTAATTTATTTTTAAAAGCGAAGAGTCCACTGATTGAGTTATGTTTCTTCCATTAGCACTTGAGGATATAATTGTTTTCATATTTATTACTGATTTTGATTTCCATTAGCGAGATTGATATGATAGTCACGCACATTCGCAAATAATCTTGCTGGTCCAGGGAGAGTTTGTCGAATAAGATTCAAGGAGCTCTGCTACCCTATATTAATAAACTTTACATACAAGTATAATTATTTACACATGATAATCACGTATTGTTTTTTTTTTAAATTAATCATTTAACTTTTATAGTTTTGACTTAATCTTTTAAATTTTAACTCATTATAATTCAACCTCTGAAGTTTTAACTTGATTATAACTCAATTCGTGAACTTTACCGCTTACAATTTAATACCTATAGTTTCAATAACTTAAATATTAATATCTATATTTTTTAAAAATAAAATTATGAAGATTAAAACTATACTAAAATTTATTACTAATATTTTTAAATTACTAAACCATTTTATTGCTTACAAATATTATGAACATTAAAATTTTAAAATATTTTTAATCTTTATAATTTTATTTTTTAAAATATAGTGACTAATATTTAAATAGTTAAAACTATAAAGATTAAATTATAAGATGTATAGTTTAGAAATTGAATTACAATTAAATTAAAAATATAAAAATTAAGTTATAACATGTTAAATTATAACTGAATTAAAATTATAAAGACCAAATGTTATTATTATTATCATTTTCGCATTGTTCTATAGAAATGGAAAGTAACAAAATTTCAAAGACACTGACAAATATTCCTCTAATTTAATATATAAATTACTTTTAAAAATATAATCTGATTCACTTTATAAGTTATTTGTTGATGAAATTATTTTATTTTAAATTAAAATTTTTAAATTATTTTAAAAAGTAGAAGAGAGAAAGACAGAAAAATAATATTATATCATTGATTTTTTTTTATTTTTATTTAAAAATTATATTTAAAATTTTATTTATTTTTATTTTTTATATTTTTATTATATTAATATCGATGAAGTTAATAAAAATAATTTATAAATAAAATTAAACGGAGAACATGTGAGATGGGAGATCCAAGGAAGGAAAGTGGGGGGCATAATTGATGAATTGAGTGGGAAGGAAGGTGGGTTTGGTCCTTTACTAGCTTTTTATTGCTGGATTGGAAAGAGGCTGACACTGAAGGGTGATTGATGCAGACAGGATGTAAAGACGATGGGTTTAAAATAAATAATAATAATAATAATAAAAGGGAATAACATGATTTTGTTTCTTTAGCCTTTTGGTTTGATTGACAACACCTTTATTGAAATGACCTCGTTGCCCTTTCCTGTCTCACAGTCTCAGCTTTGCTTCAAAGGATGAGATGGATTGACCTTTATTGAAATGACCTCGTTACCCTTTCCTGTCTCATAGTCACAGCTTTGCTTCAAAGGATGAGATGGATTCTCACTCATGAGGAGTTAGCCACCATCATCAAATGGGTCCCCTTCAGTAAGTGCAAATCCCCAGAGATTTTTGTCCACCCTATAATGATTTCAATCATCAACTAATTCCACTCCACTTGTCGTCAATTAAATGGAACCATTTTTTTACTTTATTTAAAAATATAAAATATTTTAATTAATTTTTTTATTAATAAAATAATTATTTATTTTAAATTAATTTTATTTTTTTTATTTATTTTTATTAAATACTTTAAATAAATATAAAGTCACTCTTAATAAAATATTAAAAAATATTACTTATATTTTTAAACATTTAACTTTTTAAAAATTATTTATATTTTTAAATAAAAAATATACACATAATCATCAATAATCAATATACTATGTGTATCATAAAAAAATATTAAGAAATCACACATTATATTGCTAGTTATTTGATATGTAGTTAATATATCATACTATATATAAAGATGAATATTGACTACTGATAGTCACTTTTTTTTTTTTTTTGTGTGATTGATTTTCAAATTTTATATGCTTGCGTACTCTTACGAGGGTAGAGTCCTAATAATCAATATTATTATTCATATGTGCTAGTATAAAATTTATAACAAGTTATAATTTTATATTTTGAGTGGTATAATTAATTTTTTTATTTTGAATAAGTTTATGAGATTAATTCAATGATATTGTTATTTTTCATTGAAAAAAATATAATTATTAATTCTTGAATTTATGAAATTACAAGGACCGAATTATTTTAAGTAACTCCTTCTGTTAAAAAATATAAGATATTTTTTTGAGAAATAGAATGTTAAAAAATATAAGGCATTTTTAGTTTTTTGAAATTTAAAAATGCCCCTTTTGATAGTGATTTTATATTTATTATAGAGTATTTAATAGAGATAAATATAAAAAGATAGAGTTAGTTTGAAAGTAGGTAATTATTTTATTGGAGAGTAAAATTTAATTAAAAATATTTATATTTTTGAACATAGGGAGTAAGATTTAATATTAAATTAATGATTGAGTTAAAAAAAAAACGCTACAATTTTCCTTGTTTATTTTCTTGTTAGCACACAGGTGTAGCCTCTTCTTTACCTGTCCCTTCTGTTTTTTCACACACATATATCCCTATTATTTAGCTTCATTCATTAAATATCGTGCATGACACGAATAAGACCTCAATTTGAAGTCAAAGGAAATTAATAATGAATAATTATCTAAAATTAGCTCTATCCCGCTTTTTTTTTTTTTATTAACAGCTCGTAAAATAAAATGTTAAATGCATGTAGAAGCCCCTAAAGTGGACTCCTCATGCAACAGTGTTTCGCTTGCACAAAATGATAAATGAGCAACATTATATAGGTTTGTAAATAGTATTACTTACTAGATATTTTATATTTTATATTGACATTGATATATTAATGAAAAATAATTTTTTCTAATTAACGGTCCGTGTGTTACTTAATACATGGTTCTAGAAAATCCACCCTTACAGGGTACATTGCTAGCCCTGCTTCTCGGGTGAACTAATGCTAGCCCTTTTAATTTGTGGCTGCCGTGTTAAATTCAAGTTGAAGTCATGATTTAAAAAAAAAAAAAAGTGTGCCGAAAATGAACGGTATATTGCACATATAGATTCACTATGCAGTGTTCCCTTGCCTTTTGTACAATCAAACCAGAGATCATTGGATCCCGCAGAAGAAGAAAAGACGTCGCAGAACAGTGTCAGTGAATCAGGAAGACAAGAAGCATTTTTTTTTTTTTTAAACCAAAGGCACGAAGCACGTGAAAATCAAAACTGATCGTCAGTCCTATGTCAAAATCAAACAGGGCTGTATTTATATTTCATTGTTTGAATTACGCTCTGGAACAAAATTTTCTGCCGGCAAAGTACTTGAACTAATTTGCCTAATGTAAGCTTTTCTTTACACCTGGAAGATTATTTGTGCTGTTATTCTGCATAATCATAATATTGAGACCGGGCCTAGGTAGAAGACTAAGAAAGTAAGTTCATGATTCCATCAAACTAACCTGATGCCTAGATGAACAGAATAGGAAGCTAAGTTTAGGAAGGTGAAGACTCAACGTTCTCTACAAAGAGGTGATGGTGGTGTGCCCGTAGCTGTAAAATGCGTTGCTAATAATGGACTGTATTTCCTAAGCACCTTATCTTTGTTTTTGCTCCACCATTCTTCTGCCTGTTGTTCATCGAACCTTCGCTTACTGTGACCAGAAAATAAAGGTAAAAATATTAGAGAATTAGACTTGTTGGAAGGCTGAAAGTAAGAAAATCAATTCCTCATATGGTTGTGCTGTCGAGTGAGCCATTACTAATCATAGTCGGAAAGAATAGGATAGTATAGATATACGTGAAAAGCTGCATCATTTATAAATAAGTAAAATATTACTTTTAATCCCTACATTTGGTTCAAGTTTTAGTATATATTCTTGCACTTTTTTTTTTTCAATATTTCCAAGTTCCTACATTTTTTGAGAGATGTTGACATAGCACAAATAATATTAATAGTGTTAATATATCAATTAATATTATTAATTTTGTGCTCACGTATTAAACAAATGCAGACATGAAATTTTTAAAAAGTATTTTTTTAAAAAACCTACATATATAGAATTTGTGCGTTTTGCTGATCATTTAAAAAATTCAGGGGCAGCCTTTTTTATTTCATTTGATCTAGGCTTTTAGTAATTTTTATTTATTAAATAATTCCATATCAATATCATTTTGACATGTAAGTAAAAAATTAATAGTGTTAACAGGTATGTCAGCATTATTAACACTATTTGTGCCATGTCAACGTGCTTGTGAAAATATAAGGACCAATGTTGCAGACGGAGAAAAGTATAAGGACCTGAAACACTAAAAACAAAATATAGAAATCTATAACAAAATCTAAATAAAGTGTAGGAACCAAAAATAGTATTTTCTTTTTATAAATTATTAACAGTGCAACTTATTTCAAGCCTTGGACAACGCCTGCATTGCCCATATCTAATTGTACAGAAAAATATATGAACAGAAGTTAATCATACAAATGTAAGAGAATCTATGTTTAAACATTTGCACTTCATCTATAGCTATTAATGGAAGTCTATGGTTAAATTGCTTGCCTGCAAATAAATATCACAGCAGAACCAAAAAACTGTTATTTTTTAATCATTCGTTCTCATGCATAAAATCAGTGACGTACATACACAACGACATTATATATGAAGTCAACTAATATGCTATTTTAAAAGAGGTGATGGGTACAGACACAAATGGAACACAGAAACTAGAACTATGTTGAATCTGTTCAGTCTGGAAGTAACAGTTGTACCTGAATCTAACTCGTTTGAAAATTTTATGACCACCGGGCCGCACAATAAGTGTCACGTACACACCGGGTGCAAATTGTTCAATGGTTTCTGTTTCTCCTTCTTTCCTAGGTCTTGAAGAGTTTGGTGAGCCTGAACCATATTCTGAGCTTTGTGGAGGCACTGCTGCTGCTCCAGTAGAATTAGACGATGCATTGCTTTCTTGATGAACTTTCCCGCCATCTTGAGATGACTCGATTCCTGCAGCATCTTCGTTGTCC
The DNA here is from genome assembly GCF_029017545.1 of Prosopis cineraria. NCBI lineage: Eukaryota > Viridiplantae > Streptophyta > Magnoliopsida > Fabales > Fabaceae > Prosopis > Prosopis cineraria. The sequence goes on from NW_026555335.1 coordinate 4,963,775, forward strand.
TCCAGTTTTTGTTCTCTTGGTTTAGCAGTGTCCCCATCTGAAGCAGTTATAGCAGTAGTTGCATTTAGCTGATCAGACTCTAGGTTTGATGGTAAGGAGGAAGAAGTTTCAGATTCTGCAATTTTTCTTAGAAGATCTTCCGCTTGGTCGTGCATGATTTTCAAACTTTTACCGTCAGGAACATCTGTTGGCAACTTGTCGGTCATTTCCTTCAACTGAATCCAAACACAAACAACATCAACTATAGCTACTTAGGATGACAAGCTTGAAGTGCTGATTAAAAGCTTTCTTAGGTTGCATATCAATTGTTCACTCCAGCTAGTTAAACAATTAAAGCTAGCAAATTGGAAGAATGGCTATAGTTTGCTTTTCTTAGGTGCAACTTTTAAGTAGAGAGAAGTAGTTAAGTACTTAACTTTATTAGTAAAAGAATAGTTGCTAAAGGAGTTAGAGTTCTTACTATTCGAAGTATTGTTAATAGATGGTTTCAAGCCAAGTTTAGAATTCTTGGTTTTTCTCTATTCTCCAATTCATGCTACTTTTGTCCTCTTCTTGCCTGTCAACTTTCCTTCTAAATTATTACTCATTTGAAGACTTAGTACATGTAATATTTCACAGGAAGATTGCAAAGTAGCTTGTGCGTAGATTAGTCAAGAAAGAATTTTTCATCCATTTCTTCAAGATACATCATATTTCTATTTTCGTCTTCAAAGAAGTATTGAATTTTTATTAAACCAATGAAATAGTTCATCTCAGATGTTGGAATATAGAATAACGATACCTGATCTTTTATGGACTTAATAAAATCATTTGCTACTTGATGCTTGGAAGATTTCTTCCCAGCCAATGACGTGGCTTCCTCAACATTTTTCTGAAGCTTCTGTATCTCCTTGTCTTGTGTCTCGTTCTTCTGCCTTAAACTTTGAATCTGTATTTAGGTAAAGGAATATCCATGCATTAACTTCTAAGGCAGACATATGTTCCTGACCCTTAAAGAATAAACTGAATGATTGCTAGAGTTATAACAGTGACAAACTTACTTGTTTATGCAATTTTGAGACTTCTTGATTCAAGATCTCATTGGTCTTCCTCAAACTATCTATAATACTTTTAGAAAATCCAGGAGCGGGTGAAGGGGGTGGGCTGGGTCTTCTTGCATATGGTGATGAAGATCTAGAATTGGCAGGTGGGGTTCGTGGTGGACTAGGATGTATAACAGCAGGCTTGAAAGCATTCTGAATGGTGCTCAGTGAACTTGGAAATGCAATATCTTTCAACTGTAAACGTGATGGAACTTGAGAAGCTCGAACTATGGAAGAGGAATCTGACCTCCTTCCTGGCTTATTAGTCCTTATCTCAAGGTATTTTACAGGTTCTGTGATGGGAGATAAGAGAACTCTTGAAGACCTTGTATCTACCCATTCTATTCTCTCTCTATTATCTATTGATCTACGCGGAGGGTAGTTCTTCTGCTAAAAGTGGAAGCGTGGCCAACATCAACTGTTTTAAGTTTCGCATAACATGCATCACAAACACGATGTGGTTTTCCTGGCGTTGGAGCTAGTGCTGCTTTCAATGCCTTCTTAGAGCTACAAGAGTGACAATGTACCAATCCACAATGATAACAATTGTGCCTTTTTCTAGTAAAACCAAATGCTTGCCGGCAACCAGAGCAAATAGACTGGTCAACTCCAGAGACCCATTTATGGATGCAAATACAAGACATGAAGTTTGAGCCACATGAAATGCTTTTTACATGCCTATCTCTTAAGCCTTCAACCATTGTTGGAGACTTCCGATCGTCTATGTCTCCATGTCCCAGTCTTCCATTGGCACCTTTCCCCCAGGTATATAGTTCACTTCTCGACGTTAAGGCAGCAACGTGATGTTCTCCACATGCTATTTCCTCAACAAATTCACCAACCAACTTATCTTGTACCATGACAGGTGCTTTTCCATCAGATAGAGGATTCCCTAGTTGGCCATTTGCAGTGCCTCCCATTGTGAAGACTTGACCAGTTGTAGTGAGGGCGACCGTCAGAGTGCGCCCACATGCTACTTGCTGGAAATTGAATTCAATAAGTGTAGAGACACAGGTGGGTTGGAGGTAAGTTTCCTTGTTACCGTGACCTAAACGATATTTATCACCATCACCCCAAGTGAAGAGCTTCCTTGAGGAGACATTTGAGCCAATTTGGCCCATAACCTCTACAATAGCTGCAGTGTGCCAAACTCCACATGCAACCTTAATGGTCTTTAGTCCGCTCAATGATTGCACCTCCTTTGGATATGACACACTCTCTTGATCTCCATGGCCCAAGACACCAAATGCTCCATCACCGAAGGTAAACAATTTTCCATTGGAGGTTGCCAATGCTGAATGCCATGTGCCACATGCAACAGATAAAACTTGAAGTCCTTCTAAAGGGCCTACGATTCTCTTTGGTATCCAGTGGCTAATGTCAGTTCCATGACCAAGAAGTCCAGCGTGGTGTGTGCCATCACCCCAAGAAAATAAATCACCGGATGTAGATACAACACACGTGTGATACTCTCCACATGCAACAAATTCCACATTAGTAACTGCTAGGAATTCAACTAGACGAGGGCGGCTGAAGCTTTTATCAATCCCATGACCAAGTCTTCCCCCACACTCTTCTCCCCAAGTAAAAAGCTCTCCTTGCCTTGTAACTAGAGCAGTATGGTGGACCCCAGATGCAATCTGTTGAACATCAAGAACAACATTTGATTCTAATGGCTTAGGAATCAAGAAATCTGTCTTCATAGGGACCTGATTCCCCAATCCATCAGACGAAATCCCATCTGACCAAACCTCTCCCCATACATAAACATCTCCAAGCGATTCTATGTCATCTAGTCCAGATCCTGCACTTGACACACTAAGACGGAAATTGTCTCCAGCACCTACCCTCAGTTGCATGTTTGCACGTTCTAATCCCACATCTGAGTTTGCCCAATTCAATAAAGTGTCACGAGAAGCTGAATCAATGGAAACTCGACCATGAAGACTGCTTGAAGGATACTCTACCGTTGCACTGAAAGGACGACCATCATGAGTAAAGTCAATGCTCCCTTGCAGCTGAAATTGAAAAGAAAAAAGAAAAGAAAAAGGAAAAAAAAAGGTACCTCAGTGAAATGTTGCAAGATATAAACCTGCAAAAAATGGTCACTGCTTGAAAAGAAACATTTGTGACTTGCAATTTCTTTAGTTAAGAGAAACAGCAACTTCTTATACAACATCTCAAAGTACAATAAAATTAGTAGATGATAAAGGTGTATGGAATGTATGTGAAGGTGGACTTCACTTGATGTGGGAGAAATTTCATATCAGATGAAATTGAGCCAAAGAAGAGGTATATAAATGAAAAAAAAATTAAAAACTCAATGCCTTAATGTTTTTTTGTTAAGATGTGATGTCATACCTACTTATATACAATTTATGTAGGTGAATAATTACTAGATTAGTCATATAAAATTTATAAAAATCCAAAGTTCCAGACCACATTTTCATAAATAACAAAAGAGGGTTAAAACTGGGGATTAAAGTTTTAGAATATGCTACTTGACAATACATTCCATGCAAAATTTTTCGAAAGTATATGAAAGCTATGTAGATGGTGTAAATAGGGGGAAAATAAAAGAGAAGAAAAAGTAGAGCTAAAATTGAAGTTGGTACGGCAATTGTGGTAGAAAATAGTGCAGAGTATTCATGCTCCTCATATTTGCTAATTTTGGGAAGTTTGTCTTCCATTGCAAAGACAATGAGAGATCCCTTCAGGTAAAAATCATCATTTAAAGGATTTACATTAGAACTCACACTAGAAAAGTCGCTTCTGGTATGCCTATGCCTGCTACGTTGTCCAGGAGATATTAATGCCTTAAGGCCTGTAAACCATACATCTGCTTCAGCTTTATCCTTACAAATCTATAAACATAAAAGTGAGAAGCATTAATCTCTTAATTACTATTGAAATGACCATTTAAATCTATAGTAAGAGTTGCCAACTTTTCTGACCAGATTAAGTGACCGTTCACTGTTTTTGTGAAGAAGAGAAAATGATAAAGAATCCTTTTCAGGACACAAGTATCTTCTAAAGACAGCCTGCAAAGAAACATTTTATTTTTAGAAAAAATATTTTTTGAGCGGTAAGAGAATTCTAAGTTGACACAAACTTGGACCTGATATTTAACTTACCGTTCTCTGTCCAGAGATAATATGTGAAACACCAGACAAATTCAGATTTCTTTCCCCTCTGTGAGTTATCCAAATCAATATTGTTTCATCCTGTTGGTGTCACTAAATTTTAAATCATTCTCATGAAGATATGTCATTACATATAGATCTGAAATTAAATTTTTAGTTAAACTCACCGGTGAGAGTCTGAATGGACAAAGTTTTGGCTTTCCTTTCCGACTATACTTAATTAATTGAGTGCCTTTTTTCAAAGCAATGAGTGCCTTGAAAAAGGATTGAAACAAAAGTCAAATATTAGTAGATAAAGGATATAATCAACACAATCTTTCTTGGAATATCAATAATCACAACAAATAATTATTGGAAAAAATGAGAACATGTTCAAGAAGAAAGGACAAGTTACACCCACATTATTTGTCAAGTTTCTAAACGCGGGTTTAGATATTATTTTTCTTTATACGTCCTCATCAAATAAAGTGATTTATTATCAGTCAATCGAAATTACTAAGAGAGGCACAATCTCATGCCCCTTGGATCGCTTAAGCAGATATTGATCCTGCTCCGGCTAGAACACCAGCTATTGACGCCAAGTCGAATAAAATATTCCAATTTCCATATCATAATATCTATGTACTGTAAGAGTTGGAATACCAGCTTCCCGTTTTCTACTTCCTTTAATTTCTGGTTTAAGTATTCACTTATTTGGCTTGAGAAACTTTCCCGCGTAATCAATAGTTCATATATTAATCGAGACGTGGGCGTTATGCATCGTATAAAATTTGAAAAAATGAACCATTGTTTATTTATGATTTATAAATCGGATGGTTTACAGTAATTTTTACATCTCATAATATTGATTCTTCTAAAATTCTAGAGGAGAGCGACCAACGGTCATAAGCCTATCGGTGTCGTATACAGCTGACATTTATCTGTACATGGCCAACGATGCCAAAAAATATATATATCCACCGAAACTTTATAAAGCTAATGGCATTAACTGAGCTCAGTATTTTCTCAGAAAACCTGAAAATCCAATGATCACATACGTACATATATATATATGTGTGTATGTATAAAGAAAAATAGATTCGGTTACCAAACAGATAAATTAAGCAGAAACAACTTAGGGGAAAAAAAATGAAGAAGAAAGTTCGGCAAAACTGACTTGCTCAATATTTACATTGCCAGCGAGATCTGCCATTCCATCTGAGAAATTCGCAATGAAACCGCCAAAGACTAAGCTCAAGTGTCAACAACTGCATCAGGTGGTACGGCGGCGACTTTCGCGCCCCAGTCTTCATAGATGTTTACGCTTTTCTCCTTCGGCCTCCACAAAATTTTCCAAAACCCAGAGAAAGGAAAAGATGAAGCATCTGAGATATGAAATTCCAATCCTCCGAGAAGAACAAAGTCTGGGTTCACTTACTGATGAATTGGATTTAAAAACTAAGTTTGGAAAAATTATATTTTGAAAATAATTAGCATGAATGTCTGGGATTTCTAAGCAAAAGTGAGCTATGCGGAATGTTGCAGATCCATCAGAGAGAGAAGGCGAAATGAGAGGGAAGCTTGCAGCTCAAAAGAAAGGGGACTCAGATATTGGCGCGCTCCTCATACCACATTCACGACCCCCAACTAACTAAACGTCACTGCCACGTGGCAATGGGAGCTACGGAAATTACACTAAACTCCCCTCAGATTAGCTATATTATTTCGTTCTTTTTCTTGCTTTGAATTGAAAAAGTATATTAATTTTAATTATTCTTCGTGATTCATATTAGATTTAATAGGTTTTTTTTAAATAAAAAAATGCTTGAATTAAGTAGTCATATAAAATTAAATTAGGAAGTTTCTTTTTTACTAATTGACAGAATAGATTTTGTTTGGAAGACTCAATTTATAAATTTCTATTGAATATTATGCCCCAGTGAAATGTCAGGTCGAGGCACAGACAAATTTTACAAAGAAAATCCAATGGGAAAACAATATAAGGGGGAAAAAATAAATAAAAAAAATGTGGGGAACAGTTAAAAAAGGTTAGCAGTAGGATCTTTGTATCTCTTAAAAACTTGTTCAATATCTGCCATAACTTCCGCGGGTAGGGGGCGCTGAGTTCCCGTGAAAGCATCAATGTCTTCTTTGAGTTGTTTGACTGAGGTAGCACCAATAATTGAACTGGTCACGAATACACGATCTCTTACAAACCCAAGTGCAAGCTCAACTGGAGTTAGGCCATGCTTCTTAGCCAGCTCCAAATATTGCAATGTTGCTTCCTATAATTCATAGGCATGGCCATTAGCAGCATAAATCAGAAGCCAAAAAAAAAAAAAAATGAAAGTCAAATACTTTAGATGCTTGCCATCAAGATCTTTGCAAGAGTATGACTAATGAACCCTTTTTGAAATAATCAACAGCGAAATGCTGGGTGGTTAGAAATCTCCATAGATTGCAGTCTTATTAAAAAGCTAGATAAGGCTTGCATTGAATTCCATTAAATTGGTTATTGGAAGGTAAGGCAACCTATTGCTTTCGAAGCTGCTCGCCCTAGTGACAAAGGAAGTATCCATCTTATGATAGCAAATGAAGTAGAAACTACTCATATCCAAGAATATCATTGTCAACCCATGAACAAGCAAACTGTTCCTGTCTTGATTAGACTTAAATCTAGCTGAGTATTCCACCCTCTAATTAAATTACTCAAAGCTTGAGGGGTATGACATAATTACTACACAAGTTCTCATGACCAATAAGTCCAAGAACTAATCTGTTGCTGATTACTGAGCATGTTAAAAATTGCAATTCAATCCTTTTTTGGTGTATACCATCCAAACAAGTATCAATTTCTTACACAATGCCAAAAATATAATCAAAGAAATGACTGATATAGGAGTTCTTTTTTCTGGGGAATCAAGCTGTTATAAACTTTCATTACCATTTTGGGATAAAAATCATTATTACCACTACCAGAATACCATAAACTTCAGGATATTTATCATGACCTAAAATTTGAACATACCCGCGCCACAGATTTGTTATATCTTTCCATATAACCAGGGAAGAGGTTAAATCTACCCTTTCTTGCACCTTCGGAATTTATATCAATATATTTTCCTGTCAGTGATCCACCTCCTAAAGGGGAATAGGCTAGTAAGCCTATATTGTTATTCTTTGGGTGGCAAACTTCAACAAGATCAACTGCAATTAAATCAGACAAAGAGAAAGGTATAATTAAAAAAAAAATCGTAAAAGCAAGAGACAGGCGTGGTCAAGAATGAGATTTAAGTATTTTGACTAGCAAAATCTTTTCCTTTTTTAGCCTGAAATTGGAAAATCTTGTCACGCTGTCAGAATGTCAATTTTGAACCAGTGGTTTACAAGGCTCGTTTATCTGTTTCATGGTAAGGCTACTCAACTGGAATTCCTCATAATTTTTTTTCTTTAATTCCCAGGCATGCGTTCTAAATTGAAAAGCTCCATGTTATTTTCGGTTCCATCTTGGGAATTGTACTGGTAGGCCAGATGATACAGTACATTTTATAATTGACCATTGCATTATAAGATACTTGGATTTACACCAGCTCTGGGGCCAATACAACAATCTTTCAACGAAATATTTGTACTTTATTTTTGTTGAAGCCAGAGGTGTCAAAAAATGTGATCATACAGAGAGCAGGAAAGAGGTCAATAGAGTAAATGTGACTTTACATGTACATGAGGTGGTGAAATAAACCCTTTGAAGAGCACATTATCAAGTCTTGTCACTTTCTGCTTTTGTTCTAAAGATTCAGATTCATAAAGATTGAAGGACAACACTATTTGGAAGAGAATAGATAATGAACTAGACTCTCATGGCCACATCCTCTTTTGTTTAATTATTCTTCATTGTTGCCTCTTCAATTTTGCATGACAGGTAGCATATTTCCTGGAGAAACATATTGTGTTGGTAGTTAAATAGAACCAAGCCCCTTGCCTATTTTTAACCATTACGTTTAGCAGCCTCCATAAGAATCATGTAAGTAGAGCGATTAGCATATTTAATGATGCAGAAACCAAACCAACCCTTTTTTGGGGCCTGTTCAGGAACAACTTTATATTGCTTCCTAAGGTTGTGCTCTGTTTTTTTGTGGCAAATTATGTGTTTTTTGTTGAAAGATATAGTAGTTACCCACTCGAGCCAGTCTGACAGGTGATGGCAACGAAAATGATATGTCATATGAATGACATAGGATTCATGTCAGATCAGGACTTACTTTCAAAATGACATCTGACAAGCAAACTGTAGCTATTTTGGATACTGACAATCTTTGGAAGCCCTCCTACATTAGCTGCATGGACAAACTCCATCACTCCATAAGAGGTCTCGTTTGACACACCAATGTACCGTACCTAATACATATAAAAATAATTGCTATTACAAATAACTGCCAAAAAACATGCATGACAGAATGCACATCATAATGTGATCAAAACATGATAGGGAAAAGGGAATAGAAGAGAGTATGGGAAAGAGAGAATTTGAGAAAATTAACTTAGATCATCAGTTTTATCCCAAAAACAAAAACCTTTGATCATCAGCCACAGGCTTCTGTTAGAGATAAGCCTAGATATTTCATAAAATTCCTGGCATATGAGCATGCGACTATCTTAACCAAATAGTTTAACAAGCTTATGCAAAAAGCTAACATGGAATCAGTGCATTAAGAAAAACCCTAACTGCCGCAAGATTAGAGACCCTAAAGAAAAAGAGAGTTCTGAGGTTCAAAAGTACAAGTCTTGGCAAAAGATGAAGGCCGTGGCTTGAGGCCTTGGAGACTCATAGAACACATGACCAAACAATAGAATTGGGCCCAAATGATAACTATAATTAAAAAAAGGAAAAATACAATCATTGATTCCTATAGTTTTATTAGATTTTGCTTTCAGTCTTTATAGTTTTTTTCAATTCTTATAGAGACTAAAAACACTAAAACTATAGAGACTTGAGTAACAAATTTTCAATTCTTATAGGGACTAAAAACACTAAAACTATAGAGACTTGAGTAACAAATGTCACCCAATCTTGCTAAAACCATAAGGATTGAAAATACCGAAAAAACTACAATGACTAAAAGCAAAAACTGATGAAATTATAGGGATCAATGATTATGTTTTCCCTAAAAAAAAACCCAATTAAATTTTAGGGGGAGTGTTTTAGGTAAGCCTTGATAGAAGTGGTGTATAAGCTTGTGACAATACTAACCAAATAACTTTAGTCATTTTGGTAAAATGAATACAACCAAGCACAAGCCCATATAGAAAATAAACACCTCCCAATTGTTTACGCAACTTATTTGTAACTAGGGCAGTTAGAACTAACCAACTACTAACTGCCATTAACAAATCAACTTCCTTCTACATATCTCTTCAGCCTAACATAAGTATTTCATCACAGTACAAGTGATGCTAGTAGTAAGGCTAACAAAATAGTTTAATGCACAATTTGTCTTATTTTACAAATCTGAGACAAATAACATAAAAAAGTAGACTAAAACACACGCAATGTGCCTGCGGTTGCACACACACATATACACATCTGTATGCATACACACAAACACAAACACATATACATACATTTGGCATTAAAACAAACCAACTGAAACTAAGATTCACTATAGTTCATTATTTCAGTAATAACATATTTTAAAAGAAAAATTACCCTGCTCTTCCAAATGAAAGTTAACTTTTTTCATCAAGATGCTGTTAAAAGAAAATAGAAATAGAAATCAATCACCTTTCCTTCACTAATAAGCTCTTGAAAAGCTTGCAATTGTTCCACAAATGGAATACTGGGCCTCCATTTTGAAGGGTCATAGTAAGATCCGAACAATCCCACATAGCGATCTGGCCTATAATGAAACAGAACAAAGATCAGCATACTTTCATAAGGCCATTAGCTAAAAAATTCTAATTTAGCCTTCCAAATTATAAGGCAATTTCTCTGGTGCCATCAAACACTTATTTAAGAAAATGTTTGTCGTATGTATTGTAGTCATTAACTACTAATGCTGTGATGTCGTCTATCAATCACGTTGCCATTCATTATGATGTAAATTTAAATAAGCAACAAATGCACTATCCTAATGCTGCATGTTCTAATCAACTGATCTTATTGGACGGAAAATAAAGAAACTAATGCATAAAAATTGAAAGAAAATAGCAGCCAACACAAAAAATTCATGGTCAAAAATACATAATATAGAAATACTGATAAAGAAAAAACAAGCATGACTTAAGCACTTGCTTTCTGTGTACTTACCAGTGAATTTGCAACAAATCAATATAATCAGTGCCAAGTCGCTTGAGGCTTTTCTCAACACTCTCTTTAATGTTTGAAGCATCAACCCGCAAAACTTTTGCACTGTCACGAAGATAGCTCGACCGCTCGGAATAACCACTTACTTTTGTTGCTAAAATAATCTATCCACAAGCAAGGATTGCAATAGTCTTAAACTCTAAATTATTAAGACGAGTAAAAAATCTTCCGAAAGAAAACCCAAATCCAGATCTCAATATTGAATTTGTGACGGCTTTTTGTAAAGGATTGTAACACGTGATTCATATTTTCAATAAATCATTCTATTATCTAATAATTTGCAGAACCTGTTAAAGTGAAATATATGCTGGAAAAATAATAATTACTGTTAAGAGTTACTGTCTAACCTGAAAACGAGTTGTCTCACACAGGAAGTTATCAAGTTATAATGTTTGTAAAAGGCCAGCCCATCTCAGAAAGGCACATAAAAAAATTAATAAGACAGTTGTTAGCTTTGTGCTCAATACCTTGTCACGAGATTGAGACTTCAGCCAACTACCAATATAGAGATCCGTACTTCCTTGAGTCTCTTGCTTTGCTGGAACTGGATACTACAAAACAATGTCTATTTGTTAGTTTGGCCAAAAATGGTGGATTGCAAGACGTTTACAAGTGGAAAAACTACAACAGAAACAAGTTTTTTAACCATAACTGTAACTGTCACCAGATAATCCAACATGGTTGTGTAAAGCAAACAATTCAGTTGCAATGGTGAAAATAGAGGATGCATGGGTTTTCAATTATTATTATTATTATTTTTTTATCCACAGTCAAAGTTCTAACTTTGAGAACAAGACAGCATAAAAGTCTGTCGGTCAGAAGGAGTATATAAGACAACAACGAATGATCATACTTTATCAAAACCATGAATTAGAATAGACCTAAAGGCAGGGAAAAGATCCAAATGCAGGTCAAAGTATCTAAGATGAATCCTTTCCAGATAGGTTATGCCAATGCAAATTATAGAAAAATGTAAAACAGCAAGAGGCTGAGAATGAAGCTGATGGGTTTGTGCATCTGAATTCCTAATCCCCTAAGGAATATGTGTTGTGGACCTTGACAGTGTCATTGATCTCATGATAAATTTTCTATAAAAATGTTGGTAAAGTTTGATCATATGTTCTCAAGGGTTTGGTTAGTATATCTTCCATGTTTCAACAACAACAACGACAACATCAAGTCTTATCCCACTAGGTGAAGTCAGTTATATAGATTGTAAAAGACTATTGTGTTCTATAATTTATCAAGTTTTTAAAAATATTATTAATTAAGAAGTTTCAATCAATAACTTCCAAAAGTTTCTATTTTACCTTCATCTACCCCTCTTGATAGGGCTTAAATATCTATTCCACTCTTTTCATAGGTACCTCCCATAGTCTTCTTTGTACATGTTCAAACCATCTTAAATGATTTTCTACTATTTTTCCTTTAATAGGTATGATGGCCACTTTTTTCAATATACACTCATTTTGAATTTTATCTTTATGTATATGTCTGCACATCCATATCAATATTCTCATCTTTGCTACTCCAACTTTATATTCTTGCTATCTCGTTATAACCCAACATTCATTACCATATAATATTACTAATCTTATAGCAGCTCGATAAAACTTCTCTTTAATTTTATTAAGTACCTTAGGATTGCAAATAACTCCTTTAGCCTTCCTCCAATTTAACCACCAACTTGTATCGTATGTGCAATATCTCCATCAATTTTCTCATTATGTTAAATAATAGCTTTCAATTATCTAAACGTTTTCACTTGAGGTATAATCTAATAACCTAATTTCACTTTCAAATTACTACTTTCTGACCTCTTATCAAAATTACAATATAAATATTTCGCCGTACCCTACTCAAGCGGAAATCTTTTAGCTCCAATGTTCTACTCCATAACTCAAGTTTATAGTTAATCTCCTCTCTTGTCTCTGCAATAAAAATCATATCATCTACACAAAGCATGCATTTGGAGTTTTTCCATTGAATATGCTTATCAAAATATTTAAGATAAGTTAAACAAATAAGAAATCAAAGATGATCCCTCATACATTACAATCCTTATAGGAAAGTCTTTTGTTTCGCTGCCAAATATTCTTATACTAGTTGTTGCCTCCTTATACATATTTTATATAACTCAAATATAGGCAACCTGGACACCCTTCTTTTCCAATGCTTTCCAAAGCACTTCTCTCAGTGTGTGATCATAAAGTTTTTTTCAAATCAATGAAAATCACATGTAAATTTTTACCTTTGCATTGACATTTTTCTATTAATTTTCTTAATAGATAAATTGCTTTTGTAGTTGCTCTACTTGGCATGAAGCCAAATTAATTCTTAGAAATTTTAATTTTCAATCTTAACTCATGCTTAATCACTCTTTCTCACAATTTCATGATATGACTCATAAATTTAATCCCTCTGTAGTTAGCACAATTTTGAATATCCTTTTTATATTTGTAAATAGGAATTAAGTTGCTTCTCCTTCAATCGTCAGGCATTTTCTTCGATTGTAAAATCCTATTAAATAACTTTGCTAACCATCGTACTCCCTTCTTCACCTAAACATTTTCACACTTCAATAAGGATGCAATCAGGTCCATTGACTCTACCATTTGCCATTTTCTTAAAATTTTCCTTTACCTCACAATCGCGTGTCTTTCAATAGAATGACAAATTTTATTCTCCATCAAGCGTTAGTAAATCCTCCAAGTTGTTTTATAAACCCTCTCCATCATTGAAAAATTTTAAAAAGTAGGTCCCACATCTGTCTTTAATATTACCACCTGTGACCAAAATATTTCCTTCATCGTCTTTTATACACCTTACTTGTTCCAAATTTTTCAATTTTCTTTCCTTACTCTTGACAATCTTATAAATTTTTCATTATCTATTCTTTGTCCCAAGATCATTATAAAACCCTTTAAATGCTTTAGAATGAGCTTCCTGCACTGCCTTCTTAATTTCCTTTTTAGCTATATAATACCTTTCTCAATTTTCATTATTATTTCACAAATGAATAGTTTTAAAACACTCTTTCTTGTATTTGATTTTTTCCCGTACACTATTATTCCACCACCACGACTGCTTATCTCTTAGACCAAAACTTTTTTATTCTCCCAAAACTTTTTTTATAACCTTCCTTACCTTCCTAGCCATATCCTCCTCCAAGATGCTAACACTTCTTCGAAACTCCCAAATTCCTTCGACCGAAAGATTCCGCTTGAAAATTTCTCACTTCTCATCTTTTATTTGCCATCACCTAATCCTTGAAGTTACCATTTGTCAATGCTTTTGGTATTTACTCATAATACGTATATCAAGGATAAGGACCTTATGTTGTGTCGTTACAACATTTTCAAGAATCACCATACAATTTTTACAAAGTTTTCTATCCATGTTCCTTGCAAAAAAGAAATCAATCTATAACCTTGAGGCTCCGTTTTTATAACCAATAAGATGCTTATCCTTCTTCTTGAAACAAGTGTTGACAATCTTCAAAATCATACACCAAAGAGAAATCAAGAATAGATTGTCCTTCATTGTTTAGCTTCCCAAAACTAAAACCATCATGTACTCTAGCATAATGACCTCCCTCCCTCCTGACATGACCATTAAAGTCTCCTCCAATAAAGATCTTTTCATTCTGTGATATATGTTGAATGAACCCCTCTAAATCTTCCCAAAATAATTCCTTAAGACTGATTTTTACCCTAGCTTGAAGTGTATAAGTGCTAACAATATTGACAATCTCACGTCCAACAATCATTTTTAAAGAAATAATTTTGTTTTCAATTCTGATAATTTCTATCACGTTCTTCTTTCACTCCTTATCAACAATGATTACGTGTGCTTACTTTTTCAATATACCAAAATTTAAAACTTTGAATATCCTTAGCTTGTTCACTAGGCCATTTAGTTTCTTGCAGGCACAAGATATTAATTTTTCTTTGAATCATAACTCCTACCACCTCCATAGATTTACAATCAACATCCCAACATTCCAAATAACAAATCTAATTTTTCTCATATAGACTAACTTCTTTAACCGCACTGGTCTAGAGTGACGTGGTAGCCTTTGCTTGTTTAACACTACATCCAAGTTCCACTACGGTGGCTCTAACTCACTTGTCACTGCATTCAAGCCATGCAACACATTACTTATGAGCAATGACATAGCATTGGCACAAAAATCTCTACTGTCCATATCCCAAAAAAGTACAATTAATTATGAGCAATGTGAGATTTAACAAAGTTTTATGTTAACTGTTGAATGCCTGACACAACCCTCCTCTTTTATCCGGCTTGGGACCTGCTATATAACATAGGCGAATCTTCCATGTTTGATTCAATTAAAATATCTAAATATAATATGTAGAAAACAACTAAAAGATGAGAAAATATCTTTAAAAAGTACAACGACTTGAGCACAATCTTGGACTCCAATTGAATACAGACGTGTTTTTTTGTGCCGGTGCAAGAACAGATGGAGTAAATGGATATCAAGATTCGAAGAACATACAATTTCAGCAGTATCTAGAGCATTAATTCCATGTTCAAATGCATAACTAAGCATATCATGAGCTTCTTTCTCTGTATTCTGTTCCCCAAATGTCATCTGAAATGTTACATGAGTCAACCATCAACAAATAGACAAGATACCACAAACTATACTGACATCAAACTGATTGCAGGAAAACAGGGGATATGCAAGTTGAAATGCAAAAGGTACTCATATATTACGTGAAAGCAGTCAGAAGCATGGGAGTAGCAGGAGAAAATTAAGAGGGTTGTCTTGGTATGCGAGCCTCACCAAGACGTAGAAATTAAATTAAGAGACTTGTTCAGGGCTGACAACTTCACATCCTTTAAAAAAGAAATTGGGTATTCGAATTCTAACAAGCTTAACCATTTTTTAGAGTTTCTTTTGTCGACATAACCATCAAGGAGTGATGCAGACCCATGTATCTGTGTATGTTCTCAACCAAATAAGAGAAGCATACTCAATGGCAAAAGATATATCATGAAAGACTGAAAGTTTCCGAGCTATAGCATTTGACATTTCTTGAACCAAAAGAATATTCAGCCTTTTCTTTTTCATAGGACAGTAACGCAGGAAAGCATTCTATTACACACAGATTTTGCTCCAAAAGTCAAGTCAAGCAGAAAATGAAACATGAATTTAAGACACCTCGGCAGTGCAGCCCGTTAAGTCGCTATTACCCAGAAGGAACTGTGGAATTTCATGGTAAAGAGCAAAATGAAGCTTTCCCGTCGCTATTCTACTAATTCTGTTCTATGAAAAGTAGTCATACCCACTTGGGGAAAAAAATCAACAATACTTACAGTACCGAGAGTGATTTCACTGATGTTAAGGTCAGAGTCGCCAAGCTTCCTGTACTGCAGTGCATTCTTCTGGCCGAGCGTGGCACGGACAACGGTGTTTGAAGTGGACTTTCGAAACCTCGAAATTCTAGCCTTTAGGGGCCACGGTAATTTCACACGGTGACAAGGGGCAGGAACTTTCTGGCAAGAAGAAGTAGGAATTACAGAGAAGGGCGACGACGCAGCCATGGAAGAGGTTATCCTAGCTCGGCCTTATCGTCCGTCCCCCAGCGATGAACTCTGAACACAATACGTGCCAGGCTTACTCCCTCGTCTCTGGAACATGCGCGTTAATGCGCTTTACAAAAGTGTCAAAGGCTGATATGAGAGCTAAGAGCTACTGATGGTTTAGATTTAATTTAAAATGTTCAAATTTTTATTCCTTCAATTTCAAAATATAAAATATTTTTTAAAAGATTAAATATATTTTTTTCGTTTAAAGATATATTTAATCAAATTTAATTATTTAATAAAGTAATTACTTACTTTTCAATTAACTCTTTCTTTTTATATTTATCCTTATTAAATATTCTATAATAAATATAAAGTCATCATCAATAAGGATATTTTTGAAAAAAAGATAATAATTACATCTTAACGAACTAAAAATGCGTTATATTTTTTAACATTTAACTCATCAAAAAATGCTTTACATTTTTAAACAAAGAGAGTATATTTTTAATATTTTTAGATGTAATCATTATTTTTTAAAAAAGGTACATCTATGAATAAATCACTTTATATTTATTTTAAATTAAAATACTAAATTAAATAGAGGTAAATATAGAAAGATAATGTTAGTTTGAAGATAAGCAACTACTTTATTAAATAGTAAAATTTAATTAAAAATATCTTACATTTTTTAATGAAGGAAGTAATTTTTTGTTTTTTAAAAAATTATTTTAATAAATATAGAATTTAAAATGTGTGACAATTTTTTAATAGTCAGTTTTTTTAAAAAATAATTTTTTATTTAAAAAGAACTTATATTAGAAAAATATAAATGAGTAAATTAGCTCAATAACATCAAAAAATACAATCATCATAAATTATAAATAAACTTTTTGAATATTTTAAAATATGACCCATTTATAAAATCAATTAAATATGATTTTTCTTTTTTATCCTCAAAATAAATATATTACTAAAATACAATGTATCTCTTGTAACTAATATTTAATCGAATGAATTGTGCTTCACAATCATTATTTCATTGTAAAGGAGGAAAGTCTCATGTGTCAATGCTTTTTTTCTCTTTTTCTCTCTATTTTTTCCAATATATTATGAAGCTGAGGTTTGACATTGAAGACTAAACTTCGTCGTTATATTCTACATTTTACATTGTGTAATTCAAGATCCGAATTGAAGTTGTCTTCTATTTTGTTTTTTGAAAGTTGAAGAATATTATCTATCATCGAATTTTTATTTTTTCATTTATCTAGGAAATAGTTTTACTGAATCAATAAATCATTTGTTCATAATCTGTTATTTGTTGTCATTGATCATGAAGTTTGTTTGAATTACTAATAGAAAACATATTAGTCTCTCATTATTCATGATTTTTTATTTTAATATTTTAGGTATTTAATTTTTTATGATAAGTTAAGGTGTTTAAAATTTTTTACGAATCTAGTTTGATCTATCTTAGGCAAATAATTATATTGTTTTCATTTTTTTTTCATGACAGTATATTAATGATATATTTTTGCAAATCGATATAATCAGATAATCAAATATAAACTTATTTATTATTGATATACAATCGTATATAAATGATGTAATACTATCACACATCAGTAACACAAAAAATGTATAATTATTTTTTCAAAACGAATCAAACACAGTCTACAACAAATTCTATAACTTTGTTTCCTCGCCAAAATTCTCCATTCCATCGAGTACCATTGATATCTCATCTCGCATTTGTCTCTTTGTCATGACTGTAGCTCACTCACATTGCTCTTCTTTCTTCTGTCTTTGAGTTTGATCTACTTGTTTCTTTCGTCGTGACTATAACTCACGTTTATCTCTCTCGTTCGCCTGATTTCTCAAATTTTGAGTTTGTTCTAGTATTTGCAAAATGCAGAGTGTTATAATTTTAAAAGGACAGTTTTGTAAATTATATATCAACTAAATATTAAAAAAGTCATTTTAAAAATTTTAAAAAGAATGAACTATTTTTTTTATTTGATCTTATGATATGGGCTATATGTGTAAAAATCTCAATATAAATTTGGACTATAAAAATTAAATTTAGATAGTCTAAAAATTATGAGCTTTTAGTGCTCATTTATATAATAATAAGTTATAAATGAGCATTGAAACTACTTCCAAGTACAACACCATACAAACTATAAATACATGTGGCCTTTTCTTCTTTAAAAAAACTATAAATGTGAAAGCTAACTAGAAATTTTATACGTGATTATTTAATTGGATTATATTTAATTATTATGGGCTCAATTAAAAATAGAATTTTAAAAAATGTCATAGTCTCTTTCACTAAAATTAATAACTATTAATGCTAAATAGAATTCTCTTGCAACAAAAAGGAGTATTCTTTTGTAGATAGGATTTGGAAAAATGATAATAAAATTATTCTGAAACATGTAAATGGCAATTTGGTACCTCAAAATATTATAATTTTTCTGAAGTCTTTAGAGACTTTTCTGTCATTAATAAATTTGTATAAATTATCAAATTATTCTTGTTAAAAATAAATAATTTACAAGTTTTACTTAAACATTCATAACTTTCTTTCTTATATTTGCAACAAAGCAACAATAAATAAGGAATTAACATGCAAAGTTGTGATTTGCTATTGTATTGTTATGAATATAAGAAGAAAAGTTATGAATATTTGAACAAAATTTTTGAATCATTTATTTTCAATATGGACAATTTGATAATTTTTATAAATTCATTAATGATAGAAAAATTCTTAGAGACTTCAAGGGAATTATTGCATTTTGAGAAATTAAATTATCATTTATACATTTTAGAGAGATTTTATTGTTATTTTCACATACGACTTTTTTGGTTTAAGGCCAAAACTTTTGTATACAATTTGGTCTCTCAAAATAACATAATTTCCTTGAAACCCCTAGAGACTTTTCTATCATTAATGAATTTATATAAATTATCAAATTACCCTTGTTAAAAATAAATGATTTACAGGTTTTATTTAAACATTCACAACTTGCCTTCTTATATTCACAACAATGCAAAAGCAAATAAAGAATTAAGATGTGAAGTTGTGATTTGCTATTGCATTGTTGTGAATATAAGAAAGAAAGTTGTAAATATTTAAATAAAACTTGTGAATTATTTATTTTCAACAAGGACAATTTGATAATTTATATAAATTCATTAATGATAAAAAAATTTCCAGGGGCTTCAAAAAAATTATTATATTTGAGGGATTGAATTATTTTTTATACATTTTAAAATAATTTTATTGTCATTTCTGCACAGGACTTTTTAGGATTAAGGCCAAACCTTTTGTATACAATTTCATTAATAGTCTGGCCAAGTATTATGATTTTTCCCTCCATATAGATCTGCATTGAGAATATCATACTTAAATAGTTAAATTAAAAAAAACTAGAGCCAATGCAAACCTATTTATATTCTGTATTGGGCCTTAACTCTAAACAAATGTCGCATGGTTTATCAATAAGACCATAACACATGAAGTAATATATTGTCCAACACCCTTAAAGGTTATTTGGTTGAAGGGGAGAGAAGGAGAGGAATTTTGCCTCCATTCCCTTATTTGGTTTGAAGAAATTTTTCCTCTCCTTCCCTCCAAATTGAGAGGATTGGAAGGGGGTAAAATTTTTCATATCCTAATTAATATGCCCTCTATGATAAATTTAAAAAATGCATATGTACTTTTTCAATATCTCAACACTAATAAAATAAAAATACAATTATTTATATATAATCATTTTTCCTCTTCTCTCCTCTAAAATTAGACAAGGTAATATCAAACATCTTCCGTCTTCTACATTAAAACCCCGACCCTCCCTGCAAACCAAACTCACCCTTAAGGTTTTTCGGTTTGAAGAGGGGAGAGAGGAAGAAAGGGATTTTAATAACGAGAAAGGGAGATAAGAAATTTTAATGGAGAGGGGTGACATCTTATTTGGTTTAGGAGGGGAGGGAAGGGAAGATAATATATATATATATATATATATATAACTTTATTGTTATCTTATTAAAATTGCTTTTTTCTAATAAAATATAGTTATGAATGTTTTTGATATAAAATTATAAATATATAGTTATCCATAGTTCACACACACATATATATTTATACATATTGTCAATAATATATTCAATAATAATTTATTCAAAGTTTATAAAATAAAGGTACAAGTAAGCAGTAAGTTTATTAACATATAATGGAAGAATAGTGAAAATAAAATGAAAGGAGGGGAAACCCCCAAAAAAGTATGATATTCCTCAGCTCAAGTCTATGACTCTCAAATGGTCTTAACAGTGGTAGCCTCATTTGCACCAGGAAAGGGAAAAGCCTTAGCAGCTTCGAACAATGGCTTGAATGGAAAAATCTAATCTCCAACACAAATGATGACCTAAACAGAGGGAGCAACAATGGCGATGCAAGCTAGGAGGAAAGACATAATTTGAATAGAAGGACACATAACAGCAAAGACAAACAAATATTTTTGTTATAATGTAAATATATTAATCCCAACATAATAAAATCATACTCTTCCCCACCTCATCCTCTCGTCCTCCCATTTTGCAGGAGAGGGTTCGGAGGGGAACGGAGCCCTCCCTTTCAATTTTACAATCCAAAACATAAGGAAGGCAGTAAAATCCCTCCCATTCTGTCCCCTTTTTTAAATTAAATACATCCTTAAAAAAGTGAAGATGACTTCCTCCATTTTAAAAGGGGGTTTTAGTGGTGAAAATATTATTTTATTATTTTTTTTGTCTCAACTCTTATTTCTCACAACTCCAAGTTTAGTTGAATACTTGAATATATACTTCTACTCCTAACGTTATAAGCGGCAAAGACTCATCAGTTCTCCCGTGGAATGGTGTCCCTTATACATTAAAATGAAGAATGGCCATCAGCGATAAACTGTGATGTTTTATAGGGAATCACATCACAGCGAAACAGAACAATTGCAAACATTCCAAAACATTCTTTCAGCTAACTTACTCACTTTTCAGAGAAACTGCCACGTCTGCAAACAAAGGCAGCATGAACATATGTGTGTATGAGCTCATTAAGCATTTGACGAATAAGCAACACAAACCTCAGCAACCAGCTATTCTCGTCATTCTATCACATTCCAAGACACAAACCCACTTCTCCACTCGTATAAATTCATCCTTACAGTTATTGTTGGTCCACCTCCACTTTAGCAACATTCGACCTTGTCTCCTTCTTCCCTTCTGGTATAGCCTATCCTTCGTTGGCCCCTTCGCTAATCCTTGCTTATGTTGTTCTTTTCCATGTCGCCTTCGCTCCGTTATAAAGGAACATCGGTTTTTTGTATAATCGATGTTAAAAGGCCATGTTAATTTTCACTTTTTACAGTAATGCAAATTATAAGAAAATGTAATATACATGCACACATATACATACACAAGTATACGTACAATAATACATACCGAATTTTTGCCCATCTTTGAAACCATCATTGTATTAAAAAAATTAAAATTAATAAATAAGGGTAAAACAGGAAAAATGTTAATAAATGTTCTTTGGATTTTCACAAAGATTTGTAAAATAAAACAAAAAAAATTTTGTATCATCATTTAATTGGCCTATCTCACCAATGCAGATATGCTTATTGTTTGAATTTCTTCCATTAATATTGCCCATATCTTCCTTTGATAAGTTGGCATTGCAGTTAAAAAGAAATAGATAAACTTGATTCCAGTGATCGAAGGGATATATTTATTTCTCTCCCAGTAAATGAATTGTAAAGTTAAGAAAGAATTATTCGGATTGGAATAAAATCCAATACCATTTTATAAGTTTTCATTAATTCTGAATGAAATTATTATTTTTTATTTGGGGGGGGGGAATTCTGAATGAAATTCAACTTTTCAATGTCCGTGGGAAAAATAGACTGAACTGGGAACGATATTACTATCTTCAATGCATGATTATCTTGTGCAAAAAAAAAAAAGCAAGATTATCATAGTTAAAGCATAAGACAATATATTATATATGTGAAATAAAACAGACCCTCTCGATCCAAGTATTTCTAATTATTAAATAATTCTAGAATATAGGACAATTATATTATTTGAATGTGGACTTTAAAATTAAATACTAATAAGTATTCTGAGTAAAAATTATCCATTCTGCTAAAGGATCAAGTCCCAAAACTAACTTATTTTATATAGAAATTAATTAGTACAGAACTTCTTTTTTTTTAGTTTTTGGCCAAAGCACAGAACTTTTATTCAATTAATTATTATACTAATTAATTAATATGTACCAAAGAATGGTATGATTTTGGAAAAAGTAATCATATTTAATTGAATAATATTATACTTTTTTCATTAAAAAATATAAAGTATTGTTAACCAAATCTCACCCCAATAAAGTAGTTAACTACTTTTAAACTAACCATATCTTTTCATATTTATTTTTATTAAATATTTTATAATAAATATAAAGTCACTATCAATAAGGTATTTTAAAAAATGATTATTTTTTGAAAAACTAAAAATATTTTATATTTTTAATCATCTAACTCCTTAAAAAATACTTTATAATTTTGAATCGGGAGAGTATTAGTTTATAAAACCATTTAGAATATATGACTTATTTCACATGTTCATAAAGACTTGTTCTAATTCAAAGATGAAAATAACAGGTCAGCAGTTTTGGTGTCGATTCCCCTGACCATGAATGTCCAAACTCATCATACCATCTTCTCCCATTAATACATTCGTCAGATTCTCTAACACCCTGGAAGGGAGAAGCTTCCAAAACGCAAACTTAAAACTTCAACCTCCATCATTATAGCATGCATGGCAGATAAATGCCACATATACAGCAGAATAAAACCATGTGTTTGCGAACTAGCAGTATCGCAGCCATGCAGCTAATAAGAACCCTACAAAGACCTCACAACACTCGAATAATGCCTCAAGGGTCAAGTCCCGAAACCATAACAATTCTTACCTACCCAACAGATGCTCAGGTAGATAATTTTGCTTGCAGATTCAACATTGATTTCTGAAATTTAGAGGGTGTCGGGATTAAAGACTCTCATCATTGCAAATTTGCTATAGTACACGTATCAATAAATACTGGTCAGGTGGCAGCGGTCCTCAATCATTCTCTTGTGCCAAATTTACGCACTTTTTAAAGAAACTGCCACGTCTGCAATCAGAAGCAGCACGTATATGTGTGCGTGTGTGAGCTCACTAAGAATTTGCAGCCATGCGACGAATAAGCAACACAAACCTCAGCAACCAGCAATTCTCGTCATTCTATCACATTCCAAGACACAATCCCACTTTTGCACACGTATAAATTCATCCTTACAGTTATTGTTGGTCCACCTCCACTTCAGCAACATTCGACCTTGCCTCCTTCTTCCCTCCCTTCTGGTATGGCCTATACTTCGCTGGTTTCGCTAATCCTTGCTTATGTTGTTCTTTTCCATGGCGGCCTCGCTTACCCTACCGAGTGTGACTTTGAGAACCTGACCACACTCGAACCCACCAAGCAAGTCGAGTCCGAAGGGGGTGTGACTGAGTATTGGGACTCCAACAATAGGCAGTTTCAATGTGTTGGCGTGGCTGCCCTTCGCTATACCATCAAACCCAAAGGCTTATTGTTGCCTCTCTACATCAACGCCCCAAGGGTCCAGTACGTACTCCAAGGCATGTATTCTCCATTTCCTTTTCACTTTTTAAGAATTTTACGATCAAAATTCTGTAACTTATTACAGAAAAAGATGATGAACCCTATTTTTGCGTGACCATGTGTCCTATGGAATATTGCAGGAACGGGTATCTTGGAAACAGTGATATCAGGTTGTCGTCAAACGTTTCGAGAAGAATCATCTGAAGGAGACATGCACCAGAAGATCCATGTTACAAGAGAGGGTGATGTTATCGTCGTACCAGCTGGTGCTGCTCAGTGGATTTACAACACTGGAGAAACTGATCTGGTTCTCTTTTCACTCATAGACTCCGCCAACGGGGACAACCAGTTGGACCTCAAAGTCAGGGTAAGCTCTTATATTGTATCTACGCACTAACCAAAAACACTAGCAAAATCCGGAAAGTTCATTTCCACAAGTCCCTTTGTAGCTGATATTCTTCATCCATCCACAGAAATTCTTCCTCGCCGGAAACCCAAAAGAGGAACCCAAAGGTATGGGAGAAGGCCATGGAACCAATGTGTTCAGTGGGATGGCACACGAGATGGTGGAAGAGTCACTCGACGTTAATGATGAAATAGCGACGAAGGTGCAGGGTCTGGATGATCCAAGAGGCTCCATCGTCACAGTTAAAGTGGGGCTTGACATATTAAGCCCAGTTCAAGAAGAAGAACAACAACAGCGAGAACGAGGAGAAGGGAGACAGAAACTTCGAGGTGTTGAGAGAGCGAATGGGTTAGAGGAAAATATATGTACTCTGAGACTCGTTCACCAACTAGCTGAAGCCACAGATGCAGATAAATACAATCCACGAGCTGGTTACTTGACTGGCCTTAACACTCCCAACCTTCCTGTACTTAAATACGTCCGACTTGGCGTTGATCGAGGCGTCCTCTATAAGGTAACATCCTCCAACAACCATATCTGATATGTACAAGACATTTATAGCTTGCTGACTGGAGGTGCACCCGCACGATCTTTTGGCTAATGACTCGCAGAACGCGATGATGGTGCCACACCACAACTTGAACTGTCACTCGGTGATATACGGGACAGAGGGTAGCAGCTGGATTCAGGTGGTGGCGGAGAACGGCGTGAAAGTGTTCGACGGCGAGGTGAGGAAGGGGCAGATTCTGATAGTGCCACAGCACTTTGTGGTGGTGAAGAAGGCAGGAGGTGAAGGGTTTGGTTGGATAGCAGTGAAAACAAATGACAACCCAATGATGAACGCTCTTGCAGGAGAGCTGTCGCTGATCAGGAGCATGCCAGAAGCTGTGTTGATGCACTCTTATCTTCTTAGCAGAGAGCAAGTGAAAGAGTTGAAGAAGAGAAGGGAACTCACTCTGTTAAGCCCAAGGGTGGAGCCAGAAGCGAGTTTATATTACTGAACCTTAAGTTTGATTTAGTGTTAAAGTTTGCATGTGAGGAATAAGGCATTAAAGTCCTAGCTAGCTAGCTGGATATGTCGCTAATGGAATCTAAGCTGCTTGTTTAGTTTGTCGCTGCTGATAGCAGCTTTTTGCATATTGTATATATATTGTAAGAATGTACGCAGAAGTTGGATTCAGTTAATGAGTGTTCTAGTGATTACTTGCTAGAGAGGCTGGATTTTAAGCCCGATAAAGGTATCTGCTGCTTAGCTTCAGAGTTGTGAACCTTTGCGTTTATTCAATATTTTCTCAATTTCTCGTTCACCTGTATTTGAAGTGACAACATCATTGGACAACCGCTGTAGCAAAATATAGTTTTTAAACCCACATATTTAAATCGATTAATACTCCAACGGTTTGGAAATGAGGGGTGATGTCATTCTCATAAATAACAATGAAGATGAGATTGTTTATAGACTGGTTATAAAAGGAATCGGTTTAGAATTTAATATGTAAATCAATTATAAATTATAACTTGTTTAGATATTTATATTTATATTTTAATATTTTTTATTTTGTACAGGTATCTTAAGAGGGATAACCAGTTTAAATAATAA
The DNA here is from genome assembly GCF_029017545.1 of Prosopis cineraria. Classification (NCBI taxonomy): domain Eukaryota; kingdom Viridiplantae; phylum Streptophyta; class Magnoliopsida; order Fabales; family Fabaceae; genus Prosopis; species Prosopis cineraria. The sequence continues at coordinate 4,989,604 of NW_026555335.1, forward strand.
TTTATAATTTTTAAAAATAATTATTTTAATATATCTAAATTGACTATTCTTTGTGACCGGTTTAGATATGTTTTTTTTTTTAAAATATCTATTAGTTCTTGTTCTCATTGTTGAAGGTGTTGAAACTATACCTCATTCATCCCCCCTGCTCTAAACAATCCAGAATCACCCCCAAGCACCTTTAATCAGTCATTACCACTTGAAATTAGTTCTTCTCCTTGTTCTCTATTAGTGTTTGAACCAAGAGTTAGTTCTCGTCGTCGTGTTCTTCATCTTCTTCCTCCATTCTTTGTTTTTGAGCTCGATTGAAATGAGAAGCTTGAAACCTGAAATCAAATCCTCGTGCTCATGTGATTCATGCGCCCTAGCTTGCCGAAGCATTTTTTTTTATTTTCGCTTTTTAATTTTTTAATTTTGCAAAAATGTGTTATGTGGATTTTACCTACTGATCCTTCTTCATTGTCAGAGCTATCGAACCTCCTTCCTCCTCCCTCATTTCGTCTGTTCGTGGGTGGTGAAGCACAAAAGAGCTCAGTTGTTATTTTTGGAGGTTCAATTCTGAGTTTCTTCCCATGTTTAATGCCACAAGCTTCCTCTCCTTCCTTTCTGCTATTGTGATTTGAGGTGAGGAATTTTGAACTCTCTTTTCATTATGCTAAGATGATGATGGTTTTCTTGTGCTGTCATGGATGCTAAGTTTGAAAGGGAACTTGATTTAAGTTGAAACTTTTGGTATAAAGAACAAGAGTGATGCACGCAAAAACCAATGGATACCACAAGTGTATAGGTCATAAATGTAGATAATGACAAATCAAAATCAATCCCATTGAGAATTAAGTAAAGCAACAAATAGGCATTAGATTTTCAATTTCATTCAAGTTAAGCAAGCAACTTATAATGGTAAATGGTTCAATAAAAACAAGAAAAATGTATAATAAGAAACTAAGATTTGAAGAATTCTAAAATCAAAAAAATAATTAGGAAAGCACCATAGATTTTTAACCCCTCATTTGCTCTATTGCACTTATCTTACTAATTTAAATGATTTTAATTTTAGTTTTAAAGGTTGGAACACTAAAATTAATTTTGAATATCTTTTGAATAACTAAAATCCTCCTTAATTTCAACCCAACAATTCCATGTCAAAATTAAATTAAGAGCACTAAGTACAAATTCATTCTAATCACTTAGATTCTTTAGGTACATTTCAACCCTAGAGGCAAATTAATTATAATTAACCCTAAGCATTCAATTCTAATGGTCCAAATAGAAATTTCTTTCTCAAGTACATTCTATTCCTCCAAATAATCACTTAATGGTGGCCAATTATCAAGAAACACAAAACTAAACTAGAATTAAAACATAAAACATAATGATCACAAAATAATCAGTAAATCAAGATACAACTAGAGCAAATAAGTTTATAGGACTCTCAAGTATCAAAGTGAAGGAAAGAGCTGATCATAATGGGTCAAAATCATATACATAGGAGAATGAAAGAGAAGACTGAAGGAAAACTCAATGAAAATGAATATGCTGATAAGTAATCTTGCTCCCAAGCTTCAGAATCGCCCAAGCTCTCTAAAATCGCCTTCGAAGTTTCAAAGAACGTAAAAAATGAAGCCTCTCTTGAAAAACCCTACTTTCCCTCTTGTATTAGACAAAAAAATTGAAACCGTGCATCCTGATCACTACCACGGAGAAGGACATACTTGACGCCTCATAGTTGACGTTTATTTGACAAAAACAATAAATAAATGGAGAATAATTGACAGTTATTCGTAAACAACCGTCAAATATATTAACTCATACTTGAAGGTTATTTACTAGTAATTTTTATAAATTGACTATCTAGATGTACTCTAGACAAAACAAATCCAATTTTAAATTTTTTATTTTAATAAATATAAAATAAAAATAAAAATTTTAAATCCAGACCTTGCAAATAAAAATTTAATATTGAATCTGAATTGTCCATAATACATCAAGATAGTAAATTCATAAAAATTATAAAATTAAATTAAATCAGTACTATTTTAGATTGATGATGAATATAGTTATAAAAAAAATTATAAATTTTTATTTTTATAAAATTAAAATTGAAAAAACTGGGTTCGGATTTTCTCCTGGGTGCTGAGCACCGAAGACGGATCCGTGATTGAAGGGATATATTTATTTCTCCCCCAGTGAGTGAATTGTAAAGTTAAAAAGGAATGATTCGGATTGGAATAAAATTCAATACCATTTTTTAAGTTTTCATTTATTCTGAATGAAATTCTTTTTTCTTTTTTTTTTTGGGAGGGAGGGGGCCCAGATTCTGAATGAAATTCAACGTTTCAATATCCGGGGAAAAATTAGACTGAATTGCGAACGATATTACTATCTTCAATGCACGATTATCTTTGTTAAAGCATCAGACAGTATATTATATATGTGAAATAAAACAAAGCCTCTCGATCGGAATATTTCTAGTCATTAAATATTCTAGAATATAGAACAATTATATTATTTGAATGTGGACTTTAAAATTAAATAATAAGTATTCTGAGTAAAAATTATCCATTCTGCTAAAGGATCAAGTCCCAAAACTAACTTATTTTATATAGAAATTAATTAGCACATAACTTTTTTTTTTCCAGTTTTTGGCAAAAGCACAGAACTTTTATTCAATTAATTATTATACTAATTAATTAATATGTACAAAAGAATGGTATGATTTTGGAAAAAGTAATCATATTTAATTGAATAATATTATATTAGTTTATAAAACCGTTTAGAATATATGACTTATTTTATATGTTCATAAAGACTTGTTCTAATTCAAAGATGAAAATAACAGGTCAGCAGTTTTGGTATCGATTCCCCTGAACCATGAATGTCCAAACTCATCATACCATCTTCTCCCATTAATACATTCGTCAGATTCTCCAACACTCTGGAAGGGAGAAGCTTCCAAAACGCAAACTTAAAACTTCAACCTCCATCATTATAGCATGCATGGCAGATAAATGCCACATATACAGCAGAATAAAACCATGTGTTTGCGACCTAGCAGTATCGCAGCCATGCAGCTAATAAGCACCCTACAAAGACCTCACAACACTCGAATAACGCCTCAAGAGTCAAGTCCCGAAACCATAATAATTCTTACCTACCCGGCAGATGCTCAGCGATGCCCACGAAAATTATGAGATACTGTAAATGTGTGGGTGGCAATTGAAGCTAGTAATAAATTAAAATTAATTTTTTAAAAAATTAATTAAAATGATAATTAGATATTAAATTTTTAAATTTATTTACGTTAACAATTAAAATAAAAATATTAAAAATAATTAATTAAAATAATTTTTAATCCACAAACAAGCTAAAGTCAATTAAGAGAAGAATGTTCTAGAGTCCTAATTATCTATTTGCTTCCTAACCCTCTTATTACCACTCTAATTGTCTTGAAACTCAATTTTGATAATATAAAAATCTAACTTAATCCAAAGTATCTTTCAATTATTAAGGACACTAATTAATTCAATTAATGCAAAATATTACCTTAATTAATTAATTAATTGGATTAGAGACCCTAACTCATGAGGATTACCTGGGTCCATTAGATACATTCCTGTTCTAATAGCAAATTAGCTAAACAAATCCTAAGCAACTAATTCTCAAGGTTTAATTTGAGTTTTCTCTTCCAAGGTTTAATCCAAATGTTCAAATCTCACCTCGTGATATCTAAACACTAAACAAGAACAAGTAATCAAAACTTTATTTTTAACAACTAAATAGTAAATTAAAGATTATTTAAACAAATAGGTTCATAGTCTTCTAGAACAAGAAGATTTGGCTACACATAGCTGATATAAAAACTGTAACAACAAAGAAAAGGTTTGAATCCATCAACATAAAGAAAAAGAAGAAGAGAAAACACTGATAAAATGAGATAGAATGAATACTTGCTCCACTTCTTCTTGATCCCAAACTTCAAGACTCTTCCTCTTACTCTTCTAGGGTTTTCTCCAGTTGCAATAGCTAAAAGATCCATTATCCAATCCAAAAAAATGAGTTGTATCAGGTAATTTCACACAAAAAAAGAAACTACATTTTTGTCTAGTGCCATGGCACTCCTTTTGTGGTGCCATGACACCAATGGACAATTCTGAAGAAATATCTAACAGTGTGTAGGAACTTCTACCTTTGTTTCTTGAAATTAGAACTACCTTTTTCTTGTCTTCTTTATCTTTCTTGTTTTAATGTTGTCATGCCCCACTTGTCCATAATTAATAAATGAGTAGAATATATGCTTACTTCAATTTCCATCATTTTAAACAATTTCTTAAGAAAATATTACAATCAATCCACATGAGGCACTTAGTTAATTTCTTTTATAAAAACAAGAAAATATTTATCTTTTTCATGGATGACTTCCAAAATATAATCAAAAGCATGTTAATTATAACACAAAATAGAAAGTCATCACTTAAGTAGATAATTTTGCTTGCTGATTCAACATTGATTTCTGAAAGTTAGAGGGTGTCGGGATTAAAGACTCTCATCATTGCAAAGTTGCAATAATGCACATATCAATAAATACTGGTCAGGTGGTAGCGGTCCTCGCTCATTCTCTTGAGCATATATGCACTACTGTTACCGTTTGATGAGCTTATTGCGCTGTTTTTAATTTCCTCTCATCATGGCAGACATGGCTTGCTCATCGTTTCTTTTCCTGAGCCTTGCCTTGCTAGTTATAACTCAAAGTTGTTCAAGGTTGGCCGGTGAAGAAACAGGGGAGGTTCAATACAGAAAGTGCAGCCTGGAGAGGCTAAGCGTTCTGGAACCCAGCACGGTGGTTGAATCGGAAGGTGGGAAGATAGAGTACTGGGATGACCACAATGAGCAGCTTCGTTGTGCTGGTGTGACCCTAGTCCGATACACCATTAGACCTATGGGCTTGCTTTTGCCTTTCTACACCAATGTTCCCAGGATTCACTACGTACTCAAAGGTCTCATCACTCTCGTGCCTGATCTTCCTTCTTGTGGATTTTTCAAAAGACGGTCATAATGTGATTACATAACGATTACATGAGCTACTGCTGTTTTGTCATTTTGTCTGTGTTTGTGTTCTCTGCAATTACCATTGCAGCTGAGCATAGTTCTCACAGCCATTTCGTAATTAATCATTGTGATCTTGGATTTTTTGTTTTGTGGTAAACTTAATAATAATGAGTAATGTAGGGAAGGGTGCCTATGAAACGATAGTAGCTGGTTGTAGGGCATCGTATGGGTCCCGATCAGACGAACACCAAAAGGTCAATGCCATACGGCAAGATGACGTCGTAGCCGTGCCGTCCAGCTCGGCTCAGTGGATTTACAACACCGGCGACTCCGACGACCTTGTCTTGTTCTCACTCATCTACACTGACAACGAAATGAATCAGCTCGATCTCACCTTTCGGGTACCCCATAGAATATTTTAATTTTCATATTAACTTAGATAACACAGACAGCATAACAAAACTTGCTAAGTATTCAAAGATCGATTCATTTGGTAGATTCTGGTGCTTTTTAATCCAGTTAATTTTGCTTTTTGAATAAATATATTCTTGCGAATTCTTGCGCGTCAAAATCAGGGTTGAAATTTTATATTTGATATGAAATATCAAATTGAATAAACATTATTGATGGATCCTGAAAAGATAAGAATCTTTATGATCCATTGACAGGTCTCTTTCTGTTCATCAAAAAACTAACAATGATTACTTATCATGCTTGAGTTTAATAGCTATGCAGGAAAGGTTTGGTTTTTTGAATTTGGGTGTTTATATATGATTCGACAAATTACAGAGTTTCTTCCTTGGAGGGAACCCACAAGAAGAGCCAAAAAGCGGTAACCAGAGCAAGAGCTGGGGCAGGAACCACCAAAAGTGGCAGAAGGAAGCGGAGACGTCAGGCGGCGGAAACCTATTCAGCGGGTTGGCGAAGGAGACGGTGGCCGAATCTTTCAACATAGACACTGAGCTCGCAGACAAGGTTCAGGGCATTAAGGATTCAAGAGGTCCGATCATCTTGGTTGAGCATGGCATTAGGTGGCTGTCCCCAGAACAAGAAGAAGAACAACAACCCGAAGCAGAGAAGGAGGAGGAAGAGAGAAGAAAAAGACGAGGTCATGGTGGAAAAACCACAAACGGAGTGGACGAAACATTGTGTTCTCTTGCATATGTACATCCACTAGGTGAGCCAAGAATGCACGCTGATAAATATAACCCACGTGGAGGCCACCTCACTAGCCTTAACACTCCCAACATGCCTATCCTCGAGTACCTCCGACTTGGCGTGGACCGTGGTGTCCTCTACAAGGTAAAATTATTCACATATAACAAAGCGTAGTGAACGCAAACAAGAAACTGATTAATTAATTAATTATGAATGTTTTGGACGACGCAGGATGCTATCATGGTGCCTCACTACAATGTAAACTGTCACGCGGTGATATACTGCACGAGGGGGGGCGGGTGGATCCAGGTGGTGGGGGAGAATGGACGGAGGTTTTTCGACGGAGAGGTGAGGGAGGGTCAGGTGTTGGTGGTCCCACAGCACTACGTGGTGGTGAAGAAAGGCGGGGCCCACGCATTTGACTGGGTGGCCATTAAAACCAGCGATAACCCAATGATCAACCCGCTGGCCGGAGAGCTGTCCTTGGTCCACGCCACGCCGGACGCTGTTCTGATGAACTCGTTTCGGATGAGCAGGGAGGAAGTGATGCGTTTGAAGAACACTAGAAAAGAACTCACTTTCATCAGCCCACTCCCTAGTGTGTTTATGTACAGTAAGGAATAAAGCTACAATGGAGTACGTACTTCTGAGGCTAGCCAATCTATAGTTTGCTGTGTACTTCGTGTTTGTCCCACTAATTAACTTGTTAGCTGCTTATGTAGCTGCTTGAATAAAAAGTGTATCTTTTAAAGGGGCTTGATTAACTTCCTATCCTCCTCTAATATATAAAGATATTGTCGTAGTAATGTCTTTCCGGTATTAATTGTTGGGCTGTCCATTGTAGTTATATATAATTAAGAGAATGTAATAATACCATAATGTCTTACCGGCTGAGATTACCATTAAAATATATAGAACATATAATTCGGTCAGTCAGTTTGAGTTTTAATGACAATATGCCTACAGACTTCGATGCATAAAGCACTAATAACCATTACTGAGATAAGTTCCATCAGTATCCAGCATGTGTCAAACTCAGAGCGCTCGCAAATATGATACATTATAACATTACACCCCACCTATACCCCACTAACGTATTATATGGATTATGGATTTACGTCTCTCTTATTTTCCTTACTTTATAGATAGCCAGAGCGAATAAAGCTCGAAGTAGCTAGTCATGACTAGCTAGTAGATGATAGCTGAGACCTGCGATGGTGATAATAAAAGAGGAGCTCATCTCTCGGGGGTAAGGAATCCTTAATAATGGGGTGATTGAGAAAATTGGCAGTCCAAGCAACAATATCCGGAAATTTCAGAGGGCCTAAAAATTGAAAGGACCCGACTTGTTCCCAAACAGGGAGCCAGTAGAAGATCCAACCCAGTGCGATGTCCAAGTAGCCTATGTTGTCCCCTCCAAAGAATTTCTTACCTCCAATCTCATCCTCAAGTTTCTGCATCGATTCCCTTCCTACCTGCAACGCACTTTCCTTTTCGTCCCCACTGAAGCACATAGCGATCCACGCGGATTCCAGAATCTGTTAGCAAAATTCAGAATCATGAAGGAAGCTACTCCAGATTCAAACCAAAACAATTTCAGCAGAAACTGTTACTTAAAGATGTTGAGGCAAAGAACTGAGTTTTCAATTTCACCTTTTCTTCAGCAAACTGAGACCAAAAGCGAGCGAGAGCTTTCTGGTAAGGCTGAGGAGGGAGCAACGGACAGTGAATCCAAGTTTCGTCGATGTATTCAAGGATGAGGGATGATTCGATGAGTGGTTTGTGGTGATGAAGCAGAACCGGGACCTTCTTGTGAACCGGATTCAGCTTTAGAAGAAGGCTACTTTTGTTGAAGATATCTTCTTCTATGTATTCGTACTCGACGCCCTTCAGCTTCAGAGCCCACTCTACCCTCCTCCCAAACAGGCTCGCCCAGAAGCTCACTACCTTCACATCTTCTTCCCTTCCCATTACCGCTTTCTCTGCATCCCTTTGAGTCTCTCTGTAATTCACAGTTTATATAATTATTATGTTAATAATTTAATGAACGGCGCAGATGACCCATTGACCGTTGGGTTGTCTTTTTTTTTTTTTTTTTTTACTTTTCGGAAATTTCCTTCTCAATAATCAACTAATTTTATTTTCATTTCAGCTTAAAATGATTTCTCATGTTTAAATTAATTTTTAAATATTTTTAATATTATATTATTAATATAAAAATTTTTAATATTAAATCTGAATTATTTAAAATATATTTAAATAATTAATTTATAAATATTAAATAACATTATTTAAGTTATATTTAAATTGCTTAGAGTATATTTGGATAGTTAAATTATAAAATTATAAAATTTCTCAGTATTAAATTAAACTGTTTAAATTAAATTTATACTAACTAGATTGATAATTAACAGACTTATTAAAATCTTTTATATCTTTTATAAATTTTATTTTAATAAATATATCATTAAATATATTTAAAAAATTATTTTCAATGATCAGCAAAGATCATTTTAGGCTAAAAATAAAATATCAAGATTGCTCCTAATTTGATGAGCACTGAACGTGAACACTGCTTGCTTGATTATTTATTTACCAAAAAAAAAATTAGATGGAAGAAAACTATGTTAGTAAGTTGAGAAGATATTTCTTTTCATTTTTTCCTTTTTAATAAGATATTTTTATTAAAAAAATATGAAATAAATGATTGCTTTATAAAATGTTAATGATAAATTCTATAAAGATAATAATAAATGTACTCCTTTTGATCACAAAGTACCTGTAATTATGTCATCAAAATTAAAAGGATGTTATTAAATTATTAATTTTATATACTCCCTCTGTTGAAAAATGCAATGCATTTTTTAAAAAATTAAATGTTTAAAAATGTGAGATATTTTTAATCTTTTGAGATATAATTATTATTTTTTTTTAAAACTGCCCCTATTGATAGTAACTTTATATTTATTATAGATTGTTTAATAAAGATGAATGTAAAAAGATAGGGTTAATTGAAAAGTAAGTAACTACTTTATTGGAGAGTGAGATTTGATTAAGAATACCTTATATTTTTGAACGGAAAGAGTAAAAATAATAAATTTTTATTTTATTCACGTTTGAATTTTTTTTTAATTTTCACTGCATTGCCTCTCATAAAATCGTAGTTGCTAAATTTAAATAGAAATAATATTAAAAAAATATAATTCACGCCTCATCAAATATCATATATTAAGAATAATATATCTTGTTCTAAAAATGTCTATGTCTCATATAAGGATACATGGGCTGGTAAAAAAAAAAGGATAAACGGGAGTAGATAAAAAAAAATGTTTACTTTTTTCTTCACAAATCATAACAAAATTACTCAAAAAAAAAAAATATTTTCATTAAAAAATATAAGATAATTTTAATTAAATTTTGCCCCAATTAACTAATTAGCTAACTTTATTCAAACTAAAATTATATTTTATATTTATTTTTATTTAATAAGATATTTCATTTAGAAATAAATATAAAATTATTTACTTATTAAAAATATTTTTTACAAATATGTTATATTTTATGATAAAGGTGCAAATTTAGTTATCAACTATTTTTTTAAGAACACTGAGTAGTTTATATTATGAGATAGTATAAAATAAATTACTAACTTTAAAAAACAGAGTATTTAGCACCTACCTTTAATTTCACTTGATAGGCATTATGTCACGGATGATATTTCCGTGACCGTGTAAAGACCAAGATAATGAACGGTCCGCTGGTTAGCCTCGCACAATATGGGTAAAGGGGGCGACATTAGCATTGGGGGTGTTCTGCCTCAGTCTTCGGACTGTGTGCACAACTGGTCGGGGGCTAGTGCCGCCTCCCTGATGAGCCCATGGCAGGGCGAAACCAGTGTGATCCGTACGTGGTAAGGCTTGTCCTGAGGATTATGGGGTCCTCCAGGACGCCGCACGGGCGCCGTGTGCTGCGCCAGACTCTCAGCCCGTGACAGAGTGGTATCAGAGCAAGACGTACTTTACTGTCGTGTGCGCGTGGGGTCCCACGTTGGGACTGGTCGGCCTCGGCACCGCTCCAGAAAGGCCTCCGAGCAGGTGGGTCCAAAAGTGGGGACTCGGGCGGGAAGGTTGGCCGTTGTCGACTCCACTCCTGTTGGCTCGCGGGTGCGAGTGGGTCCGAAGAGTGCAGGACTCGGGTGGCCACTCAGCAAGTAAGCTGATGTGTTTGTGGCAGTACTGTACGTACGATCCTTGGGCGGAGTCGTTCTCCCCTAGCACGAGGGCGTGCTAGATTGGGTGTGGGAGAATGTCACGGATGATATTTCCGTGACCGTGTAAAGACCAAGATAATGAACGGTCCGCTGGTTAGCCTCGCACAATATGGGTAAAGGGGGCGACATTAGCATTGGGGGTGTTCTGCCTCAGTCTTCGGACTGTGTGCACAACTGGTCGGGGGCTAGTGCCGCCTCCCTGATGAGCCTATGGCAGGGCGAAACCAGTGTGATCCGTACGTGGTAAGGCTTGTCTTGAGGATTATGGGGTCCTCCAGGACGCCGCATGGGCGCCGTGTGCTGCGCCAGACTCTCAGCCCGTGACAATTAGCTCCCTATATGAGCCTACCTTTGATTGAAAATTGATATATGGCACTCTACCTCAACATAAGATAAAGGTGTAAATTTAATCATAAATTATTTTTTCGAGAAGCATTAGGTAGCTTTTACTATCGGGTGGTATAAAAGAAATTATTAACTATAAAAAAATAAACAATGTAACATCTTCCCATTAATTTTGGCCAAATATAATTTATTTTCTTAAAAACCTACAACATGTTAAGCCCTCTAATGCTCTTACATTCATTCTTAATCTTATATTAAGAAGCAGAGGTTTAAAAAGTTATTATTTAATTATATTTACGAGGATAGCGCCAACGAAGTAGAAGAAGAAGAGGAAGAATACAAAGTTTCATTTAAATATACGCAATTCAAGTGAAGTAGCAGTTTGAATTATAATACTATTACGTGTGGAAGAAACTTGATTCAATTGCTTCATTTTATATAAAAATAATGCATGACTGAATTTATGATGCTACTATAGGTGCATAAATAATTAGTGGCTAAATTAAGTTTGAAGCAAGCTTCTTCCACGTGTAATAACATCACAACACAAATTGCTGCTTCGCTTGAATTGCCACAAAGATTCAAACGAAACTTTTTTCTACTTCCTTTTGCTCTTCTACTTCACTGGTGTCGTCCTCGTGCATGTCTTCAAATAAGAATTCTTTGAGCTTCTCTTTTCTCAAGCTGAGACCAAGAATGAAGGTAAAAAAATTAAAAAGATTGATATGTTGTGAATTTCATAAGTATAAAAATAAATGACGTTTGATGAAAATTAATAAGAAGGTACTATACAATCCATTTTTAATAGTTGATAATTTTTTTTGTATCATCTTACGATAAAAGTTACTTAGTGATCCTTAAAAAATAATTCATAATTAAATTTGCATTTTTACCCTAAAAAATAATTATTTGTTGAGGTGGGGTGTCATGTGTTATTTTTTAATCAAAATTTTGTAGGCTCACTTGGAAAGCTAACATTTATCAAGTGAAATTAACAGTAAATGTTAGATATTTTATTTTTAAAAATTAAGAATTTATCTCATATCATTTATAATATAAGTTACTTAGTATTTTTTTAAAAATATTTGATAGCTAATTTTCAACCTCCATCCTATTTTTAAAAATTCAGTCTCTTAAAAATTGTCCCGAGAGTTGAGAGTACACTTTGCCCTTTTTAACAATCCAATCATTTTTTTCCCGCTCCTCAAATTTCGCGGCAAACGGTGCCGTGTTGCTTCAGTGGAGAGGCAGTGGAGGAGAACGCATTAGAAACAATCTGACTATCGTGGTCCGATTTCTGCCAGCTAGATTCCCTGCACATGATTACCCTCCCTTCCCTGAAGTCGAAATCCCACAGCAAAACGGCGGTAACGGCAATCAGTCTTTTTCCGAAAGCTAAAGGTATCGTTTTTCCAATTCACGGCTGAATGGCTATTGCCAATCTTCTTACTGGAGAGGTGAGAATGTATTTCCAGTTCAAGTCTTTTCTTCTTGATCTTTCATTGGTTTCCTTGAAACTGGATATCTGTCCGTTTCTTGAATTTTACATTCGAGACTTGCGAGTGTAGTTGGCAAATATTTCTCCTCTTTTTTTTTCTTGCTTTGTATCTTTTGTCATTTAAGAATTGTTTCAAATGTGATAAAATTCATTTGCCCCTGTCCTAATGAAGCAATTTGATATGGATTGATAAGAGAAGCTGTGGCCTGGAAAACTTGGTGATCAATATGACCTTGACAACAGTCCCCAGATGGTATACTGAAATTTTCAAAATGCTGATTGAATTTGATGCATTTATTCCGCGGGACTATGTTATGAGTTCCACATGAGGAAGCCTGCCTCCCAAGAAAGTAGGGTTTATAAATTTAAGGGACTCATCTAGTCTTTTGGGATGGGGCTTTCTATCTGGATTTATGCTCATAACAGTCAGTGGAAATAGATTATTTAGCACTTCCATGCAAGTTAATAATCAGTTGAAGTTAGGAGATATGAACCACTAAGTTGTCAAGAGATTAGTACATTAGAACTTTTGTTTGACGGCTTTAGCATCGAACTACTTTTATTTTTGAAATTATTAATTATTTTCTTAATATTTAGCCCCCGGCCCTTAGCCTCAGGTCTCTGCACTAACCATCTGCCTTCAAATGTGTGTTTGGAAATTGACAACAATTTATCATTAATTTTTTAGGAATGTCATGCTGCCAGTGCCATTGATTCTATCTGGATAATCGCTAGTTAGTTTCATTTTTCTTCTCCTGATCTAATCCGTTATGTGACTCTAGCTTGTATTACTTTGTGTCAGTTTCATCATCCAACTTGATTATCCTAATGTTTGTCTGACACCAATTGACCATGCCCTTCTCGAGCTTTTGCTGTCACTAGTAGGCTTAGTTGTATCTGACTGCCACCGCTATAGTGTACCTGATTGTTAACATTGACTTCCTCTCCATTGGGTTCAGCCTGGTGTCAGATTCATGTTCTACCTCAGTAGAATTGAGCACACATTGCGCATACCTCCTCATCTTCTTAGCCTTCCAATTCAGGAGTCTATACATAAGGAGCTTGAGAAACTTTTCTTGGATAAGATTTGATGGGCTGTCATTTTGATTTTCACTTATGAACTTCTTTTGTGCAGTTTAATTTATTAAATTTTCAGTGCTGATGCTGATATGGTTTTCTGTGATGATAAAGGTTATTGCAAATTTTAGGCTGTGCATTTATGTCTATGACATTAGATCCATTGAGGGCGGGTTTATCTTCCCTGACGATGGTGCTGCGACCTATACGGTATATGTTCTTAACTTGAGAACTCTACATTTGGCCTTGAGGCTTTTCATCATATGATATAGGTTTAGGTCTTGGTGGTGCATTTTGCTGTGGGATTGAATATTTGATAAACGATAGCCTGTACTGATTATTTTGGCCTTACATAAGCATTACGAGGAAAGAAAGAAAACTGATGTTCAAAAGACAATCAAAATTGTGATTGGTAGACACATAAATAATACTTTTATATGCAATTAGTTGATAAAAAATTAGTTTTTTTTAATGATGTGTTGACTTTGTTGTGTTTACTTTAATCATGTTCCGTCCATTTATAGGGGACATCATTACTGCTGAATTGCTAAAGTTCTGATGCTGATGGTTTACGCTGTATGCCCATGATTTTCCTCTACTTCTTGATTGCAATTTTCACCTAAATTGCATCGTTTAGTTGCTGTCTAATTTCTTAATTTTTTTTCTCTAGATATGTGCTGCTCTCATTTATTTTTTTGCAGAGCCTTTTTCACTTCTAACTTGCTGACTCCTGTTAGTAACAAAGTACAACATACAGATGATGTTTTTGCTAACCTGTCTAGCGGGTGCAAAGTATGATACTTCCTCCATCCCAAGTTATAAAACACTTTGAGAGAAGAGTCAACGTCTCAAAATATAAGACACTTTAATAAAAATAAAGTTTTATTAATGATATTTCTTCAATATTACCCTTTTCATATATTTTTTCTCTTCAATATTCTTTCATCAATGAAGTATTAAATAAAGTGAATTCTTAAAAGTTTATATTTTTGTTTTGAAAAAGTAATATTGTAAAGTATATTTAATGAGTTTTATTGGTATGTGAAATTTTATTTAAAAGTTTCTTATAATTTAGAATGGAGGGAGTATTTGTTTTCATTCTTTTACTCCCTCAGTAATCCCTTTCTAAATGTCGCATGTTTCTGGTGGTTAGTGACTTTTACATAATCTCCACTCTAGCATTATGAGGTTTTTGTCCTGAACTTCTTGCCCGATATCTGTGCTATTTCTTTCTTTTTTCTTTATTTGTCAGAGTGAGAAAAGACTCTGAATTTAAAAAGAGTGAGTTTTTGTGTGGTTGAAATTCCAGAAGAGTGTCAAAGGCAGTAATTAAAATAAACCTTCGTGTTAAACTGTGAATCTGATCAAATCTAATGTCTATTTGTGCTTCTTTATTTCCTTTTTTGCATAATGTTTCTCACATCATGTAGCTCCTTTTTTCACATGTTTGCATCATGTTATCATTTCTTGTTGTTCAGTGGTAGGGATATTTATTAATAATTCCTTCGTAGTTGTAATGTTAACCTCTGTTTGACAGTATCACTTGGATTCTTTGGTGACATTTATGTGCCAGTGCATCACATGCCCAATCCATCCCATTTTGACGGCGAAGCAAAAAATAGGTGATGTTGCTTGCACAGTTCATCTAAAATTTGAGATGACCTTTAAACCTTCTGTGATACGGTGCCTTCAAATAGTCTTCTGCTTTGTTGAGATTAATAGGCGTTTTTATCTGAATTTTGAACGCCATACTTATCTGCTTCTATTCAAACTACAGCAATAAAGGCACGTGGTTTTGGGATTTTAATGATCAATCATGTCCTATTGATGATACTGATGAGGTTCACTTCCTTCTACTTTAGCATTATTTCAACTAACTGCTTGGAATGTAAGAATATGCTAATTGCGAGTTGCAATATCACAGATCAAATGCTTTCAAAATGTGAGTTACCCTTCAATTCCAGAAGAGCAGCCAAAAGAATCAAAGCTATTTGCCCCTATGGTGTTTACTGTATTTATTTTAACCTTTATAGTAAGTAATGATAATGATTGATTGATGGAGAAAAGGGGGATGAGAAAGATATATAGTGGCTTTGCTTAGACATTTTGTTATCTTTGTATACATTGAGTTGTTGGCATATTTAAATATTTCCCCCTCTTTGGTTAGCACTTAGGAAAAGGAATACCTTTCCATTGCATGACAATTTAGATGTGAAATATATATTATATCTCTTTATTACTTAATAAGAACTATTTCTTGTTCTAATAATTTTTATTTAAGAACACATATGACATTTTATATTTAAAAGGTTACTTTTTCTTTTTAATTTTATTCCCTTTCTTTCATGCCTTTTCATTTCGCAAACCAAATGAGTTTGAGACAACCTTGGGGAAAGAAAAATTTATAATTACTATTTTATATACTGGCACCTTGATGCAGAAAACTGTGTCTTAGCAGAAGACTTCAATTCTACTAGCAATAAAAGCCATAGGGTAGAATCCAGTGGCGATACTAGGATCCTGAGCTATTGGGTGCAACATTGTTCAAATTAATAATTAAAAGTTTTTTGAACTTAAAATCTTTAAAGTTTGGTCAAAGGTGCAAAATATTTGGATTAAGGGGTGCGAAATATTGAAATACATGAACTTTTCTTGTACTTTTCTCCAAGCTCAAGGGTTGCATTTGCCCCTCTTGGCTTCAATATAGTGCCGCCCATGGTAGGACCCTCCCCGGCAATGCATGTTATTGAAACTTGGAAGTGTGACTCATCACGTCTTTCATTATGGGAAGCATGCCTTATCAAGTTGTCTATTTTATAGGGTTCATTGGATCATGATGGTCTTGGCCCAGTTTCATGGTGGTATGAGACGCGAGAAGTTGAGGACGAGTAAACGTCAGTTTAAAGAGCTTAAGGCGTCGCCAGATGACGAGTTCATTACACCCTCCAAAATTATGCCAGAAGTGGTGGCTGCTTTATGGGTCAAAAGATCTTATTACTTTTGAAAAGGCCTCAGTGAGTACTTCCTGCTTAGTTGCATCTCAAGATCGGTGATGTACCTTCCTCAATGTCTTTGCCTGTAGAAGTATTCCCTTTTTTATAATTCATTTGTTTGTTTCCTTGCTTGCATGTTAAGCTTACATGTGCTTTTGGTTCTTTTAGTTATATTTTATTTTGATTTCTTTAATTTTTTTATTAGTGCAATTTTGCTTTCATACTTTTCAAATTCGGCAATTTTGTCCCTGCCAGACCATTATAAATGAAAGCTAGTCTTGATGACTTGGTTGTTGTCTTCTGACATGGCTATTGATAAATCTGATGTGGCTCTCTTCTAGATACATGTGGCATCAAATGCAAAGCCTGTGAACGTACGTTCCTCGTTTGCCCCGAATTTGGACTCCATCTCAGTAACCATAGTTGGCTGTGAAGATTTTATACTATTATATTTAGTTATTGATACGCCAATCATACGTTGTGCTAGTAATTTATTTGCCAAAGCTTCCTTCAAAGACAACAAAGCTCTGTAGCAAAAAAAAAAAAAAAAAAGGAACAACCAAGCTGAAACTTTTCTGCCGAAAATTTCTGTGCCGAAGAAATGTGAGTGACTTAAGCACATGTCATGAGGACTTGCCAACACTGATATTTAATCAAGTATTAGCCCGCCAATAGATTTTCATTGAAACGAAGAAAATGGCCAAACAGACGAAGGAAGGAGAGCAAAATATTTATAAGATTGCCAAGAGTAGGGAAAGAAAATCAAGAGATCTAGAACAGGTAAGGTGTATTAAGGATGAAGAGGGAAGAATTTTAGTTACAGATGATGAAATTAAAAATAGATGGGAGACTTATTTTTCTAAACTTTTCAATGATGGAGAGGATTCATCTAGTAACTTGGAGGATTTAGTAACTGGTGAAGGAGAACAAAATTTGTCATTCTATCGAAAAATACGTGATAAGGAGGTAAAGGAAGCTCTTAAGAAAATGGCAAATGGTAGAGCTAACGGACCTGATTGTATATCTATCGAAGCGTGGAAATGTTTAGGTGAAGAAGGGGTGAGATGGTTAACTAAGTTATTTAATGTGATTTTACGGTCCAAGAAAATGCCTGATGAGTGGAGGAGAAGTACATTAATTCCTATTTATAAAAATAAAGGAGATATTCAGAATTGCACTAACTATAGAGGGATTAAACTCATGAGCCACACAATGAAATTGTGGGAGAAAGTAATTGAGCACAGGTTGAGATTGGAGACAAGTATTTCTGAGAATCAATTTGGTTTTATGCCAGGTAGATCAACTACAGAGGCGATTTATCTACTAAGGGGATTAATGGAAAAGTATCGTTGTAAAGATAAAGATCTACACATGGTTTTTATTGATTTGGAAAAAGCTTATGACCGTATACCAAGAGAAGTGCTTTGGAAAGCGTTGGAAAAAAAGGGAGTACGGATTGCTTATATTAAAGCCATACAAGATATGTATGAGGGGGTAAAAACTAGTATAAGAACACCTAGTGATCAAACAAAGGATTTTCCTATAAAGATTGGACTACATCAGGGATCATCTCTGAGTCCTTATTTGTTCAACTTGATTTTAAATGTTTTGACGGAACATATTCAAGAGGAAATCCCGAAATGTATGCTCTTCGCGGATGATATAGTTCTTATAGCAGAGACAAGAGAAGAGGTTAATTGCAAACTTGAGTTATGGAGGAGGACGTTGGAGTCGAAAGGTTTTCGTCTGAGTAGAAGTAAGACGGAATATTTATATTGTAAATTTGGTAAAGGACTATTCGAAAATAATTTGGAAGTGAAATTGGGAGATCAAATTATACCTCAAGTGGAAAAGTTTAGATATTTGGGAGCCATTATTCAAAATGATGGCGAAATCAGTGGAGATATTTCACATAGAATTCAAGCTGGGTGGTTTAATTGGAGAAAAGCTAAAGGAGTTATTTGCGACCGTAAGGTGCCTAATAAACTTAAAGGAAAGTTTTATCGCACTGCTATCAGACCGGCAATGTTATATAGTAGTGAATGCTGGGCTCTAACGGGACAGCAAGAGCATAAAGTTGGAGTAGCAGAGATGAGAATGTTACGATGGATGTGCGGACATACACGTAAAGATAAAATTCGAAATGAGCACGTACACGAAAAAATGAGAGTGGCACCTATTGAGGAAAAAATGGTAGAAAATCAGTTGAGATGGTTTAGGCATGTACAAAGAAGACCAAGGGAGGCACCAGTGAGAAGAGTGGAACATATAACTTTGAGTCCGATTAAAAGAGGTAGAGGAAGGCCTAAGAGAACACTCTTGGAAGTTGTTGAACGCGATCTCTTAATTAATAATATTTCTAAAAGCTTAATAAATGATAGAGCACAATGGCGTCTTGCAATCCATGTAGTCGACCCCACCTAGTGGGATAAAGGCTTGTTGTTGTTGTTGTTGTTGAAGAAAATGGCCAAACAAAAAATTATGGCAAAATTATAATTAAGTCTCACAAAAGAAAATTTATTATTGACAAGTCTTATAAAATTTATAAAATACTTTTAAGTTTTAAATTCTAACTATTTATAACTTGACAAACGATATTTATAACAAGCTAATGAGTATTTACACTTTGAAAAAAAAAACTTGTAATACTAAGTTGTAATTGTCCATTGATCAATTGTAAATACTTTTTGTCAAATTGTAAATGTACAATATTTGAGAATTGAGAATATTTTGTAAATTTCGATAGATTTCTTGATAATAAATTCTTTTTTGGGAGATGGAAGTATAATTTTTTCAAGAATTATTAATTTCTTCACATGCATGCTAGAGCAATAAGTGGAGTACAGGACGGGATGAAGTCGGATATGGCCATCGTGTTGTCCAATAATTGGTGCATGGCTTGCTTGACACATCCGTTAGAAAGAAGCTAATTTCAAAGCACGCCACCACGATGGCTACAATTCTTACAATCCGGTAGCCACATCAGACACCCGCTAAATGCAGGTCGAGCCAGAAAGGATAACAGATTAAAAAAAAAAACTCTCCTAACAAATATTTAATATGACTGTATACACAAGGCTTGAGCCGAGACTAGTTAAATTAGCACGGTTGCCTGAGCTGCGCGCTCATTGGTTCAAAGCTCAAACAATGGTATTTGTTTGTGCATGATATGCTTTTGGTATAACAAGTAAATTGAAATTAAAATTTAAAGACTAAATCTTGTTAATATAGTAAGCAATTTTTGATAAATAAGTGGTCTCACATGTCACAACTCACATGTGATATCATAAAATGTGATAGAACGACCGGTTTATTGTGGGCTTACTGATGATTATATTTAATAATTAATATATTTAAATGGTTGGTTAGGATTGCTTTATTTTTTTAATGTATTAAAGTATTTTCTGATTATAAATTTACAAGTGAAAGTGATAGTTTATACTTCGGCGTAGAAGATGGTTCCTATTCATCACCATAACAAGAAAAGACTTAGGGAGAATTATATTAAAATCTCATAGAAAATAATTAATTACTATAAGATTCATTAACAACTGAACTAAGACTATTGTCAATAGATTTTATAATAATTAATTCTCTTCTGTAGGACTTATTGGAAATTGTGCCCTAGGACATTCATTCATTGTAATTTATAATGAATTTGTCCTTTATTATCATACTAGTTGTATGTTCACTTTCGTAATTATATCATAGGATAAATTGTAATGACTATCCTGATCGATCACCTTTGTGGGAATAAAAATGAAGACTAGTATAATTTTAATTGATGTATGGTGATACGAACCAAAATCATGGGTACTTATAAGAGTATAAGATGTTGGACCGACTCGCCATGAAAAAACTGCATGAATCAAGTCATAAATTTATCTCATATATAAACGTATTACCAAGCCATTTGATCAGAGATCATCATGAACTTCTCCATGATGATTGTTAAGCTTTGACTTGGTCAAAAGTAACTTTGAATTGGGTGATTATAAAGGCTATGATTGAGTTTTGTGGATTTCATGTAGAGGAATGTGAATAGTCAAGGTAAAAATTGTCCCTCACATTAGTAGAGAGATGCCACTAAACCCCTTGATGAGTGAGATTGAGAAATGCATGGCTATGCTACAATGAAAAAAAAGTTTTCATTTCTATAGTCAGTCTACTTAGAAATTAAGAAAGTAATAGTCACATAAAAGAGGATGATATTTTCATGCCTCATACTTGATCAAAATATCACATGATAAAAGGGATGTAATATGGTTGTATTACAGGTTATATCAAATCACTGAACCCTATGTGATTTAGATAATTGCAATGTTTTGCTTGCTACTTGTGGACTAATGACACTATTGGCCTCCAACTAACTTTATATAGGCCTACAGAGTTGCACACAATAATGACCTAATTAGAGCTATAATATCCAGATTCAACGAATACAACATTTTATAGATAAGGCGTCCTAGTTGATATATAGATAAGGAAGGAATACAACATTTTAATTTAGGATGAATAGATTTTATATTTGTGTGTGTTTATATATATATATATATATATTTATTTATGTGATAAATATTTATATGTGTATATAATATAAAATTCAAATTCAATATTATATAATACAATGCATATATTTGTATATTATATTATATTATATTGTGTTAGCATTAAATTTATTTCTATAAGATAGGATACATTTAATAACTTATATGACATAGAAAGATATCATATAATTTTTGAAATTTGAATTTATGAGATAAAGTCAAGTTGAAAAAATCTTATAAGATATGATATCTTAAATTTAATTCATGAAAATAAATTAAATTGATTTTGGTTGGCTCTTAAATGGATTAAATAAAATAGTTTAAATTAATCTATTGGATAGATCTAAATTTAAACTAACCTATTTAATTTGATTTTAAAATTGATAAGGGTTAATGAAGAAATTAAATCTTCAAAATTAATCCTTATTAAATTCAAATATATCTTCAAAAATTTGATAAATAACTTCTATATAAGATAGAGGCTAGGGTTTTTCAAAAACGCTAATGGAAAAGTGGTGAGATGCCATGCGAGAAAAGAAGGAAATCATGACTTCTTTAGGTGACAAACAAACAAACGTTAAAAGTTTGAAGCACAAGCATGTTGTTTGAATTCATGTGAATATTGATAGAGAGAGCTGGTCATGGAGATTTAATTTCTTAGATCCAAACAAAAAAGATCATTAAGGTTGCAAGTGTAAAGATAAAGTTATATCTACTCTAATTTAAATGACGTCATTTGATCTGTGATTGAAATTAAAAACTTTAAAATTTAATTTTTTTTATTGTACCCCCAATTCCAACTGGACCTAAGTGTAATTTTCCAAAAAAATTAGGAAGAATTACGTTCAAGCCTATAGAAAAAAAATAATTATTATATTATCTATTAATAATTGAACTAAGGTCAATAATTGTATTGTCTATGCCTTAGTTCAAAATTCTCCCAAAGAATTAGCCGGGTGTAGGAGAACAGAAAATCAATACAAAAAAGGTTGATATAGTTTGAACTTTTTTTTGGTGGATCTAAAGTCAGAACATCACAGCAAGATAACAAACCAATGATAAAATAATAATTTCAATACAACAACAACAACAACAAGCCTTTATCCCACTAGGTGGGGTCGGCTACATGGATTGCAAGACGCCATTGTGCTCTATCATTTATTAAGCTTTTAGAAATATTATTAATTAAGAGATCACGTTCAACAACTTCCAAGAGTGTTCTCTTAGGCCTTCCTCTACCTCTCTTAATCGGACTCAAAGTTATATGTTCCACTCTTCTCACTGGTGCCTCCCTTGGTCTTCTTTGTACATGCCCAAACCATCTCAACCGATTTTCTACCATTTTTTCCTCAATAGGTGCCACCCTCACTTTTTCACGTATGTGCTCATTTCGAATTTTATCTTTACGTGTATGTCCGCACATCCATCGTAACATTCTCATCTCTGCTACTCCAACTTTATGCTCTTGCTGTCCCGTTAGAGCCCAGCATTCACTACTATATAACATTGCCGGTCTGATAGCAGTACGATAAAACTTTCCTTTAAGTTTATTAGGCACCTTACGGTCACAAATAACTCCTTTAGCTTTTCTCCAATTAAACCACCCAGCTTGAATTCTATGTGAAATATCTCCACTGATTTCGCCATCATTTTGGATAATGGCTCCCAAATATCTAAACTTTTCCACTTGAGGTATAATTTGATCTCCCAATTTCACTTCCAAATTATTTTCGAATAGTCCTTTATCAAATTTACAATATAAATATTCCGTCTTACTTCTACTCAGACGAAAACCTTTCGACTCCAATGTCCTCCTCCATAACTCAAGTTTGCAATTAACCTCTTCTCTTGTCTCTGCTATAAGAACTATATCATCCGCGAAGAGCATACATTTCGGGATTTCCTCTTGAATATGTTCCGTCAAAACATTTAAAATCAAGTTGAACAAATAAGGACTCAGAGATGATCCCTGATGTAGCCCAATCTTTATAGGAAAATCCTTTGTTTGACCACTAGGCGTTCTTATACTAGTTTTTACCCCCTCATACATATCTTGTATGGCTTTAATATAAGCAATCCGTACTCCCTTTTTTTCCAACGCTTTCCAAAGCACTTCTCTTGGTATACGGTCATAAGCTTTTTCCAAATCAATAAAAACCATGTGTAGATCTTTATCTTTACAACGATACTTTTCCATTAATCCCCTTAGTAGATAAATCGCCTCTGTAGTTGATCTACCTGGCATAAAACCAAATTGATTCTCAGAAATACTTGTCTCCAATCTCAACCTGTGCTCAATTACTTTCTCCCACAATTTCATTGTGTGGCTCATGAGTTTAATCCCTCTATAGTTAGTACAATTCTGAATATCTCCTTTATTTTTATAAATAGGAATTAATGTACTTCTCCTCCACTCATCAGGCATTTTCTTGGACCGTAAAATCACATTAAATAACTTAGTTAACCATCTCACCCCTTCTTCACCTAAACATTTCCACGCTTCGATAGATATACAATCAGGTCCGTTAGCTCTACCATTTGCCATTTTCTTAAGAGCTTCCTTTACCTCCTTATCACGTATTTTTCGATAGAATGACAAATTTTGTTCTCCTTCACCAGTTACTAAATCCTCCAAGTTACTAGATGAATCCTCTCCATCATTGAAAAGTTTAAAAAATAAGTCTCCCATCTATTTTTAATTTCATCATCTGTAACTAAAATTCTTCCCTCTTCATCCTTAATACACCTTACCTGTTCTAGATCTCTTGATTTTCTTTCCCTACTCTTGGCAATCTTATAAATATTTTGCTCTCCTTCCTTCGTCTCAAGGTTCTTATAAAATTCTTCAAAAGCTTTAGAACGAGCTTCACCCACAGCTCTCTTAGTTTCCTTCTTAGCCATACGGTACCTCTCCCAATTTTCCTCATTGTTACACAAATGTATGGCTTTAAAACAGTTCTTCTTATACTTGATTTTGTCCTGTACACTATTATTCCACCACCAAGACTCCTTATCTCTCGGACCAGAACCTTTCGATTCTCCCAAAACTACTTTTGCAACCTCCCGTATCTTTTTAGCCATATCCTCCCATATGATGTTAGCACTTCCCTGAGAATCCCAAATTCCTTTATCCAAAAGATTTCGCTTGAAAATATCTTGCTTCTCACCTTTTAATTGCCACCACCTAATCCTTGGTGTTACTACTTGTCGACGTTTTTGGATTTTACTCATAATACACACATCAAGGACTAGGACCCTATGTTGTGTCGTTACAGCATCTCCAGGGATCACCTTACAATTTTTACAAAGTTTTCTATCTGTGTTCCTAACCAAAAGAAAATCAATCTGCGACCTTGAGGCTCCACTT
Source organism: Prosopis cineraria (assembly GCF_029017545.1). NCBI lineage: Eukaryota > Viridiplantae > Streptophyta > Magnoliopsida > Fabales > Fabaceae > Prosopis > Prosopis cineraria. The sequence continues at coordinate 5,013,905 of NW_026555335.1, forward strand.
TTGTAGGTGATGAGATGCTCATCTCTCTTCTTGAAACAAGTGTTGGCAATCTTAAAATCATACGCCAATGAGAAATCAAGAAGAGTTTGCCCTTCATTGTTTAGCTCTCCAAAACCAAAACCACCATGCACCCTCGCATACTGACCAGCTTCCCTCCCGACATGCCCATTAAAGTCTCCTCCAATAAAAATCTTTTCACTCTGTGGTATGTGTCGAATCAACCCCTCTAGATCCTCCCAAAATAATTCCTTAAGACTGGCTTCTGTCCCGACTTGCGGCGCATAAGCGCTAACAATATTAACAGTCTCACGTCCAATTATCATTTTTAAAGAAATAATTCTGTCTCCAATTCTGCTAACTTCTACAACGTTCTTCTTCCACTCCTTATCTATAATGATGCCTACTCCATTGCGTGCACTTACTTTTCCTGTATACCAAAGTTTGAAACCTTGAATATCCTTAGCTTCTTCTCCACGCCATTTTGTTTCTTGCAAGCAAAGGATATTGATTTCTCTTTGAATCATAACCCCTACAACCTCTACAGATTTACAATTTAATGTCCCAACATTCCAAGTACCAAATCTAATTTTGCTCTTATGGACTAACTTCTTTAGCCGCGTGCGTCCAGAATGACGCGGTAGCCCTTGCTCATTTAACACTACATCCGGGCGCCGATGCAGCGGCTCTAACTCACTTATCACTGTACTCGAGCCATGCAGCGCGTTACTTACGGGCAACGACCTAGCATTAACATTATAACGTCTATTGTCCATGTTCATGATAGATTCAACAAATTTTTACATTGGCTGTTGATGGCCTAACACAACCCTCCTCCTTTACCCGGGCTTGGGACCGGCTATAAACATAGGCGGAGTTAAAATAATAATTTCAATAAGGCAGGAAATTTGTTGTATTTTCATTTTCAGTTTTGATGAAAAAGTAAAGTGGATAGCAAGACAGGGTTTTCCTGGAAAACTGCACATGGATCAACTTCTGGAGAGAATCACAGGTGCTTTAGTTGAAAGGCTATCTTTTCTACCACTGAGGTACGAGATCTTCCAACAGAAAAGGAAACTGATAACTTTATGTTATTAATTACAGACACATAATCACCTCAGGGGGTTAAAGGAACTATCCAGATTCCAAACTACACATGTTTGGTTGTCAATTTCAAAGCGATCGCATGTTGGTGACTAATTCCCTTATTGGAATACAGTGACTGCCAAACAAAGCCTGATCTTATTGTTCCTATGACCGGAAAATTGGTCTGAGTATTTAAGGGCCGGCTAGCGTTGGTCTATTCTCAACCTTCAAGTCTGACAACTAACATTCAAAATCTCATCGCCAGACTTTGAACATTGAAAGCATGGTGTGCCCATTATACTATAATTAGATCGAGACAGGACAACAAAAAAGCAATTTTTATTTCACAATTGTTCACAATTATGTAAATGTATTTAAAATTGCCTTTACAGGAGAAAATAAATAGAACTAGAGCCCACACGAACCCAACCAAAAGTTGCGTGCAGGCAATGCACATGGAAAAGCCAATATTGGTGGGCGTTGTAGGACTGAGCTTTGAGCTTTCCCTTATATTCTCACTAAACTTAGCACCCAAGGTTGCTTTTTATGCTGTCTATTTTGCCGAAAGTGATTGGCTTTGACTTGGAAACTTCGACCTTTTAGATTTAATGAATTGCAAGTTTTGCCATTCCTCTCTATGACTGGCTCTATGATTCAATTTTTGCTGCCATGCAAATCTAACAGTGGCATTTCTGTGATTTTGTGGAAATGTAATGTGCCAACATGGTATAAAAAGTCAGTGTAGCTTTGCAGCATAACAGGGCGCTAGCAAAATATTCTACAAGACAAGTTTTTCTCCACATACGACACAGATGCCATGTGACATTGAATATCATTATCGTATCACATTAAATGTGTAATTTAGGGGGGAAATGACTTCTTTTACAGATTATCTTGGGAAATTTTGGATAGTGTGGTATGTTTTTATGGTGAAAAACAAAGATCGTGGTAGGAAGAAAGGAATTATAAAACTAGTGGGGCATCATCAAAACTTGCTCCATAAGGAACATCTTCAACATTCTCTTCATCTTCTTCCCTTTCCATCTCTCTTTTCTCCTCAGAAAACTTATTTCATTCACAGAATCATCATAATCGTCTCTTTCATATCTTCCTAAAACGTTGATGTCTCGCCTAAGACCAATAAAAAAGCTTCAACCAGCAAAGAGGGCATGGAGGAGCTTCTCCAACAGAGTCCAATCCAAAGTCAATGAGCTCAACATTCCAAGAGCCATCAGAACCACAATTCAACGCCTCGTTTCCACCTTCCATTCTCTGCGTCACTTCATCTCTGCCAAAGCTCGTCGTCGTCATCGTTCTCTTCCCACTACACCTTATTCTTATTATAACTCCTCCTCTTCTCAACACCATGTTCAAAGCAAGAACTTCAGCGCCATACGTATAGATGACCTTTTTGCAGAGCCTTCATCTCCGTCTTCTTCTTTCTCTGCTTCTGGGTATGTGGCTAAAGGGGAAATGAGAAGCAAAGGCAAAGCAGAAATGGGAAATAAGGATTTGGGTGGAAAAGGAAAGAGCAGCAATGGGTTAGATACTTTGGAGGATGCATGGAAGGTCGTGGTGGCTAAGTCACCGAATTTGCAGGTGGATGAGAAGGCAGAGGAGTTCATCAAGAAGTTTCACGAGGACATGAAGCTTCAGAAGGAGAGGTCTTTGCTTGAATTCCAAGAGAGGCTAGCTCGCAGTACCTGAACTGATTAATTATTGGACAAAATTTAGGTATAACTTTTTTAGTGTTTACCTGAGAATTTGATAGTAGATACTGAAAAACTTCTACCTTCAATAATTCGACATATTGATGCGCAGGAGGTTTGGTTTTAGTTTTGGTTTTCTTCAATTTGGGTTCAGTCTCTGAAAGAAAAAGTAACCGTACAAATGCAAGGCTTTTGGAAAGATGTGTGAAGATTGTGCAGGAAAATTACTAGGTTTTTGTGAGATCTTTCTTTCTTTTTCATTTTTGGGCTTCTTCCATTTGTTGTCATTCTTTGTTGGCATACAGTAGGGAGAATTGCGCTGTGGTTTCCGTTGTTTTAATCTGATAAATAAATTGTGTATGCAATGAAGTAGTAGTAGGTGTCTTACTTGTGTTCTCCTAGTGGCACTGTTTGGTGCGCGTCTAAACCAAAATTGATCCAACGAAGAATGAATTTGATTATGCCAATAGGAATTGGGGGCAAAAAGTATAGGCTCACATGCTAACCCAAAATTACACTCCATTTGGTTAGCAGTAAACTTAATATGGACGAAGAATTGCATTCAAATTGGACAGTAAAATAAAATATGCTAGCTAAAATAAAACAAATTAACAATACTCTCTTTATTAAAAAATGCAAGGTATTTTTTAAGGAGTTAGATGTTAAAAAATATAAAGCATTTATATTTTTATTTTTTAAAGTATAATTATTATCATTTTTTTAAAGTGTCCCTTTTAAATAAATTATTTTATATTTATTTTAGAATGAAACACTTTATTAAATAGAGATAAATATGAAAATATAGGATTAGTTTAAAAATAAATAATTATTTTATTAAAAATGAGATTTATTTCTGGATGGAGGGAATATAATATAACAAAATAAGGGCATTTTGGATATACATTCAAACAAGCATTAAATGTATATTTCCAAACATGCCTTTTGGAAGCTTTTGAAAATCATATCCATAACATTTTGATCATGATGACAGATAATTCTAAATGGATTGGGGAAGGTTTTTTATGCTTTTAATTCCGTCAACAATTCTCATCAACATGTAAGAAAATAGAAGACATTACACACCAAGAGCGCAGTGCAAGTTTTAGCCTTCTCTAGGGAAGGGGATTCCCCCGCCCCTCAAGAAAACATTGCCATTGCACATTATCAAAGTTTCAATTAATTGATATTTTTGCCAAAAAAAATTATTGACAATTTCTTTTTTCTTTTTTCTTTTTACATAAATTATTGATAGTTTCAAATGGAATTGATAATAAGTTTGAGAAACTCGGCACATGATTTTATTTCATAAACAACATGACATTAAGACTTAAGAGTATTATTTGGACTCTCTAAGTCATTTTTCTAACCTACTAATCATCCTTTTTACATCTTTGTAATTCTTTTTCCTTTTCATCATAGGTCTTGTTGGCCGAACTTTTTTGCTACAACCACAAAGCTTAATCAGTTCAGTTACGCGAGTGTAATGCTGCTACCTTGTGTTTAGGATATATCTCTATATATATCCCTATGTTTGGGGGGTGGGTGGGGGAATGTTCATCCAAATTGTTTTCCATTTAAGTATATAAATTTTAAGAAAATACATGCAAACAAATATTAATTGCATCAAACTATTTTTCTTGTGTATGTGTTCTTTCATGAGAGTCAATTCTGTTTGTGATACTATTTGGTATGAACACATGTCATAATAAAAATTTAAATATTAATTTATTATGAAGTAAAAGATTATGTCTTTTTGTTAAACTATAAAAAATAGGTTGTGAAGAATTTACAAGTTTCGTTACACTTCAAAAATCTTGGCCTGCTCAATGTGGACTAAAACTAATGCAAAGCCATTTTTACTCTAACAATCCACCAAAATCATGTTTGTTTGGCGAGGCTAAGTCCAAACTAACCAAATCAATTTTCCACTGAAAAAGCCTTCAAATCATTTGGTGCAGTTGACCAAAAAAGGGATTTTAAAAAAAAAACATTTGTGATATATTTGGATAATTCTAAAAAAATACATTTAAAATATACTTTTTTTAAATCCAAATAGTTGTATGCGGAAAAAAGTTGATGTTGTTATTAATTTGTTTTTTAAAATATAGTTTATTCTTTGTTAAAAAAAAATAGTTTACTCGATTTCGAAACGACGTGGAAGGCTAGAATTTGCACAAATTGCCCCTACAAATCGGACAATTGGTTCTCTTCCCATGGCATCGACCAGAATAGATTCCAAGATCCTCCATTTCTCGCTGATTCATTATTCACTCTCTTATTACCCTTCACGAGAAGCAGAGGAAGTCACTCTTCTTTCTCGTTGATCTGCTCCATTTCTCCCAGCCAAAATCAATGGCCAAAGAACCAGTTTGTGTTCTCGTCACCGGTGCTGCAGGTACGATATCCATCCAGATTATCGCATCAGTGCTCCTGTGCTTCAGATCATCATTTACTGTTGGTTTTCTGCACGATCGTTCCTAGTTTTAGGTTTATCTGCCGATTCCATATGATGGGTTTGTGTTAAAATGCTGTTTCTATTGCATATTCGATCTCGATCTGATATGGTTTAGATCTGAGCCTCTGATGACGTGCGCCTGTGGATTTTTTAGACCAGGTGATTGGTATTCTTGATCACGGGGAAGAATACGAATGTACAAGTTCTTATTTTTTTTTTAGATTTCTTTCGTGTGGACATTTTGTTGTATTTTCTGTTTCATAGTAGCCTGTGTCTTGGTTTATACCGCACATGGTCGCATTCGCATCACTTATAGGGAGTACAGTGTCGAGATCCTCTGGCAACTCTTTTTCACGGGCTGCACCAGCAGGTTTATTTTTTAATTTATTTTTTGGAATGAATAAGAAACATGTTGGACTGCCATGCTCAGTTTGGACTTTGGCAGTTGAATTCTTATTGCTCACTCAGTGAGACTTCACTCTGAATGAAGTTTGGCAGTTTTTACAGTTATGACTCAATAGTTTCTCTCTTAGAATTTGTGATAAAATTCCTATATGTAAGTTATGTAACTCATAGCACCGAGAAAGAAATGCCAATAACGCCGTTCAATCCAATAGTGGTTCCGATGCGCTATACTTTTGTGCTAGGCTGACATGATGCTTTGACCATTACAGGACAAATTGGATATGCTCTTGTCCCTATGATTGCTAGGGGAGTCATGCTGGGTCCTGACCAGCCTGTGATTCTCCACATGCTTGACATTCCACCAGCGGCAGAGTCACTGAATGGGGTTAAAATGGAGTTAGTGGATGCTGCATTCCCACTTCTTAAAGGTTAGGCTTTTCTTCCCTGTGAAAAGTTTATGAATTTAGCAGGCAATCATCTTGGAATTTTGTTGAAGTGATACACCAGATTCTGTGGTCCAATGGTGATCCATTTAGTTGACCTCAGTTAATAGGATAAAGCTTTTTGTTGTTGATACATTAGAGTAGATTCTGAGGTCTCATGAGATTACTTGTTCCAGGTGTTGTAGCTACAACTGACGTAGTTGAGGCATGCACTGGAGTCAATGTTGCTGTAATGGTTGGTGGGTTTCCCAGAAAAGAAGGTATGGAGAGAAAAGACGTGATGTCAAAAAATGTGTCTATCTATAAGTCCCAGGCTTCTGCACTTGAAAAGCATGCAGCTGCAAACTGCAAGGTAATTAGTCTACGGAGAAACAAAAAAGTTTGCTATAAAGAACTTGGCTGTGGCCTTAGGATTTTGTAAAATACGTCTTATTTTTCGTCAGGTTTTCCCTTTTGGATTAGTTGGCATTTAGAGGAAGAGAATCTAATCCTATGTAGCCAAGTCCATGAGATTCATCTTGATTAATTTATCTCTGTGCTTGTATTGATTGAATTTCATTTCTTTTAAAAATATTATATTGATAATCTTTATTTTTGGCTTTCATCTTGTGTAGGTTTTGGTTGTTGCTAACCCTGCAAACACCAATGCATTGATCTTGAAGGAATTTGCACCATCTATTCCTGAGAAAAACATTACTTGTTTGACTAGATTGGATCATAACAGGGCATTGGGTCAGATTTCTGAAAGACTGAATGTTCAAGTTTCTGATGTGAAAAATGTTATAATCTGGGGTAATCATTCTTCAACTCAATATCCTGACGTCAACCATGCAACAGTTAAAACCCCAGCCGGGGAAAAGCCTGTCCGTGAGCTTGTTGCTGATGATGCATGGTATGCGGTTAGATGAATACTTATAAGCTTAACATTTGCACCTCCATTCCCTCTCCGCCTTTACTCGATACATTTTTGAATTTGTTGACGTCTTGAAGGATTGACGCAAGTTTCTATTTCGAAGGTTGAATGGGGAATTCATAACGACTGTTCAACAACGAGGTGCTGCAATTATTAAAGCTAGAAAGCTTTCAAGTGCACTATCTGCTGCAAGTGCTGCCTGTGACCATATTCGTAATTGGGTACTTGGAACTCCAGAGGTTGGTTCGGTTTTGTTTTTAAAGCAACCTCCCAAGAAAAAGGGGGAAAAAAAAATCTGCTAACTTCATTCTTCTAATCTAAATTCAGGGCACCTGGGTATCAATGGGAGTATACTCTGACGGCTCCTACAACGTACCAGCTGGGCTAATTTATTCATTCCCTGTCACTTGCCGCGATGGGGAGTGGAAGATAGTTCAAGGTAAGAGTTTGGTTACTCTACGGGAAGAATGGAGCTGAAACTTTCTATCATTTCTCGAACAAATTTTTGTCTTTAATATTGCGGATCTTAAATTGATTTGACCATGATTTCATAATTGCAAGCTTTAATTCCTTGTCACTGTTAGTTTTTCACTAACCTGATTTACTATTCTTACTAGCAATGCAACTTGGAATTGGACGTTAACTCACTAATCACCTGTTCACCGTAGAAGATCTAATCTGTTGCAATGATAGATTGAGAATTGCTGTTTTATCGTAATTTATGTAGTGGTTCAGTGAAATATTAGGAGAGAAGCAAAAGACCAGTCCATTTGGCACAATAAGTGGTGGAATTCCTTTCATCAGGCATTAGTTTGAGATAGAATCAAACAAGTATGCCCTATTTTTTGTCAAACCTTAACCCGGAGACAACTGGCAGGACTTTGGATATGACAGTTTCAAAATCATGGATGACTTAAGTATTACAATTTAAGCCATTTTGTTATCACTTTCTTTGCACTTATACTGATGTTATTGGATGTATCTAACATTGGTTTCTCTCATATCCTGCCAGGCCTTCCCATTGATGAGTTCTCGAGGAAGAAAATGGATTTGACAGCACAAGAGCTGTCGGAGGAAAAGGAATTAGCTTACTCATGCCTCTCTTAGACTCTGCTTTCTTCTTGTTTGGCGTCATTGCTGGTCCCTTCGTGCTATCCATAAAAGTAGTTTATATATTGAATAATACAACTTTTTTAAATACAAAATAACTGATAAAGTGCTAGTGGAGATGCTATGCTGCTTTCTAAGGTAATCACTTTACTTGCAGCATGCAGTGCCAGAGTTCATGATCTGTACTTGTGATAATGGACACAACCATCTTCTCGGGTTTTTTTTTTTTTTTTAACTTGTTATTCCAATGGGCGCTGCACTGGTGATCGTACAAGATTATATATATTTTTTTAAGGAAAAACAACTTTGGATTCCTATACTTTGTTTGCATTTTGTTATAGGTTCTTTTAAATTTTTTTTCAGTGTTTCAAGTCTTTATATTTTTATTTTTGGATATTTTAGGTTTATCTAAAGTTTTTATGCTTTGTTCATTTAAGAACTTAAAATATTAAAAAACAATAGTGTAGGAACACTGAAAAAAAGTGCAGGGATTTGTAATAAAACATGAATAAAATGTATGAATCTAAAATTATGTTTACCCTATTTTTAAATGCTACTGTTTTTAATGTCTCAATCTTTGTCTTCACTTGCTTCCCTAAAATATTTCATTTCCTCCCTCTCAAGAAGACAAACCATTTGTCCCTTAAAAAATTTCACTTATTTCCCTAGAAGAATTATGGGAAGATAATTGAAGCATCCTTGATAAGAAATGTAGTTGCTGATAGGTCCCTTTCACACATGGCATTGCATATCATTATGTGGTATTTTGAAGCCGATGGGATTTATTAATAATTAAATTTTCCATCTGCAACTTTTATATGATTTTTTTTTAGAGGATAATGAAAATAGAAACGAAACGGGAAGCAGTGGCCTGCCATCATGCCCAATAATTCAAAATATTTATCATGGGCCCATTTCTTCTTCTTCTTCTTTTTATTTTTTTAATATAGAAGGCTATGGCATAACAGTGCAGAAGTGATAAAAATCATGTTTAAAATTATAAAGTTTCTACAATTAGGTGGGGGATTAACAAGAATCATAGCGTTTTAGTTATCCCAAGATAGCTGTTGGGCAAACTGTTCAGCATGTCTGTCAACTTTTTTAAAAATATAATCGAAAGTTGTCACTCAATCTTTCACAACAAAGTCTTTAATATAACTGATGATATCAGTAAATGAGTGTTGTTGTGCCCGATGAGTGATAAGACTTTTATTGAGTTAGAATAGATATTGACTTTATAAATTTTAGCATTTCAGCATAGATTGAGACTTAAATTCTTGGTGTTAAAACAATAAAACTTAAATTCTTGAAAGGGGGTATTTTCTAATTATCTGGGTCAAAGACCTGCGATGTTGAAGTTTATGGGGAAAAAAAACTTAAAAAATATCATATTCGTTTTATTTCTTGATTAATCATAATCGTTTTATTTTTTAAAATGAATAAATACTCTATGATATTTGATCAAAAGCATATGCTTGCTGGCGTGTGTATTTTAGCAATAACATTGTGCGTTGCTCTATTCAAGATAGCAGATCTCGATAAAAAGAAGGTGCCCCTGCACATCGCTTATGTGCTCTACAAATAATTTATATTGATAAAAAAGAAACAAGAATATCAATTTCATTAAAATAGACAAGATTGAATAAAATAATAACTAGATCATCTTCTAATATTTACATAAAACTTGACAATAATCTTTAACAATATTCAAGACATACTCCATTAAACTAGTGAAAAAATATTTAAGAATATTTTGATTAAAAAAATGTATTACCTTGAACAATAATTCAAATTATGTAATATTTTTAAATTTTGTAAGAATTTCATAAAATGGTGAACATTTTAAAGTAAATGCATCTCAATGAAAGAAAGAAAGAAAAGCTTTGGGCCCGTTTGGTTGGATAATGGCAATCGTAGTCAATCGGAAATCCAGCCCGAGAAAGAAAATCGTCCACAGGTTTGAAATCAAATCTCAATGGGATTACCCTTTGGGAACTATGTGGTATTTACTAAAATGCCCGTCGTTCAAAACTAGGAATGACGTGGCATATCATCAGACCTGAATAAGTGTAAGAGGGTCTCTCCATCTTTTTTCCTTCACTTTGTCCATTCCTATCATTTAAATTATTTTATTAAATAATTTTTTTAAATTATAAAATTAATGAATGGTGAAGACGGAAAAAGTAAAAAAAAATGAAGGGAAAAAAAGTGAAAAACCCTCTTCCCCAATAAGTGCCAAGGTCTGCTTGCAGTCCACTATTCTGCTGATGTCCGTATTTGTCTTAACAGTAACACTTCACGAGAAATAGAATCTGCAAATTAACCATCCTTCTTCCGCATCCATTTTCTCTCTCCCATCAAAACACAATGGCGAAAGAACCAGTTCGTGTTCTGGTCACTGGCGCTACAGGTCCGATATTCGTCCTGAATATCCTATCCGCACTCCTATGTTCCAGATCTATCATTTACCCCACTTTACTGCTCGATTGATCCTAGTTTTGGATTTATTTGCTGGGTCTCTATGATATATTTGTGCTATGATGTTTTATGGTCGATTTTGATCTGATATGGGCCTCAGATCTAATTCTCTTATTATAATTGCTTGTGGATTGTAGTAAGGCTTGCGACTTTATGTGCTTTTGATTGTTTGGACTTTGGAGCAGTTGATTGGTGTTTCTGACGAGAGGAAAAGATACTAATGTACAAGTACACGTGTTTTTTCTATGTTTTCTACGGGATTCGGGGTCATTTGATTTTATTTATGCCTGAGAGTTTCCTGGTTCATGCTGCAAAATGCATGACCGCATCACTTCTCGGTGTTATATTGTTGAGATCATTTATTATCTCTTTGCAATGGACTGTGCTAATACCTTCCATCTTGTCTCTAAACAAACAAGAAAGACATGCTGATAACTTGATATAATAGACAGCATGCAAGTTGACGTGCTATAAGTACGACTTATGACTTCACTTTGTAAATGAAGTATAGCTGCTTGCTTTTGTGATATCTGAATAATGGCTCTTATAAAAGCATTCCGCAAGGAGTTGGAATTTTTTAAACTTCCGATCAATATTTCTCTTTGAAATGGAAACTGAAATCGAACGGTTTGGGCATTTTTGATAATCTGTGTTAAAATTTCCAAAGTATGTTTTCTAAGTTGCTTTGTTTGTGCTTTGATTGTTTGCTAGGATTTTGGGAGTTTTATATTGTTTCCAAATATTTTAAGATTGCCAACACTTGTTTCAAGAAGAGAGATGAGCATCTCATTACTTACAAAAGTGGAGCCTCAAGGTCACAGATTGATTTTCTTTTGATTAGGAACACAGATAGAAGACTTTGTAAAAATTGTAAGGTGATCCCCGGAAATGCTGTAACGATACAATATAAGGTCCTAATCCTTGATGTGTGTATTATGAGTAAAATCCAAGAATGTCGACAAGTAGTAACACCAAGGATTAAGTGGTGGCAATTAAAAGGTGAGAAGCAAGATATTTTCAAGCGAAATCTTTTGGACAAAGGAATTTGGGAATCTTAGGGAAGTGCTAACATCATATGGGAGGATATGACGAAAAAGATACGGGAGGTTGCAAAAGTAGTTTTGGGAGAATCGAAAGGTTCTGGTCCGAGAGATAAGGAGTCTTGGTGGTGGAATAATAGTGTACAGGACAAAATCAAGTATAAGAAGAACTGTTTTAAAGCCATACATTTGTGTAACAATGAGGAAAATTGGGAGAGGTACCGTATGGCTAAGAAAGAAACTAAGAGAGCTGTGGGTGAAGCTCGTTCTAAAGCTTTTGAAAAATTTTATAAGAACCTTGAGACGAAGGAAGGAGAGCAAAATATTTATAAGATTGCCAAGAGTAGGGAAAAAAATCAAGAGATCTAGAACAGGTAAGGTGTATTAAGGATGAAGAGGGAAGAATTTTAGTTACAGATGATGAAATTAAAAATAGATGGGAGACTTACTTTTCTAAACTTTTCAATGATGGAGAGGATTCATCTAGTAACTTGGAGGATTTAGTAACTGGTGAAGGAGAACAAAATTTATCATTCTATCGAATAATACGTGATAAGGAGGTAAAGGAAGCTCTTAAGAAAATGGCAAATGGTAGAGCCAACGAACCTGATTGTATATCTATCGAAGCGTGGAAATGTTTAGGTGAAGAAGGGGTGAGATGGTTAACTAAGTTATTTAATGTGATTTTACGGTCCAAGAAAATGCCTGATGAGTAGAGGAGAAGTACATTAATTCCTATTTATAAAAATAAAGGAGACATTCAGAATTGTACTAACTATAGAGGGATTAAACTCATGAGTCACACAATGAAATTGTGGGAGAAAGTAATTGAGCACAGGTTGAGATTGGAGACAAGTATTTTTGAGAATCAATTTGATTTTATGCCAGGTAGATCAACTACAGAAGCGATTTATCTACTAAGGGGATTAATGGAAAAGTATCGTTGTAAAGATAAAGATTTACACATAATTTTTATTGATTTGGAAAAAGCTTATGACCGTATACCAAGAGAAGTGCTTTGGAAAGCGTTGGAAAAAAGGGAGTACGGATTGCTTATATTAAAGCCATACAAGATATGTATGAGGGGGTAAAAACTAGAATAAGAACGCCTAGTGGTCAAACAAAGGATTTTTCTATAAAGATTGGACTACATCAGGGATCATCTTTGAGTCCTTATTTGTTCAACTTGATTTTAAATGTTTTGACGGAACATATTCAAGAGAAAATCCCAAAATGTATGCTCTTCGCGGATGATATAGTTCTTATAGCAGGGACAAGAGAAGAGGTTAATTGCAAACTTGAGTTATGGAGGAGGACATTAGAGTCGAAAGGTTTTCGTCTGAGTAAAAGTAAGACGAAATATTTATAGTGTAAATTTGGTAAAGGACTATTCGACAATAATTTGAAAGTGAAATTGGGAGATCAAGTTATACCTCAAGTGGAAAAGTTTAGATATTTGGGAGCCATTATTTAAAATGATGGCGAAATCAGTGGAGATATTTCACATAGAATTCAAGCTGGGTGGTTTAATTGGAGAAAAGCTAAAGGAGTTATTTGTGACCGTAAGGTGCCTAATAAACTTAAAGGAAAGTTTTATCGCACTGCTATCAGACCGGCAATGTTATATAGTAGTGAATGTTGGGCTCTAACGGGACAGCAAGAGCATAAAATTGGAGTAGCAAAGATGAGAATGTTACAATGGATGTGCGGACATACACGTAAAGATAAAATTCGAAATGAGCACGTACGCGAAAAAGTGAGGGTGGCACCTATTGAGGAAAAAATGATAGAAAATCGGTTGAGATGGTTTGGCCATGTACAAAGAAGACCAAGGGAGGCACCAGTGAGAAGAGTGGAACATATAACTTTGAGTCCGATTAAGAGAGGTAGAGGAAGGCCTAAGAGAACACTCTTGAAAGTTGTTGAACGTGATCTCTTAATTAATAATATTCCTAAAAGCTTGATAAACGATAGAGCACAATGGCATCTTACAATCCATGTAGCCGACCCCACCTAGTGGGATAAAGACTTGTTGTTGTTGTATATTGTTTCCAAATATCTTCCTAGAATTGTACCAAAAAAAAAACTTCTTAGAATGTTTCTCATACTTGAGAGTTTCTTTGTCTGTCTATCTATATGTCTATATATATATATATATGTTTTATTATGGAAATTCTTTTCTTTCCTTGGAGTTTTGTAATACTTTGGGGGTAATTTAGTGCTCAGAATATAAAGACTTTGAATTTTATGTAGCGGTATTTCTCTTGTTTTGTAGTTATAATTTGTTATGAAACATTATATTTGGTTCATAAAAAAAAATTGTATATCTGGTTCATAGAAAAATTGGTGATACATTCGTTTGCAATCATATATTAAAGCCAGTTTTGAATGATATCTATCTCCAATTATTAATTTTCCCAAATGATATGCTCAATCATCCATTTCATTTTTGTTGTATGAGATGATTGGTTGCTTCAGGATGCACTGAGCTTGCATATAGATTGATAAAGAAATAGTTTCTTATATTCATAAACAAGAACTGAAGTAAGACAACATAGCGAAATGTCTCAGTCCAACAGTGATATTTATTCTGGGTTTTTGCACTGTGCACTGATATTATATTTTGCGAATTTAGGACAAATTGGATATGCACTTGTCCCTATGATTACTAGGGGAGTGATGCTGGGGCCAAACCAGCCTTAATCCTCCACGTGCTTGATATTCCTCCAGTAGCAGTCTTTAAGAATGGGGTTAAAATGGAGTTGGTGGATGCTGCATTCCCACTTCTTAAAGGTCTGATTTTTCTTCCTTGTGAAATGTTTGTGAATTAATAAATAACCATATGACTGCTAACGTTGATTTGTTATGAACCTTTACTTGTTTAAATGATCTGCTAGATTTTGAATCATTTTCAATTTACTTATGCTAGGTGTTGTTGCTACAACTGGTGCAGTTGAGGCATGCACTGGAGTCAACATTGCAGACATGGTTGGTGGGTTTCCAAGAAAGGAAGGCATGGAGAGAAAAGATGTGATGTCAAAAAATGTGTTTATCTACAAGTCCCAAGCTTTTGCCTTTGAAAAGCACTCTGCTACAAAACTACAAGGTAATCTATTTCATTTGAATTCACCATTTTACAAGCCTTTTTCAGTGTAACCAAATCCATTCATTTCTTTGATGTTTTTTTCCAAAAGAATTGAAGATTTTTGCCGTAATTCTTCAATTATATTGTTTCATCTAGCAATTGATTGACTTTAAAATCATGATTTTTTTGTGTGTTAACCACTATCCATATATTGATTTCTATAGGAGGGGTGGTGGTGGTCAGAGCAATATGATTTATGCATGATGCTGTAGTATGAGATTTTCACCCCACCAAAAAAAACAAAGGGGGACATTAAAGTGAAAATAATTTCCGTTTTACATAATTGATACGACATTGAAAGCATTTTTGTGCTTTAATCTTGCAGGTTCTTGTTGTTGCTAACCCTGCTAACACAAATGCATTGATCTTGAAGGAATTTGTGCCATCTATTCCTGAGAAAAACATCACTTGTTTGACTAGACTTGACCATAACACGGCATTGAGAGACTGAGTGTTCAAGTTTCTAACGTGAAAAATGCTATCATCTGGGGTAATCATTCATCAACTCAATATCCTGATGTCAACCATGCAACGGTTAAGACCCTAACTAAGGAAAAACCTGTCTGGGAACTTCTTCTTGATGATGCATGGTACAAGAATGAACTAATACTTTTACTTAAATGCTTTATACTAGAATCACTCCTATCTTTTTTCTGCTTCAGTTTCCCAGTTTTGAATTTGTTGAAGGCCAGAAGAATTGAAGTTAGTTTCTTTTTTGAAGGTTGAATGAGGAATTCATAACTACTGTTCAACAATGTGGTGCTACTATTATTAAAGCTAGGAAGCTTTCAAGTGCACTATCTGCTGCTAGTGCTGCTTGTGACCACATTCATGATTGGGTTCTTAGAACTTCAGAGGTTGGATTGGATAGAATTTGCATGATTTTTATTTGAAAATCTGTAAAAGTTTCATGCTTAGCTTTATTCATCCAATTTAAATTCAGGGCACCTGGGTGTCGATGGGAGCATCTTCTGATGGTTCTTACAGCATGCCAGCTGGGCTAATTTATTCATTCCCTGTCACTTGCCTAAGTGGGGAGTGGAAGATAGTTCAAGGTAAGAGTCTTGTCGTTCACTTGCTTTAAGATTGCAGTTGATTTTCAGGTTAATAAATTTTGTCTTTAATGATTGCTAGCTTTAATTCCTAGTTACTGCTAGACTTATGCTTACCTAATTTAAAGTTTTTTGTTTTTTTAAATTGATGGACACCTTATTTAAAGTTTTATTAATGGCAATACAGATTAGAATTATGCCTAATTAATTCACCATAGTTCATGGTTTGTTGTGTGGGCTATGTGATAATGTTGCTATCAATTCTCTTGCTACTACAGCTAGGGGTGAGCAAACAACCCATGGTCTGTTAGACTTGTTTGTACTAGGTCAAAATGGGTTGGCTTTGAAGAGAAAGGACGAGCAGGCTGAATTTACGAGCCTGCCCGTGTTTATTGTAAACAAGTTGGACGGGCTATGGGTTACCCCTTGGGCTACCCGTCCCGTCCCATTTACAAGTTAACATTAAAAAGTAAAAAAATATGGAATGCTAAAGTCTGAATGCTGCATTTAGGCATTTTTCAAGGGAGAATGCTGAAGTTTAAATGCTGCATTTAGGCATTTATCAAGGGAGCAAAAGAGAAAACCCTCACAACCTCTCTCATCAATCATCATCTCATCCTAAACTAGTAATATACATAATATTGAAATCCAGGTCATATTAAACTAGTAAATAGTTGATAAATTATTATTGCTTTGATTGGTTTTATGAGATGTTTTGTTCATATTTTATTTGATCATTGTTCGACTATTTGATCATTGTTCATATTAAACTAGTAATGATCATTGTTTGATCATTGTTTTGTTCATGCTGGGCTCTAACGGGACAGCAAGAACATAAAGTTAGAGTAGCAGAGATGAGAATGTTACGATGGATGTGCGGACATACACATAAAGATAAAATTCGAAATGAGCACGTACGCGAAAAAGTGAGGGTGGCACCTATTGAGGAAAAAATGATAGAAAATTGGTTGAGATGGTTTGGCCATGTACAAAGAAGACCAAGGGAGGCACCGGTGAGAAGAGTGGAACATATAACTTTGAGTCCGATTAAGAGAGGTAGAGGAAGGCCTAAGAGAACACTCTTAAAAGTTATTGAGCGCAATCTCTTAATTAATAATATTCCGAAAAGCTTGATAAATGATAGAGCACAATGACGTCTTGCAATCCATGTAGCTGACCCCACCTAGTGGGATAAAGGCTTGTTGTTGTATTGTTCGACTATATACAAATTTGACCCCCAGATCTAGAGTCGAGACCCAGATCAGAGGCCCTTTACACGATTTGATAGAGAATAGAGCGTTCAGGTAGAGGCTATCATTTCTAAGAAGATTTACTACTCTGCCCCATTTTCTTTGTCTTATGATTTGCATCGTGTAAAATTGTTGGCTCGGTTATTGGTCTGCAAATTAAATTTTTCTTCTCCAACCTGATTTTATCTATTTTTTATAACTGTGTTGTGATTTTGCAAGTAAAAATGGGTCAGTCCAAACTTGGTTTAACCTTCCCGAATTAGCCCTAACCCATTTTTAAATGTGCCAAAACAGGTTGGCCTGTACCCATTTTGCCTTATATGGGCAAGCCTTCAAGCTAGCCCGTCCTATCCATTGCTTAGTGAGCCACTTGGCACAATGAGTGGAGTTTTTCCCTGTAAAATTAGTTTGGGATATAGTCAATGTCAATCAAGAATTCCCAATCCTTTGTCAAATGTTAATTGTGACTATTTGGTATTTTGGTGGTAAGGCTACACAAAGGACGGACTAAACAGGACTTCGGCCTAACCCAAAGTTTGGTCCTTTTCATGAAAAGAATTGAGTTAGAAAACCTGTGGTCTAGTCTTGTCTTGGTATATAACCCAAAGCTGAACAAGACCGAGTTGGTCTAGTAGGATTAGGTTATTGGTCTCGGTCTTGTCCAGTATTGCATTTTGTTTTTTTTTCCTTTTTTCTTTTATGAGAGGTAGCAATTTATTTCTACCTACTAAATTCAATTCAGATGATAAATTTACTTATAGTCATAAATTTATCACCACAACAATATAAATCCATAACAATTCCCAACAACAAAAAGTATTTCAGTTACAATATAAATAATTAAAATTAAACAACCTTCAACATGTCTAAGGTCCATTATATTAAGTTAATAACAAATTTTACCAATAAAAAGGAGAAGATTAAAGTTGGTTAATGTTGGAATTTTGCTTAATATTCATGACTTTACAAATATAAAACACAAAATTACTGATTATTATTATAAATTAAGTTATTATAATAATTAATAAATTAATTATATTAAATAAATTTATAGGACTGAATCGGATCAAATGATCCAAATGCTCGATCTCCTGTCCAATTCAACCTGAAGAAAGAGTCCGGTCTTTTTTATCTTAAAAGATTAATTTTTATCCAAACTGAATTGTCTTGGGTTGGATTGAATTGAATAATTTTTGCACAGCTCTATCTAAGTAGTATTAGAGATGACGGTTTCATGAATGACTTAGTTCCTTGTCGCTTCAACAGTTGGCAATCGCAACTTTTGCAGTTATTCAGCTTTTTTTTGGCTTTTTAGTGGAAAATGGATTCATTCCGCAAAAGTATTTCCAAAAGCGCACATGGCTTACAAAATACACACCATGCCATGTGACTTGCAGTTATTCAGCTTTCATTGCTTGTATCTTGCCTTGATTTTCTATTTTTCTGGCATGAAGCTTCGTTTTTTAATGGACTTTGGTCTATTAAACTTAGTTACCCATGTTTTGGGAATTTTTCATTTTGTGATGGTGTGCTCTGCACTGATGAATGTACAAGACCTTACATGTTCTTGGGAATGCACAAGCATGTTGATGCATGCAAGCAAATTGTTTGCTTTGTATAACTCGATCTGAGGCTCCGCATCGTGCTGTAACATATTATGAGAGATTCTGGATTAGGCCTTAGCAATTGTCTGCTGGTAAGTCTACGCACGGGTGGTGAGCCTGGTCATGTATCCTGAAAGGCATATGAATTGTTGAGTCTTGAGGTTGGCACGGTCAGGTTGTTCCGGAAATAATGAAATTCAAGTAAAAGAGCTAAAATAAGTAAGAGATCTTTTATTTTAAAAAGGCTTTGTAGCGTTTTGTAATTTAATTCTGTAGTGAACTGAGCGGCCATTCTTTTGTAAAATTTACCGGTAATAATTACTGGAGTCGGCTTTGCTGTTCTGCAAAGTCACTCCTCCTTTGTTCCTCTGCACTTCAGAGCAGTTCTGGACGCAAATTTAATTTTTTTTATTTTTATATTTATTTTACATTTATTAAAATAAAAAAATTGTAAAAAATATAATGGTTTAGATTTGTATAACTAAAATAGATCGCTTTATAAAAATTTTAAAAAAATTATAATATTAAATTAAACTATTTAAATTAAATCAATATTGTTTAGACTGATGATAAAAAGACTTATTAAATTATTTTATAAATGTTTATTTTTTAATATAAAGTTAAACTGTTTAGATTGATGATCAGATTTATTATAATATATTTTTTATATTTTTTTATAAATTTTTATTTTAATAAATATAAAATAAAAATAATAAAATTAAATTTAGATCATCTAAATTAATTTGGACAGTTTAAATTTGCTCTGTAGTGTAGAGGAGCAAAGGGGGAACGACTTTGCGTAGGAGCAAAGCTGACTCCAATAATTACTTGTCTGTATAAATGAAAAAGTAACTTTATATAAAATCTATTTGGATTCATCACATTTAACTTTTTAAAAAATACATTTTATATTAATATAAAAGTTAAATGTTATTTGATTATTTTAAAATTATTTAAAATGACTTTTTAAAAACACATTCAAAAGCAATTAGAATGTGGATTTGCCCACATAACTTAGTAAAATTTTTTAAAAGCACGTTCACATTTCACATTTTCTTCGATCAAATTGCCAAGTGACCCATTGGCATGTGATGTGATGATTTGTTTTGTTCAATTATACAGCACTACACGAGCAACAATTATTTTGGACTAGCTTGGTTTCTTTGCAATTTCCTTTTACTGTGCTTCCACTCTAACAATTAGATACTAAATGACTTCTATGCTAACAATTTTGTCCCTACGCTTTACTTTAATATCAAATTATTTTTTTATTTTTCTTTCTCTTATCTCCTGGTTCAGTGTTTTTTTTTTTTGGCATTTTCATCCTTTATTTCTTTTTCCATTAATTTCTCCTAGTTAAGTGATAAATTTTTATTAAAATTAATTAAATAAGTTATTAATAATTATTGTATTATATATGTATATTACTCATTTATAATTTATACCTAACATCTGAGGAATATGTTAATTAATACTCTATCCATCTAAATTTACAAAAATTCTTTTTCTGCAAAATTACACATATAAACAAAGTTTATTAAATACAATTTATAATCTTTATTTTTTTATAAGACATTTTAATCTAATATGAAGCATTTGTATAACAAGAATTAGAAATAATAAAAATCAATGGCTTTTTTTTATAATTGTACATTTAAAAACACATTTCATTGTATATAATTCAAACAACTTTCAATTTATTAAATTAACTTTTGAAAAATGTATCCAATATAAATTTTATTATAATAAGTGACTTTAACTAAATTAATTTTTGTTAATTGAACTTTCACCAAATTAATTTTTGACAAACTGAAAATTAAAAACACACATACTCCCTCCGTTTAAAAATATAAAGCATTTTTAATTGAATCTCACCCTCCAATAAAGTAGTTACTTGCTTTTCAACTAACCTTATCTTTTCATATTTACTTCTATTAAATACCCTACAATAAATATAAAGTCATTGTTAATAAAAATATTTTTGAAAAAAAGACAATGATTACATCTCGAAAGACTAAAAATGTATTACATTTTTGAACATTTAACTCCTCAAAAAATATCTTACATTTTTAAACGAAAGGAGTATTTAGTTATTTGATATTTACTATTGGATTATAATATTATTGAGATCAATTGAAAATAATTTTTAAAGGGAGATTTTTCTCATTCATTCACATGAATTTAAATGTGAAACCTCATGCGATAGATTGTTTTACTATAGAAGTCTAATTTAAAACTAATTGTATCCGGTGAAGGACTACGAAGAATTTACCTTGCAATTTGTAATGTTATAATTAATGTAGGGTGTGCATCTTATTGTGTGCTCACGCGATAATGCTGCGTTGAAATGATATCTTTAATCTGAATTGACTATTCAGCGAGGCTGTAAATAACCATTCAAATTCACATACAACCATATGTAAAAGAAATTAAAAAAAAAATGGATATCAGTTCAATGTATATTTAATATATATATATATATATATATTATTCAACATATATAATTAAAAAATGTCGCATAATATTGAAGTCAAGAACATTTCAGCTTTATTTAAACTGCATACACATGAACTCCACATTTAATTAGTTATAATAAATAATAATAGTGATACAAAAATGACGCGACCAAGATTACTTTAGCAATATACGTGCAGAAAGCTTCCGGGAATTGCACGATATAGCAGGGAAAGAACGAAGAAAAAGACCCTTCATATTTTACATTATCACATATCGGTCACATTAATCCAACTACAGGGACATCTCTTTTTTAAAAGACGACTTCTTCGCAACGTGTTCACTGGGTATGAAACCCTACAATCTATTCTGCAATCGTATCATATTGACCACACACAGCTTGGGTCTTCCACTAACTGCAATAAACATAGGAACCTGGAATTTTATATGACTTTGATTCCACCATGCGCACGTTTGACATGTTGCCAAGATATTTTTAAAAGGAATCGAATGAGAAAGTGAACAAGAAATTGCCAAATTGGCCCCAAGCGAACAAGATGTTTGGCATGTAAAGAAATATCATTACATACTCTGTTTGATTAATATGCGAGTTAAACTTAATGATGATTAAAAAGAGTATCCTTGGGGGGAAAAATGATACTTAAAGGTACAGAGGAGAGAAATGAGAGGCGATAGAGGAGGGAGAGATGAAGGGCAAGGGCAAAATGGTCAGGAAATTTTGATTCTTCAAGACCATGCATAGTCGACTAGCAGTCTATTGCCCCCATGTGGAATTGGATTCCACGCACCTATATATTTTGGTGGAAGCCGGTTGGAGTCCTGCTTTATCACATAACAACCAATATATAAACACACGCGCATAGGATGGTTTTCCAATTCCTGTCAAATGGGGCATAAAACTTTGTACTTTTAGTGCCACTTCAAAGCTGGAAAAAATGGTGCATTATCCTCAGGTATCATTGTTGTGCCAGAAAGATCCCAAGATATATGAATTGGAAGAAATTAGCACGAACGACTTGAGGTTGTGGTAGAAAAGTGTGGAACATGCCTAATGCCTTTCTTGTGGCGTTTCATCACGGCCAAGAGTCATATTCTCTTAGAATTACAATATCATATTACTTGACTCGCTAATACAAGTACATTTTGCTGTCTTATTGATCACCACGTACTCCAGAGGGAAACTTCTCGCTTATTCATAATGCTTTTCTGCTTTGTTCATTTTCTAAAGTGTTTTTAAGACTAAGCTTAGACTGAGAATAGTCTAAGGACAAAAGTTATTGGGCGGAGGAGAAAATTAAAAGCTAACATGGAGCGTTTAATTAGAGCAAAGCAAGTCATATTATTGCACTGCCGTCCTTACAGTGAACATATCAATCATGCCAAATAGAGCGTGATAACTTCAGATATTGAACAGCATTTTCAAACTTGAAAGCCATGTGTTTTGTTCTTCTCTTTTGTTTTTGAATGAAAGAAATATGCTCCCCGAAAATTTTATTCAAAGCATGATTGGATATTAAGGGCTTATTTGTTTTCTGTTTTTAAAACTATTTTTTTATTTTTGAAAACAGAAAAATTTAAAAATTTGTTTGGTTAAATGTTTTTAATTTAATTATTTTTAAAACTTTTTTCATTTTTTAAAAAAAACTAAAAAAATAGAAACAACTTCAAGTTGTTTTTGTTTTATTTTTCTTGTTTTTAAAATAATATGCATTTAATTATTAAAAATTATAATTACTTTGATCAATTTCTATAATAAATCATCACCATTAACCACTTATAACTATCACCATCAGTATATTTTTTAATTTAAAAATAATTTTTAAATTAACATAACCAAACATATTTTTATTTTATTTTGTTTTGAAAAATAATTTTAAAAATTTTATTATAAAACAATTTTTAAAAACAAAAAAAAAATTGCTACCAAACAAACCCTAAATGTCTGAATATTATTTTTTGCGTTGTGAGTAACTAGCTATTTCATTAAACTGAACTCTTATTGATGTATAAATTAGTTTATAACTTTATATAAAGTAGGTAATTTATTTTTATAAATAAAAACAGATGGATTATATAATAACAAATATGATTACGTTTTAATTTGCACAAATACAAAAATAGAACTCACAGGCACGCCAAGGTTAAAAAAACTTCTTAAGGCCTGTTTGGATGCCTTTTTAGAATCAATTCTAGGTTCAAAATTATAGTTTTAAAAAATTTTATCCAAACACCTCACTTTTTCCAAACTCCATTTAGTTTCCAAAACTCCATTTGGAATAAGCTGAAATTTGTTCCATTTTGAAAAATCAATATCATAATCAATTCTTGAAATTTTATTTAAATACCATCACATTCTAATAATCAATTTTTTTAATCAATTTTTTTCAATTAAAATCCAAACACACCCTTATATGTTTCGTCAACGCCAGATTTCGTGCATGTATGTATGTACATGCAAACATGGACATGTAGTATGCATTTTCAGGAAAAATAAAAATGGATGATTTGTAGATAAAATTGAGTTCCGGTACACTAAATAATATATTTAGTGCTACTCTCTCTATATATAAATGTAAAAAAGTAATTTGCCGTTCGTGTCAAAAAGTGTGCTCCTTGTAAAAAGTTTTATACTATCATATGAAAAAAAGAAAATTTCGTTCCTCGTTTCTTGTTTTTTTCCGCTGTAGTGACTCAGGGTTCGTTAATAACTGGGTTGATGAATGTTTACTTTTTCAAGCTTCCAAATAATCGGCCACAACTTGAAGAATCATTCAGATCTTTCATGGTCGACTTTTCAAATTTGATCATCTGTTCCGCTGAAGCGCATTAATCTCTCACCCACTACCACATATCTCAAAGGAAAATAGACAATATGTAACAGACACAAATAGTTGAATTTATTCCATACTTTCATATCCTGCATCTTTACTTTGTTATTACTGCAAATTGCAATAAATGAATGACCCTCAGCAAAGTCCAAAAAAAAAAAATATTATTTCTAAGAAACAAGAATGTTAATTACATGCCCATTACTTCTTTGTGAGTGTCTTACTATTTAATCTCACTCTATATTTTAAGCTTTTAACGAAAAGGTGGTGAAGGTTTACAAGTCAATGAATGACTGTAGCTCTTGGATGGACAAAAATAGCCTCCTCTCTCACTAGAAAGTAGAAATAGATGGATGACACAAAGGCCCACTAGGAGCATATATGAAAAGTTCAGAACGTCAACTCTGTCGAATCCCCTGATCTGATGAATACGTCGTACCAGAAATCCATTCCATCGTCAAAGTTTATACTGTTATACCCGCAGCCTTGCTGGAATGATTCCACAGGCTCAAATGAGCATTGATGATGAGCTGGTAATTCATTGTTCATGGCGATGCTATTGTCATCCATTGCAGCTTCTGACCAAAAGCTTTCTTCAATTTGAGGCAATATAGGCTCCAGAGAGTCCATGTCTTCACTCTTGATGCACATATTCATGCCATTGCTTTCTCTTAGTGTGAATACTGAGGATAACAGATCACTGGAAGAAGTAGACGATGATGAAACTGATTGAGTGGTCACAGTGCTGGAACTGGAAACAGATCGTTTAATTAAATGAGGTTTGGAGCCTCTGGTTTTGGTTTCTGAGTTAATGAGCTGATCAGCTTGCTTTGTTTTTTGAAGCCTCTTCTTCAAGTGGGTATGCCAAACATTTTTTATCTCGTTGTCTGTTCTTCCTGGTAGCTTCGCTGCAATGGCTGACCACCTAGATAACAAGGACAAGAGTTTTTAAGACATATCAGTGAAAGACAAACAGGGTTGTCGTATTTCTAGGAATTTACTAATATTATCTTGTGCACATTGGTATATAGCTGCTAGCTGCATGTGACCTACATATATACACACACAATGCCTCGCTGAGTGTGGTGAAAATCAGATCTATGAATCAGAGAATCTCGCAGCCTGGTTACTTGTTTATATCGAAGTATCAAGTGGCAGCAGAGAGCTCGCCTAGTTTTCCTCACAGTTAAAATGGGTCTAGTCGCCATTATAGAAAAACTTTATGAGAACGGTCCCTTTCTTTTTAATTAATATTTTTCTGGAAGTTGACAACTAATGGAGGCCAGTACGTAGTCCCCGCCACTATATCCTTTCTTTTGCTATATATTGTTATTTAAGACAAAAAAAAAAAAACAAATCAAGTTTCTGAAACTGAATCTCCAATGACAATTTCCTTCAACTAAAGATTGAAGAAGAATCACTAAGCAGCATATCCTTTTTCATCTTGGAGAAGTGGAGTTGTAGGATGAATATATCAACGTTTATGTTGTCATCGGTCAATCAGAAGGCATATAGATCAGTAGGGAATAATGTATACCTGTTGCCAAGCATCTCGTGCAGCTTAATAATAGTTTCTTCTTCTTCAGCCGTGAAGTTTCCTCTCTTTATATCTGGCCTCAAATAGTTGATCCACCGTAATCTGCAACTCTTCCCACATCTTAAAAGACCTGAGGAATTCACCGGACAACCATCACCACACAGAGAAACTAAACTTGCAAAACAGTGATAAAATTACAAAGAACATGAACATATTCAAGAAGGACATGTAAAACTCGGGAGTATTTCATTTCCTGTGTTTCCGTCACTCTTCTGAGTGCAAAATCTAGCATATGATTGAAGTACCTGCTTGCTTTGGGAGGGCACGCCAATTGCCATGGCCATGTTTTTGGATGTAGGAGACCAAGAGATGGTCTTCTTCAGGAGTCCAAGGACCCCTCTTCAGTCCCATCTTCTCGCAGCAAGGAGCTCTCACCATTGTTTCTGTTCTGCCTTTACTCGGCTTTCACAGAACGAAGCAGAGACTTCAGAGTACAGATAATATATATACAGCTAGAGGCCTAGTGTAAAAGGCTCACTGAAGAAGCTAGCATATACAGGCTTTGTGCGCGAATATGGAAGAAGCAGTTCGAGTTCAACTTCGTTTCTTACGGCCATGGTAGCTATTTATGCTCGGATAATCACCGCACGCCAATTGGGGCTTGACTAGTCAAACCAAAGAATATCCTATTTCATCGTTCAAACTGTTTAGCAGCTTCCTGGAAATTGAAAAAAAAAAATGAAAAATATCAATCAAGGATTATTGAAAAAAATTTATGTCAATCAAGAGTCAATAGTTATCAAAACAAGAATGATTATTTATTAATTTAAGTTAATCTTTTATCAATAATTATCTATTTAAGTTTTAACAACAACTTGTTATAAATTAACAACAATCCATTCAAGCTTCTTTTCATTTAAATTTTAACAATAATTAACTCTTGATTGATATAAATTTTTTTAACCGTCCTTCATTGCTATTTTCCTTTGAAAAAAACCATCCTATCTCTCTCTCATCTCTTTATTTAATTTATGTGCTTTAGAAAACTTGTGGATTTAAATTATTAGATTATTAAGTGAGGCTTAGCAATGAGAGATTCGAACATGTCCAATCTTACTGCTGAATGCGTAATGAAAACACAATTTAGCAAGCATATCCTCCTTCAGTCCCTCTCATGTTGTGCGTGCGCGCGTGTCTAAGTGTGTCTAATTTGTTTTTCATTTCAAGTCTATTATGTTGGGTTTGGGTTCCCTTTCTATGTAGAAAAATGCTTAATATTGAAACCCATTGTGAGTTTTACTAAGTAAAATAGCGAGGGGTCAAATTAGGTAATGTGAGAGAGGTCATATTTAGTCTTATGTGCAGTCGTTTGAGAGAGAACAAGAGAGAGAATCATTTTTACATATTTACAAAATAGTCTCGGTAAATTGGTCTTTATGGATTATTTCACCATTAGATCAAGCTAAATTCGGTGAGCTAGTTCACAACATCCAATGCATAATTTTCAAAGATGGGATCGTTGATTCGTTGCCTAATGTGAGAGATATTCTATTCGCACTACAGCCTCTAGTTTGGTGTTTTTTCATCTTCTTTATCCTCTTTTATAAGCCCGTTGATTTAGTATTTTGGCTAGTTGTTTGTGCTTATTTGTGCATATGAGTGAGACTCTCTTGTATCCTATTTTAATCATAGTGGAGCTGTTCTTTATTGGTCTAGACAACTCGTGGTTTTTACCCTTATATTGAGGGGTTTTTCATATTAATAATTTCTATTGTCTCTAGTCAAATTTGTGCTATTTATTTTTTTTTCATATATTTGTTTGAATTGCTCGAATGATGGAGTCGAATACAAATAAGATGATCTCTTTAAATGGCACTAATTATCATTTATGGGAGGGCAAGATGAAGTATTTGCTAAATATGCATCTTCCTATATTTGCTACTTAAAAGCCAGATTTCAAATCTAGTGAAGAATGGGATTTTGAGCATCAATAGGTATGACCACATTGCTAATGAGGCACATGCAAGAACCTTGTGGGATAAGATTGGGTCCTCGTATGCCTTTAAGTCAAGAAATAACAAATTGTATTTGATAAATTGTTTGATGAATTTGAGATATAAAGAAGGGACTTCTATTTCTGATCACTTGAATGAATTTCAAGGGCTCCTAGATCAATTGTCAAGAATGGCTATCAAGTTTGAAGATAAGATTTTAGGACCATAGCTTCTAAATACTTTGCTTGAGTCTCGGGAGACATTGTAGGTTTCTATAGCTAATTTAACTCTTAATTTTGTTATCTCCTTGCAAATTGTAAAGAACGATGCTCTTAATGAAGAGATAGGAAGGAAGGCACAGGGTTCTTCATCTCAACCTGAGGTGCTTGTCACAGAAAATAGGAGAGAAATCAGAAAAGAAAACTGAAGGGTGGTAGAGAGAAAAGCAGGAGTAAATCTAAATCTAGATACAAGAATATAGAGCGTCATTACTATCAGAAGATAGGGTATATTAAAAAGAATTGCTTTCAGTGGAAAAAGGAGAATGAGGATAAAAAGAGTAAGCAAAATGACAAAGGCCAAGATGATGATGAGCACATTACTACTACTACTAATGATGATCTTGTTCTTCTATATGATTATGACATAGTTAATCTTGTATCAAATGAGAGTATATGCATAATAGATAGTGGTGCTACACTATATGTTACATCGAAGAAGGAGCTCTTTACATCTTATACTCCTGATAACTTTGGGGTGTCAAAGATGGGTAAGGATGGCCTGTCTAAGGTGATTGGTATTGGTGATGTTTGTTTAGAAACTAATATGGGTATGAAGCTACTTCTTAGAAGAGTCAAACATGCTCTAGATGTTCGTTTTAATTTGATCTCTATTCATGCACTTGATAATGATGGTTTTGATAACTATTTTGGCTCTGAAAAGTGGAAACTCACATAAGGTAACTTGGTTGTGACTAGAGGAGAAAAATTCTCTAAATTGTATTAGACAAAACCTTATATTGCTAAAGACAATGTGAATGCTATTAATATAGAGGCATCGAATTTGTGGCACCGAAGGCTTATTCATATTAGCAAAAAAGGATTGAACTGCTTAGCCAAAAGGATGTACTTTATGGGTTGAAGAGTGCAAAATTGGAGAGATGTTCTTATTGCATGGTAGGTAAATAGACTATAGTGTCGTTTAAGAAGCATCCTCCTTCAAGAAAGTTAAATGTAACATTCCAAGTTTTAATTTCCTAATTAACTAAACCTAATTAGGTTAATTAAGTAAGTTAAGATGGTGTGTAGTCAAGGAGATCTAATAATCATATTTAATAATTTTTCAGCCCTAGTTGTGGGTCCGATATCAAGACGGGCCATCCGGGTATTAAAATGAGAAGAAAAGGAAGAGTTGATGTTGTTGTGCCACACATTAAGGCATGGAGATCATCCACCGTGGTGCACAAACGTTTCTGAATGAGGGAGGATCTCTCTGTGCCATGTGCTACAGCACATTGTGCGTCTATCGCGGCGCATAGCCATTTTCTGCAGTTTATCAAATGTGAAATGAGACAGAAATAGAGAGAAAGAAAAGAGAAAATAGAGAGGCATAGCTCTGCTAGGGTTTACTTATGGACGACATAGAGAATATTTTAAACGCTACAAATATCTAAGGTAAGTATCACACTCATTACTATCCCCATTTTTTTCACATTTATGAGTTTGTGGTTAGGGTTTGATAATAAAAGTAAAATTTTGGTCCATATAAGTTATGGGTCTAGATTTATTGATTCAAATGGAGTTAATGAGAGTATGTTAGAGTATCTAAACTTAGGTATAATAAGTTTTGGTATCTTAGGTTGTTGGGCACCATTAATATCCAAAAATCCCATTTATTATGGGTAGTTGGAAGATTGTGATACCATTAATGGAGATTTAATAGCTCATTAATATTATTGGAGATTAAAAGTAACTATTCAACCCAATAGATAGGTTCCAACTCATGTAGAGTGAATGTTGGGCAATTTAGAAGCAGAGATTGAGGATTTAAATGCTTGAGTTGGTAATGTTGATGAAATTCAACTTAGTTGATTGTAATTTTGACTCTTGGTCACCCATTGAATTGGAAATTTAAGATTGGAAGGTAGTAGATTAAAGGGTAAACCTTTGACCTCTCAAAGGTTTGAGGTAACCAGGAAAACTTTACTTTGAGTAGTTATATATTAATTGATTGTAAATTGATTTCAATTGTGAGTGTGGCATTCATGGGTTAATTTTCAATATGAAAAGCATGTGCTAGTTTTGATAAGCATATGAAAAACTGAATGTGCATAAAGTTATTTTAAATTGAAATGCAAATGCCTAATTAGGATGTTTTTGAATATAAATATGCCTATGTCTTTAGAAAAAAATGAATGTGATGATTATGTGAGATAGATGTGTGTTAATGAGAAATGAATTTGGAGAAAATGATGAGAATACAAATTTAGGTAGCGCATGGTCGTGAGCCCAACATGATTGTTGTGATAATGAGTAAACAAAAATAAAAATGTCAAAATAAGTGAGTATTGATTATGGCATGATTAGTGGTAGGAGTTCGCCTAGGGATTGGGAGTAGAGAAAATTCATATGGTATTTAAGCGACCTTCCAATACACGAGAGTATAGTCTTGTCTCACAGTTTACTGAGGGACTGTTTCATAATTTGTCAAGGAACTAGAACCTAGCTATCTCCACTGATTCAATGAGGAGAATAGCCTAGGATATGAGACATTCCAAGGATTTGAGAATGAGGGAGGCTGTGGTTCGAGAGTAAGTCTTGTGATCTCTAGTCGGGTCACATCTTACGATTAATAAGCTTGGGTAATCCAGTCATACGAATGGAGTCCTAATCAGTATTATAGCCCACGATTTTGGTCTAAGAAAATAAGAAGAAATAAGGTTGGTTGATTATTGCCTAAGTAAATATATGATATGTCACACGTGTTAAGTGATGGCAAGTCACATGAGTATGGGTCATGTCACATATATAAGAATATAGTAACAATATACCTAGTTTATGATAGATAAAGAAGTTATTTAATGATAAATGATAAATTATGATATATGTGAACTTATTTGCATACGTGGTTTCTTATGCATGTACTCGGTTTATAATTGATATATAACTTATTATAGTAGGTTTAACCTTGATTACTGAATGGCTAGACTCACCCCTTTCATTTAATACTTTTTAGGCTCTTACTATATACCTCTAGCTTAGTTTATTTTGTGTAATAGCATATATTTGCCAATTTTAGGATGCATGCTATCACACTTGCACTATTTTGTTTTCGAGAATGTTAGATTTGTATTTTAGGCCCTGAGTCTTTAGGTATGTTAATATATATTTGTTAATAGGGCTAAAATACTAATGTAAGTGTAGAAATAATGATTTGAACATGTTTTGAATAATTTGGGCACAATGCAATGATGGTTTACCTCCCCCTCTGTTTTTAGTAAAATAGGGTTAAGAAGTAAATTTTTATTATACTATTATTTTAGTGCTTGTGATGTGTTGTACTGGTGGTCCTAGGTCTATTAGATATGGTTCAAGTATTAGGAAAAGCTTTTAGCACTTGTTAAGGGTTTTAGACACCCATTTTGTGTGGAAGTTGTGAAAAATGGTTGAAATGTGTTTGGGTGTCTAACTTTGTAGTGTTTTGGCACTTGTTGAGTCTTTGGGTATTTTGAAAGTAAAACCTATACCATTAGCTAGTTCATGTAGAAAGCTTTTCATAGACATCTAGATCACGTCATTTGAAGATCAGACAGAGAATCAAGGCAAGTCGGAAGTTTCTCAATTTTGCTATCAAATAACAGTAAAATCAGTTAAAATTTCATACAACACGCTGCGGCGTACGCCGCTTGAGCCATGGCACGTGGCATAGAGAGCAACATGTCACGGCGCAGCACGCATAAGCCGTGACGCATTGCCCTTTATTATAGCACATATTTTGTTTTTCAATCATTTTCGACTTCTTTCACTCTTCTAAGGTATCTCATGCTTCTAAAACTTATTTTACTCTGATATAAAGGGTTTGGATTAATTTAAACTTATTTTTATTTGGAGAACTTGGGATCCCTTGCTTTTAAATTAATCCTTGGTAATCATTTTTTTGAGTGAAGTCTCTGACTGTCAGGTGTTATATTAGTTAATTATGTTTAGTGGAGTGAGAATATTTCATCAAAGTTGTTTGAATTAGAGGATTTTGATATTTGTGGTCTTTTGAAGGTAAAAACCTTTAAATGGTTCTTTCTATTTTGTTACCTTTATTGATAATTGTTCTAGAAAGCTTTGGGTCTATACTTTGAAAATAAAAGACCAAGTGCTTGAAAAGTTCAAAGAATTTTAGGCTTTGATTAAAAGGCGATTAAGTAAGAAGCTTAAGTGCATTCTTGCTAATAATGGTGGTGGGTATTGTGGATCATTTGATGCTTATTATAAGCAACATGGTATTAAACATGAGAAGACTCCTCCAAAGACTCCTTAACTTAATGGTTTAGCATAGATGATGAATATGATATTCATGGAAAGAGTTAGGTGTATGCTTTTTGAAGCAAAGTTGCCTAAACAATTTTGGAGTGAGGCATTACACATAGTTGTGCATGTTATCAATTTGAGTCCCACAGTTGCTTTGAATAGTGAAGTGCTAGACAAAGTTTGGTTTGATAAAAATGTTAGTTATGATCATCTATGAGTTTTTGGTGGGCATTTGTGCATGTTCCAAAGGATGAAAGATCCAAATTGGATGTAAAGACAAGGCAATGTATCTTTATAGTGTATGATCAGGATGAATTTGGCTACAAGTTGTATGATCCTATTGAGAAAAAGCTTGTCAAAAGCTATGATGTGGAGTTTATGGAAGAGAAGACCATTGATTACATTGATAAGGTAGGGAAGACTACACCTAAAAAAGGTGATAATCTAGTTGATGTTAACCCAGTGAGCTTGCCTATTACAATCTAGTTGCTAACACTGAGAATGGTGTGCAACATGATAATGTTAATGATTAGCATCTTAGTGATTTGTTTGATGATTCAACAAATGATGTTGATAAGCAACATGAATCACATGATGTTTCTTCAAATAATGCACCTGAACCACCTCAAATTCAACTCAAGAGGTCTAATTGAGAAAAACAACAATCTAAAAGATACGCTCCTCATAAGTATGTGATGTTGACTAATGGGGGAGAACTTGAGTATTTTAAAGAGGTAATGGAGAGTAAAGAAAAACAAAAGTGGTTGGATACAATGCAAGATGAAATGAAATCCTTGCATGATAATTACACATTTGATTTGGTAAAGTTGCCTAAGAGAAAAAGGGCACTGTATTAAAGGTGGATTTATAAGAAGAAACATGAAAGTAATCATACGTCTCTAAGGTATAAAGCTAGATTGGTGGTTAAAGGTTTCAAACAAAGAAAGGATGTTGATTTTAATGAAATTTTCTCGCCTGTAATGAAGATGTCATCTATTATAATCATGTTAAGGTTAGCTACTATTCTTAATTTAAAGGTAGAGCAAATGGATGTGAAGACTGCTTTTCTCTATGGTAATTTAGAAGAAGAGATTTACATGAAGCAACTTGAAGGTTTCCTTATTAAAGGCAAAGAAGACTATGTGTGTAGGTTAAGAAAGAGGCTATATAGATTGAAGCAGGCTCCAAAGGAGTGGTATAACAAGTTTGAGTCTATTATATGCGAGCAAGGTTATAAGAAGACTACTTCTAATCATTGTGTATTTGTTAAATATTTTTCTGATGATGATTTAATTATCCTGTTATTATATATTGATGACATGCTTATTGTTGGGAAAGATGTTTCTAGGATTGACAGGTTAAAAAAGCAATTGGATGAGTCATTTGCCATGAAAGACATGGGAGCTACTAAGCAAATTCTTGGTATAAGAATTTTGTGTGATAGAAAGGAGAAAAACCTTTAGCTGTCTCGAGAACACTACATTGAAAATGTGTAGCCAAGGTTCAAAATGAACAATGCTAAGTTGGCAAATACTCCTTTTGTTACTCATTTTAAATTGAGTGTTGAATGAAGTCCTTCAAATGAAGCAGAAAAGTTAAATATGCAAAAGATTTCTTTTGTGTCTGCAGTGGGTAATTTGATGTATGTAATGGTATGCACTAAACCAGATATAGCGCATGTTGTTGATACAATTAGTAGATTTCTGTCTAACCCAAGTAGAGAGAACTAGAAAGCTATAAAATGAATTTTGAGGTATCTTCATAGTACTACTAGTATGAGACTTTGTTTGGGAGGTGATAAGCCTATCCTTAAGAGGTGCACACACTTAGATATGGCTGGTGATGTTGACTTTAGAAAGTCTACTTCGGGCTTTGTGATTAAATTTACAGGGGAAGCTGTGACCTTGTAATGTAAATTGCAAAAGTGCATAGCTTTGTATACAATAGAGGTTGAATATATTTCTATTACTGAAGCATGTAAGGAGTTGTTAAGGGTGAAACAATTCTTGAAAGAGCTTGATTTTACTCAAGAAAAATACTCATTGTTTTGTGATAGTCAGAGTGTTATTCATCCTATTAAAAATTCAATTTTCCATTCTAAGTCCAAACAAATTAATGTAAGGTATCATTGGATATGTGATGTTTGGGATGCTAAGTTGCTCGATTTGGTGAAAATTCATATTGATGAAAATATTACTGATATGTTGAGTAAGGCAATGATAAGTTTGAAAGTTGTTGTAAGATCGCCAGATTGGCGGCATCTCCACATAGTCATGAGGGGGAGATATGTTGGGTTTGGGCTCCTTTCCTATAAGGAGAAAGACCCAATAATGAAACTTATTGTGAGTCTCACCAAGTAAAGTGGAGAGGGGTCAATTAGGTAATGTGAGAGAGGTCATATTCAATTTTATGTGCAGTCATTTGCAAGAAAAGAAGAGAAAAAGTCATTTTTGCATATTCACATAACGATCTCAATATAAAGCACAGTGAATTGATGTTGCATTATTTCACCATTGGATTAAGCTAAAATTTAATGAGCTTCTTCACAACATCCAATGCATTATTTTCAACAGTGAGATTGTTGATTCATTGCCTGGTGTGAGAAATATTCTGTTCGCATTACAGCTTCTAAGTTGATGTTTTTCATGATCTTCTTCATCCTCTTTTATAAGACCATTGATTTATTGTTTTGGCTAGTTGTTTGCACTTGTTTGTGCATTTGATTGAGATTCTCTTGTATCCTATTTTGATTTTAGTAGAGTTCTTCTTTATTAATTTGGATGACCCATAATTTTTACCCCTGCATTGAGAGGTTTTTCACATTAATAATTTCTGATGTCTTTAATCAAATTTGTGCTATTTATTTTTTGCCATATATTTATTATATTTTTTCCTCTAAAATTCTAGCAAGTGGATGAAAATTTATTTCCACAGCATATAAACTACCGACTTGTGCTTTTGCTCATCATATTATTCAAGTCCTGGTGGGCATGAACTATGAAGTTATGCTTAATCAATTATTTTATCACAAATTGTTCATTTCTGTTCGTAAAATATTGTCCATATATGAACATATTTATAATTCCACCATACATCGGGCTGGTCATTAGATTGGGATCTTATTATTTAAGCCCCCAGTCATGATCAGATCCATGAATATTTTTCAATGATTTATTCGAACAAATAATATTTTTTAACTCTAATGCGTGCATGGCACGTCGATAAATATTTAAAAAAAAAAAACGAAGTGGTGTGCTATCGAAGCAGTCATTGTTCTACATTAAAGGAGGACAAGAATACATATAATATATCCCATTAGTCGATCATGGGCACAACTTGTAGTTGTGTGAGATATTTTAAATAAAAGGGTATTTATCAGTATTTAATATTTAAATGCGATTTATCTGTGAACAGTTATATGAGCATGTTTACTACACATATTCGAGGATAAATTTTTATATGAAAATAGAAATAAGTCTTGAATTAAACTTCTTTGGTTCTTCCCATCTACAGCCGTTCAACTTTAAATGAGTTAATTTTATTTTTAAAAAAATTAAAATTAATATATCGAATCATTTTATCTCTCAATCACATTCTTTAATTCATTAATATATATATATATATATATATATACACATTCTGCATTATATTGACCCATTTGTGCAAATGTCGGTTTACTGTGATAATATGTTACCCCTTCAATCAAACATACAGGCATTACAAAGCATCATATTTCAAAGCCAATATTTCAGTGTTCTCAAACACTTGAGACCATTGGTAGAAGCACATCAGAAAGAGAAATGACGTTTAAACTTTAAATTCATTTCCTTATTATGTCAATATGATGTAAATTCTATCTCGTTTACATTTTATTCCATTAAAAATAATTCTGTTAATTGAGTGTATATACAATATTCTGGTTAAAAAAATGATGTATATTTAATTACTATACAAAACACATTGACAACAATTTGTGATAAAATAAAAAATGTGATCCGAGTTTGTCTCGTTGGTATTCTTAGAATAAACACATCAATTACTCATAACATTTCGTAAAATATCTTATAAATTAAAGCATAAAATATTCAATATATATATATATATATCTCTCTCTCTTATAATGACGAAGGAAAAAATATTTTGAAGCGTGGAACTACAGTTGATTGGATGAGTTAAAACGACAGAAGCGAATTCAAATCCAATAATAATTTTAATTGACGGGCAAGGGAGCACCAAAAAAAAAAAAAGGTGGATTGATATATACACGTACACGAAAGTAAAGTGACAGGCACAGTGAATCTGCACGGGGACTGTTGGATGAAAGTCAAGTTTTTTTTCTTCTTTTTGAAGTAATAATTTAATAAAGTAGGGCAAGTGGGTGGAATAATTTGAGTTGGATATTTGTGAAATCATATCATATTGATGCAGGTCTAACTCATTGTTTTAATACTCAATCTGCATTGAACTATCGACCGAAATTGTTAACGGTTTAATTTAAGTTAAAAAATTATTTTTATGATTGTGTTGGGTTAGAAAGGAGTTAGACAGTAAATCATAATTAAGTTAAAAATTAAAGTTGAATCAAGAATTGAAGACATTTTTAAAAAACTGAAGGTTTAAAATATAATATTAAAAAAATTTAAAAGCTATGAAAAATTTAAAAATTAAATCTCTGCTAAAAGCTAGCACTTTATTTTTGAATAATTTATTTATATAAAATATAATTTAAAATTATTTTTTATAAAGATGTTGATAGTTATAGGTATAGATACAGCTACTTTTATTTAATTTAATCAAAATTTATATATATTTAATAAGTTATAAAATTATAATTTATAATACTATTAATTTACATGTTATGCCATTTTATTAACAACTAAACATATTATAAATTGTTTCACACATTTATATATATATATATAAATATATATATATATATATATATATTATTTTCATTTAATTACTATTGTTGGTCTCGCGTAAAATCAAGAATGTTGGATCCCACTTTTAAAATAGTGGTCTAACTTTTATTATCGCCGGTGCTGTTGCTTGGGGACCAAAGACCAATGAACAGGCGACTTGGCCTGACCACTTGCGTGTTGCCAGCCATGTTTGTACAATCACGTGCTTTCATCTTTTATATATATATATTTATATATAACAATTAAATACTGTTTCTAACTTGAAATAACGTAACTTTTAAAATATATTTTTTTATTTTATTTATAAATTATTTTTAATATTTTTACTGGAGTTAAGGAAATTT
This sequence comes from Prosopis cineraria, assembly GCF_029017545.1. Taxonomy (NCBI): domain Eukaryota; kingdom Viridiplantae; phylum Streptophyta; class Magnoliopsida; order Fabales; family Fabaceae; genus Prosopis; species Prosopis cineraria. The sequence goes on from NW_026555335.1 coordinate 5,051,212, forward strand.
TTAAACGGTAAATTTTTAACTTTATGATTATTAAATATATTTACTTTAAGATAAAATATTTTAATATTTAATAAATTTTCCTGCATTTAATAAAGACAAAATAATAAATATGAATAAATAATTATTAAAATATTTTGTAAATAGAATTCAAATAAATATTTTTTATCTTATAAATAAGATAAAAGGTTTAACTTATTATGACGATACCGTTAGCCTCAAAACTGTATTGTAAGAAGCTGAAAAAATAAGAGAGGGGAAAAGACGATTCAATGAAAAATTTACTACATTGGTAAAACAAAAAATTAATTATTTAATTTTTATAGTTTTGATTTAATTATAATTCAATTCCCCAACTTTAACTCTTTATAACTAAATCATTGAATTTTTCAATTAGTTATAAATCAATCATTGAACTTTACCTTTTACAATTTAGTCCTTATATTTTAAAAATAAAATTATAAAAATTAAAAATATTTTAAAATTTATTACTAATATTTTAAATTATTAAACCCTTTTGATCTTTATAAAAAAGTTTAAAATATTTCTAATCTTTATAATTTTATTTTTAAAAATATAAATATTAATATTTAAGATATTGAAATTTCTTGAATTAAATTATAAGAGATAAAGTTCAGAGACTGATTTATAGTTGAGTTAAAATTTAAAGGATTGAGTTATAATGAATCAGAATTAAAAAATTGAGTTATAATTGAGTCAAAATTATAACATTTAAATGATTAATTTAAAAAAAATAATGAAAAATTTACTACATATATCTTTTATATTAAAAAGAAAAAGTTTGCGGGTAAGGTGCCCAGTTTAATATATGTGGGTCCATCATGAATACATCCCCTCGTTGAAACTTGAGAGTGATATGGGTAGTCAGGCACTACTTCATCAATATGCACGTTTATACGTTGCTTGTATGTATCCCAAGTTTACCCAAAAAGTGGTCGCTCCGTTCGGCCCCAGAAAAGAATAACAACAATTAAGTCATATCAGTATTTTAAATCTAAAATTTTAATATTTAAATCATTAAGAACTTGATATGCGAGTCAATCCAATCCATGTAATTATTGGGTTTTTTTAAAATATGATAAAAAATAATTATTCAATCTTTTATAATAAAATTTTTAATTTTCATGATAATTTTTAAAGAAAGAGATAGTAATTACGATGAAGGAATGAAAAAGTTTTAAAAAAATCAGAGTGGATATTTTTATTTTTTCAATAAAGGTTCAACTTTTATTTTTAAACTCCACCTATATTCATAGCCGGTCCCAAGCCCGGGTAAAAGAGGAGGGTTGTGTTAGGCCATCAATAGCCAATGTAAAACTTTATTGAATCTATCATGAACATGGACAATAGACGTTATAATGTTAATGCTAGGTCGTTGCCCGTAAGTAACGCGCTGCATGGCTCGAGTACAGTGATAAGTGAGTTAGAGCCGATGCATCGGCACCCGAATGTAGTGTTAAATGAGCAAGGGCTACCGCGTCATTCTGGACGCACGCGGCTAAAGAAGTTAGTCCATAAGAGCAAAATTAGATTTGGTACTTGGAATGTTGGGACATTAAATTGTAAATCTGTCGAGGTTGTAGGGGTTATGATTCAAAGAAAAATCAATATCCTTTGCCTGCAAGAAACAAAATGGCATGGAGAAGAAGCTAAAGATATTCAAGGTTTCAAACTTTGGCATACAGGAAAAATAAGTGCACGTAATGGAGTAGGCATCATTATAGATAAGGAGTGGAAGAAGAACGTTGTAGAAGTTAGTAGAATTGGAGACAGAATTATTTCCTTAAAAATGATAATTGGACATGAGACTGTTAATATTGTTAGCACTTATGCGCCGCAAGTCGGGACAGAAGCCAATCTTAAGGAATTATTTTAGGAGGATCTGGAGGGGTTGATTCGACATATACCACAGAGTGAAAAGATTTTTATTGGAGGAGACTTTAATGGGCATGTTGGAAGGAAAGCTGGTCAGTATGCGAGGGTGCATGGTGGTTTTGGTTTTGGAGAGCTAAACAATGAAGGACAAACTCTTCTTGATTTTTCATTGGCGTATGATTTTAAGATTGCCAACACTTGTTTCAAGAAGAGAGATGAGCATCTCATCACTTACAAAAGTGGAGCCTCAAGGTCACAGATTGATTTTCTTTTGGTTAGGAACACAGATAGAAGACTTTGTAAACTGTAACGACACAACATAGGGTCCTAGTCCTTGATGTGTGTATTATGAGTAAAATTCAAAAACGTCGACAAGTAGTAACACCAAGGATTAGGTGGTGGCAATTAAAAAGTGATAAGCAAGATATTTTCAAGCGAAATCTTTTGGATAAAGGAATTTGGGAATCTCAGGGAAGTGCTAACATCATATGGGAAGATATAGCTAAAAAGATACGGGAGGTTGCAAAAGTAGTTTTGGGAGAATCGAAAGGTTCTGGTCCTAGAGATAAGGAGTCTTGGTGGTGGAATAATAGTGTACAGGACAAAATCAAGTATAAGAAGAACTGTTTTAAAGCCATACATTTGTGTAACAATGAGGAAAATTGGGAGAGGTACCGTATGGCTAAGAAGGAAACTAAGAGAGCTGTGGGTGAAGCTCGTTCTAAAACTTTTGAAGAATTTTATAAGAATCTTGAGATGAAGGAAGAAGAGCAAAATATTTATAAGATTGCCAAGAGTAGGGAAAGAAAATCAAGAGATCTAGAACAGATAAGGTGTATTAAGGATGAAGAGGGAAGAATTTTAGTTATAAATGATGAAATTAAAAATAGATGGGAGACTTACTTTTCTAAACTTTTCAATGATGGAGAGGATTCATCTAGTAACTTGGAGGATTTAGTAATTGGTGAAGGAGAACAAAATTTGTCATTCTATCAAATAATACGTGATAAGGAGGTAAAGGAAGCTCTTAAGAAAATGGCAAATGGTAGAGCCAACGGAACTGATTGTGTATCTATCAAAGCGTGGAAATGTTTAGGTGAAGAAGGGGTGAGATGGTTAACTAAGTTATTTAATATGATTTTACGATCTAAGAAAATGCCTGACGAGTGGAGGAGAAGTACATTAATTCCTATTTATAAAAATAAAAGAGATATTCAGAATTGTACTAACTATAGAGGGATTAAACTCATGAGCCACACAATGAAATTGTGGGAGAAAGTAATTGAGCACAGGTTGAGATTGGAGATAAGTATTTCTGAGAATCAATTTGGTTTTATGCCAGGTAGATCAACTACAGAGGCGATTTATCTACTAAGGGGATTAATGGAAAAGTATCATTGTAAAGATAAAGATCTACACATGGTTTTTATTGATTTGAAAAAAGCTTATGACCGTATACTAAAAGAAGTGCTTTGGAAAGCGTTGGAAAAAAGGAAGTACGGATTACTTATATTAAAGCCATACAAGATATGTATGAGGGGGTAAAAACTAGTATAAGAACACCTAGTGGTCAAACAAAGGATTTTCCTATAAAGATTGGACTACATCAGGGATCATCTCTGAGTCCTTATTTGTTCAACTTGATTTTAAATGTTTTGACGGAGCATATTCAAGAGGAAATCCTAAAATGTATGCTCTTCGCGGATGATATAGTTCTTATAGCAGAGACAAGAGAAGAGGTTAATTGTAAACTTGAGTTATGGAGGAGGACATTGAAGTCGAAAGGTTTTCGTTTGAGTAGAAGTAAGACGGAATATTTATATTGTAAATTTGGTAAAGGAATATTCGACAATAATTTGGAAGTGAAATTGGGAGATCAAATTATACCTCAAGTGGAAAAGTTTAGATATTTGGGAGCCATTATTCAAAATGATGGTAAAATCAGTGGAGATATTTCACATAGAATTCAAGCTGGGTGATTTAATTGGAGAAAAGTTAAAGGAGTTATTTGTGACCGTAAGGTGCCTAATAAACTTAAAGGAAAGTTTTATCGCACTGCTATCAGACCGGCAATGTTATATAATAGTGAATGCTGGGCTCTAATGGGACAGCAAGAGCATAAAGTTAGAGTAGCAGAGATGAAAATGTTACGATGGATGTGCGGACATACACGTAAAGATAAAATTCGAAATGAGCATGTACGCGGAAAAGTAAGGGTGGCACCTATTGAGAAAAAATGGTAGAAAATCAGTTGAGATGGTTTGGGCATGTACAAAGAAGACCAAGGGAGGCACCAGTGAGAAGAGTGGAACATATAACTTTGAGTCCGATTAACAGAAGTAGAGGAAAGCCTAAGAGAACACTCTTGAAAGTTGTTGAACGTGATCTCTTAATTAATAATATTCCTAAAAGCTTGATAAATGATAGAGCACAATGGCGTCTTGCAATCCATGTAGCCGACCCCACCTAGTGGGATAAAGGCTTGTTGTTGTTGTTGTTGTTCAACTTTTAAAAATACTTAAAAGTTTACTGACAATGTTGAGATAATAGTTACAAGAGATGTATAATTATCAATATTCAGCTTAAAGATCCAAGCTGGAGGGGAGTCATTCAGCTCGACAGGGTCGTTTTGATGGGACCTGGACGAATCAAAATCCACATTAGATTGTAAAAGAGAACATCCCATATATTAATTAAATTTCTTTTAAAACAAGAAAAGAAATTAATGGCTTGTTTGGTATAAAGGAATTGAAATTTGGACGGTAGAAGTGATAGAAAAATTATAAAATTAAAATATTTGACACATCGGAACTCAATTTTATGCGGAACTCGATGGAATTGAGTTTCTTGTTGGGGGTAAGCATCCAATCAATTCGTTTTTAATTTTTTCAAAATCAATCAATCAAATTACATATAAAATTTAAATTAAATCAAATTAAAATACTTGATCAAATTAAATTAAAATTAAATTGAATTATAAGGGTTTAATTCGATCGATCTATTCAATTTATGAGTTTTGATTTGTGTTTATGAAATTTAATTATTTATATATTTTATATATTTATTTTTTTCTTGATGTTGAAGGGCTAACAAAAAAATAACAATCTTATGTCATACTCTTTCTGTTTCTATATATAAGAGAAAAAATTATACTTATTTCGTTAAAAAATGTAAGGTATTTTTAACCGAATCTCATCCCTCAATAAAGTAGTTACCTACTTTTAAACTAACCCTATCTTTTTATATTTATCCTTATTAAACAATCTATAATAAATATCAAGTCATTATCAATACGGGCACTTTTTTTTAAAAAAAGCAATGATTACACCTTGAAAGATTAAAAATGTCTTATATTTTTTAACATTAATCTCCTCAAAAAATGCATTACATTTTTTATTGGAGGGAGTATAACACAATTTAAAAAAGTTGGTTAATCATAATAATCATGTCTAAAAATAAAAAAATAAACTAAAATGCTCTATGTTAACCAACATAAACATGCATTAATCATTTTTCATTAATGCAAAATATGAGAGGTAATTTATAAAATATGTAATAAATGCTTATTGAAATTAATGACTTTGCTTATATAAAAAATAAGTAAAAAATAATAGTCTTTTCTACAAATAAAAACGAAGGGAGTAATTCATAGGAAAATTAATAAAACTCAATATTATTATATTAAAAACTAAATTATAAAAATAAAAAACAAAACATCACATTAAACAAAAAAATATTATCAGATCTAGAACTTTGCCTGTCGCTCAACCTCCATCGTCTTCACATCTGCTCTTGCTTGAAGTCTGTTTGTTGTTGTGGATCGTCGCTATCTCCACCTTCAATGCTTCATCTCCTTCCTCTTGTTCTAATTATTTCTTCAACATTATCACATTTGGAAAAAGTCAAACAGCGTTTGGACCGATTTTACTCCTCTTCTCATTTCCGTTGTCGCTAAACGCAACTTTAATTTGCTCTGGAAATGGGTAGAGTTGCTGCACAGAATCTTCAACAAATGTGCATAGTTTTTTTTTTTTTAATCAAATGTGCATAGAGTTGCCGCTGCACTACTCTGCAGGAGATTTTAACCAAATGTCTTGCATAGTTTTTACTCCTCTTTTTCTCAAATTGGGTAGAGTTGCTTTTTTACTCTGGAAATGGTGCTTTTCCGGTGACTCGGGAAATTGGAAATGGATGATAGGTTTTTTTTTTCTCCCTTGGGCTTTTTTTTTTTGGTTAAATTTTAGGGCTATTTTGATCTTTTTAAAATATAAATATAATATAAAATAAAATTTTTATCTCACTTTTATTTTTATACTAAATATACTTTTAAACTTTACCAGTGTACCTCCGCTTTTACTTTCTTATTCACCTCTATTTTCATAAAAAAAAAAAACAATTTCCTATTCGAAACGGGGCATAAAAGTGAAGTACGTACACAGATTTTGACTCGCTGTTGGTTAGAGTTGAGGGCCAACACCGAAGCATTCAAAAGCCGAAAACTGAAAATAATGATGGTGGATGGGCCATAGAGAATGAGCCTCTATTGATTTAAAAATTAAGAACATGTTTCGCAATTTATTTTAAAAATAATTTTTTATTTTTTAAAATAAAAGAATAAAAAATTTATTTGATAACGTGTTTTTAAAATGTGTTTCAGAGAATAAAAAAATAAAATATTATTTTAAAAAATAAAAAAATTAAAATAACTTTCAAATGTTCTGAGATTATTATTCTGAAAAATAAGGAAGAATGAAAAAAATATTTATTTTTATTATTTTTTTATTCTCAAAATATATTTTACAAAACATAATTTTTAAAATAATAAAATAAAAATAATTTCAAACAGTGCCTAATTAGCTGGACACTGTGGATGGTCGATAGCTGTCTCCTACCGTCTTAGTCAATTGTGTTAGACTCCACACATTAATTAATGTCCGTTTAACTTTGGCCAAAATAATAATAATGATAATAATGTCCATTTAACAATTACCTTCGCCGCCGGTTGCGTGGCCTTTGCCTTTTGGAGTAAATGGAATGGAACTGTCTCAGTTCCGCCCATCTAAGCCCTCTAGTCACTGTAGACAGGCAAGTTTTTCTTGTAAAACTGTTATTAGAAGAATTAATTAATTAAAGACACAGATTTCTCGGAATAAAATGTCAAAAAAAATAAGAATTTAATCTGAAACCGCTTTAGTAACGATGATTTGATAACAAATGCGAAATGAATGGGGATATATTAAACATTAAGTTCAGCGTCAAAATTTTGTGTTACCATTGCATTGTTGATCGGTGACTCGTGATGCGCAATGAGTATATAATTAGAGTTGAGGTGCTAATTTAAAGTAAAAAATTATAGTTGGCCCTTAAAAAGGTTAGCTTTTTAAGCTTGAAAATGAAAGATCTAACCCTATAAGGCTAAATCTAGTCTTTTTAAGTTATTTTATTATTTTTTTTTAAATTCATCGTGAAAAAAAAATAAAAGAATAAATATTTAATTAAAAAAATGAAAATCCTAAACTCATTCATCCCTCCTTCATTCTTTCATCAAGATTTAGTTAATAATTCTAGCAAAATTTAATGTTTATTGGTGTTAAGTTTGATATTAGTATTTCATATTAGACTTAGATATTTAAATTTTACATATTTGTTATGCTATAGATTGACTTAAATTTATTTTTTAAATTTAATCTTATGTATAATAATTTTTTAAAAAAATATAACTTTAGGTTCTGTACTTTACTTGTATTTTACTATTAGTCTTTATACTTTTTTTAAATATTTTTGGTTCTCTACTTTTATTTTTTATTGTCTTAGATCTCTCCAAAATTTCTATACTTTGTTTATGGATGAACTTAAAATAATAAAAAATAAAAGTACAAGGATCAATAACAAAACGTTAATAAAGTATAGAAATTTAAAATTATATTTTTCCTCATTTTTTTAAAATTATAAATATATTTTTTATGTTTTAAAATTAAAAAAGAAACAAAAATAGGGCTGGAGTGTGGATTGGCCCTTCAACCAAACCTTATAAGATTAAACCTTGAGATATAATTGAACTTATCAGGGCCAATTTGTTTAAGCCGTGACCCTAATTAATAGCTCTAATATATTCTTTGTGAATAGCAAATAAGTCTCTAAAAATTGAGGACTATAAATAATAGATTCCTTCCAACTATTACATGTATAAGCTTTTGATTCAAAAATCATTAACCCACTTGATTAAAACTCAGGCCAATTTAAGTTGATGTGTGTGTGTGTGTGTTGCGATGAAAAATTCTTGTGTGGATCCAGTTAAACACCTTATTCATAATCCATTCCATAAAAACATAATATTTATTATTAATTCAATCAAATAAAATTTAACATTTTATTATTTTTAATGTCCTTATTTTTATAATAGAATGCTTATTAATTTCTTAATTTTCTCTCTCTTGTTAATATTATTAATAATTTATATTTAATGTTATTTGAGTGTCATATTTTTGTTAGATAGATTATAAATGACATGATATTCTTTGTCTATTTAAGAATTTCTTGTACATTGATATACTTTTTCTTATTAATTTAGTGTCAATGACTCATCTTTTATTAATTAACATACGGTTCGCACTAATATATACTCCCTCCGTTTAAAAATATAAGATATTTTTTGAAGAGTTTGATGTTAAAAAATGTAAAACATTTTTAGTCTTTTGAGGTGTAATCATTGCCCTTTTTTTTCAAAAGTGCTCCTATTAATAATGACTTTATATTTATTATAAAATATTTAATAGAGGTAAATATAAATAAATAGGATTAGTTTAAAAATATGTAACTGCTTTATTGGGGGTAAAATTTGATTAAAAATGCTTTAATGAATGGAGAGAGTATATATATATATATATATATATATCTATATATTGCAACATATATATTTAACTCAACATTATTTTTTAGGATTCTAGATTAAATGTTAGAATGCATAAAACTCTTTTAAATTTAAAACAATTGTATAGGACACTCCTCACTTTTAAATATTTAAAACTAATTTGCATAACATTTAATTTTTGTTTTTCACAGCCGCCTACTATTAACTAACGCTGTTATGTTATTGATAGAGTACTATATTAAATTAAGAAAAGCCATATAAAATCTTACGTGACATTTTATGTAAGCAAATAATAAATATTTTTTTTGTATTAGTTTTATCCATTTTTGTTGTTGTCAATAGTGCATAGTTTTTCTGTATTAAAGAATAATTTTTATTTATATAATTCTCATCAATAATGAAATATTGTTCCTTTCATTTGTTTAATATTCAAAACTGTTTTGATTGATAAATAATACTAAAAGTATAGTCTTTCTTTTAAATTGTGTTAACAATAAATAATGAGATTAAAGTTGCTCGACTAAAAAAATTAAGAGCATCGTCATGTATATTCTCTGGACAATTTAAAAGAAAAATGTTTCTAGATTGATGATAGTCAAATTAATCAACTTGGATGTCAAGTTGCGACAGCTAAAGCCAGTCCTGATTTGAACACGAGCGAGCAGTAGTTTTGTTCAATTGGCCCTTTTTCATCAGTACCTTTGAATTAATTAAATTATTGATGATTATAGTCTTTATTATTTTTTTTTGGCCAAAATGATGGTTGAAGTCTTAAACAATAGCAAATGTTCTTCCTAAGATTAATGCATTCAATACAGCAGTTAGAAAGATTTTCAAACTTGCAGCCACATTGTTATGTTAAGCCACCTTAGGAGGATCTTCATGGACTACTGAAGTTAGTTTGACAACGATTGAGATACTTCGTTTCTTCAACTCAAACCAATAAATTAAATCATTTCAATATGATTCAAAGTAGGCATTGCTCTTTCGTTGGTCAGAACAAAAAAGATAAAAAGAAATCTGAATCGGAGTTAGAATGGAAAACACTCCACGACATCTGTGATCAAGGTACTGGAAAAGTGGGCTCATCATTAAATCAATTAAGTTATTGATTCAACAGCAATGATCACAATTGTGGTTGAATCATAATCAGATTAATCATAAATAAAATATTTTATTAAACTGATCAATATATTAATTTAATTGAGTTACTAGTTCAACTACCTAGATTTAATTTTTAATATTTGTAACAAGTAGAAAATGATTTGTTCAATCACTCCTATGACGATGATCAAACCTGAGATTCTAAAATTAAAAGAAATATTTGCGATTTTAACTTTTAACATGAATAAGTTCTCCTTTTAAAACAAATTTCGTGTAAAAAAATTATCTTGTTAAAATATTTAGAGTATTGTTTATTTAAATATTTAGGGCTTTTAATGATTTTAAGGACAATCCTGTTAATAAATAACAAAAATATATAAATCTTTTTTATTAATCTATAATTTTAAATTATTTTTTATTATCGCATCACATCTCAAAGCTTTAAAATAATCACATCTACTTAACTCTTGGTTCATTCATTTTCTTCTGGCATGAAAAATTATGTATTTTCAGTTCTGGTTCACACTTTAAACATAACCTCTAAAGAAGAGTTATTTAATACTCCTTACAATTTAAAATATAAAACATTTTTAATTATAATTCGAATACCAATAAAATTTAGTTATATTTTTATTTTCAGTTAAAAAATATCAGAAGTTTTTCTTTTCACCCTTTTCTCCATCTGTTAATAATAAATTAAATGAGACAGATAATATTTTTTTAATAAAATATTATAATATGAGAAAGCATGATCCTTCTTGCAGACCAATAAAGTTTTAACTATCACGAAGAGTGAGAAAAATATAATAAATATTATATAACAAACCAAGTTAACAAATACAAGGGTAAAATATAAAAAAAAATTAAAACCTACCAAATGTCTTATGTTTTGAACCAAGATGAGTTAAAAAAAATGTTTAATAATTTGGAGCAAAGGGAGTATTTATTAGCTGTGCTAATTAATAAGACCCAAATAATTGAACAGAAACGCCGTTTTAGTTGAATAGTTTTATCTTTAATTAGTGATAGATCGCCTCTCAGTTCAGCCCCCAGTAGAGTGAAGCCAAGTTAAATAAATTAAATATTTAGCCATCACAAAATGAACGAAAATACAAAAGCTGATTATATTTTTGCCAGAAAAATACAAAAGAAGCTGAGTATGTGTATATATATAAGGAAGAATTATATTGAAGTCCTATATAAGGAAATTAATTGTTATAAGATTTGTTGACAAATGAATTAAATTGAGTTTAATTTAATTGTCAATGAACCTTACAATAATTATTTTTTTTATGTAAGACTTAAGTGTAATTCTCCCTATATATATATATATATATATTCCCACCACATATCTCCTATTCATTTTCTAATAAAATTTCAACTGATTTTTTTTAAGCCGGCGTACAATTGATGCATTAAAAAAATCATTCAAGTATATATATCCATGCACGTGAATAAAAAGCGTGTGCTCAATAATCAATATTGAGTGTCCTTGACAAGAAGATGATATAAACCATGTTTAAACAATCCGAAATCTTATTTAAATGTTTATCCATTGCTTCGGCATTCTTTTATAAGGCCCCTCTTATCTGAGAAAAGAAAATAAATAATCCATTCTAGAGTCAGAATTAAAAGGATAGAAAATGAATGCATTAGGCCTAAGCTGATAATGTAATAATAAATAAAAGATTTGTATTGTCTTGTACACATAAAGTTAATTAATAATCATGCATGTACAAAGAAGGAATATTGGCTTAAAGAAAATATATAATTAAAATTGTCAAGTCAATCATCAGCAGCCGAGCATATACATGTTTTGGCAATTAATTTAGAAATGTTAATTAACACAATCCAAAAAAAGTTATACAATAAAATCTTATTGCATAATACTGTAGTCAATGCCTGGCGTCTCCGTGTCTATGTCTGGAAAAAAGTGGGGGGGCTTCCTTGAACGAGCTGGCTAGTGACATGAGAATATATATATATATATATATATATATATATAAAACTATGACCAAGAATGATAGACACACGCAAATAAAAGTTGAGACGTGCGTAACTTGTCTGTGTTACTTGTGTGTTTAGCTGAATACAATGAATTATGACATAAACGTCGTCAAATCTGTTGAATATTATAAAATATTTATGAGTATTTTAAAAGAAATTATTGCAAATTAATAATATTAATTACTATTTAAATCAGTTTACGTTATAACCTTTATATTAAACCCCCATTATTATATGAAACTGTTTTTTTAATTATATTTAATGTGTTTTTATTGTCTAATTTTTTAGATATATGTCTATAAAAGGAAGCGTTTGTCACATGTTTAGTATGAGCTTTTGAGATGTGCTTTCCCTTTTCTTCTATCACATTTTTTCATTAGTATTGGTATAACCTAAATTTATTCTAAAAATTTTTGTTGTTTTGCGTCACTGATTTTTATAAGAATAGTCTGTTTAACCTTGTGAAATTATTGCTAATCAACCTGATGTAGTAAAATAGTTTTTAAAGACAGTATTTTTTTAAGACAATTCAAACTATGATTTTACTCCTTTTAGTCAAAAAGATCAATATAAAATTTCACTCTTTTTAAAATAAAAATAGAATTTCCTTGACCATATGATATAGTGTTGGTTATTACTGTACTCTCCACCCAGGGGTGTAGTATTAATAGTGTCAAGTATTTACTACCAAATATATGATTCAATTGATAAGAAAGTTATACCTTTTTAATCAAAAGTCTTGAATTTAAACTTTGAAAATATAACAATGTTGAAAGTAGAGCTTCTACTCGAAAGAATTTTGTTATAGTTCTATTACAATTTGTCCATACTACAACATTTTAAGCTTATGACAACAAGCAAAAACTATTGCCATAGTGGAAAAATCATTGCCTATAAATATAAGTACCAATTTTTGATCACACTCTAAGTGATTGTAAACTAAAGTCTAAAACAGTAGTTTTTGTTATAATTTTAGACAATAAACGGGAAAATTGTTGCCTAATATTAGTCTATAAGCAACAGGCTTTGGGTTTGGAAATAGGAAACATATATTACTTGTTGCTATTCTATGGCATCAATTTTCTCATCTCGCCTTTAACTTATGTGGCAACACTTTTTGACAACATCAAATAAAAGTATTTAAAGTAACGATTTCTAATTGTTGCCACAAACTGGCAACAATTTACACCTGTTGCCTAACATATTACATGCGACAATCCACTAGGTGTTGTCTTTTCAATTACAGCTTGTACATGTTGCCTATATTATCATATTGCTTATTATTACTGTTGTTGTTGTTAATTAAAACAATATTACATAAGGATTTGGCACAAGTAATATGATTTACAATAATCGGAATTTTATTATTTCTCCTAAAGATGAAATAAAAATATTGTTCGAATGAATGGAAGTTTGATCTAATAATTGCATAATTCTAATATTAATGTTGACAGTATCAACATATATACAATAAGATCTCAACCTTGTATCTGCCTTAAATACAATATTCAAGTACTAACAAAAGAATAAGCTCTGATAATGCTGCTGAACCACTAACATGTAACATATACAAAACTTCTGAAAAATGTTGAATTGCTTTGTTGGCCAAAGTCACTATTGCTTTAATGTTGTCTTGATCTCTTACTGTGATGGCCTCGAATAAGTCCCCGTTAAAATCCTCTCAACTTAACATGAAGCAAATCTAGAATGCATGCGTGTATGTATGTATCTTGGAGCTATTTTTTTTTAAATGATGTGGAGTATTTTGTTTTAGGGAAAATTATAATAAAATTATTTTAAATTATGTAAATATCATCAAAATGCGATAATTCTTCTGAAGTCCTTGTTCTATTATTAAGAAGTTACTATAAAAGACTAAATTATCCTTGATTGAAATAAAAATCCAAAGCCTCAAAACATATAATTTGTTTCCTGATTTGCAAGTTTTGTTTTAAGATTAACAAAATTTTTTTCAAAATTCATGAGAATTTAATAGCAATTCATAAATTTACATTTAAAATTCTAATATTATTCAAGTGATGCAAATATCAATTGCTATTATTGGACAAGACTTTTGTATTTAACCTTATAATTAATATATTTTTATCTAATCAAATCAAATCAAGAGAATTTTAACTTTTTAATAATATTAATAAAAAGAGTTTGTTATAGAATAAGTAATAGAAAAAATATACTTGCAGGTCCTTACAGTTTTACTTAATTTTAAAGTACGTCCTTGTAGTTTATTTTATTTTGTTCAAGCCTTTACAGTTTTTATTTATTATATATATTGAGCCCTAAAGGTTAAACTTAATAATAAATTATTAAATTTTACAAAACAAAAATTTTTTGAGTTTGTAAAAAAATTAATTTAATACTTTTAGGCAAAATTGAGAGGAAAAATTGATTTAATCCACTTTTTATATTCTTATTATAATTTTTTTATGAAAATTCTACATGTAAAAATATTTAAAAGACAGTTTAATTATATAAATTTTGAGTTATAAAAATTATGTAATTAACTTTAAAGTCATATAATCATTTGATAAAAATATAAAAGTTCTTAATTTTGTTTTTTAAAGGAAAAATATAAGGATTTTAATTTTGAGGGATTAAAAAAATTAATTAATTAAATTATAAGGGCTCAATTAAAATAAAATAAACTACAAAGACCTAATTTAAAATTGAGTAAACTGTGAAACCTACATATTTGTTTTTTCTAAGTAATATACAAAAAAATCCACGTGTTATAATTTAATTAAAAATAAGTACTTTAAAATATATAAAGTTAAGTAAATAAGTTCTTTCTTATTTATTTATTTAATTTAATCTTTATAATTTGTAATATTTAATAGTAATTAATTAATAACAAGCAAGAACGATAGCTAACATTGTTCCATTTTTCTGGCTCAAACAGAACTATCGGTTTCTTTTTCTTGTTTTCCCCAAAGAGGGGAAGAGAGGAATTAAGAGGGTATTGAAGTGGGAGGGGCTGATTGTGAATTTCGGAAGTTTACACTTCGCGGCTTAGATTTGGAAAAGTCAGTTAAAAAAAAAAGTCAATGAAAAATCGTATGTATTTAGGAAATGCAGATCATGTGCATTAATATCATTGGTCTTAAGTAAGCAGTGTGAAGCCGGAACTAATACAAGCTTCACGGATGACAGTGTGTCCAGATCGCTGATTGGTCATCCAGGAGGAGCAACATTTCCAGCGCGCTTACATTCGATTGACTGGAATCTCGTACAGTGCGAAACTTTGAATCAACGAATCCATTAATCATCTGATTATGACCTTGATATTGATGTGATATGTGCCTAAATTAAAGTAGACAGTAATGCATCCCCCATTTCCCACTTATTTTTTCCTTTCATTTTACGCGTCAAAGCAAGACTATGTGCTTTATGTGTGTGTTTATTTTTCCACTCTCGTTTGTTTATTTTTCCACTCCCGTTTATTTTTCCATATCTGATCTGTCTACAGTAAGCAGTGTGAAGCCGGAACTAATACAAGCTTCACGGATGACAGTGTGTCCAGATCGCTGATTGGTCATCCAGGAGGAGCAACATTTCCAGCGCGCTTACATTCGATTGACTGGAATCTCGTACAGTGCGAAACTTTGAATCTCACGAATCCATTTAATCATCTGATTATGACCTTGATATTGATGTGATATGTGCCTAATTAAAGTAGACAGTAATGCATCCCCATTTCCCACTATTTTCCTTTCATTTACGCGTCAAAGCAAGACTATGTGCTTTATGTGTGTGTTTATTTTTCCACTCTCGTTTGTTTATTTTTCCACTCCCGTTTATTTTTCCATATCTGATCTTGTCTACATGGATATGCCAAGTTTTGCTCATGTTAGCTTCGCAGAATTTCATTTTTAATTCTCCTCAAAACTTTATTTGCACAAATTTCCAAGCACACTAATTAATTAGTCAATCGCACGAATAATGTCAATTATAATTTCTCATACACTTTTCACCCCCCTCTCCCTTAGTGATTCGCATAGTGGTTAAAGGGAAATTTTAGAGTTGTCTGATGCCATTATGCATTTGATTGGAAGTATCATTATTCCAAAATTAATACTTTCCCCTCTCAAAACTAAAGGCATTTTTTGCAAATAAGATGTTAAAAATATAAGATATGATTTTAGATCTTTCAAAAATATAGTTAATGAAGTTTTTTTAAAAATACTCTTAATTAAGTGTCCATAATAAGATTTTCTAATTGAGGCACCACATTAAAATAAAGGTAAATAAAAAAAGTGTGTACTTTGAAAGACAATTAATTAACTTATTGAAAGTTATAATTTAATTAAAAATGTCTTATAATATAGAATGGGCTATTAAATTTTTGGTTCCTAAAAAATTTGATTTTTTTTAACGCATAGTAATTAATATTACTTCAATCTCGATAATACACGAAAAATATGTTAGTTGTTAGCTTAAATATTTTAAATGGGACTCTCCTTTACACTTGCATTCATAATATATTTACTCGTTAGTTTAGAATTTGGAAGCTAAGTATACACATATTTTGACTAGTAAAACCCTTTTGTGAGGACAGCGTTTAAAAAATAACTATGACTTTCGAAAAAGGACCATTACAGTTGAAGGTATTTAAAACTAATTCAAATTGATTGCATCAAATTAAATCTAACCAAACGAATAGAACTAATCAAAACGGATTATAAATGATATTGGATTTAGTTTTTTTTTTAAAAAATGGATGGGGTTAGTTTGGTTCAAGGTTTTATGTCTAGAAACTTAACAAAACTAAAACAATTTTTATTATATACTCTCTCCATTAAAAAAAAATTTTAAGGGGTTAATGTTAAAAATATAAAAAAATTAATTTTTTTTATTTTTTAGGGTGTAATCATTATTTTGGTTTAAGTGCCGTATTAAATAAATCACTTTATATTTATGCTAGGATAAAACATTCTATTAATATATGAGTAAATATGAAAAGATAAGTTTAGTTTGAAAACAAATAAACTACTTTATTAGAGGTGAGATTCAATTAAAAACTATCTTATATTTTTAAATGAGGGAGTATATTATAGTATATTTTTATAAATTTGGCTAAGTTTAATTGGTTTCCCTTTTCTAAGCTTAGGCCTGTAAATTCTTAGCAAAAAATATAGGACAATTAGCTGATTGCTATCTATAATTGTTTATAATGATTTAATCATCAAGTATTTGAAGATGATATATTGCTTTTTAATAGTTTAAAATGCTAAGGAATTGTTAAAAATATTCTTTTGTATTGAAGAGATTTTTTTTCATACAAATAATAATTAATAGTTAAAAATTATCAATAAAATAAATAATATATTGATGATCATGAATAATATCTCATAAAAAAATTCATACTTAACCCAAATCTTAACTAAATTGAACCAAATTGATTAAAAGAAAAAACTGAATAGCACTCAAGTTACAGCGAATCGATTGGTTTAATTTGGATTGATTCTTTTTCAAAGCCAAACCAATCAAACGTATAAATACCCTTATTTACAACGTCAATATTAATGTATGAAGTTAGACGTCTCCCATGCTAGCAAAATGGCTCTCATCGTCAAGTCAGTACTCAGTAGTACCTCGTTCTTCATATTACAAATCGTTTGTATATAATAAAAATATCATAATTAAATTTTATTATTTTTCAAATTATTTTATATTTTGGAACCATAAAATAATTCTAAGTTTTTATTTTTAATTACATATATCTTTTATTGAAAGTAATTCTTTTCAAGATATTTTGGTCCACTGATTTGTAGACATTTCAAAACTCTCTGTAATTTATGATTCACTAGGCCTGTTTTCTAGTCAGAGAATTATGTCCTGGGGTATTCACTTCCCCATCGATCGCGATATGCCAAAAAACGAAAAACGTTTACTGACACATCACCTCTCCAACGAGAAATCTAGAATCTTAGTTTTTTTAGTTCCTCCCGCAACAATTATCAGCCCGTATCAGCATTGATTGGGCCTTTAATGGGCTTGTTGTCAAGTGAAACAACCCTTTCATTTCCAAAAACATTTATTATGTCTAAAACGAAAAAAACAAAAACACTACACTCACATGT
Organism: Prosopis cineraria; assembly: GCF_029017545.1. Classification (NCBI taxonomy): domain Eukaryota; kingdom Viridiplantae; phylum Streptophyta; class Magnoliopsida; order Fabales; family Fabaceae; genus Prosopis; species Prosopis cineraria. Next base: position 5,069,185 of record NW_026555335.1, read on the forward strand.
GTGACATGGGGAAAAAATCTACAATAAGTCGTTCCAACATATTCTAGCTATAATCATAAATCATGATATACTTTTATCAATATTGTTTCCATCTAATTTTCAGTGATTCACTATCATTATATTTTGTCTGTATTTCGCAAAGTATGCTATTAATCTTACAATATTATTCATGTTTGTAGCTTTTTTGTGGGCATGAATCGTATTTATATTCATCGCAGCAAAGCAACATAAATCTGTCTAGCACAGTTTAACAAGTAGGTTAAAATCACAATTTGACAAAACTAGAATAGTTAGGTTCGTAAAGGACCTTTTTGCGCCTAATCGACATATTGAAGTTTTGATGTCATTAACTGTGCTCTTGCTAAAACTTTTGCGACTATCATTTCCCCAAAAGTTCCCATACCTTCAAAAAAGAATATACTCCAATAAATAAATAAGATTGTATAAGATCTAACCATTAAAAATTCAAATAATCATCATCTGTGTCCAATATTAATAGTCATCATTAATGTTAATTAAATAAAACAATATAAAAAACTGCATTAAATGCTGTAATTGGTTCTCCTTGCACATGAGCTTTTATTATTTAGCCCATCTAAATTTGTTTAGTAAAAGGTATGATTTGTTTTCATTAAAAAAAGGGTATGGTTTGTTCTTCAAAGTGTCTAGAACTAGAATACGCGGTAGCACTTTAATATTGCATTAAAAATGGAGAGAAAAATACATTGATGTTGTTTACTTTTATTAAGATTAGTTAGAATTCTTTTTTATTTTCAATTTTTATATTTTATTCTAAATAAAATAAAGAGAAAATTAATTTAATGGCCTCAAAAAATATAACTTTCATTAATTATGGATGAGGTTTTTAAATATTTCAGAATATGATACTAATTAGACGTGTTTTTCCTTTTTTATCCTCAAAATAAATTTATTATTAAAATATAATATATCTGATTTAACTATTCTTTAACTGATTAAATCTCTTATTTTTTAGCATAAAAAATCATATTGTACATGTTTCCTATCTAATTTATCATCTTTGAATTTTTTATCACCTTTTTTAATTTGATTTTTCTATATTTTTATATTCATCTTTTGTACAGTACTTTTCTTTATCAAAATTTTTGATATGATTGCTCAGATCACCATCTTTATTTTAGAGCTTTTCCTCTCTCTCCCTCTTTGTTTTTCTTATATATTACGAAGAGAAACTCCATTATTAATCCATGATACAACATCATTAATATATGATTATATATCAATGATAAATAAATTAACAAATTTTCGCTGATATGACTTATATATCAATGATATACATAGTATATCACTAATATACTATCATAAATCAATATAACTAGACAATCAGATATAAACTTATTTATAATTGATATATAGTCATATATCAATAATATAGTTGTGTAGATTAGTAACACAAAAAATATATAATCATTTACTTAAAACAGATTAAATATAGTCCATAAAAAATTTTAAACTCTTAACTTATCGCAGAGAATCAAACACTTAAATTGATAAAATAAAAAATTATGAATCCGTAGCCTTGTTTTCTCGCCGACATGCACAATTCTGTTGAGCACCGCCGATGTATCTCTCCTCAAATTTTGTCTCTTGCCATCATAATTGTGGCTCATTCACACTGTTCTACTATCTCGCTTTCGTCTCTCTCAAGTCGAGTTCAGTCTTCTCTTTCACTTGTCTCTTTCGTTCTATAGATTTTTTACATTTTGACTCTCTTGATATTTGAAAAAAGTAGATATTAAAAAGGACACATTTTTAATTAATTATAATATAAATATTAAAAAAGTTATTTTTAAAATTTAAAAAAATAAATTATTTTTTATTTAATTTTATAATATGAGTTATTTGTGTAAAAGTTTTTAAAATAAAATATCAAAAAGTTCAAGTAAAAAAGAAACGTACAAATATAAGAGCACACGTGGACGCTTGACAGCGATGGCCTCAGTGTGATGAAACGAGTCGGTACTACCTGGGGTGACCTGAATTTGGCACCAGACGATCCGCAGTAGGGATAGGGGCGGTCCAACCTCTTTATCAGAAAAAACAAAACGACGCTCCTCTCCCTTCCGTCTCACTCCTCTCCTCTCCTTCCTTTCCTCTTTTTCTACTCCTCTCATTATTCTCTCCTCCAATGTTTTTTCCTTTTTTTTTTTATCTCAATAATTTCTCTCTCTTATTTTGATTTTTAATCTTCTATCATTCTCTTCTCGCTGGTTGTTAACTCGCTGGTGGTCTCTGTAGCTATGGCGTTCCGAGGAGGGGTATGCTTCCTTTGCTTTTTTGCTCTTCTGATTCTCGTTCTTCTAATTTTGATGAAGATCTTGAAATGCGCTTCCATTATTTTAGTTTGCCTTAAGTTATTGTGCTTTCCGCTTGATTTCCGATTTCCTCTTGTGTGGATTTGTTTTTCCTTTCTTGGTCTCATATAGACATGTTCGCTGACTGATTTTCATGAACTTACTACCGGAATTTCCGGTCTCAATTTTTGTTTCTTCTAGCTCAGTAGTTCTGACACGATTCTTGTACTGGAGTGAAGTTTTCCCTTTCTTCGTGATACTTGCTTAATTAAATACATAGCTCTCCGCGCTAGCTGACTTGGCTTCAAATCGATGTTGGTCTTAGTAGAAAACTTCAAATATATCGCAGAAACTGGATTTATCGATGCTTCTTGTAGGCTTTGATAGCACGCTGTGACTGACAAGCTTTCTACAAATTTTATTATTGATATCGGGCTATGGGGGTAGTGGATTTTCTGGTTTTCACTATCTGGTCTGGCTGCCTTTTTCTCTGCAACTTCATTTCAGTTTTCCTGATGCAATTCTAATGTAAGCTGCTGGAATTTGTTGGCTTTTATTCACGCGCTGGAGCTGGGATCTGCTCATGGTTTGGTGTTCTCCTTGTTAAAATTGAAATATTTTGGTTGGTTCATATCTAAGTGGGTTCACGACGCTGAAGTTTTAAGAAATCATTTGAATATTGTATCAGATTTAGTTGTATCCTATCACATGAAAGATTGGTGCTGCTGTATGCTTTATTCCTACCTAATGCACTACAACGATTTTTTTCCCGTTGAGTTGCAATTAAGTTTGGTTATATCTTGATGCGATTACTATGAATTAACAGAAAGAACCTTCAGTTTCATTTTCTAATTCCCTTGATTTTCATATTTGGTTTTAATAAAAAAAATTCTGCCCTTAATGGGATACAGTATTTAACACTTGACTTCATTTTAGGGAAATGCCTCTTCTGGCATGGGGGTTGCTGAGCATAGTGTAAGCACATACTTGGAACTGCAGAGGAAGAAAGTTCACCGCTACGTCATTTTTAAGATTGATGAGAAAAAGAAAGAAGTTGTGGTTGAGAAGACAGGGGGCCCTGCTGAGAGCTATGATGATTTCACTGCTTCCTTACCTGAGAATGATTGCCGATATGCCGTCTATGACTTCGATTTTGTAACTTCTGAGAACTGTCAAAAGAGCAAAATCTTTTTTATCGCATGGTTAGTTACTTGATTTCTTCAAAAATAATGGAAAACGCATTTTTATTCACCTGGAGAAAAAATATTAACCTTGATTTGGATATATACTGCTTTAAATCAGTGCGTTTTTCTATTTCATGACTCGCGTTGAAGACTTATAATACAGATGTCTCTTAAAAAGAAAGCAAGAGACAAAAATATTTGAGAATGAAAGGGCAAGCGTCAAAATCACTTTAGTCACCTGAAAGATGGTTTGATGGGTAATGGGTGGAAGATGACAGTATCGAACTCCTCTATGAAGCTCCTATTATGTCATGTCATTACTTGCTCACTATCTCATCATCAGTAATATTCTAATCTTAGAAATACAACTTAATCTAGTTTTCCAATGGTGAAGGATGAACTGATGAAAAGTTTTGACAAATCTGAATTACAAATTGTTTGATGCATTTCAGATCCTGCTTACTTCATCCTGATATGTTTGTTTTACTTATTGTCTTTGGTTAGCATCTAAAGTTGAATTAGGTAAAGATGTTCATATTCTCTGTCAATGAGGCAATTGAGTTCATGTGGACGGGTGATGTCTATACGAATTATTATATTATTATATTCTTGCTATTTCCAGTACTTTTTATATTCCTTTGCTGCAAGGTTATAAAAGACTTTCTGTACAATTTTCTGTTGCTATGCTATGAATGCTCCCTTTCTAGATTATGGTTTATTTAGTGCATAAATGTTAGACCTTTATCATTCACAAATTCTTACGCGCGGAGAATAGTGCATGAGTTTGACTGGCTGAACCATTATTTTGTGACACTGAAATTACAAAATTTTGCTCAATTCACAGAATCTGGAGTGTCACTATGGCATAGCTATTATGGTTCTACTTGTTTACGATTTGGACACAAAGTATATAGTGTAAATAACAAGTAGAGTGATTGGTGGATTCAATATGCGATTTACTAATTTTGAAGAGGAATGCTGAAGCACGGATTGTAATTTTCTTGTTTGCTGTGTGACTTGTATTTGAATTGGAAAGACGATCTGCATTTATTCTAAAGGCAGCTTATTGTATGTGCTAATTTCACTAGATGAAATAAATATATTGCTCTGATGTATACCAAGTAGAATTTTCATATTGAGTGGAAGCAAGTTGATGGAATCATATGATCAAGCAAAATTAAATTTGATTGTATTTATAGTAAATTTTATTAGATACAGCAATTCTAAGATAGATAAATGGTATGGAAGTTCTTTTCTCAATACTATCTACTGTATTAATTAATGAAGATTCCAAGTTTCTGACTCTGTTGTTGAACTCTAATAGCTCTCATTTCACATCCATATTTGATAAAGATGCTCAATTTTAATTTGAAGCACCCTTTCTATCTGGGTGCTCAATATTGGACTGACAAGTGTATTGGAAACAGTGATTTTGCTCTATTGACCAACCGTTCTGTTCCCCTCGTGTTTCAGACCCTTTTGTTTGGTTAGTAGAGTCTTTTCTCATCTTCCCACTACTTGAATCCTGCTTTTTTTTAAAAATTTTTTATTCAACCTTCTTTTGATTGAATGCTAATCCTGAAATGCAATATGTATCGGAAACAGATTTAACAGCTGGTATGTGCCTCTTTTGTGCTTGAGATTTCTTGTTTTATTTGTTTGTTGTTTTCTCCTCTTCCCACAGCCTGAGTCCTGATTCGTGTTACAGTTTTTTCACCCTTCCCTGCACGTTAACTGTTGTGTCATGTTTTCATTTAAGATCACAAACCATCTTATCAATCACATCTCAATTTGGCATTTGAGTCGTCCTTTGGTAATGTGAATATTTTGGGTTTTATTCACTAGGTACTGCTGTTATAGTAATACAAATTTTAGATCTTGCACTTGTTGCTGTTGTTTAGGGAAGAGGGAAAACAAATGTTTGAGTTTGAATCTTCATTATTGACTGACAATCTAGGAATGTTGCCCCTCGCAGTAGTTTTTGTTGGTTTTTACTATTTCTTTCGTTTAATGTTTGGGGAAGTAGGGAGGGCGTGGTTTATTACTTGCAGATGGCAAGTTAATCTCATGATGGAATATTTTGGTGCAAGCTTCCATGCATGTTGGCAATGGCATAATTTTATGTTTAAACCAGAGCAGGTTAAAGCCTTATATAAGTTGGCTCATTCATGATCTATTTGTTGCCTTGGTTGTGGGTTTTTTTTAATTCAATTTTTACAGGTCTCCTTCTGTATCCCGAATTCGTGCAAAAATGCTGTATGCAACATCCAAGGACAGGTTCAGACGGGAGCTGGAGGGTATCCATTATGAGATTCAGGCAACAGACCCTACAGAGATGGATCTTGAAGTCCTCAGGGACCGTGCAAACTGAGAATAACTTCGCTTTAAAGGCTTTCTAGATGATGTCCTTAGGATATTTCTGAAAAGACCTGAAGGAATGCCTCTTTACTCGGCTAATTCCTTGAACTTTTAGTTTACTGTGTTCTCTGTTTGTTTTTAATGCATTAATGAATAGCTTACGTATCAAGTAAATAACCTACACCTGTGAAGGCTGATTAGGGGCTCCTGGGCCTACTAACCCCACAGCTGGGGAATGGGAGCTCTTCCTTACTGTGATGCTTCTCAGGTGCACATTCGTATTTTGAATATTGAAAATTTGACTTTTATTCTATGGAATCAATGTTACGTTGATGAAGACTGCGAGCTGCGAGAGTAGGTGGAAGCTTGATGCTGCATTTGTTTTTTTTTTTTTTGGGGGGGGGGGGTGGGTATAGAGCTTGATGCTAAATTTGATATTGTGGAGTGTTAGATAGATAAAGGGGGAAAGGGTGGCGAGCACCTAAATCAGCCTGTGATGGGGCAGCTGGTACGTGCTTTGTTAAGTTGTTCATGGGTACAATGATTAGAAATTTTTTTTTTTTTTGGGATTAAAACTGAATACCATTTATAAAAGAAAACTTGGAAAAGACAAACAGACTACAAGAGAGTCCAAATCAATCATCATACACCCCTTACAAAAGTTTAAGGTGGTGGATTATTGAAGGGGCAAAAATAACTCTTCTCAAAATGAGCTTTCTTAGCTGGCTGATGAGCTGCGCTAATAATATCTCTATAAATAAAGCTAATGGAAACGGGCCAATTTTCATTCAAAATGCTAATAGCATAGGATAAAATATCATGGAAGGGGTGCTTATCATTATGGTCTCTATTTATGATGTTAATGGTTTCCACACAATCAGAATAGACTTCTACCGTTTTGAATCCTTTCAACTAGCAAATTTCTAAACTTGTTATGATTCCCATAATTTTCGCTAACAGAAGGGAGTTGCCCAATTCTACTACAAAACCTTGTAGCCCAGTTGCCATTCTCATCTATTACCATTCCACTATAAGTGGTAAGACTGTTTACGTATATTGATCCATCGACATCAAGTCTGACAAAATTTTTTGTTGGAGGGTGCCACTTGTCAATTGGCTTGAGAGTGGATTTTTCCATCTTCATTCTTCCTATCAGATTAAAATTTGTTACAACTTTCCAGATGCATTTATTTGTATCAATTTGCATTTTTGGCTCTTCATTTCCAAATAAATTTGTGTATTTGTTGGTCCATAGTTCCCAACATACATGTGTAAAGGTAGTGGAACATGGTACCTTTTTTGCAAAATCTATTCCAAGATCATTCTTAGCATTCCATTGAATCCAATCAAGACAGTGTTGTTGCATAACATTGCTCTGGTGTTCTATTTTAATAATTTGTCTCCATGCATCCCTGGCAACTCTACAGTCTCTAACAATGTGCATTGCTGTCTCCTCCTCGTTGCATCCAAAAGGACATGTGCTCAAGTTTGAAAGACCTCTTCTTTCTCTAAGTTTTTCTGAATGCACTCTGTTGTTTCCCAAGAGGCAAATGAAATTTTTCATCTTCTTCGATATGCTCCATCTCCAGATTTTTGTCCAAAGTTTTTCTCTATAATCTCTAATACCTACAAAAAGAAAATCATACGCAGATTTAATTTTAAAAACACCATCAGTAGATGGCTTCTGCACAAATTTCTCACTCCTTATTATTATGAGTGGGCTAAAGCTAGTAATTTGATTAATAATGAAGGAAGTAAGCCAGTTCACCATTTTATCTTTGTCCCATGCACCACTAGGAGTAATAAAGTCTTCAACAGTGGCTTCTATATCTAGTAGGAGAGTATTACTCATAGCATACTTGATTAATGGTTCATTCATTAAGGACCAGTTATCATACCAGAATTTAGAGGATTTACCCGACGGGTATCTTTTCTCTAGGCCCTCTTTGAAGGTATCCCATACTTTAATGATACTTTTTAAAGTTTTTGAGGCATTTTTCCTTTTAGAGATTGAAGGCATATTAGCTTCACCACACTTGTATTTAGATCTTAGGACTTGAACCCATAATGCTTCCTGATTAGTGACCATGTTCCAGTATAGTTTCAAGATGAAGGCATGATTTTAAGTTTGTAGATCCTTTACCCCTAAATCACTCGACTCCTTCTTATGTTTCATATTATCCCAAGAGACAAGGTGGAGTATCTTCTCGCCATCTCTGCTGCCCTATAGAAAAGCATTACTTTCTTTTTCAATTTCCTGCAATATTTTCTTTGGAAGGAGCATGGTTTGCATATGGTAGTTTAAGATCATTGTGAGCACTGATTGAATGAAGACTAATCTTCTTGCAAATGAGAGTAATTTGCCCTTCCATCCAAATAGCTTTGTTTTAACCCTACCCAAGATGGGTCTGAAATTTGAGTAACTAGCTCTTTTGTGCAGTAGTGGGATACCTAGATATTTTCCAAGCTCTCCCATGAGGCTAACTCCCAGTTGTTTGCTTAAAGCCATAGCTCTGGAGAAATGAATTGAATTAGAAACAGACATTTTGGGTTTGCTCTTATTAACCATCTGAGTTGAACATTTGTAAAACATCTCCAAGCAACTATTTATAACTTCTATTTGGTCCAATGAAGCTTCGCCAAAAAGATAAGATCATCAGTAAAGAAAAGATGAGAAATTGATGGTCCATTCTTGTTCAAATAAATTGGTTTCCAATTGCCTAGATTAATATCATCCTCAATCATGTGGCTGAGTTTTTTCATGCGAAGTGTAAAGATGTAAGGAGAGATAAGGTCTTCTTAACGAACCCTTCTCGAAGGCTTGAATTCTTTTGTTAGTTCCCCATTCCAAATGATTTTCATTGTTGGGCTCTTAATGCAAAATTGTATTAGTTTAAGAACTTTACCTTTGAATCCCACCTATTTTAGGCATCATTTGACAAATCTCTAATTCAACCTGTCATAGGCTTTTTCAAGATCCACCTTGATGGTTATTAGGCCCTTTCTTGATTTGTTGTTTATCATAGTATTCAATACTTCTTGGGCAATAATAACATGATTAGAAACTTGACTCCTTTTAAGGCTATTTTTTTGACTTCCTCCACTTTTTCTATTGAGGATGAGGGAGGAGCTCGTTCGATTGAAGAAGAGGATGTCCTTGCACGTAGCACCAAAAAACTTGATAATGACATAGTAATGCATAATACAGATATGATGAATGACACTAATATGAAGGAGAAAGAGCAGCCACTTGGAGAAAAACAAGGTCTGAAAGGAAAAAACTCTTCAGAAAGCCATCAACCTGAGATTGCTTCTTGTGCCAAATAGATATCTTACAAGGTAAAATTAATTAGAAGAGAGGAGACAAAATCGATACGAGACTTTGAAGAACAATTCAAAGAATGGATGAAACAGGAAACTTTATGTACACCATAGTGGATTGCCAAACAACAGAAGATTGTGGACTCTCTACCTACAATTAAAGTACTGGATGATAGACTCAATGAGCTTTGTGGTCCATGGAAAGAGGCTTTGATCATAACATTGATGGGGAAGAAGATTCAACTTGCAAAACTTAGGTCCAAATTCGCTAGGATTTAGGGTACGTATAACTTTGAACTTATAGATTTTAAGAACAATTACTTCATGTTCAGGATAGAGAATGTTGAATTATACCAAAAGGTCCTTAGTGATGGTCTATGGGTAATCTCGACACATTTCCTTGTGGTGCAATGATAGAGCCTGAACTTCAATCCTTTCACTAATCAGATAAAAAAGATTGCTCTATGGATTTGAGTTTATCCTTATTCTTCCTATGCACTGTTATAATGAGGAGTTCATGTAGGAAATTGGCAACATGATAGGGAAAGCCCTAAAAGTTGATATGTATAGCCTTGCCCAAGTTAATCAAAAGAACATGTGGAGAGAGGAAGATATGCTCGTGTGAGTGTAAAAGTTGACTTGACGAAACCTCTTTACTCTCATTTTGTTATTAGAAGGAGGATATTTACTATGATGTATGAAGGAATTAATGTCATTTGCTTCAATTATGGCAAGGTCGAACACAAGAGTGAAGACTGTCTCATGAAGATTCTAGAAGTCAAAACAGAAGCAGGAGGAGGAAAACATTCAGACAAACCCTAAGGATAGAAGCAAGCAACATCCCCTTCAACATTAAATCCTAATAATATACTACTGGATGAACATTATGGAGAATGGATGATTAACCAAAAGCCTTACAAACTAAGAGTATGGTGAAATGACACTAGAAAATCAAGCTACGGTGGATTCGCTGGCCAAAAGACAAACTACCAAGGCATCAATATCACAAATGCTACGTCCAAATTCGTAGTACTGTCTAAAGATCTGGACTTAGAGCAGGAGCAGACCCAAGAGAGAGTGGCTCAGAAAAAAAATGTATGAAGGAAGAAAAAGAATGAAAATAGTATGAAAAATGGGATGATCAAACAGAAGGACATGAAAATGGCAGCTCAATAGCTTATGTGTCTGATCAAGAAAAATGAAAGTTTAAAAAGGACAAGCCTACTAACTAAAACTCACAGCCTAGCATGAAGCTTACAAAAGAAGACACCAAGAGAGTTTTCTCTTTCTCAACTAAAAACATAAGGAAGAGAAGGGTAGAAAAGGTAATGTAAAGAGAAAAGGCCAAGTGGAAGGATCAGGCCATATTATGACTAGCAAATTAGCTAGTGGACTAAAAAGAAGTCTTGCAACGAGGCCCAAAATATTATCACTAGTTTTGAAAAGAAAATAATCCAAAAGGCTACATAATGTTACTATGGGAAACTTGTCCTTCAAGGGCCCATTGGCTTTAGATCAATTAATCCAGCCCAACACCAACACTGATCATCAACAGGATTCAAAACTAGTAGAGACCCATGAGTATATCAATGAAGGAATTAGACTAATGACGATAGAGATAAGGGAAATCATTTTCCCTCATTCCAATGACCCTCCTAGTTAACAAATTCTCGAGAAGAATAAGGATTCATTGGATAACGGCATTAAAGAAGTATAAGAAAATTTCTATGAAATGGAAGGTAAAGAAGAAGAAAGTGACTTAGAGGGAGTGCTTGCAACCCCTTAGGTGACTCAATAATGATCTTCAGGTCTTTTACCCCTCTTTGTTTTTATGAATATATTAGTGTGGAATTGTAGGGGCTCTGCCTCAAAAAACTTCCCTATCCAAGTTCATGACTTAACTAGAGATAAGAAGATTAATGTGTTGGTTTTATTAGAAACACATTCTAGTAGTGTCAAAGCTGGTGGTATTTCTTAAAAAATGGGTTTTTCAAATTGGATTAGAGTTGAAGCCATGGGTCATGTTGGGGGGATCTGGATGTTTTTGGAATGAATTTAAAGTTATAGTTTAATATGTTAAATCATCCACTCAATTCCTTCATGTTTACATTGAAGATGTTTAGAGAAATAATAGATTCTGGTTCACTTGTGTATACACTGAGCTAAATGTCCTTATGAGAAGACCTTTGTGGAATGACCTTATTGAAATTAATACTTCTATCTCTGAACCATGGCTGATTATGGGGGATTTTAATGCTTATTTGTCACTTGAAGATAAGTTTGGAGGTGCCCATGCAAACAACATCTCAATGCAACAATTCAATAACTGCATTCAGAGATTACAGATGATAAAGTTTGAAATAGTAGGTAAAAAATTCACTTGGGAAAAGCTACCACTAAAGGAAAACATTGACTAGGGTTTTGCAAATTATCAGTGGCATATGCAATTTTCTGACTATAAAATCCATCATTTACTAAAATTCAAATCAGACCATAGACCTCTCTTGTTAAAATCTCGCTGTGTTCAAGTTCAAGCTAAAAAAAAAATTATTCTGGGTTGAGGCAGCGTGATTTCTTGAAGATGATTTTGCTAATGTTGTCAAGAATGCTTGGTTAGAGGAGGAATGGAACTCAAGTGTTAAACTTTTTCAAGAGAGAGCTATTAAGTGGAACCAAAGCAAGATAGGTAACATCCCTTTCAAAAAGAGGGGTTTGTTAAGAAGACTATAAGGGGTAGAAAAAAGTGAGGTGCAGAAGGGACAATCAGTATGTCCAAAAAATTAAAGCTAGCTTATGGAATGAATATAACAAAACCATTGCCCTAAAGGAACTTATGTGGTACTAGAAGTCAATATGCAATTGGCTAAGATATGGAGACCGAAACAACAATTTTTACCATGCCTCCACCAAACTGAGAAGAAAGAGGAACAATATTGAAGCACTCGAGGATGAATAGGGAAATTGGATTGATAATTAAAAAGAGCTAAGGTCTGTGGCAGTCAACTTCTACAAGACTCTATTTATGTTAGAGGGAGGTAGGCTACCATACTCCAATACTCAAAAATCTTATTCAGAATTGAGTTAAGCAGAAATGGAGTCAATTCATAGGGAAGTGTTCGAATTGGAAATAAAAAATGCAATCTTTGACATGGGAGCTTTGAAGGCATCGGGACCCGATGGCACCCAAGTTTTCATATACCAACATTTTTCGGAAATGATAGGGAATGATGTTACATGGATGGTGAAAGGTATCTTCAATCAACCACATGATATTATAAAGCTTAATCAAACAAATCTGGTGCTAATTCCTAAAGTTGAACATCCGAAATGTATGAAAGAATTTAAGCCTATTTCCTCATGCAATGTGAGCTACAAAGTGGTGTCTACGGTGCTAACCAACAGAATTAAAGGAGTAATCAACAAGTTAGTAGGTAAACGTCAAAGTAGCTTCATCCAAGGGAGATAAGGCAGTGATAATGTTATGATTAGAAATTTTATTTCAGCTTAGTGACATATGGACACTACCTTCTTTAGAAATGTAGGTTATATTTTGACCTTTTGATTTTTAATGATCATTCTCATTACTGCCGTCATTGCAATTGGGATAAGATAACTGCTCGGTTTTCATTAGGTGTCCATTTGCTTGCAAATAGTCTTCCCCCCTTCCCACTCTCACTCTCTCTCTCGCTCGCTCGCTGCTTCGTTACTGCTTTTAAAATGATCTTTAAATTATGACACACAGTGCTTGCACGAAATAAACAAGGCAATTTGACTGCAATACTACAGCAAAAAAAAAAAAAAATTTCCCCATTTGTTACATTTTAAAAAGTATTTCTTCATATATTACAAATTTAAAAATTGGTTTGATGCCTATCGAGTTCCAAAATTTTTTTTAATATATGAGTATGGAACTTGGCTTCAATATTTTATTAAAAAAAATTGATGTGACAAGCCATGGGAAAATATATTTTTTTTTCTGTAGTATTGCACTCAAATTGCCAATAAACAATTCCACCAACGTCAAGAAGTCGGATAAAGCTCGAAATGGGGCATGAAAACTGAGTTATACTAGTTTTTTTTCCCCCTTACTAATGATATTATATATCTTCTCATCAATTCTGGAAGTACATGTATTTTCTTTAAAAACATAAAATGATTTCATATTTTAGTTTTTTTTTAATCTTTTACTGAAATAATATTTATTAAATTAATAAATTTAAAAACAAAACAAGGCGTTTAAATTGGTATTTGGACAAAAATTAATCAGGTTAAGTGAGGAGTAACTATTTGTTTTAGGAGAGATTCACGTATATCAATACAAATATTTACATACATTGATTCCAAAAATTTGTTGGTATGTCTCTTGCACTATTTGTTTTTGTTATGAGTTGCGGAGTTTATTTTAAGACTGTAATATACAAATCTTATATACTATATATTTAATTTCAAAAGATGAAAAAGAATAATCCCTCCTGTCTTAAAGATGGGAGCTAATTGAAATTTTATTTTTGGTTCCTAATGTAAGGCTTCAATTCATTTTGTTTCTCGAATTTATAATTTTTTTTTTCAAATTATCCTTATTGATTACAGATATTAAAGGAGGGTTTTCATCCATGTGGTAGTTTCAGTGCAAATGATTAAAGGGGATATTTTAAAGAAATCAAGCACATTTTTATAAATAAGTAATTTAGCTAATTTTTTTACTCTCTATAGATTATTTATATAACTCGTATATCCAGGACTGATGGAGTATTTATATAATTTATTCAAAAAAAAATAAAAAAGAAGAAAGATGACAACTACTCTCTCTATTAAAAAATATAAAGCATTTTTAATCAAGTATTACTCCCAATAATGTAGATTTGTCTTCAAACTAATTTTATTTTTTTATATTTACTTCTATTTAATAAAATATTTTACTTTAAAATAAATATAAAGTAATTTATTGAATAAAAATATTTTTTTAAAAATAATTATAAATTAAAAGATTAAAAAAAATATTTATTCAATAGGAACGTTATTTAACAAGTAAGTCATTCAAACATAAAAAGTAACTGTATTGAAAAGCACAAAACCAAAACACAAGAGCATGAGGAGCAAAAACCTCAGCCTATCACTTTCTAAATTGCATGGATAGAAGTCTGCATCAAAGAGCCTTCATTTGATCAATGATTCTTACCCAAAACAGGAAGGGGCACATCTCCCTTGGCAACAGCTGGATTACCTTGCATGCACATTTCCTCATCAAAAACAATATCTCAGACAAAAACATCGAAAGGTGCCTTTTTGTTTCACCCACAAAAGCAAGGCTTAGCCACCCTTTTCAACAAAGCCACACAGTTCTTGTTTTTTTTTTTTTTCCTCTCCCGGAATGATGATAAAATATATTGCAGAAAAAATATTACAAAATTAAGTAGTTAACATTAGTAAAGGAGCCTGCTATCAACATGCATTAATCCAAGAAGAAAAGGTTATAATCGCTTTAGTACGGATCAACATTTAAGAGAATTACCTGGCAAGCGGGGTGACTAACAAAGCCTGGTTCCTCGTGACCTATAATCCACTGCGCTCAGCTAACAGGAATCAAGTTTTAAAAGCCCACCTTCAAGAAAATTCCCCTAATTTTTTTTATTGCTCAAAAATTAGATTTTGTTTCAATTTCATTCTTTTGAAAGTCGTAAAAATGATAGTATACCATCACGAGGAGCACAAAATTAAACTTACACGTTATAGAGTGATCTCTCAAACTGGAAAGGAGTGAGTTGATCCGCAAGAGGCATCACATTGCTAATTAAAATTAAAAAGCTGTCTCAAAAATGAGTTCTACAAGGGGAAACCGGGGGGGGGGGGATGGAAAATTGAGGCCATGTTTTATTTCCATTTTTTAAAAATGGGCAAAAAGTTATTTAAGTAGGTGTTTTGCAGTTAAATGATTTATGAAATTGTTCTTATTTTTTTAAAAGGAAAATAAACATTTTAAAGTTATTTCCTTTTTGAAAAATATACGCTACATTTTTAAAACATCGATCGTTGTTGCCAGCCACCTCTGCTGCCACAGCTCACCATTACCCACAAAGTCATGTATAAAAGTATGCAAAATCAATCTAGATCAATTATACCATGACACAAACTAATTATAAATAAAATTCAGTTTTTTTTTTTAGGCAAAACTAATTAGTTTAATTCGGCTCAAGTTTTTGTTTCTTGACGCTCAAACCAAACAGAAACAAGTCTCATGATATTTATTATATATTCTTATAAATTTTTAGAATTGTTTTCTCTTTCATAAATTTAATTGTCTGTATTTTACTTGTAAAAAATATGTTAAAATTAACTAAATCTTGTCTATAATCAAGTAATTTACAAATAAGTAGATAACATATTGGTTTTTAATAGATAAATGTGCTAATTAATTATTAAAAAATATTCTTCTTCTTCAAGGTTTTTTGTTGAAAATAGTAATTAATGGTTAAAAATTATTGGTAAATATGTAGGTGAATTGATTGTGAAAATATTTTATAGAAAAAAAATTTAAAACCTAATTCAAACCTAAATCAATATGAATTGAATAGTTCAAAAATTGAATGAAGCTGATTATTTAAAAAATTGAATAGGTCTCAGACTTTGGCAAACTGATGAATTTGGTTTAGTTTTATTTTTTTTTTCCTCAAAACTAGATCAAACCAAATTTGTAAACACCATTTGTCACAGATATCAACTCTTATTACCAGCTATTGTCACAGGCTATTGTTGTCAACCTTTATTAATCATTATTATTGATTGTTATGATTGACGATCACTACTACCATCAATTACTACCACTTATTGCTATTATTAACCACCACCAACATCCATTGTTAGTTTTAGAGTTTAGACACCATCTTTAATTGCCATTGTTAATCATTACCAACCATCATGTTATGTTTGTTGCTGATGATAAATTTGATTGTTACTATCAAATATCAACTGATCGTTGGCAACCTTGTGGAGCAATTATAACAAATTATAGCTAACCATTATCATTTATTATTATTGGTCGTTACTATTGATTGATCTTGTTTTCTAACTCTAAAACTATTTTAAAATTAACATAAATACAAATACTTTTTATTTTTTAAAAAATAAAAAATGGGAACAAAACAAAAAAAAGCCCTTAAATATAATTAATTTTTCCAAACAAAAGCTTAAAGATTTATTATTAAATCCTTAGAATAATTCATTCCCACACAATGTTTAGATTGGAAACAAACACGAAAAGAACTACAGGTGAACCTTATCCTTGATGAGATAATGTTTATACTAAAGAGAAATCATTTCATTAATCTTCTTTATAAATGACAAATATTTTATAATTAATTAATTATATTCGACCTTGATGTTGATGCTGCGCCGGATTCTTTTGCTTCTGGACTCCTCTAGTCAGATTCAGACCACGGTTGATCCAAAATCCCACAATTCAAGACCCCCGCCACTTGCACGATAATGGTGTCTACTGCGGTAAAAACTGTCCTTTCATGTGAAAGTGAAGCCAAGAAACTGCTGCTCCGCTTGCGCCTAGATGCGTTCTTATCTTCCCCCTCTCCATTTTTTTTTTTTTTGGCAGGATTCCCCTCTCCATTTTATTTACCCTTTTGTCCACTATTACAAAGTTATGTGTGACTGTCACCCACTATCTTCCACCACGTGATCTCTCACTAATTGTATCCACACAATTCTCGCAAAACGACATTTCATGACTGTGTCTCATCTGACTTTGATGCCAACAAAACATACAGTGTAGGTTAACTTCGCCTATAATCCACGATTATCCAATATGATTTGGCGCTTCCTAATATCATCTTCAGCCATACTTTCATGACCTTCTATCTAATTGGCTTTATGGGTATGTGTAATTGGCCTTCTGTGTAGCAGGAGCTAGAATCGGCCTTGTGGGTAGACTTGAGAACTCCCCAGCTGTCATCTTTTATCATCAAGGTTTTTTTGGCCTACTGTTTGACGTAATCTCCAGCACAAGTTGCTGATTGATAACGTTCTTTATTGAGTAAAATCTTTTAATAATCGTGGTATTTAGCAGAATCTTATTCTTTAGGTTAGTGTTTGTTGGATCTTGGAGAATCTTTTCTGAAATTTGATAATTGGAGATTTTCTCTTCCTTCATCTACTTTTTTGCCCCAACTTGTGGGATTTGAATTGGTGAGATTGGGACATGTGGGGAAGATGTCCCTCTGTTAGATTGAGATTGGATGCCTTATGGAGGACAAATTGACATAGAAGTTTAATGTCCAGATAAGATCTTCGTTGGTCTCATATCTGCTTGCAAAGTCTATTCGGCAGTGATTTGATTTTCAGTGCTACATATCTATATTTTTTTTCTCGCACAATGTCAGATTCAACGTTCAGTAGCCAGCGGCTGAGCTATCCATTTTAATATGCTTTCAGCTCGTGGCGATATCAAAATGGATCTCTGAGTGAAACTTGTGCCTGTTGCTGGGTGACAGAAAACTTGTGGACAAGCTGCTCAGAGAATTATGTTATTTAAAGCTTTGGTTTGCCATGAGAATCTTGATTAGCCAATATGGGATGTAACAGGACTATAGTCTGGTTTAGGAGGGACCTAAGGATTGAGGATAATCCTGCATTAGCTGCCGCTGCCAGGGAGGGTTCTGTTCTTCCTGTCTATATATGGTGCCCTACGGAGGAAGGACAGTTTTATCCAGGTCGAGTGTCAAGATGGTGGCTGAAACATTCACTTGCCCACCTAAGTCAGTCGCTTAAATCTCTTGGAGCTGAACTTGTGCTGATCAAGACCGACAGTACTCTTGCGGCTCTTTTGGAGTGTATAAATGCTATTCAAGCAACAAAAGTAGTATTTAATCATCTCTACGGTAAGTATTGGTGTTTAAGAGGTAGATGAACCTTGCGTTTCAACTTCTTTTGCCTGGTTTGAATTGCTTCCTAACATATACCTGAAACCATTAAAATTTTGGATTTCCGAAAGTTAAAGATTAAAGAAGGAGCATTTCATATTAACAATTTGGAGATTGAGGATAGAGATTCTAGGTGGGATAGTGCTTGAAGACAATCCCTAGACCTGAATTCTGAATGTCATGATGATTTTTTTTTTTTTTGTCATTATCTTTTTGCTTATAACAATTTCTTGAATGTATGATTAATATAACGACATTGTGGTATAAACTAAGACATTCCCCCTCCTCTCTCCGATTGTTTTGTTTTTCTCTTCAATTTCCAATGGAGGGCAAAATTTAATCTAAGGTATTGAAATCCAGTGGAAATATAGATGTGGTTCCTAAGGCATATTAATCAGGACTTAACAACTTTGCTTTGTATACAACTTATTAGTGACATTTGATCAAGGATGGCAAATGACTTGGAGATGTATTGTGATGAGATGTTAGAGAAGCACTAAGTTTATGAGTCTCCAAAACTGGAAACAACACATCTTTAAACGTTGAATTTAAAAAATAATTGGTAAGTGCTTGCTTGAAGTGGAAAATTATCCGAGGCTGGTTGGAGTTTCCTAAAGCAGAACTTAATTTTGCTGCCTGTCAGCATGATTAGTGATTACAGCTACACCATAGCCTGAACCATTTCTCTACTGTCACATCTGGCTATATATTTATGTCAAAATTGCTAAATTGCAAAATGAACAGTGCATGTTTGTTCAATGTGTGCTTGGAGGATTCTACTTCGATACTCTTAATAGTTCCCTACTGTGCATCAAGTAACATATATGATAAACTATTAGTTAATGTTCTGGTTTGTTCATTCCAATAAGGTGTACATGTTGCAAGGGTTGCTGTCATGCTTAGTAAATTAGTGAGTGCAACTCCAAGCTAGACGAGGAGGAAATATTGTTTCATCGTTTAAATGCCCGGGCATTTCATTACCGTACATCATATAGCAGATAAACATTTCTTTTTTCTTCCCCCCAAAGAGCCACTTTACTTGAAAAAAATTATCTGAAGCAATTTAGAGTAGTGCTTTGTTACGACCTAATAGTGTTATATCCTATTTCTGCACCAGAATGTGTAAGATATCTGATATCTATTCCTTGGCTTAATTATTTTATCAGATCCTGTTTCACTTGTCCGCGATCACAATATCAAAGAAAAACTAGTGGAACTTGGTCTATCTGTGCAAAGCTACAATGGGGATTTGTTGTATGAACCATGGGAGATATATGATGAGATGGGTCATGCTTTTACAACCTTTGAACCTTTTTGGAACAGATGCTTATGCAAGCAAGTAGCAGCTGCTTCGCTTATTCCACCTTGGCAATTAATTCCAGCTGAAGGTATCACTATAAATGCAAGTTCATATGAATCGGTCCTTCTTTATATAATACGATGGTTGACAAGGTTATTGTTAAACATTTAAGATTTGTTTCAACCAATTTAGGCTAGAAAACTTTATAACATGCAATATCTTCTTTTGGTGTGAAAATTAGAAGTGAGGTCTTGCTTTTTTAGACAGTACTACTATGAGATTTGACACTGAAGTGATCATACTATTCTCTTCATATATCAGTCTGCTTTCAAATTGAGATATAAATTTGGGAGAGAAATATCTAGTGTAATGGAAATTATGTCTGGTGAAATTTGTTTTCTCTTCGTTTGTTGATGGCAGGAACAGTTAAGAAATGTTCAGTTGAGGAACTAGAACTTGAAGACGAATCAGAAAAGTCCAGCAATGCATTATTAGGGAGAGCATGGTCTCCAGGTTGGAGCAATGCTGACAAGGCTTTAACTGAATTTGTTGAACATCACCTACTTGACTACTCAAAGAATAGGCTTAAGGTTGGTGGAGACTCCACTTCGCTCCTGTCTCCATATCTTCATTTTGGAGAATTGAGTGCAAGGAAAGTATTTCAACTCGCACGCATGAAGCAGATATTATGGGCAAACGAAAGAAACATTGCTGGTGAACAGAGTGTTACACTTTTCCTCAGGGCCCTTGGACTTAGAGAGTACTCACGTTATCTTTGTTTTAATTTCCCATTCACTCATGAGAGACCATTGCTTGGGAACTTGAGGTTTTTTCCTTGGAATTCTGATCTGGCCAATTTTAAGGCTTGGAGACAGGGCAGGACTGGCTACCCTTTAGTTGATGCAGGAATGAGAGAACTCTGGGCAACAGGATGGATACACAATAGAATACGAGTGATAGTTTCTAGTTTTGCCGTGAAGTTTCTGCTTCTTCCCTGGAGATGGGGAATGAAATATTTCTGGGACACACTTTTGGATGCAGACCTTGAATGTGATATCCTGGGCTGGCAGTATATCTCTGGGAGCTTACCAGATGGTCATGAGCTTGAGCGCATGGACAATCCAGAGGTCTGTCATGTTTTCTTGTATTAAAATGTTATACAGATGGCTCTATGACATTTAAGAGAAGATTATCCCATGCTCATAATTGTTCCTCATTTTTAAGCTTCGATAGTTAGCATATTATGCATGACCATATCAAATCATATGCTTTGGCATCTTTTTTTGCCATATTTTACTTTTGGGCAAAAGAATGTTGTTAAAGCATATGATTTGATATAGTCATGCACACTATGCTGACTACCGATGCTTAAAAATGAGAAACAACTATGGACAATGGTGTAAGACAATTTATGTAGCCAACCTCACCTAATGGGATAGGGCTCATTGTTGTTGTTTGGGCAAAAATACCCAAGAAGTCGTCAGCTATGAGCATCTAGTAGCCTGAAATGAGGAAAAATGCACGAGTATCCATAAAGTTATTTTCTTAGTGCATTTGTGACTAAATCATTAAAATTCAAAGACATTGAATATTATGCTGTGGATTTGAAATTTTATGGTTTGGTTACAGATACACCGAAAAAATAACTTCATGTGCACTCGTCCACTTTCCTCATTTTAGGCTATTCGATGTTCTTGGCCAACGACTTTTTGAGTATTTTTGTCTACTTTGCCCTTTATTTTTTTCACTATGTGTTTGATTATTGACAAGCTAAACACGATCTGAAGGATGTGTTGAGAGTTGAGACACAGTCCATTAGTACACTTATTTAATGTCTTGATGACCGTCAAAAGAAAAAGAGAGTGAAAGAAAATAGGCTTTACATGTCTGCTTCAAGGCACTGGTAAATGTAACTGTTAATCTGTATTTATGCATAAGTTCTTATTCATGTAGTACAGGGGATATCTGAGAAATATTAGTGGTTGGATCTACTAAGGCTGTAATGTATAGGGAACAAAGCAACGCTAAAATTCTGTCCTTGATTCTTAAGACTATTATTAGCTTTTTATGTTTAAAGGAATGTAACTGGCTGCATGTCCAAGGAGTAAATTCTGGTCTTTCAGAGCCAAAAAGCTTCCAAAAGATTAAATTCTGACACAAAGCATATCTAATTAAAATTCTGACTTATCCATTCCTCTTTTTTTTTTTTTTTTGCTCTTTTCTGGGGACAGATTCAGGGAGTTAAATTTGATCCAGAAGGCGAATATGTAAGGCACTGGCTGCCTGAGTTGGCAAGAATGCCAACTGAATGGATCCATCATCCTTGGGATGCGCCACTTATTGTGCTCAGAGCAGCAGGTGTAGAGTTGGGCCTAAATTATCCAAAACCAATAATCGAGGTTGATTTGGCCAGACAACGGCTGACAGAAGCAATATTCAAGATGTGGGAAACTGAGGCAGGGAGCTCAGGTGAGACAAGTGAAGTAGTTGTTGACAACACCAATGGTGTTCAAAACTCGGCCATTCCGAAAGTTGTCTTGAAGGAGAAGACTCTATGTGCTGCTACTTCATCAAATGATCAGAAGGTGCCAACCCTACAGAATCCCAAGAATGTTGTTTCTCTTGATAAGAAAAGATCAAAAGGCAGGGAAGAAGGGGGAGAAAACCATAATGGTTTATGCAATCATAAAAATGGCACAGAGGTATCCAGCATTGATCAAGAGATGTGCTCGACGGGTGAATCTTCTTCCAGTAAGAGGCAGAAGAGTACTTCTTGTGCCAGTACGTATGCATTTTCTGTTCCCCAACAGTGTTCCTCATCTTCTGAATTGAAGCGATCATGGCAAGAACAGATTGACATGGAGCAGAGTTCAAGTAAAGATGGTATGCTACCTCTCTTCTCATTTTCTGAAAAAATAGGGAGGTAGAGATGAAAGATAGTATTTTGGCATGGTTAGAAGTCTTAAAAAGCATCTCTAGGACTTTTAACAGTTGCTTGGTTCAATTAATCATACTTGGGAAGTTCCTAAGAAATATCTTCTTGGAAAGTTAATTTCTGAGTAAGTTCATGCATGATTTGCTTGTTAGACCTACTTAGCTGCAGTCTTTTAAAAATACTAGGGACATCAGTGAATCCCTGAAAATAAAACTTGTTGCATGTTAGTTTTTTGGTCAAGTGGTCTGGGGACGTTGGAAAGATTGAAGGACGACGAATATTTAATTATTGAGAATCAACTTGCACGCTTAATTTTCAGAGACTGAAACTAAAAACTCCTAACAATTTAGAATCACAATGTTATTGTTAGTTTAATTTTCTTTTAGTTAACCTTCACACGACCGTTTGTTTTCCAGACCATTGGGATTAAAATTTTTAATTTCTTACTGATAAAAAAATTGATCTTTATTTGCAGAATCAGAATGTGGTTTCTTTCCTTCCATTTTGTTGGCTTTGGTGTAAGATCCTAATACTCCATAATTGCGATGCAGGAACCATCGGAGGTTAATGCTTTTCACATAAATTTCACTAGAAGCTTCATGGCGGACTGGGAGAGAATCATCTTTTTCTGTATTCAAGTGCTGCAGTGCAGCAGTATGTTCTGTCGGATAACATCAAGTTTTGTGTTTCGATTGTGTATATTCTGAAGTTGACGTGTGTATATATATACATGTAAGTATATTCATAGGTTAGGGGTTAGATCTTGAGATCAAAAAACCCAAAAGACCTATGAAATATCTATGCTATGAAGAAAGAACTGTGTTAAGTACATATATTCTAATGCCACGGCTGTATTGGAAGTTTAAACATACTTTGAGTTGCACTAACTCTACGAGCTTTTTTGAGTGTGGGACGAAACAATAAGATCCTTGCATTATATTGCCGAGCAGGTCACTATTTGCTAAGTAGTTGGACAATCTTCTATTATGCAAATCTAAACATAAACTGGATATTAACTATAATCCTATTGAATCAAAGTAACTCATGTTGCAGTATATTTAGATGCAACTTTATTTTTTATTTTAATGCTTTTCAATGTGATTAAAATGTAACATGTTCGATTAAAGTTTGAATGTTAATTAAAAAAAGTGTTTATATTTAGTGTTCAATAATATTTTAAACAAGATTGTCTTTAAGCTACCTAGGGGGAAAAATTAGTCCGAGAGCCACCTCAATCTATCATCAGAATTAAAGCGACAAATCGACAATGCGCCAATTGGAAAATGAGCCAAAATTGAAGGTTACAAATCAAATGGTATATTAAAAAAGTTACTATAAATAAAGAGAACATATAGAAAAGATGACTATTTTGCTCATCTTAAATCGAGCAAGCCTTTCTTCTGGAAGAGTTGGTTTCCTTGAGAAAGTAACTGTCAAGAATGACACGATGATAGCAGCATCATGCAATGTTTTATACCAAATAAATACTGAAAAGTTATTTAAATCATCTAATTAAATAAAAAATAGCCTATAGTCGATCGCTTAAGCCCCAACAATGAGAAAGAAGACGTAAAAAATACTCTCTCTGTCTTAAATTATAAAATATTTTTAAATAAAATTTTAAATATTCATAAATTTTATTAAATATATTTAACAACTTTATCTTTTCAAAATAAAAACATAAATTTTTTAAAATATCTATCATTTAATACAATGAAGAGAAAAGTAATAAAAATTAATTATATAAAAATAAAAATTAATATTAAAATTATTGCATTTAATAAAATTTTAATATATTTAAATATGTTATATTTTAGAATAAAATTTTTTATAAAAATTAAATATGGATTTGTTATTGTCTGACAAACAGAAATTTTCACACTCGGCAACTGGCTGGCTTTAGGAATGCTAATGTGAATATTCGTGCAAGACAAATCGGTCACCTCTCAGCACATCATTCTTCTCCATCGCTTGCATCATTTGAAATGGACTACTTTACCAATATTTTATGAATAATAAATTATATAATTTTTTCTTGGAATTCACAATAAGTATACAAATTAACATGTTTTGTGAAATAAAAAATAATTACACAATTTTAATAAATTTTATTAATTTTTAAAATACATATACATATCTCTTATAATAAAAGAATAAATTACACATATCTCAATTAAATCGCATTTTTTGAAGATATTTTTTTATTTACAAAAGTGAAAAATATTTGTGCCATTTTGACAAAATTAAAAGAATCTAATTTTTAAATATGCATGCGTTTTAATTATAAATGAAAATTTTATATATTTTTTAATTTTTTTAAGAAAATATAAGTTCAAAGAATAAAAAATATATATAATTGAACATTATTAAAAATGGCTATGTGATTTTCTTGTATTTTATAGTCACCTCACCAAATCACATCTCAATCAGAAAGATAGATCATTTATGTCAGAAACTAGAAAAATGAACTGAATTCAATTCAAATCTGCAGCAATAAATTAATCCTAGCTAATGACCTAATACATATTGTATCATATTATCTTACGGTTTCTGCTCTTTGCTTCCCCCAAAAGTCATGAAAGTGAAGAAGGTCACTCAACTGAAAATGAGCTCCCTTATATTAACGAATTGAGCGCATAGTTTTGGTCCCCTTTCAATGATAAATAGATAAAAAAGTAAAAATCATATAGAAAGAAATACGTGACGATTCTCCACATCTAATTATCTCGTCTTTATCCAATAATACATGCATTATATTTGAATATTTTCATTATTTTAATATTTAAATATATTATGAAAACACATATAAATAAGGCTAGCGAGACATCCTCGTTAACTAACTCGGATCACCGAGAAAATACCTGGTTATGGTGCGCCAGTTTAAGAAGAAGAAGGAAAGATGAGCAAAGCCCTGCAGCGAGACTTTGTCGTATTAACGGAGCTGGAACGGGGCCGATTCGGCACCGTCTATAAGTGCGCTTCCCGGAGCAACGCCGACGATTACTTCGCCGTGAAATCCATCGACAAACGTGTGGTCGGGGCCGGCGACTTTCTGGACGCCCAATGCCTGTCCAACGAGGTCAAGATCGCCCAGCTCCTCCACCCTCACCCCAACATCGTCACCCTCCACAAGGTCTACGAAGACGAAACCCACCTCCACATGATTTTCGAACTCTGCGACGGCGCCGATCTCCACCGCCGGCTCCGACGCTTTCCCCAGGGCTCCGTCGCCGTGCCCGAATCAGAGGCCTCTCGGATAATGCGTCAGCTAATGCAAGCGGTTTCCCACTGCCACCGCCTTGGCGTGGCTCACCGTGATATCAAGCCGGAGAATATACTGTTCATGGGCCAGCATGGCCGGCTCAAGCTGGCCGACTTCGGGTCGGCCGAGATATTCAAGGAGCGGGAGTTGATGAGCGGGGTGGTGGGGACGCCGTACTACGTAGCGCCGGAGGTGGTGGGCGGCAGGGAGTACAGTGAGAAAGTGGACGTGTGGAGCAGCGGTGTGATATTGTACATGATGTTATCTGGGGCTCCGCCGTTCGACGGCGAAACCGAGGTGGAGATTTTCGAGGCTGTGCTTAGAGGTAACTTGAGATTCCCTAGACAGTATTTTCAGTCGGTGTCGCGAGAGGCCAAGGATCTGCTCAGAAGAATGGTCTGTAAAGATGTCTGCAGAAGGTTATCGGCCGAGGAAGCTCTGGGTATGCCTTTTTTTTTTTTTTCTTCATAAGATTAAGATTAATTCTCTGATGAGAAATACTATAACTTATTCATTTATAATTATTATTTCGGATGATTTTATAGCTAGTGAGGTGTTTTTTTGGGATGGTTTTAAACAGGGCATCCGTGGTTCACGATTGCAGAGAAGGCACCAAGGACGCAACGTGAGTGAGACGAGAAAACAGGCTCCCCCAACTTTTCACTCTACTTATGACTGTTGTACATATTTGAAAACAGGCTTTTAAAACCTTCGAGATATGAATTGCTGTTTTGTGAAATAAAGCGGCTTTCATTTTTCCGCAGAACATAACGTTATATATATATATATATATATATAGCTGTCTTCTCCATGGTAAATGCTTTTTGTTTGTATAAAGCACAGACTTGATGTTGGTGAATAATGTTCCATGCATCGGCCAAAGAGGGAGTGACAGAATACAATTCGAGTTACTATAAATATATGATATTTCACGCTTGTTATCTGTTATAATTAGTCTTTACTATGCCATTCATTTTTAATTATCTCGTTATAATTTTGGTACAGATGTTTGAATATTAGTTGTTAATTATGGTTAAGTGTCAGTCAATCATGATTAGTTGCTAAAAAGAGATAAGGGTTGGGCATTTAGGTATGAGGATTTAATCCTATATAAGAAAGGGAGGTTAGCACGATCTTCACCTCATTGTCCCCATGTTTGGGGTTTGCTTATCACCCAAGTGAATTGATTTGATCTATGATCTTTCAAGAACAGAAATGTTGTATTGTTTATAATCATCATTCGAGTTAGTTAATAGAAAGGTTCTTATCAAACATGGCATAGTGCAAGTTGTCTTTTGGGCCTTGTGGTTGTTCAAGGGATGAGTTGGGAGAAATGGGCTGAAAATCAATAAGTCAGACCCATCAAGCTCAAGATCCAGTGAGCCTCCCCGGTTTTGACAGTGCGTTTCTTGATTTGTCGCCGAACTCTGCGTTTCCCGTGTCTACGCGAAACGACAGCGAGAAGAAGATTCTTTGATTCACGCAAAGACGGCGCAAACCCCCGATCACCGATGAGGATCCAGCGGCAACGACAAGAAGGTTTCCGCGCCGAGAACTATCGTTTTCTCAGCGCACGACGCCTCCATTCACCCTTTTGTTGATCAAGTGCTTGGATGAATATAGAGTCACTGAACTTGGAGGTTTGATTTAAATAAAGGTTCGAGTTTTAAAAATTAAATTTTTTTTTAAAGTAATTGAACTTAAAGGCCTGACCGTGATAAGCTCTATAAAAAAAACTCAAGTCTCGATGATCCTTCAAGCCCTATTATATTATTATTATTATTATTATTTTGTGAAACAAGCATTTGAAGCCAAGAAGGATCTGCTTATCTAAAACCTTGCTCCTACATGCATTACATTATTATTAATTTTAATTTATTTTAAAACTAATTTAATATAATTTAATAAATATTAATGTACAATATAAAATTTTTAATATTTTTTATTTTTCTATAATTATTATATTTATGTATTTATAAAAAATGAACTATTTTTTAATCAATATTTAAATTTTTTTACTAGACTTTAAATGTATATTATTTAATTTTTAAAAGCTTGTGAGTATTTTAATTTTTTTAATTTAAAAATATTTTAATTAATTTATAGTGTTTAATTTTATTTTAATTTTTTTAAAACAAAGTTTACGGGCTTAATTTTAAACCCTTTAAATAAAAGTCAAGCTTTAAAAAAAATAAAAAATAAAAACTTAAATTTAAGTTTTAAGTCGGTTAGGCTTTTAATAATTAGGTCCATAAAGATCAAGCTCGTTCATTTTTCAGTTCTAGATGGATCTTTGGATGACTACGGAGCCAAGCAAGAATCATTGCATAATGAGACTGGCGACGATTGCGGCGGAGGTGTTGGAAGAGTACACTGTGGTGCTGGTGAGGGTCAATTTTGTCGTGTTGCTATGGCTGCTCGCTCATGAATTTCGAACGGTTTCTTCAAGGTGTCAGCCTTGTGGTTCCTTCGAAAAAGGATGTTACGCAGATGAAGCTATTCTCCCTCACCGCCTCCTTTCCAAAACTCGTCGTATTTGCCAAAATCATTATCTTCTTGTTAAGATATCACCGACCAACTCTCTCCCTCTCTCTAGAATTTTCTAGGCTATGTTAAAATATTTAAGCTTGTAGCAGATTCTTGGTTATGGCGGTGAAAAAAGAGAAGAAAAATTCCACCAACATTGGAGTAGCATAAATGTGTCTGTGTGTGTGTGTCATTTTTATGTGTGTAATGTAGTGAACAAAGGATAGAAGGCAAGAAAGAGAGGGAAAAGAGAGCCGTGCGTGCGTGTGTGACGTGAGGTGAGAAGAAAGGAATGGCGTGCATGTGAGAGTGTATCAATGACCCTGGGAAAAAGAAAAGAGTGAGGAAAAAATATAAGACGAGTAATGGGTGTTTGTGCAAATTATAGTTTGAGTAATTAATAAAAATATATTTTTAGTTTAGTCCCTCTCTTCTTCCATCATCAAATCCCAACATTTGGTATCAGAACCGAAGCTATTGAGGCATAGCTGGGATGCTCAGGAATAGCTGGTAGAGTTAGAGTATTCAGGCGAAAGACTCTATGAGTTTGAATTTGCTTAAAGTTTTGCTAATATATAGTTAAGGATTGTGAAGTAATTCGGTCAGGGAGCAGATCAATTTGGTGCAAGTGAAAGGCATTGCTAAGGTCATCATGATTGATTTGATGTCAAATACTTATTTAGTGGAGAAGTTAAATGATGAGAATTATCAAGTATAGGGTACAATGGTCGAACTCTAACTTGGAGGTCAAAATCTTTGGAATCTCATTGATGGAGATAATGCTACATCTCCAATAAATCCAAGTGAATTGAAGAAGTGGCAGGTAAGGGCTAAGAAAGCTTTTTACATACTGGCTGTTATTATTAAGCCATAATTTCTTAGATATGTCAAAGAAGTGAAGATGTCGAGGGAAGCATAAGATACATTAGCCTCGCTATTTGCAAGAGCAAATGATGCGAAGTTGCAATTATTGGAGAATGAGCTTGCTTCAATTCAACAAAATGATATATGGGTGAGTGAGTGTTTTTCAAAAGCTAAATATATTTGTAATGAGATTTCAAAGTTAGATGAAAGAAACCCCATCACTGATACAAAGATGAGGAGAATTATTATTATGGTATTGAATAAACCCACAATATCATCATAGTTATGGCAACAAGAGATTGGTTTAAGGAACCAATTATAGTTGAGTTAGAAGGTATCCTATTAATCAGGAAGCTTTGGATACACAAATCTCTGAAAGATGAGGAAAATGCTCTCTTTTGCAAAAAGAGAGATCACCGAGAAGATTTCAACTCAAAGAAGCATGAAAATGATGGAAGGCGACAAAATGATTGGCATGGAAGATGCCACAACAAAAAGCTCACATCAAGGGAGAGCTTGTAAAGATTGAGGCAAGCCTCAAGAGAGGAAAAATCATTAAAAGAAAGGTCAATGCTATAATTGCAAGAAGATCGGCCATTTTGCCAGAGATTGTTGGCAGAGAAGGGCTAAAGGAAATGTTGTCACCTCTAACAATAAATATCACAACAAGGAAGAATGGGATTTTCAAGCTTCGAGTGCCATTAAAGAAGAATAGCACTCTACATCAAGAAAGAAGTAGATGAAGTCAAGGAAGAGAATGCTAAAGTGAATGAAGACCAAGATGTAGATAAGGATGAGGACGGCATGGAAGAGCTTAGTTTGAAGAAAGTGATTGAATCATATTTTTGCATTCACAGTTTAATAAATTAAGAAGATAAAGAAGAAGATCAACCTCTACCATCACAAAAGGTATGAGAAGCACAAAGCGAAGCTGGTCAAGTACAAGTATCTTTAACAAGAGAGAGTTGATTGTGACAAGTTTAATAAATTGTTCAAAAGACTAAAGAAAAGAAGAAGTAATGTGAAATGACAGAGCTAGAGAGAGTTGTCATTGAGGGGGAGTGTTATGATATCACCGACCAACTCTCTCCCTCTCTTTAGAATTTTTTAGGTTATATTAAAACATTTAGCTTCTAGCAGATTCTTGGTTATGTCGATGAAAGAAGAGAAACAGAGAAGGCTGATGAGAAAAACTCCACTGACATTCGAGTGGTATAAATATGTGTGTGTCATTTATATGTGTGTGGTGTAGCCAACAAAGGAGAGAAGAGAAGAAAGAAATAGAGAGAAAAGAGAGGCGCACGTGTGCGGCTGGGAAGAAAGGAATGGTATGTGTATGTGAGAGTGTATTATCTATGTGTTAGTGACATTGAGAAAAATATAAGAAGAGTAATATAAAAAGAGTGAGGGAAAATATAAGAAGAGTAATGAGTGTTTGTGTAAATTATAGTTTAAGTGATTAATAAAAATATATTTTCCATTCAGTCCCTCTCTTCTTCCATCATCAAACCCTAATAGTTCTTTCCTCTTTGATTATGAAATGTCCATCACCATAATTTAGAACAAGATAGCATAAGAGGATGAAAAGAAAATGAAGGCATGCAATTAGCAAATCAAGCCTGATGGTGACTAAAAGAAAGAAAATCAAGATTTAAGTCATCAAGTTTCCTTGTTCCCACTACCTCTAGTTAACCAAGCTTGACACCAGTCAAGACCGCTTTGGGTCTCCACCTTTCTTGATCTGGTTCTACGGATTCTCCTTCTCTGTAAAAGCTTTTCTTTTTTAGGTCTTCCTTAGCATTCTTGGCAACCAAGGCAATGTATCTGGTAGTCTTGGGCATCTTCATTCGCCAATTGTATGTGAGCAGAGCAAGCAAGGCACCAAATATCAAAATTATCCTCCAAGCATAATCAACTTGCTGTGGATAACAATAGGTTTTCACAATATGAAGGTGCAAGGTATCTAACTTCAAAAGCAGCTGAAACTATAATAGCAACCATGCCATACACCAGCTAAAATACTAAAACCTTACATGGAAAAAGCTACGACAATGAAAGCCCCTCCAGTCTTCTTGTTGGTGTACTCAGACATGATGGTGGCAGAGAGAGAGTAGTCCCCACCAATGCCGAGCCCAAGCCAAAAACATGTGGTCATGATAGCTTTTTGTTCATTGCAAAAGAGAGGCCCGAGGCAATCGAACATATACCACCGTGAACATCAAAATCATCCCATAGATTCGCTTCCTTCCCATTTTGTCTCCGAGCCAACTAAAAAGAGTAGGCTTGAAAGGGTGCCACATGATGCCTACTTTATTGATAGCAGAAGAAATGTTGGAAGAAAGTGAGCCAGGGGTTAAATTGGATTAAAGTGATAGAGGCGACTGATCAGTTTGGTCATGAGAGAGATGCAAAAAAGATCGTAGGCATCGGTGAAGAAACCCATGCCAACAATCACAAAAGTTGTGAAATGGTACTGTTGTGTTTTTGCAACATCAAGTACGTTAAGCACTTCAACTGATCTCTTGCTATAATTGCCTAGCTTTTCTCACCAAGCTTCCCTTCCAAGGATGTATCTGCGTTTAAGGGAATGGTGGCAGCCGCCCCACTAAAATAATAGCACCTCTTAGTCATAAGGAGGGAGAAATTCTTACTTGCCCCCTTCAAAAATTATCACTCCCCCCCTAAAATATTGTTCAAGCATCATTTAAGTTTTTTTATTATTATTATTTTAGTCTTTACTCCCTAGCACTCTTTTAATCATTCAGTCAATGAAATTAATGTTATTTGTATTGTTAATTTTTAGATGGTAGATTGATTCATGTGAAAAATTATTTTGTTACATATATAAAATTATGCTAAAATTTATAAAACTCTCTTGAATTTTTATATAATTGTGTATAACTCTTCCCTCCTTTAAACCTTTAAAATTAACCTCTTTAATTTTTTTTTCTTATCAAAGCCCCATACTATTAATAACTCTATTATCTTATTAACAAAATTTACCACATCAGATTAATGAGATACATGTGGCATCTAAAATTGAAAAAATATTTAATTTTTTTAATACAAGTGAAGAAAGAATGATACAATAAAAAGTTATCCTTCCTTTAAAATGGGACAGATATGCACACATAATAATAGAAAAACATAGATAAAATTTTTGTCAAGTTATTATTAGCATATATAGGATTTCACATAAGGTGCTATATATCTTTTTTTAATATGAGTGACAACTTTTGATAGTAAGGGAATTTTAAAGGTGAGGGAAGTTCTACTGCCTCAAAGTTTAAGGGAATTTTGTGTATTTTAACCAGATAAAATTATAATAAAATATTTTTTCAACTTCTCAAATAAAATATTAATTTTTTATTTTGTAAATAATAATAAAGT
This sequence comes from Prosopis cineraria, assembly GCF_029017545.1. Lineage (NCBI taxonomy): Eukaryota > Viridiplantae > Streptophyta > Magnoliopsida > Fabales > Fabaceae > Prosopis > Prosopis cineraria. Next base: position 5,101,585 of record NW_026555335.1, read on the forward strand.
TAGGTTCTTTCATTGTTTATATTGAAAACACTTATTTTAAAAGAGTATGGTGCTTTTCATAAAAAAAGAGTATTAGCATATGATTTTAATAGTTACTACTTATTCTATCATTTTCAACACAAATTTTGTTCATGTTAAGATAATTTTATTTTTTAACTTATTATAATTTTACATATTTTTTTCTTATGTATTTAATTTTAATGAACTTATTTTTTATTAATTAAATAAATATTTATAATTATATTTCAAAAATATTTATCTGGAAAAAAAGTATGTCAAAGACATTAATATTTATTTATATATGTTTCGCCCCCATTAACAAAATTTCTTAGGGCCGTCACTGGATTCCCTTCACTTGTGTGCCCTCACCTGAATATCTAAAGGGGAAGATAAATAAATACACAAAGCTGTGGCAGAAAACTCAAACCACGGTGGGACCAAAAAAGATGGTAATGGAATTCAGATTTGAGGTTAAGGAATGAAGTAATGACGAGAAGAAAAGATGAGTAATTATGTTCACTTTACGGAATAAGAACAAGAGAGGTCTCCTCCTTTAGGGACATCGATAAAATGAGAACTATCGGCTAGAATGACACGTATAAATTCAGAAACCAACGCAATATTCAGATCTTGTACGAAAAAATTAATTATGCCAACATCTATCAACAATTAAATCAAGGTCATTGATAACAACGTAATTCTTTTGTGTGAAACTTTCAGCGAAATTCTCTCGTCTTAAAATGACCAAACGAGTCACAGCTAAGTCTTCAGCTGGCTTAATGAAGAAAACAACACCGCGGGAGTGGAAATTATTATTATTATTATTGGAAATTATTACTATTATTATTAAAGCGATGGCAGTACGATAAAAATCAAAAGATTATCTGAATTCAAGGACGCACATGGCCAGGGACTGACCCAGCATGAATATCCAGGGGCCCAAAATTTTTAATGTATATACATATATTTATTTACTATTATCATTATAATAAAACAAAATATAAGAGAAAATATTAAGACAAATATCGGTATGATAAAGAAATGACGAACATATGAAAGACTAAAGGCCTGTTTGACTAACTTCAAAAACACATCTCAACCACATTTGAAATGTGATTTTGTTAAATTTAATAAATGGTTGAATCCTTTAAATATATTTTTATTATAGATAAACTGAAATTTAAACGAATACTTGATGAGAAAACAAGAAATGATTCCCATTCACTTAGGTGTATAAAACAGTAAATAGCTTATATTCATAAGTATCTATATCTAAAAGTTTATCAAAATAAATAACAACATTAATCAATATAAATATATTATATGTAACTGTTGAGTGTATGATATGTAACCATTGAGTTTTTGGATATCAAACATGATTAAAAAAAATTGCTAAAAACCATTTATCAAAGAGATAATGGAGTATGGCATAGCAAAATTTAAGAGTTGGGAGAAGCTATGAGCATATACATAACACATAACACAACTCTTTAACTACACATAACAAATATTATATATGTATCATTAAAATTTATTAGAAAAAACATGGTAAGACAAAATACTAGTAAATGAAAAGGAGTATATTACATATTAAAATTGTTTTATTAAAAACCTCATGAAGAAAATGATGACAACATCATTCATGTTAATTTATCTCAATAGAGTATTATTATTTCTTTTTAAATATATTAATAAAAGATATAAACATATATGTGCATGCATAACTAGAAAAATTTCATTTAAGATTTCTTGACCACACTTAATGAAAAAAAGGCCCCTTAAATTCTAAAAATTCACTTCAGACTAAAGATACTTAAGCAAAATTAAAATGTAGAGTAAAATTACCTCATTGTCCCTCATCCCTTTTGATTTTTTATTGAAGCTGTTCATTTCTTTACATAAAATTGTTCATTAACCTACAAAAATTATTTATGTCATTACTAAATCTCAATTTTATTCCAATTGTTGTAATTATAATAAAACGAGTTTTTCATTATTCGTACTAAAATTGTTCATTTTTTTACATGAAGTTGTTTATTGACCTATAAGAGTTATTTGTACTGTTACTGAATCTTGATTTTCTTTGGTGTTCTAATCATGGCAAAATGAGTTAGTCATCTCTTTTGATAAAGTTATTCATTGACCTATAAGAGTTATTTGTGCCATTATTGAATCTTAATTTTCTTACAAATGTTATAATAATGATAAAACGAGTTGCTCATTGCCAATATTAAAATTGTTTATTGATCTATAGAAATTATTTGTGTGCATATGTTCACTTGATTTTATTTAATGATCTTATCATGATAAAACAAGTTGTTAATTGCCCATAAAAGAGTTGTCAACTTTTCTACAAAAGCTGTTTATGTATTTATAGGAGTTGTTTATACCCCTATTTGCACTTGTTAATATTTAGAGTTTATTTTTTATTGTGAAACATTGCAAATGAACTATAAATTAGTTATTCATTCACATCCAAGGACTTGTTCATATATATATATATATAATAACATTGTAAACATAACAAAAATCATGGTAACATTGACATTGTTAATATTGCAACAAAAGTCATTCATCTTTGGTTGTTCTTGGGCTTATCACTTCCAAGGACCCAATGAACTTCCCTCTATAAGTCCCTCTTCTTTTGAGCCTTGTAGCACACTTTGCAAGGGTAAATGAGCATTTGTTGTTACCAAATTGGGAGGACTCAATAATCTTTTTTTGGCAAGTCCTAGCAACTCCAATATGTTGTATTAACAAGTGTACAAGGAAAATAAACAACTTAATGCATATCAACTAACAAGTTTATTAATCTGACCAAACTATACATCACTCTTGCCTTATAAAGATTGGAGAATAATGCTGTATTGGTTTGCTGGAAGTTGCTAAACAATAGTTCTCCATCTGTATTCTATCTTTGTAAAATCTAATCCAAAATTGTTCCTCAAAAAAAAAATGTACTCAAATATGATAACAGATTATAGAACCTTTACAATGACCATCTTACATTTTTTGTCAACGGTAGCCAACATATTGTATAGCAATTTATTTCGTAAAGGTCAAAAAACCTTTGCGCGTATGCAAACCAATAGGCTTGCAATTTTTCCCTTTGTAATAACCTTGGGGAGCACATTTTGATGATAGAATTTGAAGGGACAATGTTCACTTCCTTCAAAATACCCTTCCTTTTCCAAGAATTAGTTCCAAAAGTACCGTGTCCTCTGTTCAAGATGAGAAATCAAATTCAATGGTCACCGGATTTTGGGAGAAGACAAAGCTCATACCTTCTTCAATACTTGCCGGAGAACAACCATGCACAGAGAGGGCATCCGACAGCTAACTTGACCAAAGGTGAAATGATAAACCACGGCAATTTGTGGAGCTCGCTTGACTACCTTTGAAGAGAGAAGTGGAAAGGGAGAATGTTTTATTTTTTAAATTTAAAAGAGAATTAATTTTGTCATTTCCCTCGACATTTTCATTTCACTTCATTATCCTTGAACTGAAGTGAAGTTTCAAAGTTTAAGGAGCTCTTTTTTTAATTAATTGTGGTTAATAGATCTTAAACCAAATTTTCCCTGCATAATTTGTTTCAAAACTTTTTTGTTCAAAAAAAAAAACTTGGAGTTACCTAAATATAAAAAGAAGAAGATGGAGAATTACCCAGGTTTCAAATACTCTCTCTCTCTCTCTCTATATATATATATATATATATATTTAGTGGGTGGACTTGGCAAAAAAAATTTGGAATGCAAATATATATATCTACATGTATCTGAAAGGGTGGAACCTTGGGGAGATGTCAACGTGGTTCCGCCCCCGCACGTAGCTGATCACTATTATTAGCACCGAATTGATTTCGGGAGCACACGAGCTCACTATTGCTTTCTGTTTTCCCGAGCATGTAAAAATATTTGACGCAGATTTTGAATTTTTTTTTTTTTAACAAATCCATGCTTCAGATAATAAAATATGATGACTCGAAGAATAGATAGACCAAGTTAGAGCAAAATCAGAGGATACACGTAACATGACAGAAGGAAAGGTATGTAAATCTTTCAGATATTACGGAAGATATCTTCGCATGGTTAAACAGAAGTGGATAATGTCATCCAAATTGAAAATTAGTTTCTGAGAGTCATATGAAAACGAAAAGGAAAGCCAGATAAACCCAGAAATTGAAGAGCCTAACAATAAAGAGTGAGAAGCATTTCCGGATCCCGAATACTCAATCAAACGGGAAAAGATTGTCCATTTAACAGATGTTTTATTTTGTATTTCGCGTCCTTGACAGAAAAACAAAGGGAAGTTTTGAGCTAAGATGGAGTCAGAAACTAGAGAGAAGGGAACAGAAATTTGTGTAGGCATCAGTGGGAAGACGAGGGGGGAAAGGTTCCGTATTTAATGCCAACAAAATATTGTTCTATTTAAAGTTGTCAAAATAAATAAGGGCATAGTGACAAAGATTTTAATGAAGTTGTCAAATAGTTAGTGGTGGACTGGTAGGGGAGAGGGTAGACGCGGCATCTGAGAAAGAACACCAACGCAGTCATACTGTCATGTAGTTGCTTCCTTGCCTGCTGGTTTATTTCATGCCTCACTTTTATTTAGAAATCACTTTAAATATTTATTTGAAATTAAAAATTTTTAAAATTTATTAATTGTATTTTAAAATTTAATAATTTTATAAATTTTATTTTTATTAGATATACATATTTTAATAATATACATTCTCCTACAAATATTTAATGAAAAAAATAGTAAATTTGCGATGAAAAATTTATAGCACGACTTCTAAACAATAAAAGAAACTTTTTTTTTTCCCTTACAAGCATGACTAGTAAGAGTACTCCATATTTTTTGGATTGCCTTTCTAGTTGGATTTCAAGTACTCTTTGAAGCGGGAAAAAAAAAAAAATCTCAAGATAGCCAATAGCCTTGGGGCTTTGTGGCATGAAGTTAACTGTTCAGCTTCAGCCATTTACATTGCCTTCACTTATTGCTCTTCATCCTCCAAACGGACCATACCTACTCTTAACTAAGAGCAATCAAAGGTGTGATTTAATTTAGTTTTAATCAAAATATGAACCAAACCAAACAAATCAATTTACATAAAAAATGACATTTGATCCATTTTTAATTGAAATTGGTTTGGTTTGATTTTTAGGTAGGTTGATTCAGTTTGACTTATACGTGGATTAAGTTTTTATTTTTTTTTCACATATAAAATCATATATCAAAGTTAAGCATAATTTGTTATTCTTTTTTTCCTTTTATATTTCAATTTCAAGTTACATTCTCAATTTTATCATTCATGAATGAAAATAAATATTATATCTACAATAAAAATATTCAAATTTTATAATCAATAAATACTAGGTCTTATATGCATTTGAAAGTAATACTAGTTAAATTTCAATACAAATTATCTTGCAGATTATAATAAAAAATAACTCATTTTAAATCAAAAGAAAGGAATTCTTGAAGTGATAAAAGTACACTATGGATTTGACTCTCTAATAACAAAATTGAGAAGGGAAGGGGTTAATGATTCTATTAAAGTATTTTGAGTTTGGGTTAAGCTTCAGTTAAAGTTAATTTTTTTATATAAAAAAGAACACTAATAATCTAATATTAATTATAAAAAATATACTTAAAAATATAATAGATATGGTTCAAGTTTGGTTAAGGTTTCAAAGAAAAAATCAAAACCTGAATCAAACCATTTAATTTTTAAATTTATAAAATCAAATCAAGCCCTTCTAATGATCGGTTTATTTAATTTTTATTGAATTGACTTGCTGCATGTGACCGATTTTGCTCACCCTTGCTCTTAACTTAGCCAAATGAGGACTAGCGTTTGTTGTTAAGGATGTTCTCTGCTTCTCTATCCTTCACTTATTCGACACTTGCCAGCTAAAATGCCCCGTAGCTTTTCTGAATTTTGGTAATTTGGTTGCTTATCACTCCCTCCCTTGAATAAAAGTTTGAAATTTTTTGTCATCTCTCCCCGATATTATCTTGATCAAATAATTATTTAACAATACCCGTATCAATAGCACTATTAAAATTGTTGCATAGATTTTACAAAATGGCTTATAAACAAGAATATGAAAAACTAGTAGATGATGAACTACAATAAATATAGGAAAGGAGTGAGTAATTGTTTTGGACTTTTTGGTGTAGGAATCTATGTATATTTATCTGCTGATGTTGGAAGGTTGATATGGTGCAGATCAATGGCCATGATTATATGGTCACCTACGGCGTTGAAGTTAGATTTCATGGATTCATGGGAAGCGTCGCGTCGCGTGCGAGGTCGCCATTTTCATTTACTTGCCTCCTTAAATACATTCATTTTCATCAAGGCAGATACATCACTCATATAAATGCCCTTCTCGTACTGTGTAATATGGACCCACAAGGTTTTCCTAAATCTCTTCTGCGCCTTCCTTTTCGGCTCCCAATGGTAAGCACCTCAAGATAAACCATACTACATTCGAGAGTCTAAAATAATTTAAATATCTATTTTGATTAAAATAATATTTCAAAATATGCTTATACAAAAAATTTAAAGAATCAAGAATTGAATATAAATGAGAGATGAATTAGTCAATATAATTTATTTTACTTTGTGTTTTATTCTTTTAGTATAATTTATGTTTGTTAATTTTAATATCTTGTCAAAAATATTTAAATATTACCATAACTATTTAAGATTCTTTTAACTGGGAGGAGACTGGCGAGTGAGGGTAAACAAGTAGATAATGAGAACAAATTTACAATTTTGATCTTTTTTGGAATGATTTCAATTAATAAAATTAAATATTTTGAAATCTTTAATGAAATATTTTTAAGATACATTACGACGACGACGACGACGACGACGACGACGAGGGAGGAGGATGACAAAAGTTGTCGGTCAGGAGCAGGGAGAGGAGGGAGTGTAAATGAAAACGATGAACAGTTTTTAATCATGTCACTTGCAGCTTTTTCATCATTGACCCCACTCAATTCCTGATGGTTAAATAAGATTGCAATCAAGCCCAGTTCAGGGTCTTTTAGGCCCAATGCCTACTGGCCTTATAGTTTCGGCCTTTAGTTAACTATGCTGCTTTCACTCAAGCCCAATAATACATTCTGAATTTTTGAGCCAGTATGTCAAAAGAAAACATAATCAATTTTATTTGGTAGGAATATATTTTCTTTACAAAGAAAAGTTTAGGTAAGTTTAATCTCAGAAACTCATCAGGATCAAAGCATGTTTCTGAACTCAAAAAACACTTATACATATACTTATAAATCGTCTACTAATAAGATCCAGATCCTGTATTGTTAATAAAATTTGATCCTACGACCTTTTGAATTATAGACCAACAAAAAATTAATTTTATTTTGTAGGATATAAATTGAAAATTGTGAGATATTTTCCAGCAAAGCCCATTCCTCATTTAGGAACTCAACTTCAGTGTTCATCATGCTCATTAAATGATGGGATTTGGATTATCTAGATTTTGATTTAAATTGTCCAGATTCAAAGCATTATTTTATATTTTTTAAAATAAAAATTATAAAAAAAATTATTACAATTTTTTATAAATTTTTATTTTGATAAATAGAATATTAAAAAATTGAAATATATAAAACTGGAATTTTTAAAAAAATATTTTTAAAATAATTACAAGTTAAAAATTTTAAGCATTGTTCCCAATGCACTATCCATGTCAAAATCAAAATAATCCAGATATCATTGCAGTCGTTAGCACATCACACTTATGAACACGTGGGTGATGAGCACGAAGATGGACTGGACCCCCATTTGGGTGGGGAGTCACAATCTGTTGGGGTCCATTTGCTTGATTTTGACTCCCACGCATCCAAATCTAATGGAACCCAATTCACCCGAAGATGCCCCAACTTTTTCATTCAATCCAAAGAAAAAACGAAACTATTTTTCAAGTGCTCAATTCATTTGCATTTTCTCCTACTTTTCATTTCACCAGTAATATAAAGTTTCGCCTCCCATTGTGCCCCTTGCACGTTGCTTAATGCCTGCCTGCGTGAGTCTCAGATTGCCAATTATTTGATGAATTTGGGGTAATAATTGACGGTGGCCATCAACGCGGCTGTAATGATTGGCATGTGTAATTACTGTCCGTGACAGCAAGTCCTGTAAAATGTAGGAATACAATTCAATATGAAAGGGCCCCTCTTACTTTACTCTAAAGCAAACCACCCCTTCTTTTTTTTTTTTTTTTGGCCAAAAAACCACCCCTTCTAGGACACAAACATGCTTGAATTTACTAAACGCCGCTGAAAAATATCTCGTTCACACGTGTACCTCAATTTGGAAACAAAGGCATGCCAACTGTGAAATGACTCGCATTCTTCCCCCCTTCCTCAGATTCCTCACAACCTCATACAGAAATCACACGGCAAGCTCAACAATTTTATCATGCATTATCAGAAACTATGTGCACAAAATCGACAGAAAACGCAGTAAATTTTGTAACGTTTCTTTTATAAATATATATTAAAGGCCTGAACTTTGCAAGAGCAAGACGAGGAACTGAAACAGCTCAAACTGTATCTACTTATCTCAAGATGGTTTGCATCAGAGACAGCAACATGGGGCAGTATCAAAACAGATTATTCCTCCCAAGCAGCAAGTGAAGGCAGAAATCTATAATAAAAATAGCAAAATACTATTGAACCTATGGTTATACTAGGAAACTGGACTGTTGAGTAATTAGAAGGGAACAGTTCTAGCATCAGGACCAGTGGTAGTGGAAGCCTCTTCCTCGCCTTCCCCAGACATGTCTTCGAGTGATCTTCCTTTAGTTTCTGGCACCAAGAACGTAAACAGCAACCCCAAGAGGTTCACCACGCCTAAAGCTATTAGAGTTTTCCTCACCCCATACTCCTTTGCGGCATAAACAAAGCCAAAAGTACCTACTATAGCCCCGGCCTTCCCGGCTGCCGCCGAGATGCCATGGCAGGTTGACCTTAGCCTCGCCGGGAAAATCTCGGCCGGAACCACGAAAGTGGTGGCATTTGGACCGAAATTGGCGAAGAAGAAGGTCAATGAGTACATCACAACAAACCCAATCCTGTTGTTCCGCAAGGTCCAGTGATGGTAAGGAATGGCCAGGGCAAACATGAACACGGTCATGAAGAAAAAGCCCATCAGTTGGATGGCAAACCTTCCAATCCTGTCTATGAGAGCCACTGTGAACCAGTAGCCAGGGACGGTGCTGCACAGAGCTATGAGAGTCTGAGCTCTGCCAATTCTGTAAACTTCTTCCAAGGCACTCATGGTATTAGCTTCTGGAATCCAGCCTATGGCAGAGAAAATGTCTTTCTGGAACAGGTTCTGGCTGTAGAACGCTATGTCCAGAAGAAACCAAGTGCTGGTGGTTCCAAGCAAGTGAAGGCCGTGCCGGCGAAGGAACTTTTTCGAGAACAGCCCAAAATCATTCCCTCTCTGTCTCTCAAACTCCTCAATTTTCTCCTGTTCAGCTTCAATCTGAACCTGCAACACCTTTGACATGTCTGAAGCAGCCTGCTTGGCATTCTTGGCAACCAAGGCAGTGTATCTGGCAGTCTCGGGCATCTTCATCCGCCAATAGTATGTGAGCACAGCAGGCAAGGCACCGAACATCAAAATTATCCTCCAGGCATAATCAGCTTGCGGGACTGTGGATAAAGATGGGTTGTCACGATATGATGGTGCAGGGTATATAGCTTTGAAAGCCGCTGAAACTATAATAGCAACCATGCCCCCAGCTAAAATACCAAAACCTTGCATGGCAAAGACCGCAGCAATGAAAGCCCCTCGAGTCTTCTTGTTGGCGTACTCAGACATGATGGTGGCCGAGAGAGGGTAGTCCCCACCAATGCCGAATCCAAGCCAGAAACGGAAGAAGCAAAGTGTGGCCATGACAGCTTTTCGTTCTTTACCAAAAGAGAGGCCCGAGGCAATCGAACAAATCACCATGAGCATGAGAGTCATCCCGTAGACTCGTTTCCTTCCCATTTTGTCTCCGAGCCACCCGAAAAAGAGCTGGCCTGAAAGGGTACCACAGAATGCCACTCCATTGATGGCAGAAGAAACGTTGGAAGGAAGTGAGCCAGGGCTTTTGGAGTTTGGATCAAAGTAATAGAGGCGACCGATCAGTTTGGTCACGAGAGAGATGCAGAAAAGATCATAGGCGTCGGTGAAGAAACCCATCCCCGCAATCACAATTGCTGTGAAATGGTACCATTGTGTTTTTGCAACATCAAGTGCATTAAGAACCTTAAGCTGATCTCCTGCCATGATTGCCTAGCTTTTCTCACCAAGTTTCTCTTCACTTGCGTGCCTTCACCTGAAATATCCGACAGAAGGGAAGATGGATAAATAATAAAAAAAGAAAGTAGGCTTTGAGAGAAAAGTCAAAGCACGGGTTAAACCATAAAAAGATGTGAATGGAATTCAGCTTTGAGGTTAAGGATTGACGTAATAACAAGAAGAAAAAGACATGCAGCTATATTATCCACAGTGAATCAGAATAAGAGAGGTTTCAAACTTGGGGGACCACACAACAGGGTCTGAAATGACCAAACGAGGCACAGCAAGTCTTCCGCTGAGTCAATGAAGGAAACAACCACTCGCGGGGAATAGAAATTATTATCATTATTATTTCAAAATGAATGACGGAACCACAATCCACAAAGATCAAATGGAAGATTTAAGCGGGTAGCTTGACCCAATTTAATTTTAATTTAAATCTTTAAAATTTTAAAATTTCACTACACACGTCTTGTCGACACTTAAATAAGATTAAGAAACTGACTGAAATATTGTCTTTGTGTGAAAAATGATTAAATAAAGTTAGATGTATAAATAATTCGTGTAAAAAAAATAAATTAAGGTGAAATTTATAATAATGTTATAGGATCAAAGAAAGTAAATCTTACATTATGTAAATCAAAGAAATTTATAAAGAAGAATGAAGAGAGAAGAAACGTAGGAACAAAGAAAGTAAAACGATAGACTATAGGATCACCACACTTGTAATTGTACTAGAGAGAAGAGTCAGAGGATACAAGACACACAAAAAATAAATAAATCTTACAGAAGATATCTTCACATGGTAAAACAGGACTGGATATCATCATAAAAATGCAAATTGAAATTCAGATTCTGGGAGTTCAATGATAACGAAGAAGGAAGGCTAACTAAACGCAGAAGTTGAAAAGCATAACAATAAACTACAAATTGTGAGAGGCATTTCACGAAGAATCAATCAAACAGAAAAGACTGTCTATTCAACAAATCTTTGAACCTTGTATTTCATAATGAATCCGTATTCTTGAAAAAGAAAACCGGAACCTTGGAACTTTGGGAGAATAATTAAGAAGAACATGACAGAGGCATCAAATTGAGGACGAAATATCCATCCAACCCACCGTCAAGAAGCAGCAAATGAAGTGGGACCAAAAAAAGAAGCAAGCACAGATATGAAGCTACATGTACCTGAGAGAGGCCAGAGCGATTTTCTCGGTCTTGACGTTCAGAAGCTTATGGAGAACATGAAGAAACAGAGTCGCAGAGCACAGGAGAGGAAATTACGCGTAGCAATTGAGGGAGAAAATCATATCATATTGATGGTGAACAGGTGAAGCTTGCGGGATTTCGCGTATATGACAGAAAAAGAAGGAAACAGAAGAGCGCGGTGAGAGGGAGAGAAGAGAGATGTTGGGGATGGAGGGGACGGGAGGGGCAGAGACTCCGTATTTAATGCGAGCATTGGACTGCCCGTGTGGAGTAAAAATCTGTGGGAAGAGAATCTCCTTTTTAACTGCGGAATATTCTTGTTTTTCACGTGCCTCCCTTTCCTTTTATATCTCCGCGTTAAGATTTTCCTTTTCTTCTCCGGTTCCTTTTTCTTTCACCATGATTCCCGCTGGGTTTTAACCAGGCTCCTTGAATATTCAAGTGTATTCCTTACGCGGCGTATTCACTATTCAGACCTTGCTGTTGTCGATGTGTTCTGGAAACATGAGTTGTTGGGTTGCGTATTTTGAGAGAGGAGACAATCGCTACAGACTTCGTTTATTTTTCATGTTGCAATTTCCTTGCATAATTGCTTGACAACATTGATCGGTAAATATTTAAGAACATGGGTCATCAGGTTCGGTACATTAAAAATGTCATGAGATTAGAGGTAAAATTTAGTCCTCGTTTGTTATGACGAGAGAATTTTTAATAAAATTAAAATTAAAATTGAATTTGAATTTAAAATAGAATTGAGTGTTAAAGGTGTATTTGATATAAAAATAAAATTTTAATATAATATTAATTTACATATGTACTTAAAATAAAAAAAATCAAATTGCTCTTTTTTCTTAAAATTAAAAAGACCTACCTTATCATAAATGAACAAAAAAGATGAGGGTAATGGGGTTCACAAAATGAATTCAAAAAAATTAAAGCAATTCTATGATCAATATGATGAAATTAAATTTTAACATTTTTGGTGAAATTAAAATTTTTAAGAATTGCAACTCCTGCATACCAATTATGCATACCAATCATGCTTAAATTAAAATTTCATCTTTTAATTTTATTTTTAACTTGTCAATTCAGTGATACCAAATATGACTTTAAGGAATAATACGAGGGCTCCTTTGTAGCATGATATACGAGTCCTCATTGAAAATACTCCCTTTCTTTTTAAATATAAGAAAAAATTTTATATGATTTCTTGTTTGTTATAAGTAAAATAACAACTTTTAAGAAGTATTTATAATTATAATTTATAATATCTTTTCTTAATCATCATTTATTAGGAAAAAAATAAGGATTAATCACAAAGACATGTAATTTTTAAAATTTTAAATATAATTTGAAAAAAGGATATTTTAATATTTAAAATATAAAAATAAAATAAAAATTAAAAGATAAAAAATAATTTATCTGAGTCTACTTAGAATTAAATTTTTTTACTTATTTAAATTAAATCTAAATAAAAACTTATTTTATTTTAAATTTTATGCTGCTTGTACATATTAAAGATATAAATAATAACTTATTTTATTTTAAATAACATTCTATTCTTTCTTACTTGTATTCTTCTTTTAACCAATATGAGGAAAATTTTGAAATTAAATTAAAAAATAATTTTACTATTAAATTCTGTCTGTATAATTAATTTTAATTTTTTTACCGTCCCTCTATAATTGATCTTTCAAAATTTAGAAACTTTAAAAAAATTACCGTTGATCCCACTGTAGATTTATGGTGGGACAAGCACTTTCTAGTTTTTACATTATTATCTTATACATATAAAATTTATAAGGACCAAAGGATAGGATTTCGCACATAATATTTTTATTACGGGTCTCACATTTATTATTATTTTTTTACTATAAACCTTACGTTATTGCAAGCGCCCCCTAATAATATCTAAAAGTATAAAATATTTTGAAAAAAATAAGCTAATGTGCATCCCACCACATATCTACATTGGATGAGATATTTTACAATATACTCACTTTAATTTTATTTATAAATTATTTTTATCAATATTATTAATATTTTTATAATAAAAGTAAGTAAAATTTTAAATATAACCTTCAACTAAAATTTAAAAGTTAGATTAAATTATACTTTTAGAAGATGACTAATATACAACAGTAAAGGGATAGGTCACTATAAAGTCTTTTCACTATTGTGGGTTCCATATAATAACCTCTACAAGTATAAAAAAATAAAAAAAAAAAAGTAAGTTACTGGTCATCCCATGCTAGATATATTTTATAATATATAATCATAATGATGATTATTAAGATTAACAAACTTTTTAAAGGCGTATATAATAATAATTTTGTTTGCGCGTAGGTTGATAGGGAAGGAATTGTCAAGTACGGTTTGAATTTTTGATGGGGAAATGGCTGGGCTTGACTCGTGAGTATAGAATGGAGGGGGGCATTGAAATTGAGAGAAGAAGTGAATGTCAAAGGAGATGAGGTGAATGGCGACCGTCGTCGGGGCTTCATTGGACTTGGGACGTACAATTTTAGATTTGCATGGTCGAACCAATTTAGATCAATGATCAAATTAATAATATAATAATTAAATAAAAATAATATTAAATGTTTATATAAAAAGAATATATGAAAAAAAATTTTATAATATGCTAATAAAATAAATGTGAATTAATAACACTATAAATTATAATTTTATAACTTATCAAATATAAATAAATATTAATTAAATTAAATATAAATATATATATATATACTCAAATATATCTATATTTATATTTATAATTGTTAATATCGTTACAAAATATGGTCTTAAAATATATTTTATACATATGAATTGTTTAAAAATAAAGTTAGTTTTTAGGATGATTTAACTTTTAAATTTTTTAAATATTTTTATATTATGTTTAAAATTGTTTTGTTTTTTGGTTCAACTTCAGTTTCTCACTCAACAATAGGTCAACTTTAATTTAATCTAACTCAATTGTGAAAATATTTTTTTGAGTCCACGACTTTGGTCAAAGCTCTAATTGTTTGATTGGATCAGGCTTGTAAATCATTGATGTTAAGGTGAGAAATGAGAGATGAAGCAAATGCCAAAATCAATGAACATGACCCTCCAGCCGGTGTTACTTCATTTCTTCACTTCCTTCCACGTTTTCTCTAGCCTCATTTGTTTTGAGGATTCACACAAAGGGGTCCCAAGATATTGACGCACCTTTTGTAATTAAACTGGAATAGATACAAGGCCCGGATTCGAATAGTTGACCACCTGCTTAAAAGATGAATTATTTATTATTTCATATAATTTAGCAATTAAATAATAGTTTTGTAAGAAATGGATTTTGCACAGTCCAAATCTCGAACTAATTGTTAAAAGAGAAAAAGAATAGAAGAGGATGAGATAAAAGAGGTAAGAATCCTCTACCCACTCACGAATTCAGTTCTAGTGTTTATCACTCTTGATGGTATCTAGAACATTCAGATTAAATCAAATAGTCTCCTTTTATTTTATTTTAAATTTATTAAAATAAAATTTTATAAAAATTATAAAAAAATTTATTAAATTTTCTTCATAATTTTTTACCATTTTTATGAAAAGTTTAGATTTAATTTAGATTATCAAAATTTAATATTAATTTTTTATAATTTTTATAAATCAACTATCCAAATTTACATTGAATAATTTAACCTCAACATCTTTAACTTATAATTTTTTTAACAAAAATATTCTTTTAGAAATTTCCTTTAGGAAATTATTTTTATTTTTAATATTATATTTATAAAATTTAAATTTAATTTTTTTAAAAAAAATTTAAACTATTCAGAGCATATATAAATAGTCTATTCATAAAAAATATAAATTTTTTGATATTCTTAATCCATCTAAATTAAATCTATGCTATTCAAATTAGTAATCAACGGCTTTAGTAGAAGTATTGATAAATTTAAAAATTTAATAAATATAACATGAAACTAAATAAAAGTTTTTGATCTAGACCAACTAAATTAAATTTATATAGTCCAAATCTTATAACAAATGATGAGCATCATGGTGCTTGTCCCCTTACTAATCATAGAAACTAGGTTCCCACACTCAATTAAAAATGCTTTATATTTTTAAGTAGAGAGAATATATTACTCTCTCTGTTAAAAAATATAAGACATTTTTTGAGGAGTTGAATATTAAAAATATAAGATATTTTTAATCTTTCGAGATGTAATCATTACTTTTTTTTAAAAGTGTCCTTATTGATAATAATTTTATATTTATTGTAGAGTATTTAATAGAGGTAAATATAAAAAGATAGGATTAGTTTGAAAGTGGATAACTACTTTATTGGGAGTGAGATTCAATTAAAAATATCTTAAATTTTTTAACAGAAGGAGTATATAGTATTAATTAATTCCTCAAGATTTAAATTATTTTATACTAAATTACTATATGAGCTTTTTATAATTAAATGAAGCTTGATCCAAGTTAACATTAGCTCAAATGCTAAATGACCCAATTCTGCCTTGATGAGATGTGGGTTCAATTTTCACGCTTATCTCAAAGATGAGCACCATCTACTCATTTTTTAGGTGAGATATAGACTATCTAAATTTTAATTTAGATGATCCACATTAAATTTGAATAAAAAATTATTATATATTATATTTATTAAAAAAATTTATAAAAATTATAAAATAATTTTAATAAATTTTTTATTTTTAATATAATCAAGATTTAATTTAGAGGATCCAATTTAATATTAAAATTTTTATAATTAATGTATATTGATTATTCAAATGTATTCTACATGGTCCTAAACTGTGCAGAGTATATCTGAATAATCAATATATATCAATTATAAAAATTTTAATATTAAATTAGACCCTTTAAATTAAATTTAAATCAAATTAAAAACAATAAAAAATAATATTTTAAATCTAGATTATTTAGATTAAAATTTAAATTGTCTAAATTTTATTTCAAGGATGATGCTAATTTTTGGGATGAGAAGGGGAAGTAATTCCCATGAGATATGACACACGATTATCCCTCAAAGCTCAAACTACAAGCAATATGCATGGTCCCGCATTCAATTTAATTTTATAATAAATGAAACGTAGAGAAAGGGAATGGTTTTGTGTGAAGAAGGCAATAAATTTGTGGGTAACTACAAACAGCAGCGTTTATGTTGCCCTGCAACGCAATTCACACGGCGCCGTTTTTCCTTTGACCGAATTCTGATCTGTCGTCGGTCACCACTGTCTTTAAAAGTTAAACCATACCGCCTTTGAGGTCACAAAAGGGCATGCCGCCTTTTATGTTTGAATGAACAAGCTAATCAAATTTAAAAGTTAAAATTATGATTTTGTAGAAATATATTCAAATAATTCTATCCTATGTTAAATTAATTTAATTTTAAATAAAAAATTATGATTTTTAAAAAAACTATTTATCTGGTTGTCCATTAAAAAACAGTTAGACCTCAAATTTATCATATTAAAATAAGTTTGAAATAAAACAGTTGAGTTGTAGAGCTTGTTTATTTATTTACGTGCATAAGTAACACCCGTTATATTTTCATTAGAAGATTAACGATAAAATTATGGAAATTATACTTGTTTTTTGTTATTTATTTTTCTCGTGAAAAGCAATGAAATTTAGTTGCCGAAATAAATAGTTCCAGTTTGGAAAACCGATGATGGACTAGTTTAAAAATAGTATGAGCAAATGCAATTATATATTTTTAAAAATATTTTTATATTTTTTGAAAAAACAGTATTCGAGAATGTATAATTTATGATTTCAATAATTTTTACTTTATTTATGATATCAATATTAATAACTACTAAAATTATTTTTTATAAGGTATATGATATTCAATGCTGTCGTATCAAAATTGAGTATTGCCGGTAATGAAAATGACTTACTATTTTTCTGACATGATTGCACATGTTTTCGACATTTTAAATAAAAACCAGCGTTATCCCCATGCCCATGCGTTGTGCAGGTGATGAGTGGTAAGTATAAAAAAATAATGTGAAGTAATAAAATGAAGCTCAATTACTTGCATTTTATTGGTGTTATATTAAATTACTTTCCACACGGAATACATATATGTTATTATTTAACTCTAATTAATTTCCAAAGAAGTATGTTATATATTCAGTGCATATGAATTAATCTTTATCCAGCCAAATTTACAATGTATTTCATTTCATTTAGATACCAGTGTTATTCATAATATAAATGATAAAAATTATTTTGTTCACATGTATGAAAAAAGGATTTTGAACTTGAAGGACTAACTTAGCAAATACACCATAACTACTGAAATTTATAAAATTTTAAAACCAGCACGTTAATTATTGTATTGGTAAAGATAGTGGTAATTAGATGGTTTTTTTTCTTACCTGATGGTTATACTTAGATGGTTTCGGTTTTGAAAGAAACATGAACTTTCTTTGGACAAATGGAAAAAAGAAAAACATAAAAATTTGACTAAATATAAAAATAAGATGGTCTCTTTTATAAAAAGAATTGAATTAGTCAACTCGTAATCTAATTTGATTCAAGCTAAGTTGAATGGAAATGGACTTGGTTCACATGATTAAGAAACTTGTCTCTCAGCAGTCCAACACTTCACTTTGTTTTCTCCCTTCTTTTAAAAAAGTAACAATTTATTTTAACATAATACATTCAACTAAGATGACAAAAATATTTATATTCATGTAAAATTGATCACAAAACATTAAATACTTATGAGACTTATTAAACCACTTTCCCCCAGCCTATATAATTCCGTAAGTGGTTAAGTACTCTCTAAGGAAACAAGCCAGGGACGTAGAGTAAAAATAAATGGGAACAATGAAAGGAAAAGAAATGCTAGACCCATTTCCGTTTATCGAAAAGTTGTTGCTTCACCCCTAACAGGTTTATGCTTTCTTATTGTGGGCTTTGAAGAAAGGTTTTAGAAGGAAGCTAATCTGGCCAGCATGGCGCATGCGAACTCAAATCAATGAAGAACACAAACAAGAATAAAAAAAGACGACAACTCCTTCAGACGGTGAAGGAGCAGCTTGGCGGACAATGAAGAAATCTTGATCGGTAGAGGTGAGAACTCGTTTCGATTGAGGGCACGAGGGAGGCTAGCTAGGGCTGGATTGCTGGTTATTGGCTTTTCGCATCTTGCGGTGTGAAGACGGAGGCTAAAGAGTGAATGAGAAAATACTAAGAAAATTAGAAGAGGAAGTGAGAAAATGCCATGTTCAACTCAACACTCAAGATTCACATTATAATTATAATTATATTAAAAATAACTATAATTATATTAAAATAATTTTATCGGATTAGACCAAACCATGCCAAATGATCCAAAAACCTAGTCCTCATCAAGTTCAACTTGAATATGAAGTTCAGTTGATCTTTTTAGTCATTTGAGTCAATTTTTGCATAAATTGGATTAGATTGGATTTGTCCAAGTTAGACTTCATTCTATAGAATTGAAGGACTTTTGTAGAGTCCTAAATAACCTTTAATTTTTGTTCAACTAAAAGTTATATTAAAAGAAAAAGAAAAAATCTTTTGATAAATGGTTAAAGTATAAATTTACCTCTCATTGAGTCTTTGAAGGACATCAAAGTTGCAGCTCCGTGTCTTTTAAACATGGTACTGATTATTTGCTTGTTTGTGTCGATGTAGTCATTCATCGATTTGATTTTGGTTTTTCTAACGTAAATTATGGAATTTTGGGATCACCCATATGAACTTTATTGGGGAACAATGTACTTTTTCCTTCTCTTTGCTTTATGTGCTACTAGGTATGTACTTTTCATGTGATTGAATTTTCTGTGACAGTGATAATTTATCTGGATGCCTCATCTATTGTTACGATTACGTTTTTTCTCCTTTTAATTTGGCGCGTTTGATACTACTCGTTCTAGTGTTTTGGGCTGATTTTGAGTGTTGTTTCTTTTCTTGTTGTTTGATTCATGTTGCTATGGATCATTTGTTGTTGACTTTTCTTTTTGGATTTGGATGTTGTGAGTTGTAGCTACATTTCTGTTATATGTTGAACAAGGAAGAAGAGCAAGAGACTAACGAGGAAGATAAGTCGAACATGTCTGTTTCTTCTTCTTCTTTTAGTTTTTAATTATTACAATATGTCATATAGCTTGCCAAAATGAGGTGGATGATACATGAACATGCCACCAAATATCAACGAGATCAACAAACGATCAAACACTTAAATCTATTAAAATTAAGTAGCATTATATTGATTTTAAAAATACAAGGAGAACATTATATTTTTTAAAACTTCAAAATATCAATTACACCTGATGAAAAGATTTAAGAGTAAATTTACACCAACCCATTGATAAAAGAGTAAAAGTCAGTGTGAAGGTTAAAACTTAAGGGTATATTTGGTTAGGAAGGAGGAAAAAAATTCCCTCCCCCTCACTTCCCCTCCCCTCCCCTCCCTCCAACTAAACATATTCTAAAATAAATTTGACTAATTGGTGTGCCGTGTGCGAGAATTGAGGTGTGAAGGAAATGCAACTTCCATACCTACAATTTATGTGTAACATGATGCTAGTGGCCTCCCACTACATGATCAATTTTTTTTGGCCTGACCCACTACATCATCACTACTCGTTATGATGTGGCTATATTGTTTTGTCTCTCCCTTCTCCCCTGTCATCTTTGTACTCTTCTATCTCATCTTATCAAAAATTCTTGCATGCATCTAACACATTATATAATTATTAACGTGTAATTTTAAATTCATTTAATTTTATGTAATACTCCATTCCTTAAAGAATTAAATATTAAAACATATAAAGTATTTTAATATTTCTAGATGTAATTATTATTATTTTTAAAAGTTTTTTATTGAATAAATAACTTTATATTTATTTTATGATAAAATACTTTGTTAAACAAAAATAAATATAAAAAAATATAGTTAATTTAAAGACAGGTAACAAAATCAGAGAGGCATTCTATTTCAAACAAATGTTATTGAAAATAATTGTATATAAAATTTGATTCGATTAAACTAGTAAATTTTTATTAGATAGATCATATAGAGTTGATAATATGAGCAAACCAGCTAATTGCAAGTGGGATTGTAGCGAGTTGTGGACTTGGCAGGGAGGGCTAACATAATCCATATCCCAACAAGTTATATTTCTACCAACCTACACAATTCATAGTGGGCTAACTTACTAGCAAAACATATTTTTCTATATTATTTTTAATTTTAAAAATTATGAATTCACTTCTTTTTATTATTATTTTGCAGTAAACAAATCATACTTTCTCCCTAAAAAAATTATCCAAATAAAAATAAAAGCCATTTTAAATCATTAAAAAGCACAACAAATTTAAAATACATTAATACAATCCAAAATAGATCTATACTCCATTACAAACAAACATAGTAAAAGGTTGAGATTACACTCCAAAACTTAAAGATAAATTTTGAAATGGAAAAATCAATAGCATAATGAGCTCTATAACACTCCATGATGAAATGGCCAGATTATCACAAAAATAAAAGAAAAATCATGGCAAGACTATCACAAAAATAAAAGAAAAAACAACGAAAGGAATATAAATTTTGTAATGAATTATATGATGAGTAGGGGAAGATAATCATGACCTAGGAATATATTGGATTTGGAGTATAAAACCAAAGATAATAGATCAACTTATTTTCAAATGTCTTACTACCGTACATGTATTTTTTTTTAAAAAAGAATTCCTTCCCACTCTCAAGCGCATGAAAAAGCAATTTTTTTTAAAATACGATTGAAAGGTTATAAAAAAAAAAAAGAGCTAGTACGTCAATGCATGGATTAGTTTGTTGCGAGTTTAAGTTTGACATATTCTTCAACCAAACGTGTTTAATTTTAATGAAAATTAACTTTCATCCATTTTTTTAATCTTAAAATTGATTATATATGTTAACATATGTTCATTTTGCCTAATAAGACAGCATTATTACTTCAATTAAAATTTTGCAAATGTTGTCATATTCTAAGCTATTTAGAATACCAATGTGGTAGTACCCTGTTTCATGCAGGAATTTCCCTACATCTTGTTGTCCCCAGTCATGTCCTCTCTCTCTATTTATATTTCCTCTTGAATAATTATAAATGTTTTTTTTATTTTTAAATTTAATATTTTACCGGTATGGCGGTAATAGCAAGTCTCTCTCCCCCATGCTTGTTTGGTGTTTCCAATTAGATAGGGTGGACTCAAATTAATTATTTCCCGTTGACCCGTTTGCCGACTGCTTTGACTTTGAATTCAATATCGTTGTGATGCGAGCAGCGGCAGCCTATCCTGAGGTAACCCTTTTCTCTTTTTTTTTTTTTAACAAATTATAACACACTTTTCAATAAATATTATATACCAATAAATTTTATTAAATATATTTAATAATTTTATTTTTTAAAATAAAATATAAATTTTTAAAAATGTTTATTATTTAATACATTAAAAAAAAAAGAACGAATATTAATTATAAAAAAATTAAAAATAATATATTTAATAAAATTTTAATTTATTTTAAATATTTTATATTTTATGATGAATTTTTTTTTTTTAAAAGTACCATATCATTTGGTAGAAAGGGAGTAGTAAATTAATCCTTGCTTTTCAGCGTAATTAAGTCCTGTTATCAATCTTGAAACCCTGCTATGATGTTAAAGGATTCGGCTTTACCCTACCTCTGAAGAGGCTCCATTACCGTTAGATTCAACTTAGATAGTTGAAATTTAATATTTTATTTTTTATTTTTATTTAAAAATTATAAAAAGTTTTAATAAAATTAATTGCCAATCTCAACGGTCTAAATTTAATACTTCCTCTATTTTAAATTATAAGATATTTTTAGATAAAATCTCATTTGCTAATAACCCTTATTAAATACACTTAACAATCTTATTTTTTTAAAAAAAATATAAACATTCAAAAATACCCTTCGTTTGATGACTTTAAATCCATACCTAATTAGTATTAAACAAAGACAAAGAAAGGATAATATTGAAATAAACCTATTTAATGAAACTTTATTTTTTTAAAGTGTCTTACATTTTAAGATGGCAAATATTTTCAAGAGTATCTTATAATTTGACACGGATGAAGTACTAATGATCCAAATTTAATATTATATTTTTTATAAATTAACTATTCAGATATTTTATAAATAGTGTGTAATATCTACTAACAAACATTTTTTAAAAAATAACAAGTTAAATATTTTAGAGAAAACTAGCTCAATAACATCAAAAAATACAGCTTGCATAAATTATGGATGAATTTTTTGAATATTTTGAAATATAGCTCATTCGTAAAATCAATCAAATGTGTTTTTTTTATCCTCATAGTAAATTTATTATTAAAATAGAATATATCTGTCTTAAATAATTTTTAATTGACTAGATCTTTCATTTTTATCATAAAAAATTGTATTGTGTGTGCTCCCTCTCTGATTTATCATCTCTGAATATTTTTTTATCAGATTTTTTGATCTAATTTTCCTGAATTATCATATTAATCTCTCATACAATTTTTTTCTCTATCATAATTTTTGATTTGATTTGCCTAGATCACCATCTTTATTGCAAAGCTTTTCCTCTCTCTCCTTCTTTATTTTTTTCCTAGATATTACAAATAGGACATTAGACATTGAAGAAGAAACTCAATAAACTCCGTTATTGATTTACAATACTACATCAATATCAATGATAAATAAATTGGTAAGTTTACCTGATATGGCTTATACATTAGTTATATATAATAATATATTATTGATATACTATCATAAATCAACATAACCAAATAATAAGATATAAATTTGTTTATAATTAATATACAGTCATATATTAATGATGTAATATTGTAGATTAGTAACACAAAAAATACAATTATTTGTCCAAAACAAATCAAATATGGTCCGCAAAAAATTTTAAATTTTTAGCTTATCACAAAGAATCAAATACCTAAACTAATAAAATAAAAAATTATGAATTTGTAGCTCCATTTCCCTGACGGCATGCTCCGTTCTGTCAAGTATCGTCAATGCATTTTACCTCACATATTTCTCTTGTTGTTGCGACTGTTACTCACTCACACTGCTCTGCTATCTCACATTCGTCTATCTCACGTCTGAGTTCCTTCTTTTCTCTCACATTGGTCTCTTTCATTCTAGAGATTTCTTGTGTTTTGAATCTTCTATATTTGAAAAGAAAACAGATATAAAAAAGGACAATTTTGCAAATTAATTATAATCGAAATATTAAAAAGGTTATTTTTAAAATTTAAAAAAAATAGGCTATTTCTTTTACATGGTCTCATAATATGAGTTATCCATGCAAAAGTCTCAATATTTTACATCTAAACTATACTCCCCTTCAAAAATATAAGACATTTTTAATTGAATCTCATCCTAATAAAGTAGTTATTTATTTTCAAACTAATCATATCTTTTCATATTTACCTCTATTAAACACCCTATAGTAAAAATAAAATCATTCATCAATAAGATACTTTTAAAAAAAAGACAATAATTATACCTCAAAAGACTAAAAATATCTTATATTTTTTAATATTTAACTCTTTAAAAAATATATTATATTTTTTAACAGGGGAGTATATTTTAATAGTGATTTTATAAAAATTAAACAAAATTTAAATATTAAATTTGTAATTTTAATATTAATTTTAGATTGTTTAAATTGATAAAAAATTTATAATTTTTTATTTTAATAAACAATAAAACTTTAAATCTGGATTATTCTTGAATTTAATTTAGACAGTTTCAAGAATGGGGCACCGGAGCCTCCTCCTACGAGAAGCACATGCGAGTCCGGTCTAGAAACCTGGGGGACACTGGCACAAGAAGCCACGAAAGCTTGTGTTTTTAAAATCATTTTTTTATTTTCATTGAAAAATTAATTTTCTCATTCACCAAATAACCCCACCCTGAAGATGATGGAACTGCCTTTTTTTTTCTTCGGTCTAGGATCATAAATTTACCTAGCACAATGCCTCGTAAAAAATATGAGAAAGAATTGGAAGAGTGTGTTTGGAATTGATTATAAAAAACATTGATTAAATGAATATAATGATGTTTGGATAATATTTTTGGGTTTATTGCCATTTCTTCCTAATGAAGTTTTAGAAATAATTAAAGTATATATTTAGTTTTTTAACTTTATACTACATTTCATTTGAGTTCCTTAATTTTATAAAATATATTTTCAGTTCTTTAACTTTAAATCATTAATTTTATCCTAATAAATTTTTATATTAAATTTTTAAATATTGACAAACTTAAATATTGATATGTTAAGTTTAATTTTTTTAAATTAACAATGATTGACAATAAAAAATTTAAAACTAACGATGTTATATAAAGTTAAAAAATTAAAAATATATTTTAATTTTAGAAAATTAAATTAAATTTGAAAAAATTATAGACATTTAGGTATCTCCCAAACTTTGGTTTTTATTAGGAATAATATTCAATGACATCGTTACACTCGTTGATTCTGATTCAGAGTCACTTATTGTCATGATTGGAAATGACCGTCGGTCACCACTATTTGATACTGATTTGCCATATTTATTATGATTGTATTCAATTCCATGTTTGTAGGGATACATGCGCGCCTCTGACTATGTCTACGGTCTATCTTGTACTTCCTTTATTTTTATTTTTACAAAAAAAAATTATATCATATAATTTAAAAAAATTAATTAATTATATTTAAAAATAAAAAAATAGAACTACAATATATTTTATTAATGATATTAATTAAGCTTTCATTAATTATTTTAAAGAAAAAAAGTTGAACACAGTTGTTTCTTTTTTTATTTTTAATTATTAAAATATGTCATGTGACTTGCCAGAATGAGGTAGATAACATGTGAACATGCCACCTAATATCAGTGAAGTCAACAAATGATCAAATGTTTGAATATGTTGAATTTAAATACCATTGCACTTATTTTAAAAGTACAAGGAGAATATTATACTTTTTAAAATTTTAAAATATCAATTACATCTATTAAAAAAGTTAAAGGATAGATTTATATTTTAACTCTTTAATAAAAGAGTGAAAGTCAACACAAAGGTTAAAACTTAAAGGAAGCTTAACTATTTAATGTGCGGGAATAGAGGTGTGAAGGCACGGCAATAGTGGCCTCCCACTACATCGTCATTATTTTTTTACTTTCATTAATTGTTTCTTATTATTATAGGTGATAAAATTATAAGAGGTAATTTAAAAATTTATAATAAATACTTATTAAAAAATATAACTTTATTTATATAAAAAATAAATTAAAACTAATAGTTTCTTCCATAATTAAAAACGGAGGGAGTATATATTTACTGTAGAATCAATGAGTAAAAGACAGCCATACTTATACTGTCATTCTCAATCCTCTCTGATTTCTTATTTTTGATTGTTTTGGATCTAGTATAATTAATTATTATGGGGGAGAATCACATCTAATGACCCTTCTAAGAAATTATTCACAAATAATAACTAACAATAAGCTTCATTTGAGAAAAACAAGTCATGTTTCTCTTTTAATAATAATTCATTTCATATTGATTATTGTTTGTGAATAATTTGGGTCTTTAGATGTGATTTTCCCATATTATGATGGGGTATCTAGTTAGAGAATTCTAAATATGATCTTCACTAATAGATCATGAGCACTCCATTCTAGAAAGAATTTGGTGTCATAGAGAATATATGTTACTTTTTTTTTGCGAGTATTAATTTTGAAATGTTTATATATTGAGCTTTATTTGTCAGATATGTTTTCTGTTTTTTTTAACATATTAGGGTAAGAAGTCTCATATCCTGTAATTAAAAAGTAGATTGAGAATATATAAAATTTAGGACTTGATTATCCAAATAGTTAAAGCTGTTTTTGTAAAGTAAGCAATTCTTGAACATGCTTAATGCAAAGAAGCAGACATTAGAAATTTTCTAATTAGGTCAATTATATACGTCTTTCTTGAACATGTATGTAATTTAAAAAGTGGTTTATATCTAGGATTAATATAATATATTTCTATTAAAGTAAACAATTTCATATACCTTCTACTTCCTAGTAAGAATGTAAATTAAACTATCATGATTAAAATTATCTTATACACAACGCTCTAAATAATTTTCTGTTCGAGGATAATAGATCTATATGTACGGACACTGGATTTTATCCACTTTATAGTGGAATGGAATGATATCGGAGGACACCATCAACATAGCCCACATTGAATGCGACACCCTATTATGTGCCAATACGTTATAATGCAAATTAATGCTCTCAAAACTACACATGAGATAATATATATATATATATATATATAGTTAGTTAGTTACACCAAACAATGCAAAGTAACCTAGCCAGAGTACCGCACTTTTTGTGGGTGGAGAATATATGGATATATATGCCCTACTCCACTTAATTCCCAATGTCAAGGGAAAAAATAGAAAAGAATCTGTAAAGTTAAAGAAGCTAAAGATTAAAGGATTAGCCTTTACTAAACCAGCAGCTTTCAGCTATTTTGTCAAATTGCATATATTTCTCCGTCTCCTTCACAACCACATGGTCATTTCACGGACTTCGGCAAGACATTAATGCACAATCCTGGGTTGGGTACAGATAGATAATCATTTTCTTATCGTAATTATTAGCATATAGCATGCAGGCACACAAATGAAAAGAATGATCATAAATAGCTGTAGTTTTTTTTTTTTTGGGAAAACAGAATACTTATTTTTTTATTGAAAAAAAGGATAGGTTTGCTGGATTTGGGAGCTCATCAACGCTAGACATGCCTATACAGATTTAAAATAATGCTTACAAAGATACTTACAAATTATCTATTAAAAAAGTACTCACATTTGCAGCAAAATTTAATTATGTGGTTTTGTCAATTATGAATCAAATTCTTATCAATTAAATTAATTTTTAATAGTAAAAACTCAGTTTTTTATTTGAGACTTTAGAGAGCAGATTAATAAATATAATTAGTATGTCAGGATTTATCTGAATTTTCTAATATGTTCATAAGTTGTTTTATTTAATTTCTCCTGCACTACGTCTCCCATACTTCATAATTAAATTTAGTGAAGATAAGGGCATCATCCTTGGCATTGGCGTGCAAGTCTGGATCCAGCTGAGACTGCAGGGTTGCATATTTTTCGTCCCACTTTTACAAAAGCTAGAAAGCAAAAGATTCAACACGGATTTGTTTGACACTAAAGCTTGGTTAACATTTCACGCAACAGTTCTTATCACCTCTCCTACGTACATTAATTTTGCTTTTCAACTTTAGTCCATTTGCTTGTGGGCGCTAAATTATGAGACCATCCCATTTGATCACTGACGCCACAAAACCATTTTTCATTATCTTTTTCGAATATACTCCAAAGCCAACCATGAAGCAAAATTCTACTATCTTACCCTCTTATGCCTGATGTCGACTCACCACTCAGAAACAAACTCATTCATATATACATTACCACGCAAATTTATAATTTTGTGTACTTATACCTTTAATGTATATTACACTTAATGCCGTGAGACTTGTTTTTGTTGTAATGCAATTAATATTATATAGTCACTAGGAAGGTGCCAAAGCTTTGTTACTTGCATGATTATTGTTATTTTTTATCTTTCTATTTTAGAATTTGGTGTGGAAAATTAACAAGCTGAGTATAAATATAATAGCTGGCTACTTTCCATAAAACAGTATAACTAAATAAAAATTCAAAATTTTATAAATATTTTAAACTTATTTAAGTTTTACACAAGTGCAGTTTTCATTAATCCATCATATTGATAAATAATATCACAAGGTATGCACTGAACCAAACTCATATCATTGTATATCATATCTCAAAAAGTCACATTTTGTTGCTGATTCCATCGAGCCTGTTCTTTAATATTACTAATTAATTAGAGAACAACAAAACTAAACTTATAATAAAATAAGCAATGGGAGTTAATTAAGGGTCCATTTGGATTACTCATGTTTAACTTTTTAAAAGCATATTTCTACATTTAAAAAGTCAAATGTTGTTTTATTATTTTAAAATTATTCAAAATGACTTTCTAAAAACACATTTAAAAGCAACCAGAATGTGAATTTGCCAACGTAACTCGGCAAAGCTTTTTAAAAGCACATTCACATTTCCTTTATCAAATTGCTTCGAGACATGTTAAAAAAATGAATTTTTTGCATGTGATTTGATGATTTGTTTTGTTCAACTACATGGCACTACACAAGCAACAATTATTTTGTAGCAATTTCCTTTTAGCGTGCATCCATTCCAAAAGTGGGTGAATTTTTTGTATCAAATTATTTTGGTTCCATTCCATTACTTTACTTTTATATCAAATTATTTTTGTATTTTCCTTTCTTTTTCTCTGGTTCAGTGTTTTTTTTTTTTTTGCATTTTCATCCTTTACTTCCTTTTACATTAATTTCTAATAGTTAAGTGATAAATTTTTATTAAAATTAATTAAATAAGTTATTAATAATTATTGTGTTATATATGTATATTACTCATTTATAATTGATACCTAACACCTAAGGGAATATGTTAATTAATACTCTCTCCATCCAAATTTACAAAACATTTTTTTTGGCAAAATTACACATATAAACAAAGTTCATTAAATACAATTTATAATCTTAATTTTTTTACAAGACATTTTAATCTAATATGAAGCATTTGTATAATAAAAATTATAACTAATAAAGATTAATGTCTTTTTTTATAATTATACATTCAAAAACATATTTTATTATATATAATTAAAACAATTGTCAGTTTGTTAAATTATTTTTTTAAAAAATATATTTAAATATAAATTTTGTTTTAATAATAAACTTTTATCAAATTAATTTTTATCAAACTGAAACCAAACACTCGCTAAATTGTGAATGAAGCAAAGAGAAACTAAGCATATATATACATATATCTGTGTGTGTGTGTGTGTGTGTGTGTGAATCAGTGAAGAGTGAAGTTGGCTCGATTGGAGTGTCCCACGTGCCGTGGGTCCAACCTCTGTGGGGACACCTCTTTCACACGGAATTAATATCCCTCGATGGATCACTTACTTGGTCAAGCCAGTCCGTACAAACAATTCTCATACCTGGCCCAGTTTCCGTGTTTTACCTTGATGATACTTTCTGTGAGGCCACGTGCTGTTTGTTACATTAATTTAAGGAGGCGTGTATTTGAACAGAGGAAAAGACAAAGTCTAGTACAAGTACAGTACAAGAGTTTTTGCTTTATGCATACTCGTGAAATGTAGGGTCTATTAAGTTTCTTAGAAATAAAAAGAGAGTGTATTGGAAAGTCAATCATGAGTCAATGGAGATGATGTGATGATCAGAATGTCTAATATTAAATAGAATTATATTAGATTGAAGAACATGCATGTTTAAATACAAATCATTTTTATTAACATTATCAATATCAATAAAAAATTATATAAAATAAACATATATAAAATTTTAAATATGTCACTATATAATAAATTTAAAAAGTGATATCATATTATTTTTTATCTCTCATGAATAGTAATTTTAAAAATATTTTTTAAACATTATCTAAAAAACTGTACTGTAAAATTATAAATATATAAAGCTTAGAACTTGCCTAATTAAATAGATTAAATTATTTTGGTAAGTATATTGTCTTTAAATATAATTAATAAGTTAAAGAATCTAACAAACTTGATAATTGAAGTTGGTTAAAAGTGGAATGCGTACTTCATCTGATGTCATCAAGAAGAAGGAAAGCAATATTATCATAGAATTTTAGGGAAGGAATAGGATAATGCCACATATTGAAAGGCAGTGAAAGGTTCAATTAATGAATAAAAATTAAAGGAGAAAGTGCATGCACAGGCCGGAAATATGAGGATTTGGGTGATGAGTCATGTGGCAACAGTGAGACACATATAGTGGAGAAAGGTGCCTGTGATTTCAAACACAAACCCAGAAGATAAAAAAGTTTCAGCTTTGGAAGCTCAAGAAGCAGAAGAAGTGGAGAGATAATGATGATAGCTGCAAATTAAACCCACCCACTCCAATTTCAATGTGTGTTTTTGTTCCGAATCCAATTTTGGTGGTGCCCTTCTTCCAGATAATTAGACACACTTGACAAAAGCCATACACTCCTACCATTATTAGGGTATTTACCTAATAACCAACTGCCACTACCTTCTTTTGCGATAAGCCCTAACTTCCAACATTAAAAATATATCTGCTGCACAAGTTAATTAGTGTCACAAACTATTAATATTAACTTCATGTGATCATACTACATCAGTAACAATTTGTAGCAGATATCTGAGGAATGGTACTTCAGTATCTAATATCTTGAAATGCACACCATTCGGTGCTTAGTGATTGATAAGTAGGCGCAACACCATTTTGTACGCCGTCCCAGTCGTTACGTGGTCCTCTACATAAGCAAAGGTAGTGGGTTCAATCCCTCACAGATTTAGCTTCTTTTTAATCAAAAAGAGAGAGAGAGAGAGAGACGCGACATAAGGTCGAATTGGATTTATTGAAACTCTCTCCTACTACCATCGCCATTCTACTCAATTATTTTTTATCGTGTTCTCTTTTCATAAATTCTTAAATTTGACTTGTAATTTCTTTCTGAGATCGGAGAGGCTTTGCCATTTATATTTGGGAAGTCTCATCATCATCTTCATCTCCCCGTCCGTCTAACTATCCTTGTAATATCTCTTCATTCATCTGTTTACGGTTTTCTTAAGGGCCCGTTTCGTTTGTAATGGGCCCTTTTTATTGGGCCACTTGACGTCCAAGAGTCTAAAATTAATTAATGACATATCTTGGCGTTCTTCCAAAACAAAAGTAATCGGCTAATGAGAAACATGAAATGAAAAGAATTAATGTTTTTATAAACAAACGATAACCGGCTACACCAATGAAAATGTTTTAATCTTCAGATTCATAAACTTCATACTAGTTAATACTCCCCCTGTCCCAATTTATAATGAGATAAATTTACATAAAATTATACATATCAATAAAATTTATTAAATATACTTTACAATCTTATTTCTTTAAAATAAAAATAAAAATAAAAATTTTAAAAATATTCATCATTTAATATAACATTAAATGATTGAAGAGAGAATAGTAAGGAAGAAATTGGGTAATGTTAAAAAAGTACATTTAATGAAACCTTATTTTTATTAAATTATCTTTTATTTTAAAACATCAAATTATCTCCAAAATTATTTTATAATTTGGGATGGAAGCAGTATTTAATATAAAAAAATACTTCCTCTCAAAAAAAATTTAGTGCCATTGAAAAAGCTCAATTCTCTCTAAGATTGATGTTTCGAATTTTATAGGTGGAAATAACTACACTGGGACTTGGAAGAGCTAGCTATCATTCTGTACGAGATTTATTTATAATTGTTTGATGTTTAATGTTTAAATCTAGTCCAACAGAACTGTCAAGTGACGATAACTTTGAAACAGTACAAGAAAAATAATAAATTTATCTTAAAAATGAAAAAAATGATGCAAACTTCAAGTTGGGATGCTGAGACAAACACGGTGCATTCACGAATGAGGTGCCCTCACCTCGAATTTACTTGTCGATGTGGTCCATCAATTCAAATATTTTAATAATTGTTGACTTGTCTGGCTGGCAGCGGGAATACGTCTGTACGGCTTAATCAAGGGACAAACTGTCCACACAAATGAGGAGCTGTTCCTTGGATGGGAGGCTTCATCTGCATGTGATTGTGTCCATCTCTTGGCTGCCAACTAAAATCCATAATAATTGCACATTAGCACTATTTCTTCATTTAATTATTTAGAATTTATTTATTCCGTCCACAAAGTTATTCCTAAACTTAACATTTTTTTGGCACCATGTACTTTAAAAAAATTTCAATTATTGTATCGAAAAAAGGTCGACGTGCTAAAAATCGCAATACCCCAATTAGGAGAAACAAAAATCAAATTGTAACAGTACATATGGGAAGCAACTTTTCTTGAATATGATGTAGTAACACCCATTACCCCAATTTACACAGATCAAACATGAAGGAGAAACAAGATACAAACTTGGAAATACATGGGCGCACACGGTAAATGCCCTGAGATCAGAGTCGTAGCGTCTCAAAGCAATTATGAAATATATCTACACCCATCATTATTGATCACATATTAACTAGCCAATCCAGCACTAAAAATTTTCACTTCTATTATAACTCGAACCTCTTTATTAACACGCATCACACTGGAACTGTTCTACCAGTCACTGGTTGCCCAGTTCCCCCCGCAGCTTGTTCACCATCGTTCTCCCCACTCAACTCCTCAAGCGATTTACCTTTGGATTCTGGAACCAAAAAGGTGAACAGCATCCCAACGAAGTTGATTACAGCAAGCATTATCAAAGAGTATCGAATTCCAATTCCTGTAGGGTACCCTTCATCGACCTTTGAAGGGTCCGTGCTCTGTGCAGCATATAAGAACCCAAAAGCACCCACAATGGCTCCAGCTTTTCCTGCAGCAGCTGAGATTCCATGACACGTAGACCTTAGCCTTGCTGGGAAAATCTCTGCTGGCACAACGAATGTGGTGGCATTTGGACCGAAGTTGGCGAAGAAGAAGGTGAGGGAGTACATCACAACGAACCCGATTCGGTTGGACTTCAAGGTCCAGTGATGGTATGGTATACCCAGGGCCAACATGAAGACTGTCATGAAGAAGAAACCCATCAATTGGATGGCGAACCGGCCCATGTAGTCTATTAATGCCACTGTGAACCAGTACCCTGGAACGGTACTGCACAGAGCTATCAGTGTTTGAGCTCTTGAAATCTTGTAAACTTCATGGATTGCATTCATTTCTTTTGCAGGAGGGATCCATCCAATTGCGGAGAAAATGTCCTTCTGGAAAAGGTTCTGGCTATAGAAGGCAATGTCCAATAAGAACCAAGTGCTAGTGGTTCCCAGCAAGTGCAGCCCATGGCGCCTGGCAAA
The DNA here is from genome assembly GCF_029017545.1 of Prosopis cineraria. Lineage (NCBI taxonomy): Eukaryota > Viridiplantae > Streptophyta > Magnoliopsida > Fabales > Fabaceae > Prosopis > Prosopis cineraria. The sequence goes on from NW_026555335.1 coordinate 5,135,195, forward strand.
TTCCTTGCTGAACAAGCCAAATTTATTGGATTCTGTGTCAGTTAACCTGATCGCCTTCTCCTCTTCGACCTCAAGATCGACTTGTAAAACCTTGGACATATCCGCAGCTGCTTGTTTCACATTCCTGGCGACAAGAGCAGTGTAACGAGCTGTCTCTGGCATTCTCATTCGCCAATAATAGGTAAGACCAGCAGGCACGGCACCAAACATTAGAACAATACGCCAAACGTAGTCCAATTCAGGTACGATGGATCCTGCTGGGTTTTCCTCGTAGGTAGGAAGCTTGTACTTGCGGTCAAATGCAGATGAGACAATCAAAGCGACAATCCCTCCGGCCAAGATTCCAAAACCTTGCATCGCAAAGACGGCAGCTATAAAAGCCCCACGAGTCCTCTTGTTGGCATATTCAGACATGATTGTCGCTGAAAGAGGATAGTCCCCTCCGATTCCAAAACCGAGCCAGAATCGGAAGAAACAAAGCGTGGCCATGACGGCCTTTGGACTAGAGCCAAAAGAGAGGCCCGAGGCGATGGAGCAGACAACCATGAGAATGAGAGTAATCCCGTAGACCTTCTTTCTGCCCATTTTGTCACCGAGCCAGCCGAAGAATAGCTGGCCGGCCAGAGTGCCACACAGTGCGACACCAGTCACTGAAGCTGAGACGTTAGGAGGCAGAGTGCCTGGCTTTGGTTTGGTAATGTCCGTGTAGTATATTCGTCCGAGCAACTTGGTGATGAGGGAGATGCAGAAAAGATCATATGCATCCGTGAAGAAACCCATCCCTGCGATCACAATCGCCGTGAAGTGGTACCATTGGGTCCTGGCCAAATCGAGTGCGGTGAGCACTCCCAGTTGCTCCCCAGCCATCTGTAATAAAACTCAACAAGTCTCCTGCACAGGAATCAGTAATAAGAGCAATGGACTATGTGATAGATTACCTGGTATTTTTAACAGACACGTTACGTGCGTACTTCATGGAAAACTCATTCTGTTAGTTGCGTGTGCGTGCCAATAATAATAATAATAATAATAATAATAATAAAGAAAGAAAAAGATAAAGAAACTGTACTTTGGAAGAAATCCAGTAAGGCTCGATCCTTATTTGATGCAACCAATGCATTAAATATGCCTACTAAATTTGTTTTAAAAAGGAAAAAAAAAAATCCCATAGTCAATGGCCGAACAAAGTTGAATATCAAGCTGGAAACTATTGAGTTCAGCGTTTAGATGAAAGGTCTCTGTTAACGAAGACCAGGGTTTCAACTTTCAAGTAATTTGGTTGTAATAACCCAGAAGACCTGAAAAACTGAATGGATGGTGTGAATAGTATCATAATAACAACTTGGACTAACAAAATGGTTTTTAAAACTTTCGATTGTTTCGCCTCTTCCTTTTTGGTCCCACGTCCATTAATATACAAAGAAAGAAACCAAAACGAAAACGAAAACGAAAAACAGACAGAGAGAAAAAGACACAAACAGTTTGTAGCCAGTACTGTACGGGGAGAAAACTAGACCTTTTCTAGGGCCAGGCGGCCAGCCATGCGTATGATCAGTGGTTCTGAAAACGTATGTCGTTTACGCTACGCTTGACTCACTGAGAAAAATAAAAGAAGAGAAAATGAAAAGAAAGAAAATGAAGAGAAGAAAAAAATAGAGGGATGTAATTTTTTTGCTTTGTGTTTGGTTAGGTGAGAGAAAACAGGAGGAGGAGAAAAATTGTTAATTTTATATGGATAATAATAATCATATTATTTATAAAAATATTTATATAATAAAATTTAATATTTTAACAAATTATATATACAATAATTTCTATCACAATTTAAAATTTTATTATTAAATTATTAAATATATAATAATTTTAAAATTTGAAAATACAACCAAATATAAGACAGTATTTAACTAAAAATTAACCTGAAATTTTAGAATTGATATTTGTCTAATTAATCTAAAAATTAAATATGCTTCTTGTTTAACAAAAATTCATTATCAAAATATAACTACAATATAAACATCATGATAAAAATTGAGAGAAGTAAGAGACGGCAATAGAAAAATAGTGGGTAAATTTAAAAATAAAATTAATATTTTTCCTCCCAGTTTTCTTCTCCCCATTTTTTCTCAACGGTCAAGCATAGCATTAGGGGACTAGGAAAACAGAAAAGCAAGAAGGAGTTGGAATGGATTCATTATCCAAAACTGCTGCCAGGCAGAATTGAAATCCCCGGGGGGGGGGGGGGGGAAGAGTAAGGCCTCGAGAGAGTACAACCATGAAATCAAACTGCGCAGTAGAAAAGATAAGCGGCGGAACCCACTGAGGCACGAAGAGTGAGGCATGAGAGCCCAGACAGTTGAGGGCTGTACAGTTCCTGAAAGCTTAAGAAGTGGAGGCCATCCATGAAAAGGCAGGGACCAAAGGACTCTCTTAATTATAAGGTTGAATGCATCGTAATCATCATATAAAGCAAAACAGAAAATGAAGGCACAAGCAAATTCAGATAGAGAGAGGGGGGACCACCTGATTTTGCAGAAGGTTTTGAAAGACGAGGAGGAATGAGGGAGGAGGGATGGAGGTAGAGGAAGGGGAAGAAGAAGGAGTATATAAAGGGAAAAGGGAACCCATGAAGCGGAATCAAAGAGTATATGCTTTCCTCCACACAACGGTCAACGCCTCTCGCTCTCTCTCTCTCTCTCTCTCCAGTTGAAAAGAGAAAAATAAGTGATCTTTTCCTATGGTTTGGAAGCAACCAGTCACTGATAAATTAATTTATGTGATGAATCACTATTTAAATCTTCACTAAAAAATACATTTTTATTTAATATCTATGTATCTAATATGATTGCCTTTAATAAAAAAAATTCATATAAGTAATAAAAAGATTGTTATTAATTATTTATAATAAAAATGGTTTACATATGAAAAATATTTATCTGAAGACTAGTGTTTTTTTTTATCCCTGAGAGAAATAGATGAAATTTTAGGGGGTTCAGAATAATTTGAGGGCTCGTTTGATACATGAAATGAAACAAAAAGAGAGATTTTTATTTTATATAAGATTTCTTCTAATCCTTGAATAAAAAATGCCACAGGAAGCGAGAATTATTATTGAATAATATGATGCTGCTTCTGCCTGCTGATCATAATAGATGCTTAGCTTGTTGCATGCTCCCTCCAACCTACAATAATAAGTTATAATTAATTAATTTATACTTTTTGAATAATATTAGTTAAAATTTTAAATTTTAAAAAATGTTCACATTTTTTATTTATACTCTTATTAAATATTCTATATAAGAGTTTTAATAATAATACTTTAAATTCTAATACATGATTTTTTTTTCAATAAAAATAATTGATGAAGTAGAGGAATAATAAAAAAAATAAATATAAAAACTATTCAATGTCATGTATTTTAGATTAGGTAAAATTTTTAAAAAATATCTTATACTATAATTCAAAAAAATTATGTTTTTTTTATTTGGTAGTTGTGAAGAAGGAATTGATTTGCATTAACCAAACCAGCCTGGAAGGAGTGAGGAAATTCAACGTTAAAATGAGGCAATTCACAGGTCATTGTATGCGAGACCTAGCTACTGGCTCCATCATGAGGGCGCTCTTTTGAGGGTTGAGGCATTAATCATCCTTTGGAATTATTTTTTGTTTTTCATACTCCACAGACAACCCAAAGCTTTATTGCAATATATATATATATATATATCGAGGGTAAGAGATCCGTGGTGGAGAGCCTATGTTCAACACAATAAATCCCATTTTTTTAGGCTGAACGATATAACATTTGTTTTAATCTCTGATGCCACTTTCCTATATGCAATTTTTTCAGTTGGTAGAGCCAATCGATAAGCAATTTTAAATGAATAATAATAATAATAATAATAATAATAATAATAATAGCCAGTAGATAAAATAGCTAGACACACCCTTCCTATTGATGGCTAAGCAATGTATAAAATATATGTTCTCATAACAGGTCACGATAGCCTGATACGGCTTTTAAAGCCAAATAATTCAAGCCATATTTGAGAAAATTAGTCTAAATAAATTTAAAAATTTTTAAGACCAGACTTGAGAGCTTAAAATATTTTCTTTACTTTAAACTTACTCTGGCCATTTGAGTAAGCTTAAAAAGAAAAAAAGTCAAACTCTGAATTCAAATGGGCTTAAACTTAAGTACCTGAATTTTTGTATTATTAATACTTTAGTTTTTAATCTGCAGTCACAAACTCTTTCCCGATCTCCCGGTTGGCCCATTTTCTTCTTCTAAACGAAGTTTTAATGTTTTAGTTACCATTTGTTTTTAATATTTTTTAAAAATGTTATAAAAAATAAATATAAGAGGTTACTTCATATATTTTTATTTTTATTCTTTCAATAATTGATCTCACTTTAATAAGTATAGAAAAAAGTGTGCATTGTATTGCTATTTTGCTTGGAAAAAATTATTTTTTAAGATAATAATTAATAAAAATTAAAATTGATCTAATAAATAAAAAAATAATATTTAATAATTTGGCATTCGGGCAGCCCACAATCCTTAGGTGTTAGAGCCATATTTGATTATATAAAATTTTTTATATGTTCAAATATTTTAAACCTAGCCAGCTGCTTGAATTACCTTGATGTTGCCTGATTTATTTATAGTTATTTCCTTTAATTCAGAGTGGTTTTAAGAAACTATGAGATTTGTGGTGTAAACAAGGGAAATTCTCATAAATTGATTTTGTGAAGGATCCATAATATATATATACATATACATACATACATACATATATATATATATTCTCATTTTATCTATCAGCTAATGATCAGGAAAATGATTTGCAAAAGAACACGTTCCGAGCAAAAAATCAGAGATAGGCATGCATCTGCAATGATCCTCTGCTGATCAAACACACGCAACTAACCAAAATTGGGGTCTAGGGGATGAAGCTTTCTTGCAATATGATAAATTAATGTTCAATTTCTTGTTAAGGTGATATCCAAACTTATTGTCCAACTATACCTCTAATAGAAAGACACTTGCACATGCCTATTATTTTTTTTTAAAAAAAAAGTCAACTATGAACTGATATGTTCATAGTATATAGTTAGAGAAATTAATCATTTAATCCTTTAACTTTTAATTTGATCGTGACTTAGTTTTTTAAATTTAACTCATCACTGCTTAGTTTTTTAAATTTAACTAATTACTGCTTAGTTCTTTAATTTTGGCTTGTTTAAAAAGTTTATCCTTATCATTAGTGGGATTCAATTGGGCCATACTAATGTGTTGCTAACAAGGTTAAATCTTGTAATTTTTACTTATTGGCATCCAAATCAGCACCACCCCAAAATTTTCCCTCTTTCTTCCTCTCTTTGAATCTAATATTAACAAAGTTAACCGTTTTAATGACATAGAACTATATATGGTCTACTGGGATCAACTAATTTCAAGAATAAAACTTTTTAAACAAACAAAAAAATTAAATGATTGAGTTGCGACAAGTTAAATATAAAAGGTTAAGTTGCGATAGAATTAAAAGTTGAATGATCAAATTATTATTTTTTTTTTGTAAATATAGGTCTGGTTTCCTAGATTTGATTCCAGAATTTTTTTTTATATAAAACTTAATTATGTAGGTTTTTTCACGTGCAGTGTCTAGAGTTATCTGCGCTCTTCATTATTTACAAATAATTTGATTTTTTTTGTAAATTTTATAGATGATTTAGCATATGATTTATTCCCTTCATTTAAAAATATAAAGTATTTTTAACTGAACATCATCTCAATAAAGTAGTTACTTACTTTTAAATTAACTTTATATTTTTATATTTACTCTTATTAAATAACGTATAATAAATATAAAGTGATTCATTCAATAGGGGCACTTAAAAAAAAGGCAATGATTATATCTTGAAAGACTAAAAATGCCTTACATTTTTTAATATTTAATTTTTTAAAAAATGTCTTATATTTTTTTACACAAGGAGTAATCAGATACAATTTTTTCATATATTTCAAAAAATTTGAAATGTATTGTATTTTTCATAACTTATATTTATAATTCATCATAGACTAAAATGTTGAGGAATCTTTAAATTTTTCCTTGAAATGGTTGCGAATTTTGGAATATATAGAAGCTAAAGGATCGAAAACGGACATTTTCTATGCGAGCGGTGCCTCGATTTTTAAAAACTTACATCAGTATGCAACAATTTTTTTTGGCATGATATATATATATATATATATATATATATATATATAAAAGTATACCAGTATTAGTTAGGGTTGACCTGCATGTTTTATGTTTATCCTGTTTGAACCCATGCTGAAGCAACATTGCCATGTTCTCCCATAATATTGTTACTTGATTGAACTAAATAATATATACTAAACTTTCGAATACTCCTCTTACGCCATGTTTGAATTTGATATATCTATATGTGTGTGTGTGTGTGTCTGTGTATATATAACAGTTTTTTTTTTTTTTGGAAGATCAGATTGAGAGACAAAAGGATACTCATATCATGTTATGCATGAGTGGAAAAGAAAATGCTAACGATCGAGCTAACTAAGGTAACGTATTTAGTATAAATGAATAATCAAGACAAGAGCAGAAGCCAAGAAAATTCTTTACTACATACATGTGGGTGTGTGAAACTTGTGATATTATTTTTTAAAATTTTAATTTCATTTTATTATTTAAAATATTATTATACAAATATGAGAGAATGAGAGTCTCCTTGAGAGCACTCTTTTTCTTTAATAAAAGGTGAAAGAATACTTTGCCCTGTGCTTATCACTCAACTTTGTTTAAAGAACTCTCTTTCCATCACACGTTGAATGCGTGGACAATCACCCTGTCTTGCCTTTTAACTTTTTTTTTTTTTGGGAAGTCACTCCAAGGTTTGAAGCTTCGGCCATTTTTTAAAATAAAATAAAATAAAGATATTTTAATAATTTAACATAAAATGTATTTAAAACAACAGATTTGGGTCTTGGGGTAGCTTGTGAATTTCATATAACCTTTTGCTAATTAGAGTCTCCTTGAGGGTTCGAGTGACTTTCCCTTTTTTTGTCCCAATGTACCAACTGATGCAATGATGAATGATGTACCCTCTCTAATATTTGCATAAAAAGGCTATGAATTTACCTCATCAATATCCTTTGTGCCGGTATTGAGTATCAAATCGGAGTAGACTGAACTTGATACAGGAAAACAAGTCTCATGTCAAATAAATTTAAGTTTGAGAAGTAATATACAAGTGAAAAAAATATAAATTCAAAATTTTAAAAAGATTACATTAAAACATGTTGTCATACTCAACATTCTAACCATGAAATAGTTCAAAGTGTTTTCCTCCTTTTTGAAATGCTTTTTGGGCCCAACAAGTACTTCCTTTATATAAGAATATATATTTTGACAACTCTTTGATTTTTTTCAAAATACCCCTTCCATTCCATTTTATAAAATAATTTTAAAAAAATTTAATATTTTAAAATATATAATACTTTAATAAAAATAATATTTTATTATTAATATCTTTTAATATTATCCTTTCTATTAAATTCTCTCTTTAATATTCTTTCATAAATAAAATATTAAATGAAGAGCACTTCTAAAAGTTTATATTTTTATTTTTAAAAAATTAAAATTTTAAAGTATATTTAATAAGTTTAATTAGTATGCATAATTTTATTTAAAAGTATTTTATAAATTAAAATTAGTAAAGTACTATATAAAATTTTTTTCATTCAATTGTCCACCTTTTATTATACTTTTTTTTTTGAAAAAAATTGCCTAGATGAAATGCTCAAAGTCAATTCATTAATTAATGAATGCTCATAAAATGGCGTCAATTATTGACCTATTTGTTGCTTTTTACTAAACTGATCAGAATTTACAATCGTCATAAAAAGCAAGGGAGGATTGTTTAGGAAAAATTGCCACAAAAGACTTGACTAAAGATCTAATTGCTAAGAAGGACTTGGAAATTTTTTCTGAAATAATGAAATCCTTTGGTAGCATAAATTTTTGAAGGCCAAATGACTTTAATGCCCTTCCTCCCTTTCTCCTCCCTCGTTATTGATCCTCTTCCATTCTCCTTCCTTATCATTGATCCTCCATTGCATTGCCGCCGACAATGCCTCTTTCTCTCCTAGTCTGTGGGTCCTTGCCTCACATCACTTAGACTCATTATCTCTCATCAAATATATCTCACAGGTAGAGAACTTGAATCAAATTCAAGAAAGCCATTGAAGTTAGGGCATAATGGAGAGTGGGGCGAGGCCTTGGTTACTTGATTCCTCTCCAATTCTTTGATCTATTTCTCTTGATTTCTCTGCCACTTGATCGCCCTTCGACTTTGATTTCAAGCCTCGATTCAAGGTGAGTCGGTTTGACCCATAAAAGTCTCCGACTTCATGTTCCTTGTCTTCATTTGAGTAGCACAATCAAAGGCTCCTTTCATCATTGGTAAGGAGGCATTTTGCATATACGCTGTGCTAGATAAATATTTCTAAATGTATAATATGTTTGTTCACTCTAAATCCTTCTTGGGGTAATATGAAAATGGAAAATTAAACATAAATTAACATTAGAATGTTATCTTTGTCGCTTAAAATGCATGAAAGACTTGGCTGTGAATTGTAAGGAAAATGCTTGGAAGGTATGATTGGGTTAATAGGAAGAGAATAAACAAATCAATGATGACAATCCTCTTGGATCTAAACATTCCCACATATATATCCTCTCAATCCACCTATGCTAGAATTCCTCTATTTTAATATGCTTCATCAAATAGTATTTCAAACTCTAAAGCATTGGTTGATTTGATTGTATGAGTTTGATGCTTTCTTGTTATTGTACTACTTGCATGGTTGCATCTCATTAAATTTGTTTGTGAATGTTTATGGGTGACATATACTATTGATTAATGTCTTGATTGAGTAAGAAGGAATTATAAAGTTTACATATTATAAAATGCTAGACAAAATTATTAAGAGAGCCTATGTTGAAGTTAAGACTAGTTTAAGACGCTTGATGGAGGTAAAGTTAGGAACAATTTGAAGTTAGTTAGAAGGAGCTTTTTAACTTGCATTAAGGTGCTTAAGAATATCCTTTTTAAGCTGTTAGTCATTTGTGAAGATGCAGTCCTTTGTTGTTTTCAAGGAAGCCAATTAGTTATACAAATTACTCTTTGAGTGGTGGCAGCGATGATGGTGACGGCGGGTAGTTTCTTGATAATGAATATAGACACAAGTCACCAGTCAATAGTTATTCACCTAGATTCTGATCTAAAGCTGCATCAAATTTTATAGCTCCCATACATCAAATTTCAAGGTTCTCTAGTGACACTTGTAGGGAATCTTTTTTGGAATAGAAATAGAAAGTTGTTGTAATATCTATTTTTTTTTATGGATATTGATCAAGTACCTCATATGTTCATTGTCATTGAAAAATTTATGTTCTATTTGTAACAACCCTCCACTCACCCCGCCTCCCCGAGGTCTTTTGCGGCGCTGGACACTCTCCCCCCAGGCCCCACAACAGGGCGACCCCACCCTTTATGGTGAGCATCAGAAGACAAAGGCTTCCCTGCAGTAGTATGCGGATTATTTCCCTTGCGGAGAGCTTCCCCAGGTTCGATCCTCCAACCTCTCCTACATAACAAAGTTGAGGCTGAACCTGGTACCATTGAGTCAAGTGATAATTTTGGTATAGATTAAGAATCGGCATAATGAAAACTGTATTTGAGAGACTAAAGATGAATAGGGATAATTTTGGTTTGGAGAGTAACAGTTATGACTAGAATGGAGAAGCAAGCTCGTCTCCAAGCTTAACAAATTCCAAGATGTTTCATCACTTTATTGGAATGAGATTTTCTAAAAAAGTTATTTTTAAAAGTAATTCAAAAAAGTGTGAAAGAAAATGACATTAGATCTCATTATTTTTACCATGAGAATATTGCACTTACACCTAAAGGTGTTTGGTAAACAATATCTAAATTGTTGTATTATTTCGTTATGATGTAATATAGTTTATGTTGACAAAGGGATGTAAAAACATGCCATGGCTTAATAAATATGGATTTGTTGGTGTTCGATTATTGTTCTTTATACTTTTAAGTTGGTGTGATTAAACTTTTAAGTTGGTGTGATTAAGTTTTATATATAACAGTAGTAACCATTAAAAATAATCATTTGTGTTTTCAGAATATTCAAAGTTGTTTTTATAAAAAATAAGCAAATTTCAAAACATCCATTTACAATTTCAGAATATCAATAGGTGTTTTCATGAAAAATAAATAAATTTTTAAAATAATCATTTATATTTTTAGAATATCTATTGGTGTTTTAATGAAAATGAGCAAATTTTTAAAATATGCATTTGTATTTTCAGAGTATCTATAGGAGTTTTTATAAAAAATGAGTAAATTTTTTGAATATATGTTTTCATAGTAACCATTTGCTCTTTTATACAATCCGTTGGAGTTTTCATGAAAAAATGAAAATTTTCAGGATATATATTTGTAATATTTGAACAACATGTGTATTCACTTAGGTTGAGAATTTTTATAATATCAACAGATGTTATTCAAACAAATGGATGTTTTTTTTACATAAAATTGAAGTTTAAATGCACATAATAGAAAAATCATTTCAAATGACTGAAGACCATTGCTTTTAGTATTCTAAAATGTTTTTAAATTAAGAATTTTTAGAATATTAAAATATTTTATTTGAATAAATGAAAGTTTCCTTGTATATAATTGAAGTTCAAATACATATAGTGAAAAAATTGCTACATGTGATTGAATACCACTGCTTTTAGTATTTTAAATTGATATATTAATACAAAAAGATCTTATATTAAGTATTTACATGAAATTATTAATAATGAAGGACCTTACTCAACTTTTATTTGTTAATCAATAAGGGAAGTTTTATCATTTAGCTCTCAACAATTATTGCAAGCAAAGGACCTCAATACTAAATTTATCCCAACTCCTTTTCAGCAATTAATTTGATGGCAAAGTCTTTATAGCAATTTTCCGAATTGTCCATCGTGTGATATGCAATTCTCCATGTTTTTTTTTTTAAAAAAGAAAGAAAGGAAGGAATCAATGAGCGTCCACAGGTCATATATCTTAATTACTATTAATGAATTAATTAATCTCTGAATATAAATCAGGAATGTACGGGCACAGCCGCAACTTATCTGGCGGACGGGCACGAGTTCCCATAATCCTCCCGAGTCATCCCGTTGACATTGGCTGTACATAGCGTATCATATGCTAACACTGCCATCATTTATACTATCGGCTATTGTAGACTGTTTGTTATTGTAGGATTGTTACTGTTAGTGACTTCCTTCTATTATTATAAGAACCTCTTAGTTATTTTCATATATAGAGAATTTGCGACACTTAGCTTTTTATAAAATAACACTCCTATTTATTAATTAAAGTCCAATGCAGAAAATTTAAAATACCACAACAATAAATAGGAACATTATGATCAAGAAAACTTTAATATGAACGACAAGGAAGAATGAAGCCTTGGATTCAAAACTAGACCAAAATGAAGACAATTTAGCAAGTTGAATGACGACTGACAAGAAAAGAAAAATAAGACAATGACTAATGGCACGCAGGAGCACAGTCAGATGCGTAACGGCCAGGATTGTTGGTTGTATCATCACACTCACCAGCGCTAGTGTCGTCGGTTAGCATGCCTTGGTTTGGACTCGAACGGTGGTTTCGCTCTTGCCATCTTCCATGACCAAGTCCTATAATGGCCCCGTCTCAAGTACCGGTTTGTCTTTTTTACCTTGGGTGAATCATACTTTAGGGCCAATTTAATTTCAATTTTGAACCCCCAACGAACGTTCAAATTTTTAGTAAAAAATCCTATTGGTTCTTATATAGGGCCATGCGAGAGTCTGAGCAATAAAGATAGAGACTGTTTGCCTCCAGCCTCGTGTGTATTCAGATGAATTCCCACAGCTGATATACATCATGCAAATGCGAAAATGAGGAACCCACGTTCTTTCTCTAAGGAGAAAGCATGTTAATTTTTTTTCGTGAATATTTTTATTCAAGACAATAATATTCGAAGTGTAGTTAAAAAAACCCCATGTCACTAATGCTGCATGTATGTATGTACAAATTATAAATACTATCATTTTTTATCGACCCCCTAAAGATGTTCCTCCTCCCTCCGACTCTCCCGCTCCTCTCGTTGCTCTCTGCCCTTCCAAAGTTAAAATAACTCCTGATCACACTCACTCACTCACAAATCAAAAATTGATTCTTATACCTTTTTCTTTCTTATCCCTAGCCAATTTGCCATTCATGGGAATTAATGGATGGGTTAGAATCCAACATTTAATATATTTGATTTATTGCAAGATATTGAAAGATCGATGACTAGATTTAAAGTCAAAATGATGAAAGATGCCCTAAATTTATTAATTAGAAATGTCTTACATAATTAATGTAACATCTTAAAAATTAACTATCTATTTAATTAGACTAACCAAAGATAGTTAAGTAAATTAATGTAGTAAATGGCGTGTGGTTGTTTAAAGAGCACTAATAGGCTTATTGGGTTATGATTGCAGCTTAAGAGTTGAATCTAGAGTGTAGCTAGGGCCTTGAGAGAGGAAGAGAACATGAAGAGTTAATTCTGCACAATGTGTTATGATACATGGTTCAAAAACATGTGGATGATACTTTCTATACCACACATTGCGACGCATGTAGTTACGCCTCAACGCATTTTGAGCTAAGGTTTGTGTTAGAGAAATGATTTTCGTGCTTCTGGGGTTATGAATTCAAACACATTGACTTAAATAGAGTTAATGAAAATTATTTAAATTATTTAAACTTAGTATTTATGGCTATATCTTTTTTGGTGGTTGGAGGGTCATTGATGATCGAAAACAGCACTTAATGAAGTTGTTGGGAGTATTTAAATATCATTAATAATAGTTTGAAAGTTTAATAAAGCTAATGGAAACTAAAGAACTTTATTTTTTAATCTTTCTAACTTTATTTTTTAAAATATGTTGTCAAAAAAACTTTATTTTTTAAAGTATAGAGATTAATATTTTAAATAGTTAAAATTTCAAAGACTAGGTTACACTAAGTCAAAGCTCAAAGACTAAGTTATAATATGGTCAAAATTCTTAAGGATTGAATTGCAATGAATTAAAGTTCAAGGATTCAAAACTACAGTGACCAAATAATTAAGTTTTTCTTCTTAATTTAGGAAATTAGTTTATCTTATTTTAAATTCAAAATTTCAATTTGAAAAAATTAGTTTATTTTGTTTTAAGTTCAAATAAGGATACAATATACTCCCTCCAATTCTATTTGTGAGACACTTTCTAGAAGTAATTTTTTTAAAATATTTATAACATGTAAATAACTTTTTTTTAATTTTATCCATTCCTAATTAACGTGAAGTTATTTAGTATAGTTATATTATTATTTAAAATTAAGAATAAAAATAAAAATATCTTTTATTTTTTTATAATATAAAAAAACTAAATTTTTTAAAAATGTGTGAGACAGTTAAAAGTATTTTACAATAAGGATTTAAGGAAGTATCCATTCAGTATATGATCCATCCATTTGGAATTCTATATTAGCTATGATTAAGTCATTGAGGTTTTTGAAAGTATATTTAAACAGTAAAAGACTTGATTGAATTTATAAAATAAAATAATTTTTTTTAATTATTAGGCTATTTCAATTTGTGTTATTTTCTATGAGATAATACGCTATGTAATTTTAATTTATCATGAGCTATCACTCAATTACCTTGTATCAAAGATGATACTTATCATTAAATTCTTGATACGTATGCTTAGTTGCGATATTGCATGAAATAATAGTGATCCCTAAAAATATATATCTTCACATGACATTAAGAGTATATTTGAGTAACCTTCAAAAATATATTTAAATTATATATGGGATATACTTTTGCTAGATCTAATAAATAGTTGAACATTTTAAGTGAACTTTTACCATATGTAAATTGCAAATCAAACACAAATTAAATTTGCCTAATTTTATCCTAACAAGATGCACAAGCGAATGCTGAAAGAAGCCATTATACTTTAAAATTTTACGCTGAAAAGCAAATGAGTTGAGACAAGCTAATCTTTAAAATATTTGAAGGATGAATGATTATACTGTACACTGATGTAAAGTATGATACTTATACTTGTCAAAAAACATATATAAGTGTAACATATTCTAGCTTTATACAAAATTTTAATTATTTATTTAATTAGATAAAAGGTCTTTTCAATTATTTGAGCCGTGTAACATTAATTTTTTAAACAAAAAATACAGACATTGCAACTTTAAATGCTGACAAAAAAAAAATCCTTCAATGATTATATTAATCTAGTTATTTTTATTTTAAAAAAATTGAACTCAACACGACAAAAAATGAGAATATTCTATTAGCATTTAAAGTTACAATGTCAATATTTTTTGTTCTTAAAACTAATGATAGTGAGATGTTTTTTTTTACCAAAAAAATAATAGTAAAATTAAAAAAATCGAAAAGATAGTATTTTACAAAATTGAGAAATCAACTAAAATATAATACTTTTTCCAATTCTTTTTATAAATCATATTTTAAAATATTTTCTTGATCATTTATATAAGTTTTTTTTGGTAATTTTTGACTTATGATTTCAAAACTTTGCTTTAACAAATTCTAGAAAAAGTGCAACATTTTAATTTAAAAAAAAATCTTCCCTTATATTAAATTATTATTTTTTAAAAGTATGGATAAAATTAAAAAATAATTTACTTTTAAGATAACTCTATTATTCTAACTAATTTATATTGATTTTGGTGAGTTATTTGGGAATGATTCACTAAAAAAAATAGAAGGAATATATATTTATATAATGAAGGGGTGTGCAGGTGTCACACTCAGTGGTGCTTCGACGTAGAGCCGGTAATTCGGGCCAAGCTCGATGGGCTAGCCTGAATTGGCCCGAAAAATTTTAAGGCCGGGCTTAGGAAAAAAGTTTTTTTTTATGTTCAGGCCTATTCGGGCCAGCCCGAATAGGTTCGAAAAAATTTGGGCCAAGCCTGAGCCCGAATACCCGAATAAAAAAATTATATTTTTTAAAAATATATATAATATAATAAATATTAATTAATTCTTTAAGTTTTAAATCATTTTATACTAAAATATCATATATTTAAGTCCTAGACATCATTTAAATATTAAAAAAATATATTTTATATTTTTTATAAAATAAAATTATTAATTTTAAGGTAAAAAAATAATTTTAAAAATTAAATTCGGGTATTTGGGCCGCCCGAGGCCCGAAGAAATTCGGGCCAAGCTTGGCTATTCGGGCTTTTCGAGAAAGCGGACTTGTTCGGGTTCGAGCTTATTCGGGCCGAGCCTATTCAGACTGGGCCCGACCCGCCCGAATTTCTAGCTCTACTTCGACGTGAGCACCCATTGAGAACGAAACGAGGAAGTTTCGAGGAAAGCCGGAATTGGAACTCAGACGGCAAGTCAAGGGAACCAAACCAAGACGCCTAAACGATGTCGTTTAGCTAGTGCCTTTCCCTTTTCTTGCGAAAACGCGTCTGGGGTTTGGATTTTATATACCTCGGAGAATCCAAGTCATTTTCACAAAAAGAGGCCCAAAAGAAATAATAATAATAATCCAGACACGCGGTTTCACTCGGTTTTCTTTCCGTTTGTCATTTTCTCCCTCAAAAAATCTAAAATTATTAAATACATTATCCAAAAAAATAATTAAACATACAGAGTTTTAAAGCAATGGAAATTAGGTCTAATAAAAAGAATTAATTTTTTATGATATGATAAATCAAAGTTTAAATCCTCACTAAAAAATATGCTCGTATTTAATATCTGATCCTATCTCAAATAATAGCAGAGCCACATGTATTTGAGGGGACATAATGGAAAAAATTTCTTACATGAGGTGAGGGTATAGGTATTTATATTTTGCACCTACTTTTTTTATATTTTATATTTTAAACTCATTTCATATTACTTTTTAACTTAGATTCAAAATTATTTTTCTTAACTCAAGAGCTCAATAATTTTAGCACACAATTTCAATATACCCAAAGAGTAACATTTATTAAATCTGTAAGAAAATAAAAAAAATAATTTGACTTGCGTCATTTGAAATCTCAAATCAAATTTGCAAAAAACATAGTTGAAACTGAAAGGCATATTGTTTATCCATTGGTTTATCTTTTTCTAAAATTAGCAACAGCGTTACCTATTGCTATAGCAACAGTTGAAAAAGCTTTTTTTGTTAAGAAGTTTCTGAAAAATTAGTTGCATAATCAAACAGAGAATCATGAATGAATAATTATCTCATGACTTATATTAAAAAAGATGTATTTGAAATTATTAACAATGAGCTGATTGTTTAATGGTTTCAAAACATGAAATCACATAAAAAAATTATAAGATATGTAATTATTAAATAATTTTTATTATTTTTTAAATTATAAATATGTAAAGAATTTTAATCTCTTAACTTAAGATCCTGACTGCACCACTAATCTCAAATATGATTGTTTTACATGGAAGGATGTATGTGTGTAGGTAGAAAAAATAGAGTATATATTCCAATTCAGATAATCAACGCTTCTTTTATATTGATATATATATACACACACACACATATATATATATGCTTTTCATTTTGAGGAATAATAATAATTAGTTTTATAAATTCGTGTTACGTTTAGATTGCACCACTTGGTCGTTCCATCTCATTTAGCATCCAAGTGTTTTAACAGATAATATTAACTTAAGATCATGGGCTCGTCATCCATTACGTTGGAACTAGCACTAATTAGTAATTACACATTTAAGTGATTGTGATTTAATTCTAAAACTAACCATCAAACTTCTTTCCAAATACAAGTTTATAAAACATAATCTATGTACGAATATTTTTCTTAAAAAATGTTCAACAAATCACAAAGTAAGAACACTGGCGATTCTCTCCCTTTCAATGTATTCCTTGTGAAAGCAGGACTAGAATTCATTTGTTATTATGGATTATTTATCCCCATCTATTAATATTTACCAGCATTTTTATATCAATCCAATTTGTAGCGTTTGCTGAGTTTTTTTTTTTAAATGTAAAAAGTAAAATCATGTTGCGCATGTTTTTATAGGCGTTGACATTCGTCATGTCCATGTGGTCCTACAAATGAACTTAACTTTCATATCATTGGAATTGGAACTGAATACAGGCCCTTGCACCGAGCAGAGAAGTATAAGAAAATTTCTTCTAGAATTAAATATTATATATAGAATATAGAATAGAATATGAATTATAATAACAAAGCTAGATATGTCATTTTTAGATGCCATGATCCGTTAATCATCCATTCATATTGCCAAAAAATCCAATATGCCAAAAAAAAAAATTCATGTTGCACAAAATACAGGCGTTGACATTCAATTAATTAAGGTTCACATAATGCAACTATCATCATCCTGCTTCTGATGCATTTAGCATTACAAATGAATCTGACTTTCTTAACTTAAATATAACTAGATAGGTCTAGATCGTTGTGTTCTCTTGAATTTCTGCGCTGACATAGCCTGTCTGTGTCACATAAATGGGCCTTTAAATAAGTCACAAGCCCGGTTACGTATGGAATTCGTGGTCCAACCCAGAAGCCCACTGCTGAAATCTGTGGTACGGAAGTTGCCGAAAAATTACATGCTCCATCCAGCCTAACAGAAAGATAAAGACACCCAGTACCAGCATTTGACTAACGAGCACAGTTTGTAAATCCAGGTAAATCTGTCTGTTGAACCGGTAAATTATTAAATCAGTATTTTTATTCATTTAATGCAATGCTTTATTTATAACTAATTTGATTTAATTATAATTTTGACTATTAATTGTTGAATCCCTTCCTTAACCGGTTTAATAATTAATCCAGTTTCCAGTACTTTGCTTACAAGCTACAATACAAGGCAAGTTTACTTATTAGCATATGAAGTATTTTCTTTTTAAAGTAAATCTCTTAAGCAGCTTAAATGGCAGTTCATTTTACATCATGGAAGTTGAATCAAACTTGGCGGCTTGAAGTCCTTAGGAATAATTCCCGCCAATTCTCTACTAGTTATACAATTGCCTGTTTAGTATATGCCTAAATGCGAAATTCATATAAATATGCCCACGAAAACACAGATTAAAGCATGTCCTTTATATGAATTTAAATCCTCTAAGATTTGTAAATTCTGGTGAGTTTTACCTTTTTTTTAATATTTTATTATTATTTTTTATAAAATAGAAAATATTTTTTTTCTTTAAAAAAATTTCACAAAAATTTACAAATATATACCTATTTGGTATGAAGGTGGGCAATACCCCACACCCCATATTTACTGTAACACGCTTCGAGTGTGTTCAATCGTCCACCGAATGTATTGTGCTTCTGTTCTTCTCATATCAATCACACGCATCAATTTATTAAGCATCATTCTCTTAAGCCACGGTCAAATGCAATTATATATCATATATAAACACCATTAGTCCCGAAAACAAGATATTTATAAAATAAAGAGACAAAATAAGCCCTTTTATTTTTAAAAAAAGTTTTTATTGAACAGTGTGCTGCAGCTCATGAATTTTTTTTTTTTCACAGTTCAAAACGGAGAGCTGCAAATATCAATTTCAACTTATTATAATTATTATATAATACAAAGGCATCTCCGCATATCTGCCATCATAATACAAAGCGAGAATTTTAAGACGAAAAATAAGATAACAGCCTCTAACAGTACCAAAGAGGCTGGGGGCAAAAAAAAGAAAAAGAAACCTGAATCTTCCTATCAAGAACCGTGGCGGGAAGAGGCATTCGTGAGTGATCCCACGATTCTCTGAATCTTTCATGTTGCTATTCACGTTGTTCCTTCACAAGGCAGCCAACATGAACTGCCTGTCTCAGGTTCCTTTTATTACTGATCCAACACACCTCCATTACTTCATATTTTAGCAGCCACAAATGCCTGCAATAGTATATATTCAAGCCTTGCTTGTTACTACTCCATTCCAATGTTGACAAACATTATTCACCCTCACTAATCTTATCGGTTATTTCTTGTCTGAACTTCAGAATTTTGCTTCATTCTGTTCTATGCATGTTTGCTCAAGGTTATCAGCATTTCTATTCTCCACAATTCCAACTTCAAACCAAATCCCGCTTTGGTCAAATTGATCAGTACAGCATCAATTTAACAAGTACGTAATAAATTTATAATAAGTTAAATGACTTATGAATAGTACCACTTTAACAAGTTGGCCTCCCACATTTCAAACAATACATTAATTAAAGTTCTATATTCAAGTTAGTTGGAGTGATCGGCGCCTGACTGCGTTTGTTCTTCCGAAGCCGAACTTAGGTTTTTTCTCCATAGGCTTTAATATTTGAAAGGAGCACCTAAGCGTCGCATCCACAGTCATCATCGCACCAGCATTGTCAAACTCTCCACAGTAATTTGGTGCTGAGAACACAGTTACAAGCTGCCTATTAGCAAAGAATTCATATCCATCTTCCACGACCTGCAACAGTACTGGACATCATTAATCACAAAGCCATACAACCAAATCCCAATCATAGTTTCATATTCAAGATAGAAAGCACACAAAACCTGGTGGGCTCTACAGATTAAGTCCAGATCATTCTTTCTCAGAAATTCTGCGACCCTATCAGCACCAAAAGTATACGAAACACCGCGGTCATTTGCTCCCCAGCCATAAATATCTTTACAAGGATCAGACCAAAGGAGATCACACAGCAGACCACTTTCAGGCACTTCACAAGGACGAGGTAGAGTCCTGATCTGCTTTAAGTTGTACAACTCAGGGGAGAGTCCACCATGCATGCATAATATTTTGTCATCTATAAGAGCTGCCGCCGGCAAGCAGTTGAAACAATCTGTGAATATCTTCCAAAGCCTCACATTGTATCTGCACTTACATTCATCATAGAATCCATAGATTCTGTTGATAGAAGCACATTCATGATTGCCCCTCAGCAGGAAAAAGTTAGCAGGATACTTTATTTTATAGGCAAGAAGAAGACAAATTGTCTCCAGACTTTGTTTCCCACGATCCACGTAATCCCCTAAGAACAAGTAATTGGACCGAGGAGGTAATCCACCGTACTCTAGGAGTCTCAGAAGGTCAGGATATTGACCATGAATGTCTCCTGATAATAACAGTGAAATGATACAAGGTATCCGCTCTGTACTTACGTAACTGAAAACACTATCTTAAAGGACAAGTAATACGAGATATTAGCTCTAAAAGGATACAGCAATAATATCCACTTAATCAAACTATGTAATTGTCATATTATTATTAATTATGCACTTGTCATGTTTTAATTGAAGCAGGGACGGAACTAGAAATTATTGACAGGGGGCGGGAAAGTTGGAATTTTTTCAAAAAATCAGCTAATCTACATGTAATAATCCAAATATATTACAAATGAAGACTTCTTTTTTCTTTCTTTTTTTTGGGGGGGGGGGGTTGCTCCAATTTAGCGTGACCTAGGTTTTCATTAAAAAAAAAAAAAAAAGAAACCTAGGCCCATCCCTGGATTGGAGAACCACATGTCGAAGATATAAAGAATGACATCTAAAGTACTTTCGCCCATAAATAAAACCTCATGGTACTTGAGTCCATCTCACAAAGCAAGTACTTCCATTTGAATATACATTTCAAAAAGCAAGTTTAGTTAATAATAATAGAAAAAATTAATCTTTTAATCTTTCAATTTTTAACTCACTTGTAACTCAGTCTCTCAATTATAACTTGCTGCAACTCAGTCCCTCAACTTTTGATTTACCTATAACTCGATCCTTATTTTTTAATTTTTTTTAAAAATTTTTATAAGAGGAATAAAAAAATGCTCATATATTATTTTAAAATACCTCTTCTTATTCATTAATGTGAAATATGAATTAGCATGAAAAAAAATTAACAAAGGTTAAGGGACTAATTTGTAAGTGATTCAAAAGTTGAGGGACTGAGTCATAGGCGAGTTATAGTTGAAGGATTGAGTCACAGCGAGTCATAGTTGAGGACAGAGTTACAAGTGACTTAAAAGTTGGAGGACTAAAAAATTAATTTTCCATAATAATATGATGCAATTACCAGAGAACCTCATAGTTAAACGTAATTCAGTAAATCCATTCAAGCCAAACCCAGAACAAAGTTTCACCAGCCCTTGCAAATTTGATTACCGTTGTAAATAATAAGCCATTCTTCTCCAATACAAAGCAACTTTGGTTCCCTTTTTAGTCTAGATTAGAGAACAACATAAACTTAAAAGCCAACTCAGTAACCCACCAGAAACCACACAGAATCGCGCGTACAAACACTTAAATTGAACAAGAAACTAGGAAGCAAAAGAGAAACGAAACACAAGGTTCATGAATAGATACCACAGATCTTAATTGGAGCTTCAAGTTCCAACAGATTAGGCTGCCTCAAGAAGATGTCTCTGGAAACAAAACAGAGCTGCCTGATTTCTGTTTCGGCGAGATTCACCAGCTTCCCTGGTCTCCCTCTGACTTCAAGTAGCCTGTTGATCACAGAATCAAGAACCCCACCGTCCATACTCAGGGCTCGGACTTCCTTCCCCTTAATTTCAAACGACGAGCTAAGCAAGCAAGGAACAACAAAAGGGAAGGGATAAAAGGCTAAGAAGAATAAAGAACACTGTCTTGATCACTCTGGGTCTTAAATATTACCATCCCTTTGACAAAAAAAAAAGAGAATTTTAAATCAAATTAGGGAAGACTTTGGTTTACGGGTATAAGCTTTTGAGGGAGAGGGAGAATAAAGAATAAGAAACGAATGGCAGCCGCTGAATAGGAAAGCGAAGAATATATTCGCCTTGGAGGAGGAGAGGGTATAAAGTTCAAAGAAAGAAACAGTGAGATTGTGCAGAGAAGGAGATGGGGGGTGGGGTGGGGGTAAGGAATCAGAGCGTGAGTGTGTGATTATTGTTTAAAGCGGACAAGAATATAACACACTCTAGAACACGGAGAGGGTTGTATTGCAGAAGAAGATGTTTGGTTCGGGGACTTGTCACGAATAGCCAGTAGACAAAAGGTGACAATTGAATGGACAAGGTTTTAGAGAACCCAAAAAAATAAGCGAATGATATAAGGAAAAATTTCATATTGATCTATTACTATAAGCCAGGGGCATTGATTTAAAATTAAATTTCATAGCCAAATGATATTACTGCCTCTCATTGAAAGAAAAAAGACGAACATAGATCAAGAAAACAGACGACGCACATAATGAAGTGGAAGATCACAAACACTTCCGTTGTCAAGGAGGAATCTCTCTAATACTTGAACTAAGGCGTTTGAAGATTAGCGATATCTCCGTCGACTTCCAGGACTTGAAATAAAAGATCAACTCTTATATATAATTAATTACAAGTAAGGATTATTCATTATAATTACAAATCTTAAAATACAAAAAATACAAATAGAGATTCAAATCTCTCTAGGACTTGAACTGGAGCATATGAAGATTAGCAACACCTCCATTGCCAGAGTTAACGCACACGAATCTTTTGACGGAAGAAGAATTGTGGGTAACATGCAAAAAATTGAACAGAGAAAACGTACATGTTATACCAATATGTCTCTTATATATTGCTATGTGTTTGAAAGAATTTTAAGTAAAACATACCAATAAAACATGCTCATTCCAGTATATCTATGATATATCGGCATGTGTTTAAAAGAATTTCAAGTACAACATATTAGTAAAACATGCTCATACTAATATGATTTTATGTTTGAATGACGTGTTCGTTGTTTTAGTGCATGTGGTTAATTGCCTTGCGACAGTTGTTAATTTTCTTACCGCACTTGTTTTTTACAGCATTGACTAAAAGAATTTCAAGTAAAACATACAGTAAAACAAACTCATATCAATGTCTATGACATACTGGTATGTATCTAATATACCTATATGTGTTTGAAAGAATTCTAAATAAAACATATCGGTAGAACATGATCATACTGCTAAGATTTCACATTTGAATGATTTGTTCATCGCTTTAGTGTGTGTGGTTAATTATCTTACAATAGTTGTTAATTTTCTTATCGCACTTATTTGTTATAATATTGACTGAGAGAATTCCAAATAAAACATTCAGATAGAACATGCTCATACTGATAGGATTTCATGTTTGAAGACTTATTCGTTGCCTTAGTGTGTGTGGTTAATTATCCTATAATAGTTGTTAACTTCTCTACCGCACTTGGTTTTTTACAACACTGACTGCTTTCTAAGGTTTTAGTTTAATGTTTAAATGATTTGTTTGTTTCCCTACTATATAGCGTTCATTACCCGTACTGCATTTTGTTAATTTTCCTACCCCACTTGTTCTTTACAACAAGAATATATGGTAGAGTAACTAAAAAAGAGGTACCGATATGTAACACAAATATCGATGAGAAGCACATATACCAGTATAAGAGGGATATACTGGTACAAGTCTTCGATATGCATAGAGGAGTAGTTGAGAAGGAGATATCAATATATAACACATATACCGGTATCAAATGCTCAATGGAATGCTCTTCTATATCTAAACTAAAAAAAGAACAATGCCGACCAAAAGAAGCTATGAGGTCAGACGCAACGCCCGACCGGTTGGTGGCTCAGTCAAGGGAGATTCTTGGATAGGAATTCCGACGATGGAGGTATCGCTAATCTTCAAACTTGAGAGTTTAGGAAGCATAAGTATGTCATCCGTGCTTATCGAAGATGTGTGCGATGATAGGTGAACGCTGAGTAAAATTTTTCCACTTGCTTAAGGGCGATCCTATAAGTTCAAGTTTGAAATAGAGGTGTAATTGATTTTTTACATGTTCACAAGACATGTGCATGAGCTAACGAATAGTTTTTTATTTGTTCTTGTTAACAATGAGGGGAAATATTATCATTTGGCTGTGAAATTTAGTCTTAAATTAGTGCCCCTACCTTGCATTGATATATTAATATTTTTTGGGTGTTCTTTTTTATTAAGTATCGTCAAAGGGTCTGAGTGAAATTTGGCCATGGTATATTGTATATATCCTATTTTGTGGTCCTTCTAAAATTAACTAGAAATCTGAAATCTAGAACCCCTTGCTGCAACGGAGGGTTGACTTGGATGTGCAAAAGAGAAAACGCGGAACTAGTTCTTCTCATGACTCCGTGATGTATTTGATACACTAGAAAGTACAATAGAAGTTGAAGTATAACACCCCATAACGAGGGTAAAAGTAAAACGAAGAGAGGCTTGAGTTTTACGTACTTAAATAATTGAAAAAGATGCAAAAATAATAAGCAACATGTATTTCAAGTTTGTTTGTTTATTTACTTTTAGTGGTGATGGTTAGAGCTTAAGCAGCATGTAAGTAAAGGGAAAGGGACCATGAGAAGAATCCATGACTAAGAGAATGAGCCGTTTGGTCTGTTTGGCTTTGGCACAATGAAAGGGCTAAACATCGCTCACCCATAAATAAAAAAGGTAATCTAGCAAGGGAATTTTGGGCTGTTTAAAATTATTTTTATTTTATTATTTTGAGAACTGATATTTTATAAAACATATTTTAAAAATAAAAAAATAATAAAAATAAGTATTTTTTATTCTTCCTTATTTTTTAAAACAATAATTCCAAAACACTTAAAAGTTATTTTCATTTTTCTGTGCTTTAGAATAATTTTTTATTTTTTAAAAACACGTTATTAAATAAATTTTTTTTATCCTTTTATTTTGGAGAACAGAAAACTATTTTCAAAATACATTATCAAACAGGCCTTAACCTTTTCTTTTCTATGCCAAATTGCACCATGTAGCATTGCAGTAGCATTTTTCTTTCTTTTTCTTTGTTTTTTTTTTTTTTGGAATCGAAAGGGAATCATATATTCAAAGGAACGAACAACAGCACAAACAAAAGACAAACCTAAGGTAACATCAAGCTTTCATCAACCACCACCATTGCAATAGCATTTCAAAAGATGCAAGTGATACTTCTCTCTCACATCTCCTTTCACTTGCCTTCGACGGAATAGAACCATGCTTTTAAAATTTGACAAAAAGCTCTTACCTTTTAAATTTATATGCATTGCCTTGATTTATTTATTATCTTGGAATGTATCACAATAAAACATTTACATGCGAATTATTTGAAATCTAAAGTATTATTTGCAGATAAATCAAAATTTAAGAGCATTCTATGTCTGCTAAAAGAATCAGAATTTTACGGCCATAAATGTTTCACGTTTCCTTTGCAAAATAATAAACTAATTAAATAAACGGTTGACTTTATCAATACAGATTTGACGTTTGATTTGGATTGAGGAAAAAGTTGGGGAAAATATAGAGGGGAGGGGAGGACAAATTAGGGGGTGGGGCTACAAAAAATAGTAATAAATTTATTATTTTTGGCAGTTTTTTCCCTTTTCTTTCCTATCTAATTTTCCCCCAATCTAAATAAGAGTAAAAATTAAAGTAGTTCTGTAATAAAAAAAAAGTTAAGATAGTTCTTATAAAAATTTAATAGGTAAGAAGGTTATTTACAAATGATTCAAAATCCAAGGCCGTCTTATATAAGTTAATCTGAAATGTAAATCTATATGTGAAACCTTGTTATTCATAATTCACCAACCATACAGCTCCTTTTATCTGGCCAAAGTAAAAAATAAATATCCAACTCTTAATTCCAGACAACTTTTTAAATCTTTTCACACTTTATAATGCTTATGTACAGTTTTATTTTTATTTTTTCAATATGAGTAAAATGAATGAGTAGCCTTTTTTATATTTAAGATAGTTTTTAAAGATTATTATCATCAGTTGCCTATTTTTATTCTTATTCTTTCTCCAATTATTTTTTGTAGATTCCTTTACATTTCTATTCTATCAAACACCTAATAAAAATTATTCCTATTCCATTTTCTATTTATTAAACATGTGTTCATTAGAAGATTCCATTACATGCTCCTCTCCATTTCCATGTCTATGTCGTCAAAAATATTTTCACATTGAACCAAACTTGGTCTATAAACCTACATTATTACAAAAACTGAAAAACAATCTTCAAGATTATTTTCCGCCCTGACCAGGATCAAACTGCACATGATTTCACGAAACTAAAAAACAAACCTTGTTTCATCTGTATCGCCAATGTCTGTCGAGTCGCGTTTTCCTTCTATTTTATCTTCGTGTATTCTCTGTTCGGCCAACATTCTTCCAATTATCATGACAAAAGAATTTCTTATGACCAATACACTCAAAATATTAATCTTCTAAAAAAACATCGATCTTCTAAAAGACATATAAATAAAATATTTCATGATTTTGAATTTTTTATAAACTTAATTATCCATGATATTGTATGTATGTATATATTAGCAATCACATCTTAAAATTGCACAATTATTCGCATACAGCACCCAATCCTGCCACGGAAGTATAATTACAGAAGGCCGCATCTAAGTTAATATTAATTTCACCAAAGGGTGGATTGGGCCAATGAATTTCAGATGCCTGCGGTCTATCTTGTGATTCAAGAGAGAGCAAACCATTGAGCGCACTGTTGGTGGATTCAATGACCTTCATACGATCGAGTGGTGAATTATTGAAAATAAGATCAAACCTCATTTTCCATAAATTCCAGCAGAAAATAACACACAGTGGACTGCCAAACCAAGCTGCTAGTACACAAGCACATGCTCAACAAAATCAACGTCCTTAAAGCATATCGGACAAACAGTACTACTACCACATCGCTTCCTATACGTAAAGATCCTCCTTTAAGAAAATCTCGCCCGCGTAAAATGCTATGCCACATGCATTAATCCTTCGGCCTTTTGACCCCATTCATAAAGGAGCAGTTGGGGAAATACATACTCTTCAAGACTAGTCTAGTAACATATTTCCTCGGCCCGTTCTTTCCTGGAGGCGAACGACTCTTTCCGGGCCTTATATTTCTGTTAACCCAATTAAAAAAAAAAACTAACCGGACAGAAAGAATTCCCAAGAAAACCCATTTTCCTCTTTATCTTTCACCTCTAAAAGTTTCAAGACATGAATATTTTTTAAGTTTGGTTGCCCAAAGGCCTCGTTCAAGCCGCTTACTAATTACAAACAAATTATTTTCCTGATAATATAAATTTCTGGCCAGTTAAATTCTTGAATTACCAACTCAGTATCAATATAAAATATCTTTAAAAACCCACCTTATTTAATTTATATGCATTAATTTTGTGGCTCATCTTAAACTCCACACAGATGTGCATTTTCTCTAAATGATTTAAATGTGAGATATCGTATTTGTGAACAAAGAAAATAAGATTGAAAAAAAAAACATTGTACATTACAAAAGTGAGATCGATATCAATTAGAGGGTTCTTTCTTGTATTGCAAGAAATTTTATATTCAATAATATTAATATGGATAAAGGTGAATTTAACCATCAAATATTAATATGGATAAAATTTTATACTTTAAAATGATGTAAAATAAATTATCAACTATTAAACACGAAGCGCCCAAGACCTCCTATCAATTTCATACAAATTTCTATTTATTTAAACATGGGCCCATTTTCATTTAACATTTCCCCATTCTCTCCCTCCTCAAATCTCATTCTCTTTATCTCTACTTCCTCCTCTCCCTATTATGTTATCCCTACAGAAGTTCCTGGTCACCTTCTTGATCGTTAAATGTAAACCTAATCAAAGTGGTGCTCTAATTTATAGAATCCAACCTTGACTCAACCCCCATCTCAGTTTTACTAATACCCGTCATGCCCTTCACCTTTGATCTCTGATTAAGCCAACAATCACAATTGCCACAATAATAATAATTTGTTTATTACCATTAGAACCTGGAAAGTTGAAACTCAAAAGGAAGGAGTTGGCTTCTCTCCATTTCCTCTCCACTTCTCATCTCAGCCATTGGATCTATTTTTGAATGGTTGAGATTTGATGTTTTATAAAATTATTATTATATTTATTTTTCATAAAATTTCACATTTTAATAATAATTTTATAAAATATCAGATCTCAACCATTCAAAAATAGATCCAATGGTTGAGATGAGAAGTGGAGAGAAAATGAAGAGGGAAAGAAATGGAGAGAAGCCAACTCCCAAAAGGAACATGCACCAAGCAGTGCCTTTATAGGGGGTCTAGCCTGGTTTACATAGGCGATGGTGTAAATTGGGGGATAGGCCGTAAAATGGAAGACATTCTTAATCAAGGTTCCTTTTAGGTAGGGCTTCATAGTCGACAAGGTCATGAATAGAGGGGGGTTATTCTAGAGTAACTGATTGCAATTCCAACATACATCTTGAATAATTGAGTCAGGAACTCGAGATTTGAATTCATCTTATACGGTGATGTTCTAGTATCCTTGGGAGATGGTTTAGAAGCCACAAGTGGAACAAATGTCAAGATTAGGAAGGTGTTAGTTGATGAACTTCTAGATATCATCCTAGCAAGTCTCGAAAGAGTTAGGGAGAAGGAAGGAACTGGTGTGATAGAGGTAATCAGATTGAACGAGATGGATGTCAAACTTGCAAATTCACGAGATAGAGAGATAGTGATATTATTGAAGAGAAAGAAGGGAGAGAGAATGGGAGAGTGTTAAATGAAAGTGGGTCCGATGTTTAAATAAACAGACATTACTATGAAATTGATGGGAGGTGCTCAGCATTTCATTATTTATTTTATATCACTTCGTAGTATAGGATAGTAAATATTTTTTAAAAAACAATTCATAATTAATTTTCACTTTTACCTTGTTAATATTAATAGTGATGCAACTGATTGATATTAATGTTTATGTGAAAATTAAAATTAAACACAAATGTAAAACTCAAGAGTAGGGAATTCCAGCTAGGCTAGGAGTTTATGAGTGCGTGTGGAGGGAGGGACTTGAATTCTATCCTCGCATTTTCTAACAGTCTAACTTCTCAACTCAATTATGATATCAAAATTTAACTAAAATTTAATGTTTTATGATTTTTTAATATTCTATTTATTGCCATACTAAGCTGTCTTGACTATGTTTTAGTTGTTTAAATTTATTTATTTATTATTTTGTTTAAAATTTTAAAAATATGAAATATGAAGTATTTAAGTTATGATCTAACATAAATTGAGATGGGAAGTGATGAGAATCTAACTCCTCCAAAACATTGATGTTAAGATGACAAGATTTTTTTCTTTGTATCATTAGCCATATGACCGTGTCATATTTAAATACTATCAGACTTAATTAGGTATAGCTCTTCAAAAACTTTTTGTCTATATTCACATAGATTCAAACTTGAGAGCTCGTACGTAAATAGTTATAGTATCTCTCACTAGAACTAATATGTTTTTTGTTCAATTATCTAAGATATCTTCATACTTGATAATTATAAGATTAATATCTTAAAAACTTTAAATGTTATTTAAGAAGTTGTCATTTATCAAAAGATACCTTTTTCATATATATACCCCTGAGAATCAAACCGCAAACAATACTTAAGGGGTTCAAGATGCTGAAATCAATATCTCTCTCCCTCTCTAGAATTTTTTAGATTTTTGTCTGACATTTCTTTCTCTCCAAGCATACTCAATGACAGTGAAAGAATAAAAAATAATAATAAGAGGGATCTAAAAGTAACTTCACCACCATTCTCCTGAACTATAACTATATGTGTGAGTGCTTGATGAGAGATTGAAGTGAGGAAGCATTTGTAGTGTGAGTTGCATTAAGTGATGTGTGTGCTTTGTGAGAGAGAAGTGAGTGTGTGAAGTGCCGTGCATGTGAGAGAAGCAAGCAGAAGAAGAGTAAAGTGACATAGTAAGAGATTATAAGTGTTGAAAAGTCAAATGAGTGTGTGTAATTATTGTTTGAAGCAATAATAAAAGAAGTTTCTTTCATTGAAGTCCCTCCTTCCTTGTTCAAGTTTACACCAATTATTTAGAGGTTCTCCCACTCTAAATTCAATAAGTAGTATTAAAGCAGGGTTAGAGCAAGCTATCAAGGAGTAGCTAGGGTTGCTCAAGGGTGGTCGTGATTGATCAAGTATTTCGACATTGGGCATTGAAGATAAGTATATCCCAAAATTCTGCCAATACATGGTTAAGAATGTGAAGTCATCTGGTTGAGACTTGACTTACTTGAAGAAGTGCTAGGCATTTCTGAGTCATTATGGCAGAGATTATGCTCACGACTACATGTATTGAAAATTTAAATTATAATAATTATAAGACCTGGTCTACCTGTATTAGATTTTATTGCTTGGGCAAGGACTTTAGGATATTGTTAGCAGTAATAATAGTACACCACTAACAACTCCTAAAGAACTTAGTACATGGAAAGTGAAGGCTGGGAAGGCAATGTACGTCCTGTCAGTTACTATTAAAGATGATCTTCTTCAACATATACAAGATGTGAAGACATTGAAAGAAGCTTAGGACACACTTGTGACATGCTTCACAAGGACGAATAATGTGGAGCTTTAAAGACTGAAGAATGAATTATTATCAATCACATAGGTAGACAAGATAGTAAGCCAACATTTTAGTAAAGTCAAAGCCCTATGTGACGAGATTTTAAAATTGAATTTAGAAGATAAAATCATTGAAAAGAGAATGAGATGGATAATAATTCACGACCTAAGGCCTGAATATAATGTTCTTGCCATAGTTGTTAATAGATGGGCTACAGAACCAATTCTAGTAGAGTTGGAGAATATTTTAGCCAATCAAGAAGAATTGGCTAAACAAATGGTAGGTGTTAGTATCGAGAATGATAAGAAAGCATTCTATGCAAAAAAGGGAGGTTCTCATAATAAAGGTCGTTGTCCTTCAGAATCTCAACATCAAGGGAATAAAACAAAGTAGTCAAATAACTGGTAATAGAGACAGAAAAAGGAGCTTTGTAGCGAGGGGGAGCACATTGAGACAAAGATAGGCGTGATGAAAAGAAGCATTATAGAAAGAAAGACCAGTGCTATAATTGTAGGAAAGTTGGCTACTTTGCACGAGATTGCTAGCATAAAAGAGTTGAAGGAAATGCAGTCACTTCTAACAAATATGGTATTGAAGAAGAATAGGATTTTCAGGCATTTTGTGCAATTGTAGAAGAGACGCTGATGGAAGATTCCTTTGAAAATGAAGAAATAGCAACTCACAGCATCATGGAGCCAGACGAGAAGAATCTTATCACAGTAAGTAATAAATCAATTGATTATGAAAATTATTGGATAATAGATTCAGGATGCTTGAATCATATGACTGGATATCGAATAAAATTATCAAACACAATTGAGTATAAATGGAAAAGAAAGTTGGTGACTGCTGACAATGCCGAACTGCTAATCACACATGTCAACAAGATTGAGAAAGTTTCTCACTATAATTCTCATCCAGTATAGTTGGATAACATATACCATGTGTCAGGTATGAAGAAGAATTTGCTATCCGTATGTCAGTTTACTGACTCAAGGAATTATATACTATTCAGGCCTAAAGATGTGAAGATTTATAAAAGTTTAAAGGTGATCGGGACACTAATCATGGAAGGTCTGAGGCTTGAGTCAGTATATGTAATGTCAGCAAAGATACATATGCAGACAAGATAAGGAAGAATGATACTGCTAACTTGTGGAATGCATGGCTAGGACATGTAAGCTTTGGGAAGCTTAAAGTAATGATGAATAAGTCACTGTTGAAAGGTCTCCCTCAATTAAAAGTATGAGATGGCATTGTTTGTGCTGGCTATCAATATGGTAAGGCACATCAACTACCTTATGATAATTCTAAATTTCAATCAAAATTGCCCCTCCAATTAGTTCATTCAAATGTATTTAGACCTATAAGTCAAGCATTTATGAGAGGTTATCAATGCATGATTAATTTCATCGATGATTACTCTAGATAGATATGGGCTTTCTTTATGAAAGAAAAATCTGAAGCCTTAAAGTAAGTTTAACGAATTCAAGATAATGGCAGAGAGTAAGACGGGGTAAAAAATTTAGTGCCTATAGACTAACAATAAGGGAGAGTATACCTCATATGAGTTCTATAACTTTTTGAGAGAGAACAAGATATGACGTCAATTAACATATCCATACACATCACAACAAAATAGAGTTGTTGAAAGGAAAAATTAGCATTTGGTAGAGACATGTAGGAGTATGCTTTATGCCAAGAATGTTCCCCTAAGATTTTAGGTAGAGTGCATGAAGACAGCTATCTATGTGACTAATAGATTACCTCAAGTGAGACTCAAATTCAAGTCACCATATGAAAAGTTATGGAAGACTAATGTCACGGATGATATCTCCGTGACCGTGTAAAGACCATGATAATGAACGGTCCGCTGGTTAGCCTCGCACAATATGGGTAAAGGGGGCGACATTAACATTGGGGGTGTTCTGCCTCAGTCTTCGGACTGTGTGCACAACTGGTCGGGGGCTAGTGCCGCCTCCCTGATGAGCCCATGGCAGGGCGAAACCAGTGTGATCCGTACGTGGTAAGGCTTGTCCTGAGGATTATGGGGTCCTCCAGGACGCCGCACGGGCGCCGTGTGCTGCGCCAGACTCTCAGCCCGTGACAGAGTGGTATCAGAGCAGGACGTACTTTACTGTCGTGTGCGCATGGGGTCCCACGTTGGGACTGGTCGGCCTCGGCACCGCTCCAGAAAGGCCTCCGAGCAGGTGGGCCAAAAGTGGGGACTCGGGCGGGAAGGTTGGCCGTTGTCGACTCCACTCC
The DNA here is from genome assembly GCF_029017545.1 of Prosopis cineraria. Classification (NCBI taxonomy): domain Eukaryota; kingdom Viridiplantae; phylum Streptophyta; class Magnoliopsida; order Fabales; family Fabaceae; genus Prosopis; species Prosopis cineraria. The sequence continues at coordinate 5,168,058 of NW_026555335.1, forward strand.
TGTTGGCTCGCGGGTGCGAGTGGGTCCGAAGAGTGTAGGACTCGGGTGGCCACTCAGCAAGTAAGCTGGTGTGTTTGTGGCAGTACTGTACGTACGATTCTTGGGCGGAGTCGTTCTCCCCTAGCACAAGGGCGTGCTAGATTGGGTGTGGGAGAATGTCACGGATGATATCTCCGTGACCGTGTAAAGACCATGATAATGAACGGTCCGCTGGTTAGCCTCGCACAATATGGGTAAAGGGGGCGACATTAGCATGGGGGTGTTCTGCCTCAGTCTTCGGACTGTGTGCACAACTGGTCGGGGGCTAGTGCCGCCTCCCTGATGAGCCCATGGCAGGGCAAAACCAGTGTGATCCGTACGTGGTAAGGCTTGTCCTGAGGATTATGGGGTCCTCCAGGACGCCGCACGGGCGCCGTGTGCTGCGCCAGACTCTCAGCCCGTGACACTAAGCCCATAATAAGTCATTTTTGAGTATTCGGATGTGTATGTTATGTGTTTGTTCCTGAACAGTAATGAAATAAGTTTAAGAAGAAGGCCATACATTATATATTCGTGGGCTATGATAATGAACAAAAAGGATGGAGGTGTTGTAATCTTACGACAAGGCATTGTCACGTCTTACACAATGTAGCGTTTGATGAAATATCCTCATGGTGGTCATTATAAGAAGCTTGTTTGCCTAACACTCAAGGATTAAAAGAAAGGATATAAGAGAAGGAACAAGAACAACATGAGACTCAAATACAACAATCTCTAGAGGAAGATCAAAGCCTTCCAAAACAGTTGAAAGCTAAGAACCCAGCCCATGGCTTACAAGAGTACTACAATCATCCCTAAGAAAGGATAGGATGAGCCAACGTGAAGAGTTTGAACAAGTAAAAGAAGAAGATCAACCACGGGCACTAAAAAGATCACCATGGGTATGTAAACTAAATCTTAAATATGCTAATATAGCTTTAGTTGAAGATAGTAAAGAGCCTAGTTCATATGAAGAGGTTGCAAAGCATAAGGAATAGAGGCAAGCCATGGAGGAAGAAATCCACGTTCTCAAACAAAATGAAACATGGGATTTAGTGCCCAAAACAAAGGGTAAAAGACCCATATCTTGCAAATGGGTTTATAAGTTGAAGATAAAGCTTGACGGATCAATTAAAAGGTACAGAGCAAGACTAGTGGCACATGGGTTCTCTCAAAAATATGGGCTTGATTATACTGAGACTTTTAGCCCAATAACAAAGACCACAACAGTAAGAGTCCTACTTGCACTTACTACAAGTAAGTCCTGAAAGCTTTGGCAGATGGACATAAAGAATGCATTCTTGCATAGGGAATTAGATAGAGAGATATACATGGATCAGCCAGAAGGCTTCAGGAGTAAAGACCATCCAAATTATATTTGCAAATTGAAGAAGGCTCTATATGGGTTAAAGCAGGCACCACAAGCATGGTATGGAAAAATCACAGAATTTTTAACAAAGAGTGGTTATGTAGTAGCTTCATCATATATAAGCATATTTGTGAAAGTTTGAGATGGAAGGCTAGCTATAGTGCTAGTATATGTGGATGATTTAATCATCACTACAAATAACAAAGAAGAGATTAAGTAGATAAAAGTGGATCTATCTGTTCACTTCCAGATGAAAGAGCTTAGTAAGTTTAGGCATTTCTTGGGACCTGAAATAAATTATACCAATGAAGGATTATTCTTGTGCTAGCACAAGTATGCAAGAGACCTGTTGCAGAAATTTGGCATGCTTGAATGCAAACCTATCTCAACGCCACTAGAGCCTAATACAAGACTATATGCATATAAAGGCAAGAAACTAGAAGATACGACTATGTACAGGTAACTAGTAGGTAGTCCTATCTTTCTCACTCTAACAAGGCCTGACATATCTTATACGGTTGAAGTAATCAGCCAATTCATGTAGCAGCCCAGAAAACCACATCTGGAAGCAGTGCACGAATACTAAGGTATGTTAAAGGCACTATTGATTATGGAATTTTATACAAGGAAGGTATTGCATGTAGACTAAAAGGATACTGCAATACCGATTTATTGAAGACTGTGACACAAGGTGATCAACTACCAGGTATGTTTTTAATATTGGATCTGGAGCTATCTCTTGGTTAAGCAAGAGACAACCTACTGTGTCACTATTGAGCACTGAAGTGAAGTATAGAACAGTAGTAATGGCAGCACAAGAAAGTAGCTGGTTAATACAGTTGATGGAAGACTTGCATCAAGAAACAAATTATTTAGTGAAACTACACTGCAACAATCAGTCTGCTATTTGATTTGCAGAGAACCCGATGTTTCACACTTGTACCAAGCATATTAAGGTGCATTACCATTATATCAGAGAAAAGGTGCTCGAAGGTGATATTGAGATGAAAACAATTAATATCAAAAATTAAATTGCATATATATTTAAAAATCACTTGGAAGAGCTAAGATTGAAAAATTTATGAAACATTATGGGATGACAAAGAGATCAAGAGAGTAGACGTTGAGGGGGAGTCTTGAAATCAACGTCTCTCTCCCTCTCTAGAATTTTCTAGATTTTTATCTGACATTTCTTTCTCTCCAAGCATATTTAATAGCGATGAAAGAATAAAAAATAATAATAAGATGGATCTGGAAGTAACTTGACCATTATTCTCCTCCACTATAAATATGTGTGTGATAGCTTGATGAGAGATTGAAGTGAGGAAATATTTGTAGTGTGAATCATTAAGTGATGTGCGTGCTTTGTGAGAGAGAAGTGAGCGTGTGACGTGCTGTGCGTGTGTGTGAAAGAAGCAAGCAGAAGAAGAGTGAAGTGACACAGTAAGAGATTGTGAGGGTTGAAAAGTTAAATGAGTGATTAATTATCGTTTGAAGTAATGATAAAAGAAGTTTCTTTCATAGAAGTCCCTCCTTTCATGTTCAAGTTTAGACCAATTATTTGGAGGCTTCCCATTCCAAATTCAACACAAGATCACTATCGTGCCACGCCCACACGTTTGTTTTCTTGACAAGAACACAAGTTGATTTTTTTGACAATAAACTTTTGAGGAGATACATGGTACCAAACTTGGACTCCTAGGTCCAATCCAAAGCTAGAAGGCCCTACACTATTAATGCAATCCCAATCCATATCCTCGATGGGGCATGGTCCAGAAAAGTAGATACACTCATCCTGCCGACACGCTCATTATCACTGCGCTGTGTCTTGTCTCTGTATGTATTTTAAGTCGCACCGGATGTGCCATATGTGTGGTTTATAGCCACACATATATACAACGAGGATTATCAGATATAAAGCCTTTTCTTTTTCATTCAATTCGAGTATTTAAGAAAATAAAGGACATTTTTTTGACCAGCAAAGAAAATAAAGGAAATTAGTGATTCTTCAATTGTTCTCGATCGAATTTATGATTTCTTATCCAAATTGCATTGTCCCAATGACCCCATCAAGTAATTAGCCTCCTCATTTCGTAAAACTTAAAAGATATAATTTTTCTTGGGATCAAAGTCCTTACCATGCATTCATGCCGTCATGATTCTGTAGTTTTGGGATTCTAATATTAATTAGCCCCTCCCCAAAATTTTTATCGTTCATTCACTATTGTGTGCTTATATATAAATTTAGTTGGGTTATATAATTAAACTCTAGACGAACAAAGGAAACCAATAATATGTACTTAGTAATTTATTTCCACGGTATTGCATTTATAAATTTATTCTTTATGTTATAGAGGAAAAATGACGTGGAAAATGAGAGTAGTTAACAAATGTACACTTTTAACGAATCTTCCTGTTTGTTTTAAACAACGAAGTGCAGTGCTCATTTTTACTCCATTACCTGACTTGCGTTGCGTGTGCGAGCTGCAGCTGTCATCGTCTCCAGTCTCCATCAATTCCAATCACATCGCTCGGTTGATACAATACATCTTGTGGCTAGAAACGAGACTAACTTCTGAACATATATTTAATATCGTTTCACATTACCCCCACCCCCTTCCCCACATGTTTAATTGGAACAAAATCACATATTTTCTCTGTAAAAAAATATAAAAATATTTTTTAAAAATTAAATATTTAAAAATATAAAATATTTTTAATTTTTGAGGTGTAATCATTATTTTTTTAAGTGTTTTTATTGATCATAAATTTATATTTATTATAGATTATTTAATAGGGATAAATATAAAAAGATAGAGTTAGTTTGAAAGTAGGTAACTATTTTATTGAGAACAAAATTCGGTTAAAAATGTCTTACATTTTTAAATGGAGGGAGTATAATTTGCAATTAAAGGACTTATTTATAAATAAGTTTTAAAAATTTACAAAGGAAAAATTAAATATAAGTCTTATGTGTAAATTTATTTATAAATAAATTTCACAAGATTAAAAAAACACAACTAGGTAAGAGACTTGAGTGTACTTTAAAATTGAGCTATAAAAATATTAATGCTCCTATTAAAAATATATTACATCAAATAAGTAATTTATAATAATTTTATCAGTAATTTATAATTATCACTTTAAGTTTTTATAACTGTAAGTTCACATCTTTAATAGTTAAATCGATCATGCATTACAAGTAAATGCAATATTATCTTTGCACCATAATTTTAAGTTATATTCAGGTTCTTAAAAACCTGGACCTAATTATAATTTTTAAATTTGGGAGATTTATATATAAATAAGTGTACTGTATGGAATCTACATGTATTTTGTTGCGTTTATAAGTGACGTCCATTAAAGCCCAGGCATACTTGTCAATGGGTGTAAAAAGACTACATTGCCTCAACTTTGAACCTTTTCAATTCGTAAATGAATCCTCTCCTTTAACAATTAAACGATAGAGGATAATTAATCTTTTATTTTTGCTTTAAATTTATCGACTCATCTTTCTTTCACCTTTTAAAGTTTATTAAATATACTATCTTTTTAAATATGAAATTTTAAATCAAAATTTTAAATCCAAACCTTTTAACTTAACGCTATCTTAGAGATCAATTGTACATATAAACTCACCAAATTGTCATCCTCCTCTCGTATATAGCATCAATTTTTTTTTTAAATATCCTTTGTATTATTTAATGCCTCTCATCTTCTACTTCATCTTTTTCCACCATCACCCCACAAGAAAAAAATAATAAATAGACTGTCACCTAATCCTCGAAGCCAAATGTAGTGTGAAAAAATGGCACTCTAAATAAAATTAAATTGAAAATTATTTATGTATGTATGTGTTTATGCATATGCATAAGCGCGAAGGTATGTGCATGTATAAACTTAATGCCTTGAAATATTGAAGAAAGATCCATAACTTCTGTGTGTTTGTAGCGGCCTAAATTTGTGTGGTAATGGTCGTGAATTCTTCTTAATTTATATATCTTTTCTGGAAGTTCTAATTAAACAAATTAATAAATATTATATATATCAAAACCCTTTAGCAGCCGTTTGGTTTTAGAGGCTTTAGAGAGAGGGGAGGGTCCCCTTATTTGGTTGAGATATTTTGGCGAGGAAGGGAGCCAAGATTCCCCTCCCCTCATTTCGGGAGCAAAACTTTTCTCAGTTTTCAAGTGGGATTCCATAAATACCCACATGTGATTGTTTTTTTTTTTTAAAAAAAAAAAACTCTCCTCTTAATCGACATTATCCAAAATTTTGGGCTTTACCTGGAGAGTGTTTCTACCAAAGAAGACGCAGCAGAAGAACCTTGTGGTCGAACATTATTGTTAAGCTTTTTGAGACAACTCTTCTAGTAAGAGATAGCTTTCCAAAGTGAAGAATTCAGACGTAGCAGAAGGAAGAAGCTAAACATCATGTGCAATAATCTAACAATAAGGAAGTTGAAAAGGAAGCTTCTTGGTTGCCAACGCATTGTCCTTTCATTTTAATTTCTTTCTCCAAACTTGCAGTTGCAGCATTCTTGGTTTGCGCTAGCTAGTTTATTTAATTTGTAAAAAATTGTTATTATTATAATTGGTTTACTTTTTTATATGATAGGATAAGAGCGAATTTTCATAAATCAAGCACTTTAAATTAAGGACGTATATAACTATTTTATACAAGGAGGAATTAAAAAAAAATTAAATTAACTAATGAATAAGGATATGTTACCCTCCCCTCCTACCAAATAAAGAATTATTAAAGACTCCTCACACGTTGTCGAATAAAAACAAAAGAGCTAATATAAAAACACTCCCCCTCCTTTGAACAAAATGTGTAGCCTTTAGTCAAGGTGGGCGCAGCCTCCAAAATGATCTTCACCACTTCTATGAGATACACGTAATTTTATTTAATCTGTAAAAATTCTGAAATTAATTTTGGCACCAAGTTTTTCCCCCTTTAACCCTACTGTTGCTTGATTCGCGTTCACCGTTGACTAAAACCCTAATACAGATATATCTCTACGGTACAAGGAAATATCTAAACCGGAAATTAAAAGAAACTAAACAAATTAAATATTTTAGTTCGAATAGGTAAAAAAAAAAAAAGATACTGCCTATATTTTTTCAAGACATTTGATCAAAATTATATATATATAATTTTAAACATTCGATCGATATACAAGTTTATAGGCAGGATCCTATAACTTTGATCCTTATGTATATAATTTTAGTTCGTATAGGTCAAAATATATATATATATATATATATAGTCACGCAGTATATATCTCGATAATTTAAAACATGTCCACCCCTTCAAGACATTGATGTGGTTTTTTTTTTTTTAACTATCATCCAAAGTCTTTAGATCAGAAGAAAAGTTCTAAAGAAAAATGAAAATAAAAACCAGATTTTTATTAGTACGTAGTGGGCTGGAAAAATAAGGGTAAAACTTAAACATTTCGTCTTCTATATTTAGTATAATGCATCCAATCAAATCAAAACAAGTAAATTTTAATATATTAATAACATTAATAGTAAGAGTTTTTATAGAATAAATAATATATAAAAGATAAACATGTCTTGATTTAATTTAAAACAAATACCTTAAATATATAAGGTTGAGTATTTAAATTTTTTATAAAAATAAATAGGAAATTAAAGTGGGAGCTGGCCCATAATTAATGATGATGTATAAATTCTAGTAGCCCTATAGACATTAAATTAAAATAAATGTATGACATAAATGATAAAACACATGGGGCATAGTCAATTTGGTTGATAAAAAAACCTATTAATTTTTATGAGGTGGGTTAACATGAATCATTTGCACTGCAAAACACATGGATCATTCTTAGAGTTTTTTTTTTTTGTTGTATCTTCAAAGTTGATCATGATCAGTTTTTAAGAGGATCTCAATCCTATCCGATCTCAAACATGATAGGATGAATTTTAAAATGGGATAAGATGTGAGATAAAAATTTACTTTTAATCATTCTTTGCAATGTGACAAGTGATAGTGTTATCTCAATCCTATCCTATGAACACCCTTATCATTCACACCTCTAATTATAACCCTGGCCTTTAATTTAAAAAGAAAAAATAACCAAGGAAATAAGTTTTATAATATCTCAATTTTATAATATACATGTGTTAAAAATTTACTATTTAATAATTATACATATATTAAAATATTGTACAATATATTAATATTTATTTAATATTAATTTGTACAATGTTCTAAAAAATCATGTGCATCGCACAGGTGTATGGCAACCACCTATTCATTCAAGTGTCGTTTTTTTTTTTTATTTTTTTTAACTTCTTTCACTCTTTATTTAGTATAACAAATGGTTGCATTTATCCACAATCTATCTTTACAAATTATCTACCTTTCTTTATTTATTGCAACTGATTGTTGGGTCCATTATCAGATAATTGTTTCTCACCAAAAAAATTTTGCGCCGCCATTCTTAGATATTAATAAGTAACCGAGTAGTTATGTCTTATTATTGTTTTAGATATATAACCACTTAATACATACAATTTGCCACCATCTAACAATTATTAGAAGAAGTTGCAAAAATAACCTGGTGTGCAATGCACGGGTGATTAACTTGTTAAACATAATAAGAGGGTTTTTGCCCTAATAATTACTGTCTGCATGTGCTTGTTTAGTCGCAAGTGTAGCCCTGAACGAATGTTTGTTTGGAATAAAAATGTTGTTGCTTCTCATACTTTAAGATTCAGGTATCCACCTCTTGAATGCTTATCCAAATATACGTTATATATATTAATGAATTTTCGTTCCAAAACTTGAATTACCAAGTACTTTGATGTACGTTTTAAATTAAAATAAATAGTATTAGTGAATAATCACGTGTTTGAAGTGATGTGGAAAAGTGGAAAACATACAGTCGGTAAATCTAGTAAAAAAAGGGACTACGAAAAGTCTTATCAAATTAAGATCATCGTCGGGTCGCTTTAGGTGGAAGGGAAATCCATTTGAACATTTTCGTAACCTAACCAGAGGTGAGCATCGAGTAGAACCAAACAGTCAAATAATTCAGCTAAGTGTCTTCGGACATGGGTCCCAACATTCATGACTCATGAAGAAACACAGTAGTCTCCCTCTCGTGCTTCCGGACTAATCCAAAGAAGACGAATTACTAAACAGTAGTGGATGGCAAGTGGATCGACGACGTACGTAGGGTTTGTGACGCTATAAAAGGCCACCACTCCCTACTCAGTTTCATGCACCAAAATGGATCCATATCCAAATCGGAAAGCCCCAAACACTATGCTCCTCAACTGCTTGCTTGTGTTCTTCGTGGCTCTCGTGTTTCTGACCCCGATCTCTATTGCCGACGAGCAGCCTGAGGTGGATGGCCTTCCCCAGGGATACTACAAGTCACCGCCCAAGTACAAGCCACCAAAATACAAGCCACCGCCCAAGTACAAGCCCCCGAGCACTCTAGAGAACGAGCCTCAAACTCAGGTGGACGACGTTCCACAAGGATACTACAAGCCTCCACCAAAGTACAAGCCACCGCCCAAGTACAATCCACCGCCCAAATACAAGCCACCGCCCAAGTACAAGCCACCAAGCGCGGTTGAGAATGAGCCTGAAACTCAAGTAGACGACGTTCCACAGGGATACTACAAGCCGCCACCGAAGTACAAGCCGCCTCCGAAGTACAAGCCGCCTCCAAAGTACAAGCCACCCACTGCCAATTAGGTTATGATCACTGGAACCTCTATGCAGAAATAAGAGTACTCGTTACTCACGTGTATTTCATCTAATTATCAAGTACCGCTATGTAGATGCATGCATGAACGCATGCTTCTATTATCTTCTTACTCTGTGCGTGTGAGCGCGCGTAAAGCTTGTTTATGTTGTGTTCTCGCGGTCCTTTGATCAGGTTTCACGTTTAATATAATTCTGCCCTTGTTAAAGTATAAATATGTGCGTGAGCGAGCAGGATGGAAGTCCCTCTCGGCGCATGACGCGTTTGATGTTTCTGTTCTCTCGCTATGGGTGTCCGTGCGCGTGCATGTTTGCTGGATAAGGGCTTTAATTTAGTTCAATGGATGGATCAATAATAGTAAATATAATGCTTAATCTAATAAATACTAAGACACCTTTTTTCTGAAATATCATATTAAAATTTAATTATAATGAAATTTCAGGTCTTTTAAAGTTTAATTAATAATATTTTTTAAAAAAATGCTTTTAATTAAGATGTGTAGTCAATAATATTTTCTAATTAAAAAATTTTATTAGATAAGAGTAAATATCAAAGCATTGAGAATTAGATAAATTATTGACCTAGTCAAAACGCTAATCCAAAGGGTTAGTAGTTTAATCAAAAATTCAAACCGATTATTATTAAAATAATATTTTTATTATATAATAATAAATAATTAATATTTAGTAAAAAAACAATGCAAGTTTAGTTAAAATCTTTTTTTTTTTAAATTATAATATATAGACTTGCAGTATCTGTCTACGTGTAGCCTGGCACATATCATCATCCTCTCTACACGTCAACTTAAAAAGTGAGAATATGTGATTCGGATCTTGAATTTTTGAGCGTATGTTTAATTTTTTGTACCTTACTGTTTTAAGACTTTTTCTTTTTTCAAGAATGACATTTATGACTCAAAAATTTAAATTAATTACAGTTAAATTCTCAATAATTTTTTTTCAAAAATAATAAAAAATATCAATTCAGATAATTATAAAATTAAAAATTTTAATTATAAATAAGTATTTAAGTATTAAATATAACTCTTATTCTAACAAAATATTTTATTTATAATTATTTAAATTATTATTTATAGTTTATTTATAAAAAATTTAATCAGGTTCTAATTGTTATTAATTCAGTATTTTATAACTTTAAGAGTTATTCTCCCCCCCCCCCCCCAAAACCACCAACAGCATGTCAGACTTTTCTACATCGATCGGCTCATTATTTAAAGTTTTTAACTTTCCTTGCAGGCGTCTTAATCTTATTCCCTCTCCTTTCTTCATCTTCTTCCATCTACTTCTTCTTTCGTCGCTTTCTGCTGGGCAAGCAGCAAGATGAGACAAAAACGGCGAGGTTTCAGAACAGAGACACGGTGAGAGACGAGCGACTGTGACGTGCGAACAAGTTGGGGCTTTGACGGACACAAACTCGATCGAGAGAGGCACTGGAGTTTAAGGCAGAGAGCAATTTAGGTTGGGCTCTAGGGAATTCATATGGGAGATTCATTTCTCTGTTTTTTTTTTTTTTTTACAAAATCAGAACAGAGTCATTTAGGGGCTTTTTTTTTTAGAGAATTATCTTAAAATTTTACACAAAAAAATTAATTATTGTAAAGCTTATTAATGGCTGAACTAAATTGTATTGAATAGTCTACAAACTTTACAATAATTAAGTTTTTTGTGTAGAATTTGAGTATAACTTTTTTTTTTTTAATTGAGAAGGCTAGCTAAAGCTAAAAAATACAATCCGAAAGATTAGGCCTTCTGAGCAAGGCATCTCCCCTGACTTTGTGCTGGGAAAAGAAATCAGTACGACCAACGGGTAAGTCATGTAAAAGAGACAAATGGTTAATTAGGCGCTTTCACAGCAAGCTTGGCCAAAATATCTGCACAAAGGTTGGCTTCACGTGGAGGATATCCTGCTGTTCACAGACAGTTTTTACATATCCACAATATCTGAATAAAACGGGTGATTATTTACTGTCACCCTATATATCAGATCAAGAGCTTCCATGGAATTTGATGACAGAACAAGGTTCCCAGAGTGCACATGTTTGCAGGCTTCCAAACCAGGCGTGATTGCTTTAATTTCAGCAATGGTAATTGAAATATTCCCCAAGTTTCAGGTGAACCCTTAGATCATTAATTAGTGTTTTCATATAATTCAAAATGTTCTTAAATTTAAAAATTGAAAAAAGAAGTTGCAAACTCAATAAAATAAAATTATAAATTTAAAAGATAAAGTTACTTGAAGTGATCAAATGATGACATATTATTTTTTAAATTTAATTATTAATATGTGTATTTCCTAGTAAAATTGAGAAACAAGTTGCAAAGCCAAGATAAGGAAATTACAAATTTGAGAGACATACTATTAATTCTGTGGTTTAATTTATTAGGCAATTTTGAAAAGTTTATTTTATTCCCAAACCAAAACTTCAAACGCCAATTTGAAAAAGTAATATTACATAATGCCCCTTCAGGTTTTAACATCTTAAAATTGTGCAAATATTGCTTAATTGAGAGATGAAAATGAGAGATGATGGGAGTAGCGGGAATAATTGAGATATTAATGATTAAAACGTGAAGAAAAAAACGTTGGAACAGTTGAAAATTTAAATAATTAGGGTTTGGGAAAAATTTAAAATTGCAAAAAAATTATAATAAAATATAGATCTAAAAACTTTTATAGGTCTAAAAGGAGTAGTTAGTTAAATCTAAATCCTTATATATCCAAATGCAATATATCTATGTTAAATTGAAAACATGATTTTCAAGATTATACAATTAAATTAAATATACCAATGCTAAGTTGCTTAGCATAACAATATTAAGCTGTCAATATATCTCGCGGACTCATAGTATTTTATTATGTTGTGAGTATCTCAACCTAGTTCTTCCTTTAAAATTTCATGTGTCATAATTAAAACAAACCATCACGCATTATCGTGACTTATTTTCTCATTGCAAAATTGGTGTTGTAACTTGCAAGGCATATTAAATTTCGACCGAGAAGAATGTAAATTTTAAATAAAATGCAGTTCACTTCAAATATGTTGAAAAATAAAATCTAATTTACTTATAATTACAGCAACTTTTTCAATCTCTTTTTTCTTCCTTAAAAGAAACAAACTCAAAATCACCACACGAGTGTCATTGTTGGCCCATCCTTTCCTTGAGGCCTAACAACGCCACCCGGTCCTCATCAATCTTTCTGAATCACATCTGGTGGCCCATGTTATCAATTTTATTGTCACCGTCATTGTCAATCCTTTTAACGTTAAATTAATTAAAAAGATTAAATTAACGCTCTTCATTCATGGTGTTTGGAAAATATATAATGTTTCTGAGCTGAGTAGAAACATTTGGAGGTTTTTAGTCACTGCTCAATGCTTCAATATTGTAGTTACTCCTTTTAACCATGTTTTGCATTGAAATTCTATAATTTGGTGATCAGATCTGGGATTTCCACTCTTGAACCCAAAAAGAGTTTGAATGCCCCCAGCTAGACCTCATTCAGGCTACTCACTAAATCTTTTAGGTTGTATTTGAATGAGTGAATTTGAATTGAAAATTTAGATTTAAAATTTATAGATTTTAAATTTTTTGTTTGAATGATATAAAACATTTCAAATTATAATATTAAAATTCTTTATTTGGATTTTAAGTAAAATTCTAAATCTTAAATTTTATATTTAAATTTCAAAGTAACTCAGGCAAAGTCAACAATCTGGATGGTCGACTTCTACCGAGACCAAACCGTTGGTGCCTACCGAGGATGGAACAACAAACTTTCACTTGGACCGTACTGCTAGCAATTAGGATAAGATGGCCAATTTTCACCAAGATCGGACCATCAGCACTGACTGGGTCTAACTGCTAGCATGAACTATGATAAGACCGTACACATCTACTGGGACTAGGATTGAACTGCTAGCAATGACAGGGAGCAAATGGCCAACTTCCATCGAGATCTAACCGACAATAACAATCGAGATAGGACTATCTATCGAGATTGGATAGTCGCTTGCAATGGGATCATATAGTCGGATTCCATTATGATCAAGTTTGATGACTTTGACTGGGATCAAATCGATGACCTTAAACAAGATCAGACCATCGATTTTGACTAGAACAGGACCATCGGCATTGACCAGGACCAAACCATTAGTGGTCTGTTCTCGGTCAAGTTCGACAAAAACATTTATCCTTTATACATTATGTATTTTTTAGACAAAATTAATAAATTTTAAGATGTTTACTAACACTGATAAAATATACCCAAAATGGCTTACATAAGTAGTTAAGCCAAACTATGAACGATATGCCTTTTATACAGTTTAATGCAAGCTGCATTATCCATAAATTTAAGAATAATGCAACTTCGCATGTAATTTATTTTATCTATATTGAGTATTGAACATTGCAATTAAGGCGAGGGCAAATGATGGTGGTGATAGCAAATTGATATTGGTTTAAGTGTCTCTGGGAATCTACAAATCCTTTATCCATCTCAAGGATGGAAAAATGTGCTAATTTTATTTGAAATGCATAGACTTAAGTTAAATAGTACATACAAGAATTTACTCTAGATCTTTAAAAGTTGGATAGGTATACAAGATTTGTTTGCATCCAAATTGTGAATTTGGAGGCTCGAACTCAACTCAACTTAAGCAGCCTTAAAATAATTAAAAATAAATATTCATGAAGCCTTAGCAGCTAAGTTAACATTGGGTCTAGGAAATTATCTCTACACTTTACCCATGATGTTTGAATTATAGAAGTAAAAAAAGTGGCCACAATGGAGACATTGCTTCCTAAATTCAAGAAAAGTTGCAATCATGGGTTGAGTACCAAATCAGAATCATTTATAAATAGAGAAGCTATCTCTCATTAAAGGAATCATCATCAATAAACTACCAATCAAATTCCTAGATTCTGCTTCTGTTGCTTTATTTTTTCTTTTATCATGTAGTTTTAATCTTTTTTTTTTATTGTACGGTTACTATAGCTCACCACCTCTTTCTTTAGTTAATGTATCTCTGTTTTTCTATATCTACATTAATTTTCTTCACTTTGCATTCTCAAGTCTCTAGTAAAAAGGCCCAGGGTTCCCTGCGTTTGATTAGAAGTTTGGTTCTTTTATCCTTTTGAGACCCTGTATTTCTAATATGCTTGGTATTTTTTTGTTGTTTATGAAAAATAATTTGTGTTACTCTTGGTAGGACATGTGTGAATAGAATGCAAAGGACACGTAAGGATCAATATGTTGTTGAAAAGAATGGACTTGATCTTATAACTCAAAGAACATGGCCCCATATGTAAAACGATAAGTACGAGCTTCTCGCACTTTAGTGACTGTGAAGTGACATGCAATACCTTTTTAAGGAATGCCTTATCTACTAGCTCGGGACAAGAGTCTCAAATCTTTTTACTCAAGTAAACCTCCTATTATGGTGTCTAATTATATTATAGCTCTGTCTTTAGCCATGATACAGGACCTTATTGAGAAGCAAGCAATAACCTTACAAGTACTGATAAAGGAACTCGAGAGATGACATTTGAAAAAGCAACAAGAGTGAGCTAAAGCCTAAGAGAAGTTGGAATTCTAGGCTAATGAGAAGCACGGAGCTCAGTTGCAAACTCTAAAGGACAGGCTAAGGAACATCTCTGATATATTGTCTAGATTGTTGTATGAGCAAGCTTTAATTGGCTCGCACATTTAGAGAATAGACATACTTGGGGGGGGCAATCTTTCAATGTGCCCTTGAGCAAAAGAGCAACAATGAGGACTACTACAACTTTCCTCAAAGGAGAAATGGCATGTCTAACTTAATGGCAAGCCTATTCGGCTATCAGGGAGAATAAAGGACAAGATACTGTAGGGAAGAAAGATAGTACTATCAAGATACCTTTCATGAAGTTCATCAAAAGTGGCACTACTTAGCTAATGCTCTCAACAAGTCTCTCGAAGAAATGAGATGTATTCTCAAGGCTAGAGTTGAGCCTATGAGTTAAGTCACTGTTGAAAAGCTAAGGGGTAGTCTATATGGGCTCATTAAGAGGACTCTTGCTCTAAGGTGTCTCTTCAAGTCAATTTTTAGGTTGAGGAAAAGTAGGCAAGTTTACTTAAGATGTAGGAAGAAACTTAAAAGTCTATAAAAAACTTAGAGAGTAACATTTAAGGGCCCTAAAAAAGAGATGGGCAAGGTCTTGGGCTAACAATTTTTGTAGCCTCGATACTTAAATTGTCAATTTTTGAAACCACAGGACCTGGCTTGTCATATTCATTAAGTCCTAGGATGTTGTTTGCTTAGCCTAGTACCTGAATTGTCATTTCCTACAACCCTTGGTCTATCAAACTCAAACAGCTTTGATGTAAAAGATTCATATTTTAAGAGATCGAATCTTAATCCGTCAATCCCATGAGGGCCATGTCCACAAAGACTAGATCCTAAGTAACCAATCCCATAAGGGCTCTTTTCACAAGGGTTAACTTAGCATGGGCTTTCACCATAGGGGCCGAAGCCACACGAGATAGCAACATAGGGGTTAAAGCTGTAAAGGCAAAAGTTGGAAAGGCGAGTTCTGCAAGGGCCCTCTCTATAAGATTTCTCTCCCCAAGGGCTCCCTCCATAAGGGCAAAAGGCACAAGGTTGAGCCCCGTAGCAACTAAATTTTGCAAAACCAGCCTCTAAGGCCTTAAATCTTGAGAAATTTGATCCTAAGCTAGACCTTGTAGCCCTTGATCCTCAACTAAAAGAGTGTCCTCTAAGGAAAGCACTAGATCAACAGTTAATCAGAATGGGAACAAGCAAGTCCTCTATGACATACTACTCACACAAGACTTGGAAGTGGGGCCAATAGAAATATCCATACAAAATTAGCCTACGAAAGCTCCAGCTAATTTATATGCGGGGAACATTATTTGCACCCAAATTGTGATTTTAGAGGCCCAAATTTAACTCAACTTAATTAACTTTAAAATAATTAAAAAAGGATATTTATAAAGCCTTAGCCACTAAGTCAAGATCAAGTCTATGCCCATTATTTCCATACTCTACCCATGATGCTTGAATTATGGAAGTGGGAAAAGTGGTCACGATGGAGGAATTGCTTCATAAATTCAAGGAAAGTGGCAATGATAGGGCTTAATTACCAAGCCATGATCATCTATAAATAGAGGAGCCATCTCTTATCAAAGGAATCATCATCAACAAACTACCAATTAAATTTTCAGACCCCACATTTGTTGCTTTATTTTTCTTTTTATTATATAATTTTAGTCTTTATTTTTTTGTTATAGGGCTAGCATAGCCTGCCATTTTTTTTAATTAATGTATCTTTACTTTTCTTCATCCACATTAATTTTTTCACTTCGTATTCTCACATCTAGGTTAATTGTGGTAAAGAAGCTTAAGTTCTTTGCATTTGATTAAAAGTTAGGTTTTTTCATAATTTTGAGGCCTGTGTCTTTAACATACTTGATATTTTTTTATTATCTATGACAAAACAAGATTATTTTTATTTTACATTGTGCTTGTATTAAACTAAAATAATATGGAAGTTAAAAAGGTGAACTTTAGTATAATTATTAGTCATGCAACGAGAATTTGAGAGGCTGAAGAGGATTCGAAGATTAGTAGAGGATCTATATTGGGACATTTGCGTAAATTTATCTAACTTTTGGCTCTGCCAGAGAGTCAAAGTTTGGTAGGATCATCGAATCCGAGGCGGAGAGCGTAAAGGAAGAGTAGAAATGGGAGTGTGATACTACCCATTCACACGAGGGGGCCCCGCCACCGAGAAACCGACTCCGCCCGCCTATCACAGCGACTTCACGTGCGCACTCACCCTCTGCTTCTTGCTTTTTTGCTTTTCATGATACGCTCTCTTGTTGACCCTCTCACGCATCTCACGTTTTTTTTTTTTTTAAATAAAACTCGTTGCCTCAAAAAAATATCCGCCAAGCATAATCACTTCATTTCATAACAATTTTTTTGTTTAAAAGACAAAAAAATTTTTTTTTTTTGAAAATGTATTCTCGCCCTATATGTTTCCGAAACTAAAATAAGTTAAAAAGTTTGTTTTGACTAAAAGACCAGAATATATTTTTAATGTTTTGTTATTTTTCTGTTAAATTAAAAAAAATATAAAAAATATTATATTTTCATTAATGATAATCATCCTGTTGCTATTACAAGACACTTTTTAAAAAATTATTTAGTCTTTAATATAAGTCATTTGGCGTGATATTAATTACATTGAAAGTGTTTCATTTTTTTTTGAGCGAGAAAATGTTTAAATTTAAATATGAGTAAAATTAAAAATTTATTATTAAATTAATAACTTAATTATTTTTTTATTTCAGCGAGGTGATTGGTGCCTCATAATATAAATCATAGATAGTATGGTAATAAAATAAATAATTCTTTTATCCTTTATTTCATTATTTTAGATATGTTTTTATGATTCAAACATTTTTTTTTATTTTTTATACTATCATCTGATGAATGTGAGCGTTTCGAAGCCATGTTGGGAAAAGCAATCAGATTCATCCTGCCAACGAATCTCAATACATATGCATGAATGCCTAGTCTTGTCACCATATATGTATGAGTCACGCTTACTAGCCATGGATGGTTCACACTTACCTTTTTTTATAAGTATGCATGAGGAATATGTTTAGCTGACCATAAAAAATATCACCTCTTCCAAGACATTGAGAGTATAAGTAAATTTTTAGCAACTAATTGCTGTACACATTGGTTTCAAACTCTCAACAAGTTAATTAAAGTATATTTTATAATTATAACCACACGTATACTGACATTCATACAGAACAGATTGCTTTGTTTTTCCTTGAGCTGGAAGTTCTCAATCATGGCCTTTTCCCCCTCATTACCAGAAGATGGCTGAATTGATGATTTATTATCCAAATTCCATCGTCCCAGTCAAGTAATTATTAGACTTCTTATTTCCTGTTTTACAAGACATTATTTTTTATAAATTGTAGATATTAACGAATTTAATTAAATATAGTTTAAAAATTTAATTTTTCTTCAGACTTTTAAAAATACACTTAATTCAATAAGAGAGAGATAGAACTATTTAAGAATTTAAATAACAAGGAGTAATTTTGGAATAAATATCCTTAATTTTTTTATACAATGAATAAACGTCATTAACAATAACAATATAATCATTTTGTCAAAAAAAAAATTATATATCAAGAGACATCAAATAGCAAAAGATATCTTGTAAAATGCTGGGAGAAAGTATCATCAATTTTCTAAAATATCCTTTCTATTATTTAATGCCTCTTGTCTTCCAAAAGTCGTGCCTGATATTTCTCAATCAAACAGCTGAACATCATTGTATTTGATCTCCTTCCACTAGCCGCCTCTCCCTAGCTACTCAATGGAGTGTAGAAAAAAATCTCCCACTAAATAAAATAAAATTGAAAAACATCTGCTTCGTGATTGCAAGCCCCATTTGTGTGATATTTTCGGACTAAACGGTCACTTTCCTGACCCACATCAGAAAGCATCCCAAATAATATAAAATTTGTAAGTATGAAAAACTTTTTCATCAAATAAAAGATTAGTGTTGCGACGGGATTTGTGCTCGTCATATAAGCTTATATGCCTAGTAGCTTCACTTTGGAGCATTTTACTTAGCTTCCCATCAGTCAAAATTCTTTATAGATAATTCCTTGTATGACATCGATCACTTTATAAAAATATTAATATAATGAGTATAAATTAAAAAAAAGTCCGTTCTAAAAAACTAACTTAAATGCCTTCCAAACATATAATCTCAGTGACTTTTGCTTCATAGCATTTCACTTGATTATAATTCTTTGTGGGCAGTCATTTTCAAGATTACAAGCTCAAAAAGAGTAATATCACCATATTAATCTGTTAAATAAAAGAGCCTGTCATGTTTATAAACTCTATATTACTTATGGGTCTTTAATATGGAAATTATGCATAGACTTGTGGACAGTTGGTAATGGTTATGACTTTTAAACTTTATTATGCTAAGAGATGTGTACTCAAGATGGTTTCTACCTCAACCTGGATGGGTCAAGCTCATCCTTCATGCACTAATTCTCCTCGCGTTTCTCGCCTCGCTTTCAAGGAAATAAATAAACACATTGATTGAATAGTTTGTCATGCATGCTCATTGTTTAGACACTAATTCTATAATTTTTTACTCTCCACCGTGGGTTTTGATCAATGGAGATTTAAGTTTGAATTTAAATTTAAACCAGATTCCTCATTTAAATATATAAAAAAATTATGAATCCAAATTTATTTTTTTATTAGAATTCACATGTAATTTCAAATGCTCTTTGTACTCTAGCTGTTTAAAACTAATCTAGTCACTTCAAACATTTAATTTTCTTCACATTTTCACTTTTAATATTATGATTCTGGCATCTTTTCTTATATTTCATTCACATCTCTCATCAAAAAAAAAAATAAACTCATCATTTATAATTTTTTATTTTTATTTTAAATCTTAATTCGTTTCTCTTCTTCATTTAAAATTTTTTAGATTATCTAAATAAAGAATTTTAAATATAAAATTTTAAAAATAAAATTTTAAATTTTAAATTTAAATTTAAATTCACTAATCCAAATGTTAGTGTAAGGTACATGGATATTTTGATTAACCATGCAAGGGCATTACGGTTTTCCATGGTCTTTATCTTTTAAAAAGAACGGATTCATGCACTATCTTTTGAATGTTGTTATCCAAATATTGGAGTACTTCAATTATTTAAGTGTTTTGATGTTTTGAAATAAACAAACACCGTTAGTAAATAATCGCAATATGTTTTGGAGTATGATGAGGAGATGGTACTGGTGGTGGTAGGAATCTAGTAATTAATTAACTGAGGACTACTAAAAGACTAGTGTTGCTACGTGTTTATATCTTAAATAAAATCCCGTCACATCGAGCTAATTAAACAGATGAAAGGGAAAGGCATTTTTACATTTTCGTGACCCAACAGAAGGTGCCAGTTGATTTGAGGCAAACAGTCAAATAACTCAGCTAGTGTCTCCCGCCATGGGCCCCAACACTCTTGACTCCTTAACAAACAGAGTTTCCCTTGTGCTTCTAGACAAAGTCCAAACAAGACGAATTACTAAACAGCAGGGTTGTGCAGAAGTGGCCTGGTCCTATTTAACTTAGTTTGATTTGAGAAGGTCTTATTTGATCTTATTAAAAATTAATAATTAAAAATATTAAAAAAATAAAATTATTTTTAGGTTAGATTAAATAGGACATTGAATATCTAGATCATTTAATTCAGTCTGATCTTATTAAATTTATTTAATATAATTATGATTAATTTTTATTAATTATTTATAATAACACATTAAGACTATTAATAATTTTAAAAGTCTGATTCTTCACACGGTTATGTACTCATACTAATAATTCAATAATCTTAATCACTTAGATTGTAACTGAAATTTTTTTCTTGTTATTAAAAATTATTATAGATTTATTATAATTATAAATATTTTTATTATTTTAATTGAGTTTATTAAGTTAAAATGGATTATTATTTTTTATAAAAAAATTAAGTGAGTACTCGACTAACAAGACCAATTTCTTAATTTTATATAAATTAAGTTCGATTTTATTAATTTTTAAATTATCATTAAACTAGAACAAATTATAAGTTATTTAACTCAACCGTTTTTATACAAGAGATCAGACTTTATCCGAAATTCAGCCCTGGCCAATCTTTTATGCAGCCATATTAAACAGTGGCGGATGACATGTGGAGTGACGTCATAGGTTTTGTGACGCTATAAAAGGCCACCACTCCCAACTCAATTTCATGCGCCAAAATGGATCCCTATCCAAATCGGAGAGTCCTGAGCACTAAGCTCCTTAACTTCTCACTCGTGTTCTTCATTGCTCTTGTGTTTCTGACTTCGTTCGCCACAGCCGATGTTCAGCCTGAGGCATACAGCAAGCCACCTGTTAAAAAGCGACCACCATACAAGCCGCCGACCACCCTAGAGAACAAGCCTCAAACCGGGGCAGATGACCTTCCACAGGGATACCACAAGCCCCCACCAAAGTACAAGCCACCACCAAAATATAAACCACCAAGCATGCTAGATAATGAGCCTGAAACTCAAGTGGACGACGTTCCTCAGGGACTCTACAAGCCGGCCCCAAAATATAAGCCGCCACCAAAGTACAAGCCCCCGCCGAAATACAAGCCACCAAGCACGCTGGAGAATGAGCCTGAAACTAAAGCGGATGAGGTTCCACAGGGATACCGCAAGCCACCACCAAAATATAAGCCACCACCCAAATACAAGCCACCCACTGGCAATTAGGTCAAATGATCACTAGAACCTCTATGCAGAAATAAGAGTACTCTCGCTGCTCATGTGTAATGCCCTTTTCATCTAATTATCAAGTACTGCTTGCATATACATATATATATGTATGTATGTATGTATTTATATGTATATGTATATATGTATGCGTGTGCATGCATAAGTTTAGCTACTTACTTTGTGCGCGCACGCGCGTGTAAGACTAGTTCATGCTGTTTTCTCATAGTTCAGTGATGGTGATTCATGTTTGATTCTGCTCTTGTTGGAGTAAAATGTGTGGGTGTTTGTGTGTGTGAGGATGGAAGTCCCTTTTGGTACATGACGCGTGTGAAGTTTCTGTTCTCTCACCATGGGGGGTCACGCGTGCTCCCTGGATGAGAACTTCAATTAAGTTGGATGGATGGATCATGACGGTAATTGGTAAATAATTACTTAATCCAATAAATAATCAGTGAATACATATTGATCCCCCGAGTTATGAAGTGGAACTGTGGAAGGGTCGGCGTGGTGATGAAAATATATCCAGAACGTCATTACAAATTATTCTAGGGGCGGGGTGTTAATGATCTTCAGGTCCATGCCGGTCATTATAATATTCGCAGAATTTAGAGTTACGTTCATACGGATTGACGTTAACGCAATGGCTAAAACAAAGGAAAACTTCCCTTCATCCTTGCCGACAGCTCACCCACAGCTCACCGAAGAGTAATTTACTTTTTTCGATCTTATTTATAATCTTATTTATAAATAATTTTTAGTATCTTTTATTAAAATTAAAGAACTTTAAATTTTTTTAACTTATATTTTTTTTATCACACACATACCTTAGAAATAAAATATTATAACATTTAATAATTTTTTTAATATTTAATAAAGATAAAAGTAAATATGAATATAATTATTAATATGTCCTATAAATAAAATTATAATAAATATTTTTTTTATGTACTTTATAAATAGAATTAGAAGAATAGTATTATATTTGTTTTAAATTATAAGATAATTTGATATGAGATTACGTATATTAATAAAATGTAACAATAATATTTTATAAATTTATTTTTAAAATAAAAATATAAAATTTTAAAAATATTTTTTATTTAATACTCACTTCATTTTAAATTATAAGGTAATATTAGAAGATATGAATATCTCGAAATATAAAATAATTTAATAAAAATAACAATTCATTAATAATATTTTTTAATATTATTTTTTAGAGACTTAAAATAATTATAAATTTAAATTTATATTAAATGAATTGTTTTTTTAAAAATTTATATTTATATTTTAAAAAAATAAACTTATAAAATATTATTATTAAATGTTATTGTTGTGAGTAATTTTGTCTTAATTAACACGGAGGAGATAGAGCTTTAAATGCACTCACCCAATCTCTTTCCACTGGAACAAAGAGGACAGGTACATGCTTGGATATATAGAAACGGGAACTTTGTCAGGCTTGGATGGGATACGCCATCGATTAACTTTCGTAAAAATTAACTTGAAATTTTTTTTTACTTACATTAATTAAAAAAGGTCAAATTTTATTTAAATGTTAATTAGACGATTAACGTTTTAGAGAATTAATAAATTAATCACTTTTATATTAATTTTAATAATATTATAAATATTTTTATTTTTTTTATTTTAAATTATTGAATACATTTTGTTGATGATTTCATGAATATTTTTATTATTTTTATATTTGATATTAACAAAGACTGATACGTGATAAGTAAAATTAATATTTAACATCAGAAATTAATGGTGTTAGAAAAAATTAATTATTTAATCATTTTTGTATCAATTCTAATAACATTATAAATATTTTTATTATTTTTTTAACTTTAAACTATTAAATACTTCAAGCTGATCATTTGATAAGTATTTTTATATCTTAATCCTTTATTTTTCTCCTGGCCTGCTAAGGTGGGGGTTGTAGGGGAGAAAATGACGGTATTTGGACGATTATAGTTCATTTACTAAAGTTCTCGGCGCCTATCAATTAAGATCTAACTAATTATACTCATCCTATGCGCTGTCACTAAAAAAATTATTACAGATATTTATTGTTAAACAGTGGGGAAAAGGATAAATTAAATCCAGAGGTTGTGGGTGTTTATGTTTGAAATCTGAATTCGTTAACTTTCTGCCAAACTTGATTGAATTAATTAATTAATTGACTATTCCCTCCCACCAAAATTAATTCGGTAACTAATTTACGGTTTTCAAATAAAATTAATCAAAATTTTAATTTTTTTAAAAATTTATATATTTTCAATTCTAATCTCATTAAATATTCTATTTAAGTATTTTTATAATGATAATTAGAATTTTAATGCAATATTTTTTTAAAAAAATATAATAAATAAAATAGGAATATAATTAAAAAATTATAAAAATTATATTTTAAATTAAGTAATTTTTTTAAAAAATATCAGATATATTATGACCAGGAGGACGTAGAGCTATGGGGGGAGTGCGTCCAAAGCGAGGAAAAGATTAAAGAATAAAGCAGAGGAAAGCCTCTGAGAATTGAAACATCGCCGTCGGTCTCATCACTCCTTTCTTCTCCTTGTCGTTTTCTTTTCTTCCTTTCTTTTTATTTTTGTGACAAGAGTAAACTTCATTCAAAATTTGTAGATATAAAAGGAAAGAGAGCCAACAGGTCAAGAGGCAAGAGCAATCAATTTCCTCACACTAAAATGTCGGCTCAAATTTAAGGGAAAAATTATAGTAATTAGAAAAGCTACTAATAGCCATGCTCCTTTCAAATCAAAATCTAGGATATTAATAATTAATTTTTATAAAATATTAGTTGAAATTTTAATTTTTTTAAACAAATTT
Organism: Prosopis cineraria; assembly: GCF_029017545.1. Taxonomy (NCBI): domain Eukaryota; kingdom Viridiplantae; phylum Streptophyta; class Magnoliopsida; order Fabales; family Fabaceae; genus Prosopis; species Prosopis cineraria. The sequence continues at coordinate 5,192,424 of NW_026555335.1, forward strand.
ACAGTTGTCCAATTTTACTTTAATTAAATATTCTTTATAAATATTTTAATAATAGTAATTAAAATCTTAATATATAATAATAAATGAATTGGGGGTTTACTTAAAAAAATAATTTAAAAATTATTCAATGTTTTATATTTTGAATTAAGTAGATCTTATAGAAGATGCCTTATTATACTCAGGAGGAAGTATTTAATAATTTTCAAGTATAAATGGGTAGTGTTAAGCAAGAAAAATATAAAGTTTAGTCTAAAACTTTTTCTTCAATTGTTGATTTAGCTAATCATCAAATTTTCATACAAAACAATTCAGTTTTTATAGTTTATGGAGCAGAGTATTATAATAAAAATGTAATGTTTTTTAAGTGATGAAATTATATGACTTGGGTTTTTTGTTTTTTAAGTCATAGTTTAGACACTGAATCAATATATGAGAAAAGGTTCACAAACCAAAAATTATATTTTTCTCATTAAATAGATGCTTCACGATTGTATTAAAAAATCTGTTGAAGGAAAAAAAATAAATAAACTTCACTTTTCTTTTATTTCTTCCGCTTTTCGATAAATTATTTGTCCATACGTGAGAGATTTGTGGAACAAAGGGCACCTGCATTACAATAGATTTGGTTTCGTGCTCATCGCAATTCACAACAAGTATCCAGACAATGAAATCTCTGAATGATCGGAGTCTAATCAATGCATGGTTAAAATTCAAGCTTTTAAAATTTTAATTTTAAACTTAAGTATGAGATAATTTAAATCAATGTGTAACGTTTCACATTAGAATAAAATTAAACTTGCATTAATATAAAATAAATGAGAAAGGCCAATCAACTTAAGCAAGATGTGGTAGCTTTTTACTGTTCTTTGATTATTTGTGAACTTATTTAGTCTTTATGAGCATCAACCCCTGGAGTTAGAATTAGACTATCTATATCTATAATTTTTTTTTATTTTTATATTTCTAATATTTTTTTTATTTCAATATATATAGCATCTAAGCTAAACGTCATATCCTTTAACTGCCGTTTTTTAAATAAATTTATTAATTCATATTAAGAATGAGGAATCGCCCAAAATACTTATTGCGTGATGAACACTTCAGCCAATTCCATTTCGACCAAACAACTCATCACACGGATGCTCTTTTGAGACAGACCTCTGCATCATATGTTAAGATAGACAGAGAGTGCCGACGCAAGAGCAAATTTCCTACTACCTTCTCTTATAACAGGATTTAGTGATTTTCAGTTAATTATTACTTTCTCTTGTCCTTTTCATAAAACATTTTTTTTAAATAAAAGCAGAATAATACATGCATATATAATCATTCTCTAACTCCTATCTCTTTATAAAAGCTTCTCCAGGGACAGACGTGGAAACCAATGAATGGAGGGATTACATTGAAAATAAAACATGAAACAGGGGCCAAAATCTATTTTAAAAAGTTTGACAAATAAAACTTCGAATTTTTATCAAAGGAGCATTTAAGTGTGAGGGCAAGCATCCCTCCCCCCCCCCCAAACAAAAATCTGCCTTTGCATCCACTGCTCCTAATGAAATATACCAATTAAATGGTAATTTTAGAAATTAGAAAAAAAAACCAAAATTTTACTAGGATAACTTATTTTCTTAGAAATGACTCCGGGGAGTATTAAATCAGCCATGCAAGAAGAGACGCAACAAACAAAGGACTCAAAAGAAGCAACAAATGAAAAGACCAACGATGTATAACAAGACCAGAAATTTTATTCGCCAAGGAACAGGTCTAGCCAGCAGGGACATATTTAACTTGAACCCTTTTTTTTTTAATCTCGTTATCTGTTTTTTTGTTTTTTTTTTTAAGCCGACAACCTCTTCGTTAGCTGACTCCACAAAACACTAATGAGACCGAGACTTTTTGCCGAGAGTATGAAATCCGACGCGTAGAATGGGGGTGGCCCAAAATGGAAGCCAATAATTATAATCGACAAAAGAGGGTCCCGTCCCGTGATCACATGACCCACCTGACGGATTTCATCACCGTTATTCTCTCGAATTTACCGTGTCATGATTCTTCTTGAATTACGGCGGATTTGGTGTCGACTATGATATAAATAATAAAAAATTTTAAATTAATTTTTTTGATAACTATAATTAAAGATGTTCAAAATCAATCCAAATCAATAATACCAAATTAAATTAAACCAAACTAATATAAATTAAGATAAATAAGATTTAGTTTGGTTTATCTTTAGACAAAATTGATTGGTTTTACTTGATTCATATTTTAGTTTCTAGAAACTTGAATCCAATCAAATCAAGTTTTATTATATTTATTATATGTATTTTTATAAATTTGTCAAGTTTTTTTTTTCCATTTTCAAGCTTAGTTATTCGTAAATCATTTATAAAAATAAGTTACAGGTAAATATTATTTATAATTATTTAAGATAATTTTTTAAATTTTATAATCAAGTGTTTTAAAAATAATACATTAAATTTTAACAGCCAAATATATTAATTAATTGTTAAAAAAATATTCTTTTATGCTCAAGAGATTTTTTCACTGCAAATAATAATTAATAGTTAAAAATCAAAATGTTAATATATATTGGTGATTATGAAAAAATTCTCATTAAACAAGTTCAAATTTAATCCAAATTTAAATCAAAATGTTAAAAAACCAAACCAAACTGATTAAAAAAAAACTAAAGAGGTCATAAACTTTAGTAAATTAATTGGTTTAATTTGGTCTGATTTTTTTTTTTTAAAATTAAACCAAACTGAACTTCTAAATACTCTTAACTACACAGCATAAAGTCACGTACTCCCTTCTGTCCTATTTATAAATTTTTTTTACCAACCTCATCAATATCAATATAAAAAATGATCAAAAATTAAAATAAATAAAATGTTAAATATAACCTTTATGTAAAAAACAAAAAGTAAATAAATAATATAATATTATTTTTTTTATCTTTATCTTTTTTACTTTTTAAGGATAATTTAAAAATTTTAACCTGAAATGAAACAATCTTATCAACTTTTTATAAAGTGAAGTAAATTTTACTTCTAAAATATGACCAATATGTAGGATTGGGGGAGTATTAATTAATATGACGTAAAATAATTTAAATCAACCAAATCCATTTAAACTAATGGCGGTTTGGTTTGATTGGACTTTTATTTTAACCAATTTCAAGCCGAGCGAGGAAGCATCCCCAGTCGGAAAGGTTCACGTGATTCTTGAACCGTAAATGCGGAGGATTAGAATGAATGCCAGTTACAGTGCCCGTCGGAGAGGCTCATGTGATTCTTTGCTTTATTCAAGGCCCCACCAACGAATTCAACCCCGTTTATTCTATCAACCTCACCGACTTCTGTGGACAATCATTCACGGGGCTTCATTTTTTTTTCCCTGCTATGATTTAAAATCATGATATTTTTTTGGATTTAAATTTTACGAGTGTTTCAAATTTTCTCAGTCTGGGAGTATTCATGCTCTCCTCTCAGTCTTTCTAATTTTTTATTTATTTATAAATGAAAATAATAGATAAATTTATACATATTCTTATAAGCACGCATGTCCGCAACCTGACTTAAATCTGATAGCGTGAAAATAGCTCAATGCCCTTATGCAAATGGATTTGAATTTGATGATTGTATTTAATAGAAGCATTGAGCGTCTATACCATATAAGCCATTGAAATTTAGCTTAACAATTTAAATAAACTCACTTATTCATTAATCTTAAGTGGAATATAAATTTAAAACCATTAATATAGATTGTAACAGTTTAGATAGTACAAGCACTAAAAATCTATATTAAATATAGTCATTGAATTTAAATTATAAACAATACACGAATGAAGTTGCTCCACTCTGTGAAAAGGGTAATTTAATTTTTCCGTTTCCCATGTATATTAAAATTTCTAATTCTTTAGCCTGTAACTGTAAATTACTAATCTATATATTATATTAACATAAGATAATATTGGCATTGTTATCTTATCACTCATTCATGTTGTCCTTTATTTGTTTTTATTTTAATCAGTTATTATTAATTATTAAAATTTTACGCCGGGCTTTTGTGTAAAAGCAAGAATAGTTTGTCCTAAAAAAAAAATAAACAATAAGTCTGGACCCAAAATGTCTTATCCATGCGCAATATTTTAGCATACGGTAAAATGAGAAGCGTAGTTGTTTTCACGTCTTGATAAGATTATTTTCTACACAAGCTGTTAATATAACTTTGAAGAACACCGATGATATTTTAGCGCTCAAAGAATGGGCTTTTTTTTTTTTGAATAATACTGAAAACATACGTTAAAATTCAGAATTGCAGCTCATCTAGAATGGGCTTTACCAAATGGTGCTTGTCTAAATGGCTAGGGGCTTAGACAGTTTAACTTGAAGTCTCGTGTTTGAATTTTAAAGTATGCAGCTACGCAGTTAAGTAAACAAAGTGTATCTCGTCAGTAATATTTGTAAAACCATCACGTTAAGAGCTGAATCTATGCAAGAATCCGAATTAATTTAGAATGAAATGAGTGAATAATGAATCCAGAATACTCACACTCTCAAAATATTAGGTGAAAAATAAAAAAAAAAGGACCTTTAAATTTTGCCCAGAGTTACTTTCAACAAATCAGAGAGCAACATTGTGGAGATAAAACGGCAGAAGAGAGAACAAAAGTGATGACATGGGGGATGACGAAAGGATGTTGGTGGCCGGCCAGAGATTATAAAAAGGGGATCAGGGTGGGTGAGGATGAGTGCAGAAACCAAAGGGGATTAAACGCGCACACACAAATGTCACCAAAATGCTCATTCCTGCTCCTCCTGGCTGTGGTGCTCCTCACCACAACCTCTCTTGCTTCTCTGGATGGCAAGAAACCGCCTACTAAGAAGAAGCCACCCACCGAGTTCGAGGACGAGCTCGCTGCCTTACACGGCGGGCCCAGCAAGAAGCCTCCGCCAAAGAAGCCTCCAACCATGACCCAGGTCGAGGACGAGCTTGCTGCCTTACACGGTGGCCCCGACAAGAAGCCTCCGCCGAAGAAGAAGCCTCCAACCGTAACCCAGGTTGAGGACGAGCTTGCTGCCTTACAAGGTGGCCCCGGCAAGAAGCCTCCGCCGAAGAAGAAGCCTCCAACCGTAACCCATGTTGAGGACGAGCTTGCTGCCTTACAAGGTGGCCCCGGCAAGAAGCCTCCGCCGAAGAAGAAGCCACCGACCATCGTCGAGGAAGCTGACCAAGCAGGTGTTGATGGTTATGGTGGTGGCAGGAAACCATCCCCTCCCTACAAGAAGAAGCCTCCGTTTTAAGCAGCATGCACCTTCATTTCTTTTACTTCTCGATCACCTCCGTTTCTTGGATAAGGGCTTCAAATCCCATCATTTCCTGCGTCGTGTATATGTATCTCTTTCTTGTGTTGTAATGCTCTGTTGTTTATGTACTGCTTTTATATATCTCTGCTTTTTCGTGGGCGATGCCGCCCAGCATTAATAATGGAGTTCATCGTTGCATGCAGTTTCACGAATATATATTGGCTTTATACTGCCAAATCGCACCTATACATTGCGATGCGATGGCTAGTTACCTGCTCTGGCTCTGCTACAGACTTGCTAGCTACGTATCCACTGATTGCGCTTTATATACATTATAGGATAAATAATCTCACATCATTGAATTCAATATCAGTGCCATCTTCTAAGATATGTCCATATTGAGAGAATTTCTAGCATAGAGCTGGTGTAACACATTATTTATGTTCAATTCAATAAAAACATGTTATTCAGATAATGATAAATATAAATTGATTCTATCGTTAATGATGGTAAAAAGAGAAGAGCAAGAGATTAAAAAGTTATTATATTTTAAAACTAAAGACTGGTACCATTTCATTTTATTGAATTGGTACAATTTTATTCAATAAAGTATGAATGACATGGTGTATTGGTTCATATAAAAATTTCTCCCATATTGAAGCGGCCTGTGCATAGTATTATATTAAATAAGCGTCAAAGTTATCTATAGTTGTTACAAAAATGATACAATCAAATTATTTTTGATAGCGTTATTTTCTCTATCCATAACCCCCGTTGGGAGGGAGATTAATTGCCGCTAATTTCCTAGTATTAATTTGTAAGTATTTTTGTTTTAAAATTTTATTATTTAAATTTTAATTTATGAACCATATAATTTATCATCAATTAAACTCTGTATAACACATGGAATTAATTATAATGTACTTTCTCTAGTCTTTTTTATAAGTTATATTTTAGAAAGTTTCATTGATCCTTTATATAAGTCACTTTTGATATACAATTTCAAAATAACCCTTCTACAAATTGTAAAAAGAAGTTTAATATTTCAATTCACAAGGAAATTATTCCAATACATCAAACCACTTTTTTTTAAAATTCAAAGACAAAATTGAAGAGTCATTTATTTTTAAAATGAACAAAGTATAAAAATATAATTATTTGCCGATACATTTGTAGAGATATACATTTATCAATATATATATATATATATATATTCATTATTTATCAAAGAGTGTTTGGACTTCATTATTTATCAAAGAGTGTTTGGACGTACTGTGAGATCCTTCCTGTATGGGCTAGCAAAGAGGACATGGGGTCCATTGGGATTTAGACAACGTCTAATCAATTATTTATTTTATTAATTATAGATTATGCCATCCGTTGGTTAATAATCCAACGAATGTTCAAATACAAAATCGAATATTGATTTTTTTTTTGCCAGACGAATATTGATTTGAAATAAGTTGAAATAATAAGAGACATCTCAAATAAAATTAAATCAGTCCTGGCTCTAGATTAAGCATGATCGCATTTTCTGTTTTCTCATGCACGTTATGTTATGTTATGTAAAGGGGCTCTTGCTGGCCGCATGCATGAACTTCTGAGAAAAATATTTTAGGTGTTCCCTAGTCCCTTTGCCCCAAAAATAAAGGCTATGTTCCACAACATTGATCCTTCACCTTGTGGTCACACCTTTCCATGTATGCATATAGTCTATGAAATTTAGTCCCGGATATCTTTACTTAATTAGATTTAAAATTTTTTAATCACCCTTAATTAAATCTAGAAAATAAAAAAGCATCAGTTAAGCTTACATTGAAGGAAATAAAAACGTTTTAAAAAAAATGAGTTATTGATGTTTTATTAAATTTTGTATTAAGAATGTTAAAGAGGGACCTTATAAGTAAAAGGGGGGGAAGATTTTCATACAAATGTTATCATTTCTCTAAACTTAGCTGTTAATAGATCTAAAAATAATTAATTGTATGAGGTTGGACTTTAAGGTAATTCTTCCTTAAAAAAGTAAAGAAAAAATTAGATTAATGGTCTCAAAAAATACAACACTCATAAATTATGGATGGGGTTTTTGAATATTTTAAAATATGGTTCATTCATAAAATTAATTAGATATATTTTTTTTTTATCCTCAGAATGAATTTATTGTTAAAAATATATATTTGATTTAACTACAACTTTGGTCATATTTATAAAGTACTTCTAACATATTTCACTACAATTAAGAAAAATTTTAAAACTCATTAACTATAGCTAGAAATTTAATAATTTTTTAACTTTATCTCTATTAAATATACATACTTTAACAATGAATTGTTTCTCTCCAACACAAGAAAATTTACAATGAAAATTTAATGAGATGACTTATAAATAGGACCAAAAAAATCTTCTTTTTCTACCCTATAAATAGGATCAAAGGGAGTAATCTTTAATTGATTGAATCTTTCATTTATTTTTATTATCAAAAATTATATTGTGCGTGCTCCCTTTTTGATTTGTTATCTTTGCATATTTTCTTCATTATATTTTTTCATCTGATTTTCTTGAATTATCATATTCAACTCTCGTACAATGTTTTTCTTTATCAAAATTTTTAATTTGATTTACCTAGATCACCATTTTCATCATAGAGCCTTTTGTCTCTCTCCCTCTTTGTTTTCCCCAGATATGATGAAGAGGACATTAGACATTGAAGAGGCTCCATTATTGATATGCAATATTATATTATTGATATATGGTTCTATATCAATGATAGACAAATTGATAAGTTTTTGCTGATATGACTTATATATCAATGATATATAATAATATATCACTGATATACTATTATAGATTAACATAACTAAATAATCAGACATAAACTTATTTATAATTGATATACAGGCATTTATTAATGATGTAGTATCATAAATTAATAACATGAAAAACATATAATCATTTGTTCAAAATAGATCAAACATAGTAAAAAAAATTAGACTCTTAACTTATCATAGAAAATTAAATATCTAAACTAATAAAATAAAAAATCATGAATCTGTAGCTTCATTTTCTCGCTGGCATGCTCTGCTCCGTTGAGTACTATCAGTGTATCTCACTTCATGTTTGTCTCTCACCATCATAACTGTGGCTCACTCACATTGTTTTGCTATCTCATATTCGTTTCTCTTGTGTTGAGTTCTGTCTTCTCCCTCGCATTTGTCTATTTCATTCCAAAGATTTCTTATATTTTGAATTTCTTAATATTTGAAAAAAACATATATTAAAAAGGATAATTTTATAAATTAATTATAATTTAAATATTAAAAAAATTATTTTTAAAAATTTAAGAAATGGTAAACTATTTATACGAGCTATCTATACAATAGCTCCAAAAGTAAATATCATTTTACAATCATGAATATTTCTTTTAATTTTAAACTCATTTTTTCCGCTCCGGGGGGAAAACAAACAAACAAACCAAGAACGCGTTTGATTGATGTGGCGGTGAGGAGTCACATGCAAGTTGTACAATTCAAAAGGCCCGGTGTCCCGAAACACGACATTTCTGGACCACTGGGACAGTAACTCCACTTCCGTACAGAAATAATGAGGGGATCCATTTATAATTTCGTTATAGCCATGATCACTCCCTCCATTTTCTATTTGTTAATGCTTTATTATATTATTGCGGTCCCACACAACATAACATATTTTTTAACGTTGGTAAAATGTTTTTTTTAATTGTTTCAGAAATTATGTATGATTTTTACAAAATTTTGAAATGTCACCATTTTTAACTCATCTTCCTAAAAAATAAATTTCTATGTCTTATAAAATGATAAATTACTTTCTTAAAAGAAAGTATTGCATAAAGGGTTAATTTTAATGAAGATTTGATGGTAAACGGTTCGGAAATGATATTTAAGTTTTCTTATAAGTTTTAACTAACATTATAAACTCTTGCTAATTTCTATGCCTGTAATCAGGGAAATTGCTGGATAGGCGAAATAATTAATTAATATTGTGAAGACATGACATGGCTTCCTTCAACCTTTCCCCACACCTGTCATCTGTGCACGGCTTTCTTTGTGGGAAATCCATCATTTGGTCCACAAAATTGGCACAATAATATCGTGAATAATTAATCACCTTTCCATTTATCTATGCACAGCTTTAAAAACTTGGATGAAAAGGTAATTTTATCTTTTCACGCTTTCACGAAAAGTGATTATTTGAGATTATTAATTATATTTGATCATCAATATTACTCTTCAAATGTTAAAATGGTTGTAATATCATGCGTCATTTAAAACAAGGCTTTAAACTGACCATTAGATTTATATTGACTTAAACAATATTTATGCCATGTTTATGGACGAATAATCAACACTCTGAAGTTTAATAATGTCCAACAACTAATGGAATTGTCATATAAGTATTTGTCTGTTAAAAAAGGTGCGTCAGTTCTATAACTAGTGAGAATAAACATGTATAACATGTCACGATATTGTTAATTAGTTGACAGTTATTAAGGATATTCAGGGGTTGACCCCATATTTATCCTGCTAATACCAGGACAGGTTTGCCTTGGCACGGAAAAAATTGAGGCAGAGACTCCAGATACCTTTTAGGGCATCCTCTCCCCTCCTAATGTTTAACACACACACACTAATTATTATATTATTTTTAGTGTTTATTTGTTTATATTTTTTTTTCTTATTTTTACCTTATTTAATTTTGTATTGCTTTACGATACTTGGTCAAGCCGAGCTAGTTCTAAAATGTTTTCTTTTCATAATTATTGATATTGATTTGAAAAATTAAAAATGCAAACCTAGATTGCTATCATTTAAGTAACTTAATGAGTTTATTTTTAAAGTTTATGCATACTTGGTTGTTGTTCTTTATTATAATCTAAGTTTATAATATGCTCTAATCAAATAGCCTGCATATACACATGGGCTCTTATATTTAGGTGACTCATATCCTTATATCTATCTATTTATGTATTGAAAACTCAATTAATTAATCCCATATAGAAGTGGGATTTTTTGTACATGTGGGTTGGATATTACTAGTAAGTTGAATATATAACTAAGAGTGGCTAATACAAATAAGAGCAGTTATTGAGATGTCTTGATTTTATCTCAATCCCATCCTTGACTCTTATTGGGATGAGACATGGAAAAAATATATAAGTCCAAAGCATTTTTTAAAATAGGGAGGTATGCTAGTCCCATCTCCTCTCGTGAATATCCTAACAATTATCATGGATTATAAGAAGCTTTTTTGAACCAACAAATTATTGGTTAGTCAAATATCGTCCATTTCTCTCTCCTTTTTTTTAAACAACATGGATCTGTATCATGCTTTTATGTTGAGCATCAATATGCGAGGTGAGGAGTTTTTTGGTGCTTTTTTAACAAGTCAAGATGAGCATACATAACTTGCAACATCATTGCTGCTTTAATTGATCATTATTTCGGTTGAAATACTTTTCTTAATGATAAATACCAAATTAATAAAAACGTGTGACACTTTAGATACGATGCCATAAATTTCAATTAATAAAAAGGCAATAATTACTCTATATTATTAAATTTTAGGGTGATAATTACTCTTCGATCAATACTTTATGGTGAAAATACTTTTTAACATATAATCTAAATTTTAATTTAATTGTCAACGTCAGTGGTTGTTGGTGAATGAACAACATTGCAACAATTTTAACACCTGAAAAGCGATATTATTTTAATAAATGGATGAGCACACACAATGCTCAATATGAAATAGCCATTATTACAAAAATAACTTTACGAAAATGCTTTATTTTGGTCTTTAGAAGTACTTCCAAAGCTCTCACATATATTACACTACAAAAATGCTCCTAACAAGATATAAGACTTATAGGAGCGCTCTTTAAGAGAGAACTTCCATACGTTAGTATATAAAACTTATAGGAGCGCTCTACCGTATCTTGAGTATATGGGAGCACTCTGTATGATACACGCTTTTAGAACATTCTTCCAAAGAGTGCTCATTCATGTTGCTTTTTTCTCTCCTTACAATTTAATTATTTTAATATGTCCTCTTTTGAGTCTCTTTAAAAACCAATCTATAAACATTATTATTGAATATAAAATTCATGAAACTCTTGTCGTTTCATCCATTATCAGCTTTTAGGTTATATAATTTCAAAACAATTGACAATTTTGTGAATTTTTTACAATCGAGATATAGTAGTTTATTAACATTGCTTTTCAATCTTTCAAATATATCAAGATAGTCCCTAAAATCCTCTTCAATTATATCAATTATCTTATCAAGAAGGTCAATATCATATGTCTCATTATCATGATCAAATTTTGAGTAGCTCAAACTATCCCTCCAACTACTAGTATTATTCCTTGTCTCCCCATGCATGGTCCAAAATGTATAACTTGAATCAATTCCATTACATATAAAATGATCTTTCAATCTATTGGCCTAACTGTCCTTCCATAGTAACATTTTAAACAAGGACATATAATTCCACTGGAGTTTTAATTACGATAAAATGTAAATTCAATGAACTCAGTCCCATTATTCCAATGTTCTCTAAATAATTGATTAGCCAACATCCACTTATGATTCACGATTCATATTGTTATTATAGTCAAAGAAATCCAATGAACAAAGACTTGATTTTTTTAAAAAAAATTGCCAAATTATTCCCTAAAGGAAGAACATCCCAAGCAATCAAATTCAAGATACAGTATATCAATTCATTCAAATAAAAATTTTGTAGCATTTTTTAATTAAAATCCATTGTAAATTACCTTAAGTTTATTTATTTGCTTATTATTATTATTATTATTATAGTCTTAAATAATAACTACTTTTAACTTCAAGCTCAACTAACATAGAATAAATTGAAATATAAGCACATTAAAAATAAAAAGTATTGCATTATTTATATAACAAGCCAATCATGTTACAGTCATAATCTAACTTCAAGTTCAATCATCACAGAAAAATTAACCAATAATCACAAGGTATTATTTTATTCATATATTGTTAATATATATATATATATATAACATGACAAAATTAAATATTCAATAAATAAAATTAAAAAAAAGCCAATGAACTAACCCGTTGGCGACACAAGACTCAGCAGCGGCACAAAATTGGTGGACCACCAACAGCGACATGTGACCCAGTGGAAGCAGATTCTTCAGAATGGCAACAAGACGCGAGAATGAAGTGCAATGGCGTAGACGTGCGTGCGAGGCTGGACCGGAGAAAACAACGTGACCCAGCGAAAACAGTGCAACGGGGCAGTGAATAGAACAGCGACATTCGACGGTGCATTATGACACTTCCAACGGCATTTGACAGTGGCAAACTGCGACGTTGGGTCGATTGACAGCACGGATGAAATGAGGAGAGGGTTTTAAGACAAATCCATTTTTGATAGTTTGACTTCGCGTGTGCGGGAGCAGATTGGATGGTTTAAAAGGGAAAACCATAAAAGAAAACCATAAAAAAAAAAAAAAAAAAAACACCCTTTCAAAGCACTTTACAGAAAAGCGCTCCAAAACAAAAATCTTTAGGAGTGCTTCTAAAGAGAAAATCATTTTTTAATTTTTTTTAAAAACTTTTTAAAGTGCTTAATTCGCTTATATAGATAATATAGTTTTTTAATTTTTTTTTAGTTTACCTTTTGGAGTGTTTATGAATAAAATGTTCCTAAAGGCTTAAATATTTAGAAATGCTTTTATAAATAAGTACTTTGAAAGGCAAATAATTTTTTTTAGTCAGCCTTTAGGAGCGCTCTATGATTAAGCGCTCCTAAAAGCTTAGGTATTTAGGAGCGCTTTTTACTCGAGCTCTTCTAAAAGCATTTGTTAATTTTTTTATTTTTTAATGAGACTTTAGGAGCATTTATTTGTAAAGCGCTCTCATATATTAAATAGAAAGCGCTTTAAATAAAAAGCTCTTCGGTAGATTCTGCCTCTCAATTTAAGAGTGTTTTTTATAAAAATGCTCCTAAAAATGTACTCTTAAAAACATATTTTGTGGTAGTGAGCCATACAAATATTTTTAACCCTATAAAACTTGTTTTTAAATAGGGAAAATGTTATTTAAGGATCACTTGACAGATTTTTTAATTAAAAAAGACCTTAAAAATATTTCTTTCTTTCAAAAAAATAAATCATTTTTTGAGAAGTTAGATATTGTAAAATATAAGACACTTTTAATTTTTTAAGGTGTAATCACTACCTTTTTTTAAAGTGCCTTTATTGAATAGATCAATTTATATTTTTTTAGGATGAAACACCCTATTTAATAGGGATAAATATGAAAAGATATGGTTAATTTAAAGGTAAGTAACTACTTTATTAAGGATAAAATTTAGTTAAAAATATCTTATATTTTTAAATGGAGAGAGTATGAAATTTCACTACAGCTCATATATCTACTTAAAAATAAGATTGTGATAAAATAACTAATTACCTCTAAGTTTTTATGAATGCATAAATAAGCAATCGTTCGGGTCTTGACAATTGACCATGCATAATTAACAACAACCTATTCAAAAATGAACAAGTTGCAAAACTGTTCGCTCAAATTTAATTGTATAAGCATTAGTCCTAGCAAGCATCCATTCAGGTTTTTACAATTAATCATATAGGTACCATGGAAGTGCAATGAAATTTCAGATTTTTAAGATTATTCATTGATGGCTAAAATGCATAAAATATCTTTGAATTTTGAGGTAATTGTATATGACTCTCCTCACCTTTTAATATTTAAAATTTACCCCTAATCCTTAATTTTACTTTTCAAAACCCTCTATTGTTACTTAATTGTTATTTTATTAATATAGCTATTTTAATATCATATTAATGCAATATACATGGCACATTATGTGGACAAATATTTTTATTATTTTTTGAAACAATTTAAGGAGGGGTAAAATTATAAATTTCTAACACACATGATGATGCTCTCATTTTTTTTTAATTAAGTGACATTATTCTCATTGTTCAAGGGTAATACAATTTAAGAGAACAATTATAATTTTATTATTATTTATCAATTAAAATAACCTTTTATATTAAACAAATGAAAATAAAAATATCTAAAAACTGCTATGGATAAGAGTCATATAAATTTCTTTATCTGCTTTGTTTATTTTCTTTGTACTCTTATTTGTCTGTAGTTGTTATCTTTTCCCTTCATTGAAGTCTTCATTACTTGAAAAAAAAAATGTTATCGGTACTCCCTCTAGCCCAAAATATAAGCATTTTTCCTTAGTTAATTTTAGTTTAAAATATAAGTAATTTAGTACATGAAAGAAAATTTTTTTCCTTTATTTGTTAATCTAAATCTTTGTGTAAATGTATCTCTTACTCATCGTGAAATACATTGGTAATTGAGAATGGAGGTAAGAAGAGAAAATAATATATATTTTTATGGGAATGAATACTTGATTGCTTTTAGTCAGAAGAGAGCATGTTACAAATGAAATGTGTGCTACTTTAGAATAAGTTTTTTTTTTTTTCTATTGGTGATTTGTATCAATTTTGTTAAAAATATTTTGTAAAATAACATAGTTTTCTTATATTAAAAGATAAATTTTTATTTTTATAATTCTTATTAATGATAGCTTTTAGATATATTTTTTATTTGCTTAGCATAAAAAGTTGTTCTAATTGATAGAAAATAATAAAATTATAATTTTTCTCTTAAATTGTGTTACTCAAAAAAAAAATGAGAATAATGTATGTTGAAAGTAAAAATTATAAATTTGTCTCTTCTTAAATTGTGTTAAAATGTAATAAAAATATCTTTTTTTATGTTATATACCATGTGTATTATATTAATTTAACATGTAAATAATCATATTAATAAAATAAATTTAATTAACGATAGAGGTTTTAAAAAATAAAATTAAAAGTTAGAAATTAATTTTAAATATTAAAATATTATAATTAAATTAATAAAACAACAGTTAATTAACTGCAGAGTTTTAAAAAAAATAAAATTAAAGATTAGAAATTAATTTTAAATATTAAAAAAAATCAGAAAGTCATATGCAGAATTTTAATGCATTGCACCCTACTTTGATATTGAAACTATCTTGATAATTAGATGTTATTTTGCCTTTTTAATATTTTAATATAACGGTACGTGCTTGAATCCGATTGATACTGGATCGGCTTTGCAGACTGCAGTCCAAAAGTTCCCGATAGTTAATCAGAGAAGTCAGACGAGGAGAACAAATTGAAATCTGGACTCTGGAGCGGCGCAATGGACCGGTAGTTGAGTTCTTCGCTAAATATACCGTTTGGTTAGTTATGTATCGTTCATCAATGCTCCAATAGACCAATAGACAGCATGTTTCATTTAAAATTAATGAAGGATCCATCACATACCTTCTCTTCAA
This sequence comes from Prosopis cineraria, assembly GCF_029017545.1. Taxonomy (NCBI): domain Eukaryota; kingdom Viridiplantae; phylum Streptophyta; class Magnoliopsida; order Fabales; family Fabaceae; genus Prosopis; species Prosopis cineraria. The sequence continues at coordinate 5,208,165 of NW_026555335.1, forward strand.
TCACGGAAGTTTATTGCACGGCAGATGGTTTCTTTCAAGTTTTCTTCGCACTCTTGTATTGATAACAAGTCTTTGTTTTGACACAGGGATTGTAAAAATATTTCTTGTAAATTAAATAACCATGGTAGACAGTCACATATTTTTTTTTGAAGACAAAATAGTAAACATAAAAGATTTTTTAGACAAAATAAACAGTTTGTTTCTCAATAGACGTGCCTACTATAATAAATGGATCGGAGAGAGTAATGAGCTAGAAGCATGTGAGGACCCAACAAAGGTTAGTGATGAGGTATTAATAAAACGTGTGATGTGTCCAGTCTCCAGTGTCCGGTGTCCAGATATGGCAATAGGGATAGGTGTGAGTGAGAGAAGCATGGGGACAAGGAAACGATCACCGTCGTACGTGGGAAACGGAGAAAGCCTCCGTATGAACAGCCTCCAACTTCAACCCTCCATTCCATAAATTAATGTCTCCATAAATTTACGGTCTGAGTGAACAGAAGGCGATGCCAAGAATTGAGCTTTTGATGATGACAAGAAGACCCGACCTTGGAAGCACAGAGTGTCAAAGTTTTCAACTGTGGGAGGAATCAGAGGACCCCTGGAGTATGAAACCGTTGACACTGGGTGTCCAGTGACATGATGAGTGACGTAGCACCCCCCCGATCTTGCACTATAAATGAGCACTCCCATTTGGCACTCCTTCACCATCCCATCTCGCTCTCACCAAAATATGGCTTCTACTACTTTGCTCGTGTTCCTCCTGGGACTGCTGCTTCTCATCACTCCTTTAACTGCAGATTTTCATCATGAGCCTTTTCCTCAACACAAACCGCCGAAGCCGGTTGACGAACCTCCGCAAGGCAAGCCATTCCCTGGACAAAAGCCTCCCACACCAATCGGCGAGCCTAAACCATTTCCTGGTGACAAACCACCCAAACCCATAGAAGAACCACCAAAAGGAGACAAGCCACCCCTAGAGGACAAGCCAATGCCTGAACCAAAACCTAAGGGTGAGAAGCCACCTCCAGAAAACAAGCCCCCGCACGACCCTGATCACCCAGCCCACCTTTTATCAGAAGAGAAGCCATTGCCTGAACCAAAACCAAAGGGTGAGAGACCGCCTCCAGAGAACAAGCCATTGCCTGAACGAAAGCCTTTACCAGAGCCAAAACCAAAGGGTGAGAAGCCACCTCCAGAAAACAAATCCCCGCATGACCCTAATCACCCAGGACACCGTTTATCAGAAGAGAAGCCATTCCCTGAACCAAAACCAAAGGGTGAGAAACCACCTCCAGAGAATAAGCCATTACCAGAACACAAGCCTTTCCTAGAGCCAAAACCAAAGGGTGAGAAGCCACCTCCAGAAAACAAGCCCCTACACGACCCTGATCACCCTGGACATCGTTTATCAGAGGAGAAGCCATTCCCTGAACCAAAACCAAAGGGTGAAAAACCCCCTCCAGAGAATAAGCCATTACCAGAACACAAGCCTTTCCTAGAGCCAAAACCAAAGGGTGAGAAGCCACCTCCAGAAAACAAGCCCCTACACGACCCTGATCACCCTGGACATCGTTTATCAGAGGAGAAGCCATTCCCTGAACCAAAACCAAAGGGTGAAAAACCACCTCCACAAAACAAGCCTCCACACAATCCAAATCACCTTGGACACCATCTTCAAGAAGAAAAGCCTTTACCAAAACCTAAGCCAAAAGGAGAGAAGCCACCACAAGACCCTCATCACAAACACCCTTCCACTTGGGAAAATGCTGAAAAGTTATCGAGAAAAATGAGGCTTTCAATCCCTGAAGAGAAGCCTTAATTGCCTCATATAATATGTTTACAACTCGAATAATGGCATGGTGTGTTTATCATGCTCGCACTTTTCTAGTTATGTATTGCATATATATATATATATATATGCTACTATGTAGTGTGTGTTATTGTGGTTCCATAATCCAGGTGATTTGAGATGCACTTGTTATTCATGCTTGTTATGTATTATATTCAATGTTGATCTATTTTACTTTCATTGTTGTCTATCTTCTCTATCTTGCATATCTGTTTTAGGATCAAAAAAATCAAATCACAAGTTTTTTTTCCCTTTCGTTAGTATTTTAGTCATGTCAATTGCATGCATAAGAATAATGATTTAATTTCCTAGATACAGGACTATTGAAAATGAGTAAACTACATTTTGAGGAAAAAAGCCAGGCCATTAAACTTGCAAACAGAAAAGAAAAGCAGCCTGATAAATTGGCCAATCTATCCAGATTTGGATCTTCTTCATACCCTCTCTCAATACCTTTCTTCATAGTCAATCACATATGTCCATTTAATTATTTATTTAATTTGATGGTGTAAGATTACTAATTATGGCATCACAATAAATATATTATTCATTTAATAATTATCGTAAAGGAGCATCATGATTTTATTTTAAAAGCATTTAAATGATAATAATGAATAATATTTTTGTTTTAATGTATAATTAGCCATCCTACACCATTAAACCAAATAAATAGTTAAAACGGATGGATGATATTAAGTATGAAGAGATGTATTTAGGGAGATTATGGAGAGGATCTAAATTTCAATCTATCCTATATAATCGAGGGACCTTTTGTTGATCTATTTTTAAATGGCTGGACAAATTGGCTCATCTATCCTACATAATCAAGGGATCTTTTGGTGACCTATTTTTGGTCCGGGCTAGTTTTGTTTGACCAAATTTGTTACAACTATATCCTAACTCTTAGAGTTGGTAATTTAAAAAAATTAAACTTATTTAAATCGAGCTCAATTCGAATAGGACTTATTTTGATCGAGCTTAAAATATCCTAACATGTGAAAAAGCAATAGACTCTAATCCCTTATGTTTTCAAATTTATTCAAGCTGGCATAAATATCTGAATTGTTAAATTTTATTTTTTTTATTTTTATCTTATTTTAATTTTAATTTTTTAAAATTAATATTTTTTATTTTTAACTTATTTTAATATTATTTTATTAATAATAAAAATAGAGTCCAGGTATTCGAGCTTGGCTCAAATCTCTTCGAAGTAGAGAAAATTTTTTAAATTCTCAAGTGTAGTTTTAAAATTTTTCAGACTTCGAATTGGTTCAAATTACTGCATCTGCTAACAATACTGTATTAGTATTCAATAAGGCTTTTTTTTTTTTTTAACCAAAACGAGTTTTGGTGGGGGGAAATTCCACGTGCCCATAAACCAAACATGGAACCCTGTATCTTTGCGGTTAGCGGGTCTAAACAGATTACATAGAATTTCTCACCGGGGCATTAAATTATTTAGTGCGAGGCTATTTATTTACTTCGCGACACTTAGTGGGGATTAGAAAATATTAATTTAACCCATGGTTACTTCCTGGTTCAGTTAATTACTTAATTAACTTGATTCATATATATATATATATGGTGTCAACTCTCTTATTTACTTATCGGGTAGGCACCCCTAGAATTGCTTCCAAGTTTTAAATACAGCAATACTATCTCCTAACCATAATATAGGATATTAGTAATTAATTTGCAGTTTTAAAAAATGTTAATTAAAATCTTAATTTCTTAAAAAAATTACATCTTTTTAATTTTATCGTCATTAAATACCCTATATTAGTGCATTGATAAAGATAATTAAAATTTTAATATATAATTTTTCAGAAAGAGTAAAAAATAAAGTAGGGATATAGTTAAAAAATTAATCATAAAAATTATCCAATATCTTATATTTTAAAACAAGTAAGGCTTTTAAAAATTATTCTAAATGATTTGAAGGAAGTGTTTGGTTCCACCATGGGGGAAGAAGAAGAAGAAGGGCGGGGGGGAAGAGAAGGAAGGAAAAAGATTAAATACAAAGGAAGGCGATGTTTTATTCTGTTATTTGATTCCATTGGAAGATAGGAACCGATGATAACATTTCTTTTAAAGAGAAAGAAATGATAATAACGAATTGATTATCTGATGATGCCGCCATTAAATTTGAGTTTTCCCCTTCTTTTTAACAAGTCAAACTATCAAAGGGGTAGTTAAAAATTTGGCTATTCCCCCTCAAGATTTCCTTCAATTTTAGAAGGGAGAAAATTTATTAAATTTTTATTCCAATCCCTTTTTTTCCTTAATCAAATGAGTGAGGAGGAGTCGGCCAAAAAAAAAAAAAAAACAGAGTGAGGAGTGTTATAAATATAAAGATTATGTGTGGATCTCCATCTCCCCATGCTACAATTATAAGAATGTTCATCTCCCCATATTACTTCACATCACTCAAAGGTCGTGACTCATTAGATTCTTAAGCTTCATCTTTTCCTGTAGAATTTGTGTCTTTTTTATGATACATTATTCCTGATCAATTGTTTAGACGTTTGAGTGGTAAGTGTTTACCTATATATGTAACATCTCATTTGTATTATTAAAAGTATAGAAGAGTATATGAGATCTCATCCTTATTTCTATTGCCTCTATTCTTCCTTCTCCTCATTCTCTTTCTTCTAATTTATATTGTCTCTATATTTTATTCATAACAAGGAGGAGGATTTTTATAACCAAAAACTTTTTAGTCTTGGCAAATTAATATGCCTTTTCTTTTTTCGGGAAGCAAGCTCATGAGAGACATGAAAATTTGGGAGGCTGTGGGATTTTCTTGGAAGAGCTTCTATACAGGCATGAACCTCTAACCGATCTAAAAACAATTTTTTACATGTGTTGTTTATAAACCGATGTAAGAAAATAAGATCTTTCTGTAATTTAATCCATGTGAAAAGTCCCTTGTAAAAAGTGTTTTTTCACTATATTCCCTTTGGACTACTTTATAAGTTATCTTTACTTAATCCACAATATGGAACAATGGGTAACTTTTATAAATATTTTTTTCAACTACACTCCTACTTCATTTATTATTATTTTTGAAAAATCATTCATTAAAATTTTAATTACAATTATTAAGACTCTTATATGAGGTATTTAATGAGAGTAAAATTGAAAAAATGAAATCTTTTTAAAGAAATTAAGGTTTCAAGTAACATTTTTTTAGAAGCGTGAATTAGTTATTGATACCCTAAATTTTTTTCTGGAGGGAATAGTATGTAGTTATGTTAAATTAATATGCACTACTAGAAAAATTAAATTTAATGAGGGACAAATTCCTCACTAAATACCATTTTCCCTAGGTAAATTGCATTTTAGCGAGAGATTTTATCCCTTGCTAAATTTATAACTAAAAAAGGGCTCGATAAATTTAGTAAGGGATCATATTTCTCTCACTAAATCCATTGCTAATATTATTCAAAATTCAATAACTTTAGCATCCCTAACTAAATATGCCTATATTTAAAAATAGTAATGTTACGTCATTTGCCATGTGTGTGTTAATTTGTAACATATCATCAATAACCTTGTGCCCTATCACCTATCATCTCGTGTCCCATCGCTTGTCACATGTGTGACAATTCATGACATGTTATTATCCACCTTTTGCCATGTCACTTACTCCTTATTATGTCATATATTCATTATGTTTATGTCAAAGTCAAGACTTAAACCCATGATCTCATACCTTTCAAGCTTTATACTTTTCTTTTTTGCCAGTTGAATTAAAAGACACCTACAGTCATTGTATAAGAAATTAAATATAAGAAATTATTTAACTTCATAAATATATGAAATAATATATTATAAAAATACACACATATACACATATTAAATTTTATTTTCAATTATTAATGTGTTAAAAATATTTATATTTTATTTAAATTATTTTTCTATTATATTTTTAGTAAAATATTATTTTATTAATTAAAATCAACTTAAAATAAAGAAAATATTAAATATTAAATAATTTTATTATGGATATTTTAGTTAATTTCTAAATTTAATTTATTTTTAAATAAAAATAATTAAATATATAATTAAAATTCATTACCAAAAGTTAAATTTTTTTGCAATAATTAGCTAGGGATAAATAGTCTCTCATTATTTTTCTCGCTAATTCTTTTATTTTAAAGAAGGATTGAAAGCTCTTCATTATTTTTCTCGCTAATTTTAAGTCAAACTATAAAATCAATATCCCTCACTAATTTTCTCGCTAATTTAATATTTTAGACAAGAATAGATGGTCCCTTGCTAAATTCTCTCGCTAATTTATATTTTTCTAGTAGTGATGTGAAAAGTATTCCTAAAATACCTATGACTATGAGGCCACCCAATGGTGGAGTCAGGACACAAAGAGCCAACGATGCAAAGATAATTTCATTTAAAAATTAATAATTTTTTAAAATAATAATTATATTAGGACCAAAATTTTAGGGGTGAAAGCACAAATCTATCCTTGAAGTTTTTCTAGAGACGCAATTGATATTCTAAAGTATTTAAAGGCACAATTTTACCCTAACATTTTTCAAAACAATACAAATTTACCCTACCGTGACAGAATTATTAGGTTGCTCATTAACATTAGCTTTTTGATCATGCAATTTAAATCTGCTCGGCCACATCAATTGCCATGTCATTTCTTCTTCTTCCTTATCCTACCTTATACCACATGCGCCTATTCTTCTTCCTCATCTCTTTGAAAGGTTCATGTGCATCATCCTTCTTCTTCTAGTTCCATCTTAAGCTATCGTGCTCCAAGTTCACCATTCATGCGATTCCATCAAGTACAAGGAAAAATAAGAGACAAGTCTAAGTAAGGAAGTGAAAAAGGAACCTAAAACTCACATAACCTAGAGGCATCCTCAAGCTTGCCATTGGCATCGCTACGAATGAGGTAAATGAAAGAGTAGAGATCCAAGTAGGTAAATAAAAAACTCCAAGAATTAACTGAGGTCTTTATGAGCTCTAGGTTCATGTGTTCTAAAATTTCACAAGATTTGTGCAATTCTTACTTAAGTTTCTAGGTTCAACATTCTTCTAAATTTTTCAAAGATTTTGATTTAGGTTAAAATTGTTGTTCAATACGAAGAGAATAAAAATAGATTTTATGGATTGTTCAAGAATTTAGTTTAATAAATTATTGTTTAAATGCAAAATCTCTAAGATTTTATAGATTTCAAATCTAAAAATTTCACAAGAATCTAGTTTTCCCAAAACCCATCGTCAATCGAACTATCACGAGGAGATGGTGTTTGAGTTCATACAAGTTGATAAAGTTAAGAGAGGGTGGAAAATTGAAGAGAAAAATAAAGGAAGAAACGGGTGGGAGATTTAGATACATGAGTGAGATGCATATATTCTCGGTACTGTAGTTTTTTTATCATATCGTCATCCATCTTTAAATCTCATCTTAGATTCTTGGTGCTGTGATTATTTTTTTGACTACCATAGATTGATTTCTAGATCTATATGCTTCTTCTCTCAAACTTTAAATTGAGTCTACTTCAAGTTTGATTTCTAGATCTATGGCTCCCTTGGGCTTCACCATAGTGATGATGATATGAAGATTTTGATTTTTGATTTGATTTTGTTCATTCATTTCTTGTTTGCATTTTAGTTTGTTTGTTTGATGGGTAGGTTCTGTTCATTCATGCCTAGCTTTCATTTTGTTCATTTAAGATTTTATTGGTTTATTTTTTGTTTGCATTTTGCATTTTGGCTGGTTTCTGTTGGACAAGAATGATGATAGTCAAAGGAAGGAAGGAAAGATTTTTGTTTGTTCATCTTAAAAAAAAAAATTCACTTCAACGTGGACTCCAAGTGGCTTGCCAACAAAGCATTTAACAATTAAAAGGTCAAAATAAACAATAAAATGGTCAAACTGACAACTTAGAGTAAAATTGCACCATTTTGAAAAAAGTCAAGATAAAATTACTCCTTTAAATGCTTTATGATACCAATTGTGCCTCCAGAAAAACTTCAAAGGTAGATTTTTACTTTAACCCAAATTTTAATAACAAAAATAAATTGGCCACCATTTTTCTTTATAAAAAATTACATTGAATATGTTAATATGATCTTTTATATAAACATGCTCTTCAGATCATATCTCGATCATTAAAATATTATATATGTAATAAGCTTTAGGACCTATATATTTTTTTGGGTTAAAGTCCAATTTTGCCTCTATAATTTTTTTTAAGAGCACTAGGCACCTTATACTCTTAAGTGGGATAAATTTTTTCTTGAACTACTTTTTAGAGGAGCAAAATTGCACTTCTGTTAGTATTTCATCTATTTTCCCATTTTTTACTTATCTATCATGGCATGGGGCCCATTATTTTCTAATTTGGCATCCTACCTATAACTCTGACTCATCTTTAACCCTCAACGTGGCAAAAAGAAAAAATAGAACTTGATTCCTCAACGAAGAAGACTTCTGGGAGAGATTTTAAAGAACTTGTAGGAAGCTTCTAGTATGCGACTTTAGTTTTTAGCAAGAAATTACATAAATGGAGGCAAAATTAAAAGATGAAGAAAAACATTCATGGTGGTGGTTTGCCAGATTACTTATGAAGAAGCCCATTGGGAGGCAGTTTGGTAACGCACAGTCAGAGATTGCAGATTATGGATTGGGGTGAAGATTGTGCAACATCAATCTAAGGTTCTCACTTGATGCTAGTCGAATGTCATTCGACGATCCTCTTTACTCTCTGGAGGATGGCTACTTGACTGGAAGAATGTTTCCAAAGATGCCCACCTTACTTTCTGTGGTGGAAGATGATCTGGTGCATGTTTTGAGGATGAATACCCTTATTTTGAAGAGCCAGTATTTGTTCCTCTTGCTCTTTTAATTAATGTTGCTGAATGGTTGGATCTAAGTTTTCTCTACCTTTTTGCTTGGTTTTGTCTCTGGATTTGAATTTCATAATTTGTTTTGGATATATCTTCTGCCATTTGTGTTGCAAGTTGTTTTAGTTCACAGATCTAGAGTTCATTGTTGTTAGTTATCATATTATTGCTTAGGATCTAGAATCTATGTTGGATCTAGGTTTTTGTTTTCGTAGTTTAGAGATTTGGGAATGTTAAATGTTAATGGAATTTTGGTCCATTTCTATGGCATTTTTTCCTTATTGTTTCTCACTAATAGAATCAAATGCCTTCTAAATCAATTAGATATGTAATATTATTATGCTTTTATTACTCAATCGCTTGTATTGGGAATTAATAGAGTTTCAAATGCCAAGGTTAATGAGAATTAATGGCTGTTGATTACTTGCATGGCCAAAAAATAGCTTTCGCTGATATAGAATTGAGGGATTCAAAAAATTATAGAAGAAGAGGTGGAGCTAGAATTAGTAGTGGAGGAAGAGACAAAGATCATGACAAATTAGCAGAATAACAGACCTCATGCCATGATAGATAAGCAAAAAATGAGAGAACAAACGGAACACTAACAGAAGGGTAATTTTGCTCTTCTAAAAAACAGTTCAAAGGAAAAATTGTCCCACTTACGAGTATAAAGTGCCCAGCATTCTTAAAATATAAACATAAGGACAAAATTGAACCTTAACTGTATTTTTTTATTTAATTTAGAGGGTGCAAAACATCAAGAGCAGGGGGTAAAGTTATAAATTTTGCATACCTTACTTGTAATTTTTCCAAAAGTGAGGGGTGCATTTGCACACCCTCACCATAATGTGGCTCCTTTACTAAGACTGTCATTAGTAATAATGATTTTACATAGTAAGGGTTCGTATTGGTTTGGAATAAAGTGATAATTTTCCCATATTTCAGTGATACTAGGTGATGGAATTAAAAAAATAAAAATGGTATTTAAAACAATTATTTTACTATTATTGTATGACCTAAACACTATTAATTCATAAAAAAATTTTAAAAATATTACCAAACATTTTATCACTTAATTTTTATTCACTTTAATAAGGTTTTTACCAATAATTACCCCCTCCACCTCCAAGAACTTTTTCTCTCACTAACGCCTACTGAAACATAGCTTCTTGATACATCGAACGGTCCATGGGGGAAAATTGATTGTCCAGTCGCAAAACGATAAGGCAGCGCAGCAAGAATTGCACCGATCGAGCATCAAACCTTGTGCGTCGTTTTTATTCTGTGTACTTTGCTAAACATATTTTAGGGCAATATATATAAGGACATATTTAATCATCAAACATTTAGTTACCTATATATCTCACTGAAAGTAGAATCCACGCGAGCTATTGATCGAATTAAAATAATTAATCTGGAGATGAAAGTAATTAGGGTAAGTGTGTCCAAGCTCTATGATTAGGATCCTAACTTGAAAGTAAGTTAGGTAGCAGTGCCGCTCAAGAATGATGTGTTGTCGGGCAAAGACTTGAGGTAGTTATCTAAAAATATTCTCATTTGCTAATGTTAGGTGAATTTGGTAAAATATGAAATTACTAACAGGGCCCGAATCTTTTAATATAATGACATAATTTAACAGTATGAACACATGGGGCCAGCCAGATGGATGATCAGGGTTTGTGAAAAATGGTATTAATCAAAAGCATTGACTAATTACGATTACATTAGCTTTAGAATAAAATCTATTTGTGTTAAGGTCTCAATCATAATCACCAACTCTTTTTAAGAAATGAATAAAGGGTCCAGCTGTTAGTCTCCAACACACCTAATTTTCCATGTAACACACCTAATTTTCAACCTCAGGAAGTTTAATTATCGCAAGAAAGTGAGAAAAAATGGGAAAGAGACACGGAGGGACCCTTTATATCATGTTTGTATTGTTTAGTTTGATGCGTGGGATCCACGTAGAGGAAAAGATGATAAAGGTTCTCGTAATTAGCGTTGATTAGAGGTCTAATCGCTGCAAAGCTGATGGTAATTAATATTCAAACATCTAGCATATGTATGCGGTTACGTAACAAATTTCTATAGTTTAGTACTAATGCCAAAGGAATAAGCTTCTTGTTAAACAAAATAATAATGGTGATGAGAATTGTATTTGATTTGATTTAGGGTATTAAGATTTGATTTGATATTAGGAATTATTATTATTTTTTAGTATTTTAGATTTATTTTATCTTTAAGTATTATCTCAAATAAAATAAGATATCTAGCCTAACTAAATACCTTATCTTCATCTTTTATATTATGATTTAATTTAAATTTAGATTTATTATTATTTTATTAATTTTAGAGCTCTATAAGAGTTATACAGTTTTTTCTTTCTCCTCCTTTATCTCTTCTCTCTCCTTCCCTTTTCTCTTTCCTGTTTCACATCAATTTGGTAATAAAGTTTAGTTTCACTTCCTTTTCCTGCACGTAAAATCTACTCTCTCAAATCTTTCCAAGCTGCAAATCATCTCACAAGACCATTGGGGTAAATATTCTTATTTATTGGCTTCCTTAAGTTGCACTGGTAAGGCCCAATTGACCCTCTATTTATTATTCTGACTTTTAGAATTTTTGGAGTTTTAATTTGAATATTTATTTATTTTGAGCATTTTCTAATAGTCTATTTTGCAGTCTTAATTTTATTTAGCACAAAAAAAGCCAAAAAAAGCAAAAAAAAAAAAAAAGAAAAAAAAGTTACATATGTGCGCAATTTTTTTCTTCATTTAGTTAATTTATATTTTCATTACTCACCATTGATTTACGCCTACTCCATATTCTAGGATCACACATATTCCTTACACACATTTGGCCTTGTACTTGGGCCAATTTTTACCCTAGGTTAGTTGAAATTTTTAATGGTTTTCCTGAAGGGTTTTAAACCCTTTGAGATCACAATGAAAACTTCACTCAAGTTATTACTTATTTAATAGTGTGATTCTTGAGAAGTTTTTAAGTTCCCATAGGATTACACTTGTTAAATAGGGTCTTTTACCTTTTGGTAAGGGCAATTTAGGAGCCTTTATCCTTTATGACAGAACCATCTTAAACTTGCACATTAGTCTTCTTTTACTCTTGCATGACCATTCATGACCTTTACAATAACCAATCCTTCTTTGAACAAGAGCTTAATTCCATTAAACCTCGACTAGACTTTCTTGAATCCCAAATGGACCTAGAGAAACACACCTATCAATTTTCTATTTAAGACCTTACCAGGACCTTGACTGACCTTACTAAAAGACTTGATGGCATAGAATGAAATCTTGTGGCATTTCAGCATGACTCTAAACACAAAAATCAAGAGTTATAGGATGCATTTCAAGAACTAAAAAGACAAATGACCAGAAAATGTATAGATAGATTACTAGACAACCCCAATGATAGAGGCCCGGCGCACAGTAGGAATGTTGATATAAGGCCTGTAGTTATGATCACTCGTCAATCTTTTACAGGTCTTAACAACCTTAACACTAGACCATCTCACCTTTTGACTAATCCTCAACCATATGAGGAAGAAGAAGTGCCTTGGGATGAACAAGATAGGCATGACCAATATGAGTCGCTACCCAAGAATAGGTATTTCCCAAGGATAGAGCATTAGCCCCTAGGCATGACCGAGAGCCCTTTCGACATGATTACTATGATGATACCACTAAAAGGGTTAAGGTAGAAGCATCCGAGTTTGATGGTTGGTTAAACTCGAGTGACTTCTTAAATTGTTTAGCTACTACGAATGATTACTTTGACTGGTACAACATGAGTGACATGCAGCATGTTCGCTTTATAAAAATAAAGCTTATAGCTTTTAGGATAAACTATCCAGATACCCTCGAAGAAATGTACCATAAATCTATAGAGATAAATAATTTATCTCGACATCCATCTATAAGATGAACCATTTCCTCAACCATAGATCCGCGCCATAACCATAGTCTTGTGAGTAACCCTAGCAACCTTACACCTCAACAGTCAACTTCCCAATTTATTAGGTCGAATGTGTCATGAAATACCGAATCTTAAGGGTCCACTGCTTGTCCTAGTGGCTCTAAATCAAATGTTTCAAATGTCACTCTAGGGGCTATATAGCATTTAGATTCCCTTAACGTGCTCTACTCCTTAAATCTCACAAAAAAAAGGTATTAGCTGAGTGCATACCCAATATTATAGTAGACTCTATCAAAAGCCCCTCTGATGTAGATGAAGAAATTATTGTAGATGAAGTTTCTTCAAGTCATCTTGGGGTAATGCGATGTCTATTAGCTATTCCATTACTTGATGATTCATGAAAAAGGAATAGTATCTTCCACACATTCATGAAGTGCAATGATAAGTCATGCAAGTTAGTCATAGACAGTGGAAGTGAGCAAAATGTGATCTCCAGTTGTGGCATTACTTAGCTTGAACTTAATACGGAGCCTCTTGCTAAACCTTTTCATGTTGCTTAGATTGATAACACTTTCTTGCCTATAATGCAACAATGCTGATTGCCCCTTCATTTAGGTGACTATCAAGAGGAAGTTCTTTTTGTTGTTGTTCCTATGGACGTGTCGCACATCTTATTGGGACAACCTTAGATCCATGACCCTGATGTCACTATTCATGGTTGAGCAAATACCTATACATTCAAACATGATGGCAAAACTATTCTTTTATGCCCTGCTAAACCAAAAACAGGAGGCCAGAGTTCTCCTAAATCTAAAGGTCCAAAATCAAAATGTTATAACCTCTACTTACTAATAGAGAAGCAGTTTGTGCAAGAAAGCAAGGAGGCTAACATTATTCTTGCAATTATTTCAAAAGTTATTACTCAACCCACACCAACTCCTATACCTATTGAAGTGCCTTAGTTATTAGATGAATTTAAAGATGTGTCACACAAGGAATTACCTTCAGAATTGCCACTTATGAGAGATATCCAATATGCAATAGACTTAATTCCTAGATCACCACTTCTAAACTTGTCACACTACAGGATGAACCCAAAAGATAGAGATGAGCTAAATCGATAAGTTAACGGATTACTCAAGAAAGGCTATATCCAACATAGTCTTAGCCCCTATGTTGTACCTGCCCTCTTAACCCCAAAGAAAGATAGTTCTTAAAGGATGCGTGTAGATAGATGAGTAATTAATAAGATAACTATTAAGTACTGATTTCCAATCCCAAGGCTCGACAACATACTGGACTTAGTTTCTGGGTCTACTTAATTTTTCAAAATTGATCTTCAAAGTGGGTATCACTAAATTTGAATTAGGCTTGAAGATGAGTAAAAAACTACATTCAAGACCCAAAAGGGATTATATGAGTGATTAGTTATGCCTTTTGGCTTAACAAATACCCTTAGCACCTTTATGAGAGTTATGACCCACATATTTCGACCTTACTTAGGAAAATTCATGGTTATATACTTTGATGACATATTGATATTTAGTAAGTTTAGGGATGACCACTTGGTCCACCTCTGACAAGTCCTCCTTATTTTATGTGAGGAACAATTCTATGTGAAGCTCCCTAAATGTTCCTTCCTACAGGCCAAGTCACTTTTCTTAGATTCATTGTTTCCAAACATGGCTTATCCGCTAATCCAGATAAGGTCAAGGCCATTCAAGAATGGTCTGAATTGACGACCCTCTAAGAAATACGAAGCTTTCATGGCCTAGCATCCTTTTATGGGTGCTTTATACGAGACTTTAGTACCATCATGACACCCATAACCAATTGTTTGAAGAAAGAGACATTTAGTTGGACTCCCGCCGTATTGAAGGCCTTCCAAACCATCAAAGAAAAGTTGTCAGTGCCCCCGTTCTTGCATTACCTAATTTTCACAAGTACTTTGAGGTTGTATGTGATGCCTCAGGTGTAAGAATTGGAGGTGTCCTTAGCTAGGAAGGGGTGGCATTCTTTAGTGAAAAACTCAATAAAGCAAGGCAAAGGTACTCAACGTATGACAAGGAATTCTATGTCATTGTTTGTTCACTTGAGCATTAGAAGTACTATCTCCTACCTTAACAATTTGTTCTATATTTAGACCACCAAGCACTTAAATTCTTAAGTTCTCAAAGGCACTTAAATGCCAAACATGCTAAGTGGGTTGAATTTATGCAACAATTTACTTTCATTGTAAAGCATTGAGCTGGAGTTGAGAACAAGGTAGCGGATGCCTTGAGCAGAAGAATCCACCTTCTAAACACATTAACCGTTAGTGCTATAGGATTCAAGAGACTAAAGGATGATTATACAACTTACCCTGACTTTAGACTTATATATATCAAGAAGTCAATGATAGCTGTCATTGTGAACATGCAGACTTCTTGGTCCTCAATAGGTACTTATTTTGAGGCTCTAGGCTATGCATCCCTTGCACTTTAATGCATGATTTTCTCATCTAGGAGTTACATACTAGCAGTTTATCTGGACATTTTGGTATTAAAAAAACTATAGCCTTGGTAAAGGATAGGTTTTATTAGCCCTCCCTCAAACAAGACGTTGTGTGGATCTTAGCTCAATGTAGCACATGCCATACTGCTAAGGCAAAAAAAACAAAAGAAATACAGGGTAGTATACGCCCTTACCAATTCCTGAGGCACCCTGGAAGGATATTAGTATGGACTTTGTATTAGGTTTGCCTAAGACAGTTTGAGGGCACGATTCGATTTTAGTTGTCATCGATTGATTCTCGAAAATAGCTTATTTCATACCATACAGCAAGACCAACGATGCCTCCCATCCTGCTAAGCTATTTTTTTAAGAGATTATTTATCTTCACGGGTTACCGACTTCTTTTGTTTTGGATAAGGATATCAAATTTGTTAGTTACTTTTGGAAGACCCTTTGGAAGTTCTTTAGTATCGAATTAAAGTTCTCCTTTGCTTTTCATCCTCAAACCAATGGTCAAATGAAAGTAACTAATCATAGTTTAGGTGACTTGCTCAGAAGTCTAGTCGGTGATAAACTGGGAAGTTAGGATTTAGTATTATCGGTCACAGAGTTTGCCTATAATAATTCAGTCAATCGGTCCACTGGTAGGAGTCCATTTCAGGGGTACAACCCCAAACAACTAATTGACCTCTTACCCATCCCTTTTACAACCTATACATTTGAATCAGCTGAAGCTTTTGCCCATCGCCTCCACAACCTTCATCCTGAGATTAGGCGTAAGTTAGCAATGAGTAATGATGCATATAAATTAGCTGTCAATGCACACCATCGTTCCCAAGAATTTAATGGTAGAGACTACGTTATGGCTCACATACACCCAGAGCGCTTCCCGAGAAATTCTCTCAAGAAGTTACATGCTTGTGCTTTTGGCCCTTTTCGCATTGCAAAAAAAAAAACTAGAGCCCAATGCTTATTTGTTAGATTTACCTCCAAATATGTCTATCAATCCAATATTTAATGACGAGGATCTTGTTCATTATTGGGGTACTTTTGAGCCCCTCCTTTTACTTTCTAATGACTCTACAGGTACACAACCCCAACATGCCCTAATTCCATCATTACCTATTATTATGCCACCTACCGATACAACTGATGCTGTCATAGATGAATAGACAATTATCACTCAAGCAGGTCCCATCCAATGATACCTTGTCCGTTGGAAGGGTCATTCAGATTTAGATGCCACATGGATCATTGCAGAGGAGTTTTGCACCATTGACTCCACTTTGTTCAACAACTACTAACTATTTACCTCTCCAGTGGAGAGCTCTTTCAATCAAGGAAAAATGATGAGAATTGTATTTGATTTGATTTAGAGTATTAAGATTTGATTTAATATCTAGGGATTATTATTATTTATTTAGTATCTTATATTTATTTTATCTTTAAGTATTATCTTAAATAAAATAAGATATCTAGCCTAACTAGATACCTTATCTTCATCTTTTATATTATGATTTAATTTAAATTCAAATTTATTATTATTTTATTAATTTTAGGGCTCTATAAATTGTTCTAGGATTCTTCCATTATATTCACTTTTTGATATTTAAATAAGAGTTATATAATTTTTTCCCTCTCCTCCCCTTTCTCTTCCCTCTCCCCCCCTTTTCTCTTCCTTGTTTCGCATCAAATGGCTTTTGCTGCTTTAGGAAGTTTCGCTGCAAGAGGGCTATTACTGTAAGTCTAACTGCTACCGCCTATATATTTTGTGTTTTTTCAAGATCCATCGCAAAAGACAATTTAAACGATAAGCTGAAGAAAAGTCATGTAGCTGGAAAGCGGTGTCAAGGGTCATGATGGAATAATAATAATAATAATAATGTATACACCCCCTTTAGAGTAGTGCAAAAGAAAAAAATAACTGTAAAAAAGCTATCTCATCTTGGGTTCAATATAATATTTGATTCTACATGATCATCAGAAAATATATTAAAAAATTACACCTTGCCCCCAAATGTTAAATTATTTAAATCCCTCACTGTAAATGGTTGGTATATAAGCAAATAATTACATCATCCGACGTTAGATCTCCTAAAATTTTTATACAATCATTATATTTTGATAAATGATAATATCAGTTTAATATATTATTAAATGTTCAATGCCTGCAAAACCAAATTTGAAACCACGTACGGAAGCGAAGATATCACTAAAAAAATTTATTCGCAAGACATCAATACCTGAATACACTTGATATTTTGATTCAGAGACACTCTTATTAGGAAATATGAATCAGATAGTCTGGGGTGTGGACGAAAAGACAGTCATAAAATTCAACGAAGATGGGGGGCCAAAAAACAAAAAACAAAAGGACTAGTACATATATATAACAAAAACTGTCTCAATCGTTAACTGCCAAAGGGTGAAGACGTGAAGTCACCTGGACAAGGCGTTTCGTATGCTATATTTTGTAAAGAAACATTGCACTCGGCCTTGCGTGTACGGTGTGACAATAATCTAAATCCAATGTAAAATCAAACTATGCTCTTCTATACATATAGATAGAGATCCAGCTCAGTTTTCAAGTTCTTGCAGTTTAATTTCGCCAGAGCTCATTACTGCTGTTTTTGGTTACATCTTACTCCTTCAAGGTATAACAACAATAATATATACACAAGATTCTTCGCATCGCGTTGCCGGATATGGATTCCTTCTCTCTTTTCAGTGTGAAGTAGAAAGCCAGCAGTTTCACCGGAATAATTAACAGATATTTATGTAGGAACTAGAGCACTTTCATGCATAGGCTTTGAAATGACACATGAATCGTCGAATGAAATCGGGTCTAATTTTTCTAACACATCTAAATCACTAATTTTCCCCCAAGTTGCAATCTCAACACTAGCGGATTGTGGTCATGATTAGATCAGAATGTCGTGGAGATATCTCAAATCCCACCAAATCTGATTGACTTTTTCGTCTTTGCAGTGTCAGTAAATAATAAAATATCTGACATAGAGAGCCTTCTCGCCGACATAGGCGGCATGATGGCCACTATAAGTAGATGCTAACATCGTTTGGAGCGGTTAACACAGGACAACGTCGTACACAATGTCGTACCTGCACTTGTCACTGCTTCTGCTTGGGGTGGCAAGCTTCACTACTCCAAGCTTCGGTAACTACTACTACGAGCCTCCCACATATTCCCCTCCACCCGTTGAGGAGCCACCCATTTACAGGCACCCACCCATTGAGAAGCCACCGCCAGTGTATGAGCCGCCTCCCACTTACCGGCCACCATTCGAAAAGCCGCCAATCTACGAGCCGCCTCCTTTCGAGGAGCCACCACCCCTTCATAAGCCACCATTTGAGAAACCTCCCATGTATGAGCCTCCTCCACTGGAGAAGCCACCACCTATTTACAGGCCTCCTCCTCATGTTTACCACCCACCAATTGAAAATCCACCCACTTACGAGCCCCCTCCGCATGAGAATCCCCCAACTTATGAGAGGCCACCTCCTATTCACAGACCTCCTCATGAGAAGCCCCCGCCTGTCCACAAGCCACCAATTGAAAAACCACCGGTTTATGAGCCTCCTCCACATGAGAAGCCGCCACCAATTCACAAACCACCTCATGAGAAGCCACCAGTTTATGAGCCTCCTCCACATGAGAATCCACCACCCATTCACAAGCCTCCGCATGAGAAGCCCCCACCTGTTCACAAGCCACCAGTTTATGAGCCTCCTCCGCATGAGAACCCACCAACTTATGAGCCGCCTCCTTATGAGAAGCCACCGCCCATTCACAAGCCTCCACATGAGAAGCCTCCACCAACTGAAAAACCACCAACTTATGAACCTCCTCCTTATTATGAGAAACCACCACCCATTCACAAACCGCCATTTGAAAAACCACCTATTTATGAGCCTCCACCTACTCACAAACCGCCAATTGAGAAGCCGCCGGTTTACGAGCCTCCACCATTTGAAAAGCCACCACCGTTCCACAAGCCCCCAGTTTATGAGCCCCCTCCGTATAAGAATCCACCAATTTATGAGCCACCACCCATTCACAAACCACCATTTGAAAAACCACCATTCTATCAACATCCCCCCATTGAAAAACCTCCGACTTACCCACAGCCACCCTATGGCCATTACCCCAAGCACCCTCCGTCAAAGAGTGCTCCTTGATGCCATCATCATTTTGTTTGCTATAAATAAGATCTTTCAAATGTGATGTTTTGTTTTAATTTCATGTCGGGTGAGGTTTTATGTTTGTACTTGTTGTACTATCATGTTGCTCTCTAGAACTGTAAAATATGAACGACTGTGCGCTTCAAATTGAATAAAGATGTTAAGTTTCTTGTTTAAAGGCACATCTATATATATGTTGCATGCGTTAACGTTATGCACCACGTAAAACGTGGAAAGGGTTTGAAGAGAAATAAAATGTGTGCATGGCTATTTTTTTATTACGACTAAAAGTCTCATGGTGACATATGCTTGGCGTATTCGATATTATTTTTAAGTTAATATTACTAAGAAGAGACAACCATAATTTGATAAAGAGCAACGATATATGCCAAAAAGTGTAAAAGAATAGTTTTTCTTATTTATTAAATTAACCACGCATCAAATTAAAATGGGACAGTCAAATATTCTTTTATAAATGATAATTTAGATTTTACATTTTTAATGGATGGATGGTTTTACGAAGGAATTTCTTTGCGATGTTTTAAAAGCTAGTAGCTAGGTTGGATTAGCCTTTATGTTTATAAATGTGAATGCATACGGTGTATGTATTTAAGAAGAAATAAAAATATAAGGTAAATATTAGGTCAAAGCTGAGAGATGTGGATAATATATCTTTAAGTTTATTTGTTACGCTCGTTTTAGTCATGGGAATATGAGTTAAGAAAAGTAAGTGTTGATGCGCACGGGCCAGGGTTTATGAAAAGGCCAAGTCTAAAAATGGGTGAAGTCCGTGAAAGTTATGAGAATTTTGCAATTGATGATCAAAATATTTAGGAATTGTTTTATTTTATTTTCAATCTTTATTTTTGAAAACTATTTTATAAATTAATTTTTAAAAATAGACTAAAAATTTTTTTGATTATATTTATTTAAAAACAATTTGAATTTTAAAAACTTATTATTAAAATAATTCTTTTGAATTCCACCATCAATCACCATTAGTCATTATTGTCTTTTATCACCTCTATCGTCGTTGCCACTAGTCATCGTTGACCATCATCTTTAGTCACTCCGAGCTACCATTACATATTGACTGCCATTGATGATGATAATGAACAATGATTGATGATGGCGGCAATGATTATTAGTGGTAAGTCAATAGTGACCAAAATTGGTTAGTTAACAGCAAGTGGCAACTGCTGGTAATTTGGTGCTTAACTTATTGATAACAATCAATACTGGTTGCCATTAGTGATGGCTAATAATAGTGTTCAATTACAATGACAAGCGGGTCTATGACGACCCCTAATGGCAACTAGTAATGAAAGCTAGTGGTAACAGACAACAATAGGTAGTGGCAATAGATGTCAGCTAAGGTATCATGTTCGGTAATATGGGAAGACTTTTTTTTATCATCATCCACCACCATTTTACAATAAAGTGGGGATTGATTATAAGAACAAAAATGACCATGGTTAACAAAAGCACGACTTGCAAGTAAATGAACATAACAATAACTTCTCTAAAAATAAAGTCTAAAGAAATAAAGCCAGTTCTATATAAAAGAAATCTAGCACTTTTTTAAAGTATCAAAATTTAAAAGCAAAAAGTAAAAACATTTTTTTGCAATCACGAACGCGCCGACGCAGAGAAGCATATAACAACTATAGAGAAGTTCTCCGGCTCCTTGTACAAATTAAAATTTGCAGGGCGATAAATATATCATCAGCAATTTTACAAATTTTGGTAGTCCTGCCATTCCAACAAGGAATAACCAAAAACAAAAAAGAAAAAGGAGGGTCATAATTGATATATGGGGCCCATTTATATGTTGGATCCAGTTAACATGGGTAAAGCCCAATGAACTCTCGAACTTTCCATTTTTTCTAACAAAATACTTTCAAACTTTGTCCAAAAAGTTGCTTTCCAACTTTGAACCTAAAGCTTTGGTCAAAAACAAAAACAAAAAAAACCTTGAACCCAAAGCAATTGTAATTAATCAACAATAATGTTGATCCCCAAAAGAGAGAGAGATAAAAAAAAAAAAAACACCTTGCCCCTTCAATGCACAAATGGACATGGGCACAAAATAACACCACGTGTTAATTCAAAATTTAAGTTTTTGAATTTTTTTTATTATTATATGTTTCTTTTGTCTCAATTTATGAGACACTTTTAGTTAAAATTACATATACTAATAAAACTTATTAAATATACTATATAATAACATATTTTTAAAACAAAAATATAAACTTATTAAATTGCTCTTCATTTAATACTTTATTTGTGAAAGAATATTAAAGAGATGGAATATAATGAGAAGGATAATATTAAAAAATATTATTAATAAAACATTATTTTATCAAAGTATCTTATATTTTTTAAAGCAAAATATCCCCAAAAGTGTCTTACAATTTGAAACATAAGCAGTATTAATTATTAAACTTAACTTTATTTAAATCACAGTTGAACAAGCTAACACAAATATATCCATGCATGTAATTTGAATTTTTTAGAAAAAAAAAGGATCAAGTTAAGACAACTGGTTTTTATTTAGGCCTGACAAAAGTCAAACGTGGTCCATTAGTAGTATAAGATATCCAATATATATACCAAATAATTAAATAAATAAATAAAAGAACGAATGTTACTAAATGCATAAATAAATTATTATTCCTTCAAAAAAAATTGAATTTTTTTTATGGTTAGGTATTGAATACTCGCTAAGTCGCTATAGACAAGCAAGTTTTTGCAATTTTAAGTTATTGTCAGTCAGTAAGGTAGCTAGAGATACATCGGCAGAAATTTTTCAACAATATATTTCGAGTATTTTCCTAAAAAAAAAAAAAATTGGTTTCGTCAAATACACAGTTTAATTATCTGTACTTAAGAATATAGATTCCATCCTTTGGGAAAGTGCATGGTCCTCGAGATTCGCTTGGTTTGCTCTGTTTAATCAGAGAATTGGTGGGATCCGTATAACATACAAAGTCTTGCGAGTGAGGGATTACTGAACAAAAGAAAGAAAACATTTCTTTTTCAAGAGAAACACAAAATCATCCTTATAATAAATGTCCGAATTCCCCTGGTTGAATTATTGCTACTAAATAATTAGATATTTTCATACAAAAAATAATTCTTTATGGCTGATAAACAAAACACGGCCAGTTCAGAAAAGTCATCTGTGCAATTGGTCCATGATCTTACTAACCACGATTTTTCGAGAAAAACATGTTGCTAAATATTGTTATTTAAAGGACAAATTAGGTACAGAAGATAAACACGATTAGAAAAACCTTAAATTAAAGTGGGAAAACTCTGAAAATGACAGACAATGGAGCCGAATTAGTTGAACAGTGAAGGTCACCGCTTTTTTTTTTTCCGGCCGTTCTCTTTTTTTCTCATCAAGTAGGCTAGCGATCAGCTAGAGTTAACGAGGCCTTGTGCAAGTGGGACAGACCCCCTCTTTAGTCAAGCAAAATAGGAGATTCACACCCACTGGGGGGTTGGGGGGGTCCAGTTAACAACATGAATTCATTCTGCCAATCACGAGCCTGTCTAGGTGAGAAATCCGCACAAGTATTGGCCACCAGAGAAGCATGGTGTATGCTATAGTCACAGCGAACACTAATAAGCTCGTGCGCTTCAGATGTGTCCTTGGAAAAGGGATGATCACCATTAACACTTCTATACATTGAGGTTAATCGCACCCAGGGAATCCATGTAAATCCTAGCCTTTTAATTTCTATGTTCAGACAACGACATAAATTCAAACGACCTTTATTGACTTTGATCTCGGTAATGGCTATCGTCATATATCCCAAATTTTCCATCAATCCATGTACCCATTCACCAGAAGCATCTCAGGCCAGACCACCGCATGAAGCACTGTTTTGCAGATTGAGGGACGCATCTACCTCGACTGGAACAGTGTGAGGGGGAGGAGGCGACCCTCTGTGAGAAGAGGAATCTCCCATGTCAGGTCCCTGCATTGTGAGATGTCCAAAGTCACCTTCTTCCACTAATCTCCTTCGGCAAGCATGAATGATGTCACTGTCATTATTATTAGTTCTCTCAAAGATATCTCTGCATTTGTTAGTCTAGATAAGCCAACAGATATTTCCAAGTACTTTTGTCCAGGGCCAATGTCGGAAATTTCTACCATTACTTTGATGTGTGGCATTCATCGTACTCATTCCTACAAGCTGCGTAAGAAAAATGGTCATAATAAACCGGGTTTATGATATCCTTTCATATTACTTTTGCTCTCACACAATCTCTCAAAATAGGCATTATACTCTCATCACATTTGCACTTTAAAGGGCACTAGGCATCAACAATGATTCCTTTCTCCACTCACAGGAGGTGACTAGGAAGTCTTCCATGAAGGACCTTCTAGAAGAAAATTTTCAATTTTTAAGAGAGTGACCACATCGACATGCATCTCTAGATCCTACTATTAGTAATAGTTGTATTACCTTCCAAAAATTTATAAGCTACTCTAACCAAGAACCTACTATCACTGACAGACTACCACTAGAACATATCATTATGCCAGTTCAATTGAGGTTTAACAAAGACAATTTTATTAATGATATTCATAGAAAATTATCTCCCTAATTTATGTTTGTTCCAAATACCAGAAAGGTGTACGAAGTCAAACTCTGATCATTTGTAGTCACATACTTAATAAGAGGTTGTTGAAGAGGAGCCCAATAATTCCACAAGAATTTTATAGTGGTGTCGTTGTTGATTTTCTTATGCACCCCTTGCAAAGTGTCCCACAAATTTGAAATGTTATGCCAAACATGAGAAGTCAAGTTCTACTTTTCAACCGCAATAATTTCATCTTCACCATAATTGTACTTAGCTTTAATGCATTAGACCTTTAGACAGTTAGGTCTAGTGATAAGCTCCCAATACAATTTAAAGATGAAAGCTTGATTTTGCAACACAAGGTCTTTAATCCCAAGCCCCCCTTACAAATTTGTGCCCTTTGACTGTGTTCCAAGAAATCAAATGCTTCTTTCTCCTATTATCATTGTTAGTCCACAAGAAGTTTCTACTATGCTTCTCCATCTCCTTGAGAACATGCTTAGGAATAAGCATGGTTCGTATGAAATAAGAGGGGAGGGATGAGAGGACAAATTTAATCAGGACTGTCTAACTAGCCATGCTAAAAAAAGAACATTTCTAAGAGGAAAGTCTATGTCAAACCTTCTAAAGGATGGGTAGAAACATACCTTTGTGAATCCTTTTATGTAATAAAGGGACACCCAAGAACTTACTAAGGTTCGGAGTAAGGCCCACTCCAAGCATTTGACTCAATTCGAGCACGCATTAGATGCACACTCTCTTCGAGCAAAAGAGTTTAGTCTTATTGAGGTTCATTCCATGACTAGAAGTTCTACAAAATACCTTTATGACCTTTTTAATTAACGTCACCTATCTAATAGAAGCTTTAAAGATAAGAGTAACATATCATTAGCAAAGAAGAGATGAGAAATGGAAGGCCCTATTGAAATTTTAAAGGGTTTCCACCTCTTCTGTTAGCAAAGGTAATGGACCAACATGCCCAATCTCTCCATAAAAAAGAGAAAAATATAGGGGTTGAGGGGGTCTCCTTGATGATGCCCCTGGAAGGCTTAAACTCAATAGAGTGATCCCCATTATAGTAACTCTCATAATGGCAGTAGTGATACAGGCCATGATGAACCTAGTTGGATTATTTTTTAACCCCATGCTTCTAAGAGTATCTTCAATGAAGGACCATTATGCCTATTATAAGCTTTCTCCAAATTCAATTTCTTGTATCCTTTGTATCTCTTTGGGTTATGCATAGTATGGCCTCTTAAGTAATCATAATGCTATTGCTACTTTGTCGGCCTACTATGAAGCTACATTGATTTTGCTTAGTAAAAAAAATTAAGTTAATTCTTCAAGCAATTGGCTATAATCTTGGTAACAATTTTCAAACTCATTTAGAAGGAAATGTGTCTAAACTCCTTTAAAGAAGTAGGTTGCTCCACTTTTAAAATCAGGTAAAAATCAATCTGGTTAGTACTTTCCTCAAGCGAGGGATTTGAAAAGATATATTTAATAAAACTACAAAGCTTCCCTTAATTAGATTCCAATTCTCTTTAAAAAGTTAGGTCATAATGCCATTAGGTCCAAGAGCTTTAAAGGTGCCCATAGAAAAAATTGCCTCCTTTATTGAAAGATCTTTGTGAATATAAAAAATGTCTTAAGTCATAGAATGGAGGAAAAGAACTAGGCATGGTTCTAAGATCAGCAACATCTCCCTCTTTGGTATAAAGATTCTTAAAGAAGTCTCCTGCCATATCTTTAAGGCTATTCTGATCCAAAATCCCATCTCTTTGTTCATTCTTTAAAGCTTTGATTCTTTTTTTCATTCTCATAATGACTGTAGAAGCATGAAAGAATCTAGTATTTTTATCTCCCCACTTCAACCACTTATATCTAGATTTTTGAAACCAGATGAGCTCCTCTTGAGCTAGATTTTTGTGGTAATCTTTCCATAGCTTACCTGCTAGTTTCCTCAAGCTATTTTTATCATTCCTAGATCGAGCCTTATCAATTCTGTCAAGACGTTTGATGATTTCTCTCTTCCTTTGTGGGATACTCCTAATGGCTTGATCAATCTACTTAGTTGTAATGGTTAGGAACTAGGTAGCTCCTTCCTTATTTATAGTCTCTACCTTCCCAACTTTGTTTAACTACCTCTTTAAAATCTAACTCAATGACCTAAGCAGAGTTATAAGTGAATCTACATTTATGGGAACCCCTAAAACTACTTGAATATTAGAGAAAAACCAGAATGCAATGATTCAACTTAAATTTGCGTAGGTTAGAGGTTTTAAAGTGAGGGAAGTTAAGAGACCATTAGGTATTTCTAAAGATCTAGTCAAGTTTCTCCTTCATACCCTCTTTTTCCCAGGTAGGTGATCTCCCACCACTAGAATATCAAGAAGACCTATAACATCAAGTCAATTATTGAAGAGATACATGCTTAAAACATTTGCAGCACAGCCTTCACATTTATCAAAAGGAGAATAAAAAGCATTAAAGTCTCTTAAAAAGATCCAAGGGTCATCAATGGTAGAGGTAAGAGCTTTCCATTGATCTAAAGGCTAAGCTGGCTAGGTTCATGTAGTTCACATTAAATAAAAGAACCAAGGAAATTTTCTTGAAAGGCTAATTTGGTAACAAAATAATGGAGAATTTAGGTGCTCAACCAAAGATAATTGACATTAAACTTAGGGCCATTCCAAGGCACAAGAATCCTACCTACAAAACCCGTTGCTTCAACTCTTATCTAATAAGAGAAACTGAATTTACAAACAACACAATTAGCTTTATGGCCATTTATTTTAGTCTCAAGCAAACATAAAATATCAATCTTACATTTACAAGCAATATCCTTAATCAGGTTTGGGATGCCTTTCTTCCGACACGCTAGCAATTCCAAGAAGCTAAAATCATAAAAACCAAAGTAAAGGAAGAAAGAAACACACTTATCGCTCATGTGACCTTTTTTAACCCAAAGTCCTCTTTTACATTAAGCAGATTTTTTCTTTTATATTTCTCCCCATTAAAGTCTTCGCATGTTTGCTAGGACATATTTGATCCAAAGGTTTTGGAGGGTCAAATTTCAATTAGTTTCCCCCATCTTGGATCCTCAATGGGCCTGGAGGATTTTAGCACAAGTCATTAAGCCCAACTTTCAAGATTCTCACAGCTATAGACTTTACCTCTAGTTTGGGCTTGTCTTAATTTCAACCCACATAGGAATTATTGTGATTGATTGCCAAATAGATTCATTAGTTAGTCTTAGGTGTCTTGTGTGTAACTATTAGCCTAGGTCTAAAATTTCTTAGGCTCTTGTTGCCATTTAAATCTTTTTCTTTCCCCATTTTGCTCATATTAATGATAACATTCTCTTTCTCATGCATGCTTGCAAATCTGAGGTAAAAAGTTCCTCTTTTGATTTGGTGAACTAACCTTTATCTGTAGGCTCCTTTTGCCTTTCTACACCTCTAATCCACTAAGTGTCTAAATGTGATAGGGTGTCATTTGTTAACATATCTCTTATTTCCTTTTTCATGCCAATCTTCATATTTTCATGTTCTTGAGCGACCTCCTCCATATCTGCTAATGCATTGAAGTGGGACTGTGAGATTTCCTTACTTTTTTGTTTGAGCTCTCTTTCTTTTCCTTTCCTCTAATATGGCCTCTCCCTTTTGCCTTCTTTCGTCCTTGAGAAGCGAGGATTAAATGGTTTTGGTGGTAGCATCCACATATTGAGGATGTTGTCATCATCTTCTTGCTTCTTCTCCACCATTAAATTCGATGAAGTATGACCATAAAGTAGTCTTTCCCACCATCAGATCTATATACCAGTCTTCCCCATAGTGTTATTATAGGAATCAAAAAATGGGTCCCATCTTTGGACAATAACACAACTTTGTTGAATCATCTATGGATCTTCACAAACCACTTTCCTATATTGGGCTTTCCATTTTTCACCATCAATAAAGCAATTACTGATGTAATTATTTGGTAAGTCAATGATCTCAAACTCAAGAATCCCCAAAATTCTATGAAGTTGATTTTAGATAGATGAGAGGGTCATCTTCTTCTTAAGTATAATAACTATTAAAGCAAACTTCCAGGGCCTATTCTTGAAAATCATTGTTTGTCATTGGAATCACTAGGTAGAGCTTCATCAATTCTTTTATCTCTTCTATTAGCTCATGCAGTTTCCATAAAATATGATTAACATCCTTAAAGATATCATCTTCTTCATTAAAGCATCATTTGCAATGCCATTGAAACTAAGCAAAGAGTCACGGTATGATTCCTTTTTGGAAGGTCTTTGTCGCTATCTATCTCCATTAGTTCTTTATTAGTTTGTTTTCACCCTCTAGTTCTTAAGTTTCTGCAACTACTTCTGGTGTTTCAAGGATTTCTTCCTCTTCATTATCCATATGATCGTCCATGATGGAGTCCCCCTTGGTCTAGTGGTTCATTGTTTTATAGCATGGTTTTTCTTTTTTCTTTTTTTCCTTTCCATTTTTTGGTTGTAATGTATCTGCCAACCGATATGTAGGTTGCTTGTGAAGGCTAATCATGTCCCAACTCATGAGAAATCCCTTAAGCATCGAACCTAAGAGAGAGAAAACCTAATAACCCCATCTAAAAAATTATCCCTTCTCAAGCCATTCTTTGAAAGCCATTGTTATAATTGATCTAAGTCTTGATTACTATCTTGTTTTTGTTGTAGAAATTAACAATCTCCAACCTCCA
Organism: Prosopis cineraria; assembly: GCF_029017545.1. NCBI lineage: Eukaryota > Viridiplantae > Streptophyta > Magnoliopsida > Fabales > Fabaceae > Prosopis > Prosopis cineraria. Next base: position 5,236,855 of record NW_026555335.1, read on the forward strand.
CATATCATTTGTTTTGGATCAAAAAAAAATTTGATTTATTTTTAAATAATTGGGTGACTAAAATGAATACTCCATCTGTATTGTAATAGAAGTTATTATTAATTAATTTACAATTTTAAAAGATAAATTAAAACATTCATCTTTGTAAAATTGTCACGTCTTTTCAATGATACCATTGAGTGGAATAATATTGACAAAAATAACTAAATGAAATAAATACGACATTTAGCTATTCAAAACACTCTTATTAATTAATTAATTAAAATATAATAATGTAAGAGTATAATTAGGAAGTAATATATAAAAGCTACCTTTTTTTTGGCCAAAAATATATAAAACCTATCTAATATCCTATATTTTAATTCAAGTAAGATTTTTTAAAAAAAAATGTCATACACTATCGTCTAGAGGGAGTATTTAAGAACATAATTTAATTTTTTATTTTTTAATTATGTTTTTTTAAAAAACACAAATAGAATCATTTGCATACATTTTATCTTTTAATTAGTCAAAAATACCATTTTTGTTATATGTAGTGTTGGAATTTGGGACTTCAATTATTATTATTATTATGATACTCATACAACATATTCCCTCCATTTAAAAATATAAGACATTTTTAATCGAATTTCACCCCAATAAAATAGTTACCTATTTTTTAACTAACTCTATCTTTTTATATTTATCCCTATTAAACACCCTACAATATATATAAAGTCATTATTAATAGGGACATTTTTAAAAAAGATAATGATTACACCTTAAAAGACTAAAAATATTTTATATTTTTTAACATTCAACTCCTAAAAAATGTTCTATATTTTTAAACGAGGGGAGTATTTAATTAAAATATAATTAAAAAATATATAATTTTTTGAAGATATGAAAATTTACTTAACTTTTTAAATAGTTAATAATAATAATAATAATACTCTGTATTGCAATCCTGAAGTAGATTAAAGAATAGGCTCATCACAACTCAATAAATGAAGATTTAATGATGAGAAAACGAGTCGTAAAATAAAAAAATGAAAAGTCACCGACACTCTCTCCGCCTCCTCACTCTTCAACCTCGAGCACAACTCAGTGACCCAACTGATGTGACTTCGAATGCGCCTCTGTCTCTCTCTCTCTCTTTGCCTCTGCGTCTGTCTCTGTGTGTGTGTGTCTGTGTGTGCGTATGATAACACCAACTGGACTTAGCCTGCATTGCCATGTCAGTGTGAACGTAATTAAATTTTTACAATTATTCCATGGTCAAATAGTCAAGGATGTGTCGATATGTCAATCGCTACCTTGCCCCCACCATATCACGTACGGATGCAACCCCGGAGAAAACAACTGTTAGGTTTAAAATAAGGAGAATTTCACTCGCACCCTCAAAATGAACTTATTTACTGCTGAGAGAGTCCAATATATTCTAAAAACTACATTGCAAGCCCAAAGATCCTTTACTAAAATAAATTTTTAGATATCAGTTATCAAAATGCTCTTGCAGGCTGCTATCACTGGTGGCTGGACCACTGAAACTCCAACATTAGCAACAATGGCCGAAAAACAGAGAAGCAAGGGTATATTGGTAATTAAAATATAAAATTTGTTACATTGAAGGACCTTATGTCTGCCATGCATTTTCAAACTTCATTAGCCCTAACAGAAAATTAGTTCATTTTCAGAACATTGAGTGAAAGTTTTCCTTTAAAATCTTGAATTAATAACATTCAAATTTTTAATAATTTTAAAAAAATGAGTTCAAAATTTTGATTGCAAATATAAAAAATTTCAGTCACGATATAATAATTATATTTAAAATTTAAATGTTTTATCTATAATTAAAATTTTAAAATTTGCAACTGTGTCTTGAATGATATTTTATTTTTTAATAAGAAAATTTATTGATGCTCAATTGTTACTAATTCAATTTTTTAAGAGTGAGAGTCTTTTAAAATCTTGGGAGAATGACAAATAAAAACTTTGTAAGGATATTAATATTAACTTATTTTTTTTAACATTCACATTTTTAAATTTTAATATTTTTTATTATGTTTCAATATTAACATTTTTAATTTAATATTAATATTTTTATAACTTCATTACTTGTCATTCTCTCTAAAATCTTATTTTTGTTATCTTTTTTGGTTTATTCAATATATGACTGATCTGATAGGGATATAGACCGGTTGCTTTTTGACCACGTCGTTCTTCTTCACACCTACGGTCGGCACGTGGAATGGAAGCGTGTGTGATTACTGAAGGGATCGTCGTCCGTGTCTGTTCAATAATTCAATAAATAATTTTTGAAATCTCAACCACCCTCGACCGAAAATGATCACTAGCCACTTGCTCCGCGAATTTCCTTTTTTTTTTTTTTTTTTTGTTGAAGATCTAAATAAGTTGAAATCAAGGGGCGCATGAGACTGTCGGATCGGACGGAGAGGGTCCATGATGCCAGTTGTTCTAACTATTATTATTTGCAATATTTTATATCATTTTTATTTATTATAGTTAGTGGACAAGTTGCTTTTGATTCCCAAAAAAAAAAAAAAATCAAATTCATTTTTACTGAACAAACCCCAGCTAGTAAGCACTTATCATTATATTTCCTCAACCGTGCGATCAGCCAAAAACCAAAATATAATTTCTATCCCCCCACCCACACACACACACACACACACACACACAATATTCTTATATAATCAACTAGTTTATTTTAAAAAAAAAATGCGCCAAACATAGTCTGCAATTAGAGCTACACATGCATTCACATTTGAATTTAAGTACAATTCATTCAAAATATCTTCATCGCTAATAAAAGTAAGTTAGATGTGAAAAAGAAAATTCCATATATCTCCGTCTGCAGTCCATGTTAATAATATTAACTCTGCAAAGAGGATAATCATCGAATTTTCAATTGTCCACATACATGCATGGAGAAATTCATGGAGTTCACACCCACCAGCTCCGACTTTATTTATTATTATTTTATGTTTATTAATTTTATGTTGATATTAAAATTACTTGGACCCACAGCATCTCTCCACCGACTCCCCTCCCTCGTTCTTCTTTAAATTGGAGTTCATGCTCTGTCATTTGCACCATCAACGCAGGCCCTGTTCAACAATGTCCTCTAAACACTTGTTAGTGTTCCTCATCGGGGTGGTGTTTCTCACCACCTCCACCTTCGCAAATTACCATCAACCTCCTACCTATAAGCCACCAAAAAAACCTCCTGTGTACAATCCACCACCAATTGAAAAGCCCCAATCTATAAGCCTCCTGTAGAAAAGCCACCAATTTATAAGCCACCCATTGAGAAACCACCTATCTACAAGCCTCCAATTGAAAAACCACCGGTTTACAAGCCTCCAGTTAAAAAACCACCCGTTTATAAGCCTCCGGTTGAGAAACCACCCGTCTATAAGCCACCTACTTACAAGCCACCTGTTGAGAAACCACCCGTTCACAAACCACCTACTTACAAGCCTCCTGTTGAGAAGCCCCCCGTCTATAAGCCACCTGTTGAGAAGCCACCCGTCTACAAGCCACCTGTTTACAAGCCCCCAGTAGAAAAGCCTCCGACTTATAAGCCCCCAGTTGAAAAATCACCAGTTTATAAGCCACCTATGGAGAAACCACCAAGCTATCAACCACCACCTTATGGTCACCATCCTCCATCCACGACCACAAACTAAGTATCCCGTGATTTTTACCGTATTTTGGTGCTCAAAAAATAAAAGCATGTTTTCTCTTAGTTTATGACCCGTTGTTCTTTTGTATCTTATCTTTTACGACTTACCTTTGCCTTTCTGGTGTGTATCGTGCATGGCTGTTATGGCTACAGACAAATTATAGTCTCCCAATTATTGGTCATCTATAATAAAGCTGTCTGACTTTGGCCACCTTTCCACTTCTATTTATCACTATATATTTTAGTAGCTATGATTTGGAGCATAAAATCTCACTTACGATCTCGTCGTAGCAATTGCCATTCACGTTACTTATTACGTACAATTTACAGATGCTTGCTTGTTAAATTTCCCTAATTCATTTCATTTGTCGTACTTGACAGCAGTTAAATTCATTTTATCAAGTCAAAATTTATATGGAAATGATTAGTGTTTTATTGAAAATTAAATAAAAATATGAGCACAATTATTTAGATTTTAAATAATAAAACATTTCAGAATATTGAAATAAGCTCACTAAATTAAGTTTATACTATTAATTACGTGAAAACTCATTTACTTAAATGTAAAATAAACATCAAGGTCTTCGCATATTCTTTAACGGAATCAAACCACAATAAATGAAAAGGATAAACGGGGGACCAAATACCTATGGCAAATTTGGCCCCGCGGGTTACGGAGGATGCCCCTTTCTATTAATTGATTGTGAATGTTCGCACAGAATGTATGAACAGTAAAGTTTGAATGAATTTGTAAGTTTGAGATTCTACGCAAACAATTATGGGAAAGTCAATCCAAGTCTACTAACATTAAAAAAGTATACAATAATCGATAAAAGGGTTTGGTGTATACACTCCCTCCGATATTTAATTGAAGTTATTTTGTCGAGAGCTCTGTTGGTTCAAAATATATGTAAGTAATAATTAAGTCATATCGAAAAAATTTGGATAATTTCGTACAGAGATCAGAGAAGGAACTAAGGATAATTAAATTTTTGTTGAAAGTTAAACCATTTAATAAAGGACAAATTTAAAAAATAAATGAAATTTATAACAAATTTAAGAAGTTAAACTCTCTTTTAAACACTTTTAACTTTTCTTTATATTTATAAGATTTATAACTTACTCCCTTCATTTTTTATTTGTTAAAGAAACTATCACTTTTGATTTGTTTTTTTTTTAAAGCAAAACATAACTTTGTATCTCTGTATTTTACTCACATTTTACTATAAGTCTTTATTTTTTTTTAATATTTTAAATCTCTATATTTTTATTTTTTGATATTCTATATCCTTCCATGAATAAAATATAAGGATATATAATATCAAAAAATAAAAGTATATGGATCCATAGCAAAATACGAGCAAAGCGTAGGGATTCAAAGTTATATTTTTTTCTTTTTTATAAGTAAAATCACATATCTTAATAAACGTTTATTACATATTTTTTGAATTACTTCCCATAATTTTAGAACAATGAGAAACAATTAATGCATGTTAGTTTATGTTGATTAACGCAGGATATTCTAACCTAATTTTTTTTTTCAAGTATAATTATTATAATTAATTATTTTTTAAATCATGTAATATAAATTTTTTTCTTTTATATGTAGAAATAGATAGATGCAGAGGTGAAGAGAAGGGGGACCGATAGGAGCCACAGCCTCCTAACTCTTTAAATTTTTTCAGTAAAATGTGAGAATTATATATTGTTTGCTCCCATAAGTTGGCACATTATAGAAGCTATAAAACACTAGATAAAATTCTCATTTTAATTTTATATATAGTCTTATATGCATGTATAAAACAACTATTTCAGTAACTTGAAAATATAATTGTCATAACATCTATTTATTTTCAACAAGATAATGTCATACATGCTCTTAAAATATTGGTGTAATTTTAGTTTGCTTTCATTTTATATTTGATGAAAGAAATTATAAAAATTATTATTAACAAACTTTGTTAAGCATTGCAACAAATATACCAAGATATATTGAATGCTCTATGCTTGATATTTATCATGAAATTATTTATCCAAAAGTTAAGAGATTTGGTGTATATGTTCTTCAAAAAAAATATTTTTTAAAATAATCAATCTATTAAAATTTATGATATAAATGGTGTTTACTCTGATGTAATTTGATCTCATTAACATAAAAATTTTATAATAGTTGAGCATTATTAATGTATTAATATATTTATTTACTATGATTATCAATTGAAAGAATTAAATAATAAATTTAATAAGCCACTAATAGAGTTTATTACATTAAAAAAATTTAATTTTCAATGATATATTTAAATCATTTAATGCTCATAAGGATGATAAAAATTTTATTAATTTAATAATAATTTATATTGAGATGGAAATTATCAAAATATTTATCGTAGACATAATAACTAATAAGTTTTATCTCATAAAAAATTAAGGAGCAAAACTTAAAATATATATATTTTTTGTTATATATATGTATAAAATTAAATACAAATACATACGTTGAAATACTTATATTATATTAATGATATATATACATATAATTTTTTTTAATTATCATATATATTTTATTATCTTGATTCCTTTAATAAAAATTTTTGACTAATGGATTACATATTCAAGATCAGAAGTTGCATGAAATATAAAAAAATGTAGAAAAGTGTGCTCCTCTTCCGTCTCCATCCACCATAAAAGTATTTAATATGTACAATATTAGATTCATTTAGCGGTGTAGAATAATTGAAACTTTAATAAATTGGTCAGCCGACGTGATGTACGTACGCGCTTTTTAATGAAGTTGATTTCATATATACTCCCTCGTCCTTATGTATAAAGATATTTTTAAGTGAATTATGTAAATTAATAAAAATTTGTTATTCATTTAAAAGCACAACTAGAGTGAGTAATAAGGGTTAGGTTTAAAGATCTTGTTTAAATAGAAATTCAGGATTTAAAAATTAACTTTTTTAGAGTATTGGGTTTAAGATTTTAGCCTTGATGAACCCTGTGAAAAAAAACTCAGACCTAGGTGAACCTTCAAGCCTTGATAAGCTTAAAATAATTAAGTATTCTTACTCAATGATTGATCCTTTGAATTATTACATGCAAGTTGATAATATCAAGCACAAGTTGTATTATATCTTTGATCAATACAAAGACATAAGTGAATCTTTCATTAATTTTACATCAAATTTAACTCCAACACAAAGTTAACCAAGTATAAGTGGAAGGATGGTAGAGAAGAAGAAGGAGCCGGTCATGTCTTAGACTCAATTTTATAGTATAAGTTTTTATTTGTGTAATGAACTTAATCTCATTATTGTTGGTTTATAATTTCTTGTTTAATACTTTTAGATTTTTTATTTAAAAGTAGGATTTTTTTAATTTCAAGAACAGGGATGTTTCTCATCATTGGAAAATCTAAATTAAATTATTATTTAGAAGAAGCTTCCCCTGATGGTATCTCCAGTTTCCAAAATTAGATACATTACATTGGTGGAAGAATAATTATTACCAACAATTTTTCAATCTTTCAAGGATTGCATTTCATATTCCAAGTATTCAATTACCATAATGGTTAGCAAATCAACTTTTAGCATATGCTGTCATGTTTTAACAAAGTATTGTTCTCACATCCTTCTAAATAATGCAAGTATTAATTTGTTTCTGCAATTGGGTAAAAGATTTCGTGCCATTTTATGATAATTTTTATATTTTGTCTTCTAACATACAAACATACATACATACATACATAAATTTGATTAATAATAACACGATTTGGTTAATATTTATTATAGGTGATAAAGAAGAAGTTGTAGAGATAATTGATACTGAATCTCTACCTCCATTTTCAACAAGTGGACTTACGTTTGAGAAATTTAATATTTTATTTTTAGATGATGATGATGATGATGATGAGGATTTGGATTTACATTAATAAAGATTTTAATCTTCATCTTAAATTTAGACTTTTAAATCTTTATCGAATTTTATGTAAGATTTTAATTTGTTTTACATTGAATTTTAATATATTTTGTTTAAATTAAAATGTTAAATTTTTTTCTTAGGAAAGAGGATTCAAGGGCCTGGCCCTAAACCCTTTAAATAGGGGTCGAATCTTAAATTAGGTCAAATTTTTAGTAATCGAGCTTTTGGGCCTAAACCCTTAAGGGCCGAGTTCATAAAGGTCGAGTCTGCCCTAATTCTTATTTTTAAGCATAGCAATATTCTAATTTTTTTAATTATTGTAAATAAAAATTACATCTCTTTTTTTTTAAGTAAATTAATGAGTACTTATCTGTTTTCCTTTCTAATGTAATAAGAGTATAATAGTTCATTTATTAAAAATATACTCCCTCTATCTCAAATTATAAAATATTTTTAGACAGAATATCACATATCAATAAAGTTTATTAAGTACACTTTGCAATCTTACTTTTTTAAGACAAAAATTAAAATTTAAAAAATATCCTTCATTTAGTAGTCCATTAATAAAAAAATATTGAAGAGAGAGAATATATATAAAAAGGGTAATATTAAAAAAGTATTATTATTAAAATTTAATTTTTATTAAAGTGTCTTATATTTTAAAACGTTAAATTTTTTTAAAAAAATATTTTATAATTTAAAATGTAGGGAGGAGGGAGTGATTGATTTTGGCCGCAATATTTATTTTTTATAGATCCATGCCACCAAACACTTGGTCGAAACTAATTGCGCTAGGGAAACTAATTAATGCAGCGCGAATTCATGTCCTCCCTCCAGTGCTTTTTGTTTGTTTTTAAGGAAAATAACGGGGCATTTAAATTCTTTTTTAATGTTTTTAAGGCCAAATATATATTTGTGTGTGTGTGTGTGTGTGTAGAGAGAGAAAACGGGGGGAATATTGATTAAGTTATAAGTTTTTTAATGCACATCCAGTCATAAGTTTTACTAGACAAACAAATCCTGGCAAGAAATTTAAGATATCATACACACACCAACCAAATATATTATAAAATTCTAAATTAATGTTTTAAAGTTATAATATTTTTAATATCATAAAGAGGTTGTAAGCCAAATGTGAATAACAAATTCAAAACATTGTTGTAACAAGATCAATTGTAACTCAAGTGAATCGGAGCGATAACTTTAAAAATATTGATAAGAAATTAAAAGTTAAAATGTTTGATAAATTGTACCTTCACTTTCTTGTTTGTTCTTTAGTTTGAAGCAAATAGCTTTAATTTGATCCGATTTTTTGCAATAATTGCATAACTCCTTAAAGGATTTCTTCCTTGGCTTTTCACTCTTATCACCATCCTTTTTAAAAGTTGGAGTACTAGGCTTTGGGGCCTCATGCTTCTTTTTTCTTTTTCTTATATGACCCTTCAGATTTGCTGCGTGTGCCATGAGAAATATAATTTATTGAGTGAGAGAAATTCTTCTTCATAGCTTCCTCTTTTTGAGTGACTATTGATATCATCTGGTCAACAAACCATTCAGCTTCTTATAAATTGTATGAAGTCCTCAAGAATGCGTGCTCCAATGGTAGTGATTGAAGAATGCAGTAAACTAAGGTACTTTCACCCAAATCAATCTTATATGACTTATGCTTGTTATAGTAACAAACAAGCTTTAGAATGTGCTCTCTGACACCAGAAACTCCGTCATATCGAGTATTGTCAAGAAGTGACAAATAATAATTCTTTTGAGTCTTGTCAAACTTTTTGTATTAGCTTTCAAATATTCCATTGCAGTATCCTTTTCAGAAATATTGTCCTTAATTCCCTTTTCAATTATGTACTTGATGATTGCAAGACAGATTTGGTTAGACTCACTTCATTGTTTGTAAAAAGTCATTTCAAAAGCACTGGACTCAGAAGAGAGATTGACAGACTTGAGCTCTCTCAGAGCTAAATATTTCTCAAAAATGATCAAATACATATTTAGGAACTCTTTTCAGTCATCATAGTTAGTCTCATTAAGAGCCTTCACAAAGGATAGTTGTGTAAAAGCAGAAACTAAAATTGCAAAAAAGAAAATGAAAAATATTAATTATGCATGCACAATATAATTATAAAATAGAATTTCCAACAAGCGATTATCAATTATGCAACTATAATCATGTACCAAGAAGGCTCAAATACCATAAAGATTTAGGTCATACAAAATAATGCATTAAACATTTCTATACCTATAGGGTACAACAAATATTTAACACATTAAAATAGTGTTATTAGCCTATTCTCAAAAACCAACTATCAAAATCACATTAATAATGTCATTCTTATGGGGTATATTCATTATCAATGCTATGAGATCTTAAGCATCATTAATAATTCATAAAGTCACAAATTTTGTGACCTTAGGACAAAATAAAATAATTTTAAAAAGTCTTTGGGGTCTTTTAGAATTAGGGAACAAATTTAGGACTTAAGTAAAATTTTAAAAAGTATTCAAGGGTAAATAGGTAATTTTGAAAGCGATTTGGGTCAAAATTGTAATTCTAAAAGTTAAGGGACCAATCAATAATTTCCATAAATTTATTGGGGTTACGAAAAAAATTCTAGAAATTATGGGCCAAAGATGTAAATTAAAATTGGGCCAAAATGGAATTAATAAAAATATTTTTTTTTGTTGCATTGTACTGGGCCCATACGATTTGGGCCCAGGACCAGTTTCTTCATAAAATGACGTAGTCCAGCCTACCAGAAACCAAAAAAAAAGAAGAAATTGCTCCCCCTCTTTTTTTAATTGTGATCTGGGCCCATACTAAAATGGGCCCAGAACCTGTGAAACCAAATCCCTAAGGTCTGATTCTTGACCCTGTTCTGGGTCTTCTCCAGTCGCAAGCTGAAACTAGAAGAACACCGTCATCTGGACTACCGGGGGGAGTCGCCAGTGACTGAGTGTAGATGTGAAGGCGACAGAGTCGGTCATTTCTCCGGCGACTGCAGAACCTCTACACGCTAGCTCCAAACGATGGCGGCGACGCATTTTGTAGCAGCTTGTAGGTGAAACGTTCTGGTGAGGAAAGAAAGAGAAGGGAAAAAAAAATTGTTCAGTGATAATAGATTCTCCATCAACCATGAAGCTTCCTCTACCAACGTCACTCAGAAAATATGATAGCCTCGGATGATAATGAAATCGAGAACAAAAGTGGGGAAAACAAAAAATCGCAAAGAATGGATTCATATACAAAAGCCTCATATGCATTTTCAATAATAAAAAAAAAAGAATTATCAGCATATGAGTTTCTTCACTAAAATTTGAGCATACTTTGAAAAAATAAATTCTATTAATTTATCATAATATGCATCAAATAATGAATTGAGACATACATATTAATATTCATAACCAAGCTCTGATGTGACGTATTGCATTTGTATATCTCTCATATGAATAAGTAAAGTAATGTATGCGTACCTAATGAATCTATGAGCGCTTGAGAAAACTCGATTATCTCGATATAGATAGATGCACAACCCACTGGTCTCCAAAGTCTTCAGAGAGTGCAGAGATAATGAAACAGAAGAAAATGAGTCGTGTGTTTTCAGTTATCGATTGATCGACTTATAAGGATCATATCAGTAACCGTTTTATTAAATAATTAAAATAATTAATTTTATTATCTCTAATTCAGTCAATTAAGAGATATAAAATAACTGACAGCTATTAGGTTGGACCTCTGTCTATTGGGTTCACTTGTGTGGTCCACCTATCACGGTCCATATAAAATCATAAAGATCAATTTAATTGAATTTATTAATTAATATTAATCCATAAATAAATATTTCAACAATTTTATCAAGAGGATCTGGCTGCAGGCGACCAGCCAAGCAAATTGAGACCAGAAGATGCCCGGTCGAGTTTTACGTATTTAAGTATAAAAAATTAAATTGAATTAACATTATAAAGAGCAAATTCACGTCAACAGCTATGGCAGTAGCAGAAGCTGAGTGCTTGAAAAGTCACAAGCTTTGGCTCTGAAAGCGTTAAGATAAATTTTGTAGGAAATCAAAATGAGCTTTTGTCCGGCACCGTCTTCAAATAGTATCTGTGTATTTCACTATTTTGAGCCTTTTAATCCAGCAAAAACAATTTTAATATTTTGAAAATTTCTCCTAATTTTCTCTCCTCCTTATTTACTTCTTTTTCCCTCTATCCAAATCAAGCCTTGAGTCTCCAGGTTTTCTTTTTTGTTTTTTTTGTTTTTAAAAGAAGGCTAACAAATTCAGATACTATTAATGACTACACCCGTTACAATTGGATGAGCATTTTCCACTCAACGCTCTTTTTCTGACGTGACTTTCACCAAATTGATGTAGCTATCAGTACTAATTGGTTTTTTATTATAAAAAATGAAACAGAAATATGGATGTCAATTTTCTTTTTTTATATTATTGACCGGAAATCAAAGTTAGGCAGAAAAATGAATATGCAGCCATGGAGGAATGCAAATATTTGAAGGTAACACACTGGCCTACGTATTATTGTCATATAAGGAAATTCAATTAACTCCGCGCGGAATATCAATGGAAATCTCAACCACGTCGCTTTGATTTAACAACAGCCTTAACAAGAACGCATCAAGTCCGTATAATAATAAGTCCAACTTCTAGAAAAATGAGACATATTTAGATATGCCAAGATATATATATATATATATATATTCAGGTTTGGGGGGAAAAGAATAGTGATACACACACATATGCTGGCCTGCCGACCCCGATCAAGGTGAAAAGCATATGCAGACATAGTCTTTATCCAGGTGACAAAGAAATATGAGGCGAAACCACGAGCCTTTTCTAAATTTTCACCGACACTCATGCTCATTTTCCGAGATGTTTTACGTACCAGCTTTGACTTCTTTTTAATTTTTATTTTTGTTAAATCTATTTTAACCAATAAAATATTCAGAGATAATTCCAACACACCTTCCTCCTTCTACTATAAATTCAAAGCCTATGCTCTCTTCATTTTGCAACACCCACTCTACGAGTTCAGATCAATTAACAATGTCTCCCAAGCACTTGTTAGTGTTCCTATTTGGGGTGGTATTTCTCACCACTTTTGGCTTGGCTGATTACAAGCCACCCGCTGAGAAACCCCCTGTTTACAAGTCGCCAGTTGAAAAACCACCTACTTATAAACCTCCAGTTGAAAAACCTCCTGTTTACAAGCCACCTGTTCAGAAGCCTCCTACTTACAAACCACCAGTTGAAAAATACATGTTTACAAACCACCAAATGATAAGCCTTCAACATACCAGCCACCCACTTATAATCCTCAAATGAGAAACCACCTGTATATAAACCACCAGTTGAAAAGCCTCCTGTTTACAAACCTCCAATTGAAAAGCCTCCTGTTTACAAGCCACCTGTAGAAAAACCACCAACCCACCCGACACCATCTTATGGCCATTATCCTAAGCACCCTCCGTCAACCACGAACTGAAGAGGAACCCGACATTTGAAGCATATTTCAGTATTATTGTGAAAATAAAAGCTGTGACCCCAGTTTGTCACGTAGCGTTGTATTGGAACTTCAACCCTCTTCTTTTCTTTCTAATGTAGCATGGCTTGGTGCTTTAGTATGTATGGGTATGGATGCAAACATATCCTACTTTCTCTTATGGATTATCGATTATCTATTATAAGTTATGACATCTCTCTTAGCCTGCTTCTAATTTCATTAATTGATAATTACTTTAACTCCTCTACCAATAATATAACTCTAACCAATAAAAATAATTAGTTGAATTAGACAACATGTAGCTGTACACAAATTAAAGGAAAATGTTATGTCATTCGATAAAATGATTGTGTGTGTGTGTCGCTTGGTAATGTAGTATGGTTTAGTTAGAAGCATGATTAAGTGGCACTGGGGCTGAGGCCAATGAAAACTTTGGTAAATCGAAGATAAATAATCGATTATGGATAAACGCATAATAAGTCAGAGGCGTATCTAGAAACTACCGTGGGGGGCAAAAATAAAAACTTATCTGACATGTGGATTCTAAGATTAATTAATTTCAACCTTTTTTACAAATGAAAAACACATAATTATAAAGAAACTTTTATTGAATGGCATGGGGGCCAAGCAGGACTGTAATAATTCTTACGTGTTTTTTCGATGAAGTTCGTTTCCTTTCTCATCTATTATGCAGTTTGTACCATCTCTCTACGATTAATTGATTGGCCCGCACATTTAATTTATTTTTTGATAGACCCATTTCACCAAATAATTTGTCAAAACTAGTGACGGAGAGACAACTGATTAAGACATGCAGTGTAATATTCTGAAACCCCAGCTACAATAATTATATCACAATACTGCTGATCTAACAAAAAGATTCGCTTTTAGTAAAGCAAAATTCATGAAATAAAAGAAATGACTGAAAAAATGTAAATGATCGAAGTGATACTTGAAATTATGAAGAACTTATACTTGAAGATTTAAAATTTATAAAATTAAAACTTTAAATATTTAAACAATCAATGATAAAAATAAAATAATATTAATATTTTGTATCATTATTCATTATTTTTTAAAAAAATATGTCAAGCTATTTTGACGTTTCAAAGATACTTTTATTCGACGGTCGTGGGCAGCAGCGATACAAAACACCATTTTAACTAAAAGATCGATATAAATAATAATTGAAAAGTAAATACTTGAGTCGAACTTCTCTGTTAAGGGCAATGGGTATATTTCCCTTTATTTAATTGGGCGGCCCAAAACTTGTTTAAAATAAATCTGAAGTAATACTGTAACGGCCAATCCACGGTAGTTGACAATTGAGTACTTATGCGTGCGTATATATATTCCATCCGTTTAAAAATATAAAATATGTTTTAAAAAAATTAAATATTTAAAAATATAAGATAATTTTAATCTTTTGAGGTATAATCATTATCTTTTTTTTAAAAGTGTCCTTATTGATAAATGACTTTATATTATTGTAAACTGTTTAATAAAAGTAAATATGAAAAGATAGAGTTAGTTTAAAAGTAGGTAACCACTTTATTGAGGAGTGAGATTCAGTTAAAAATGCTTTATATTTTTTAACAGAAGGAGTATAATTAACAGGCAGTTGATTTTTGTTAGTATTCACTTTGTCCTAAATTATAAGATACTTTTAGATAAAATCTTACATATCAATGAATCTCATTAAATGCATTTAATAATATTATTTTTTTAAAATAAAAATGTAAACTTTTAAAAATACCCATCATTTAATATATTGAAAAGAGAAGAGATAAAATTAATTATAAAGAGAGAAAAAGTAATATTAAAAATGGTGAATTTAATGAAACTTTAATTCACTCAAAGTGTCTTATATTTTGAGATGGATAAACTCCTTCAAAAGTGTCCTATAATTTGAGATGGAGGGAATATGATTTTTTCACAACTAAAAAATGAAATCAGTCTCCTCAACTTCTAGTAAATGCTTGGAAGACATTATGGTGTTTGTTGTGCATAACGAGCTCGGATTAATACCGAGTGTTTAATTCATATAATAATTAATCACTTATTTTCCTTTTTATAATGAAACATCCACAACTTGAAGGTGCTGCGGAAAGTATCTCAAAATCCAGAGTTAATATAATTCTTAAGGGATTTCAGCCTGCCCATTAATGAATTTAATGAATTCAAAAGTAAGATATTCTCCAATAAATAATGAACTCTGGACGGTTCGTGGTTATTGAATAGTTCAATTTACTTTTTACTATTTACAAGTTGTTTTAAACAAAGATTACTTGGTCTCGTTCAATAAAATAAGCGTGGTATATCTTTTTTTTAAATATATTTCTAGGTTTATGTGTGTGTGTTTATAATTATAATTTATATAATATATTTAAAATATTAATAATAATTGTTAGAAATTGCGTAAACAAGCCGCAAAAGTAATAAGGACAAAACAATTGAAAATTTTTAAAAAGTTAAAAAAATAAAAGATGACATAAGAAATTTGACGTAAGAAAATCCTCAATATGACAGACAAAAAATTTACAGACAAGTAAGTAATTTTATTATTAAAAATAATAATTTCAATAATTGTTTCTCTTATGGAGATGGAGAGACGAGAAAGATATATATAAAATTTTTTATTAGTTAAAAATATTATCTTGAATAATAGAAAACATTTCATAAAATATTAAATAAAAATCTGATAGATTTAAATTAAGATAATATATAAAAATAATTATAAAATATTATAAAAATTTGAAATATAATCTCAACAGTAATTAACAATACCTGTAAAATTTTGTCTGAACTCATAATGGAGAGAACCACTCATTAATGTAGCGTGAAATATCAGTTTTCAATTTTAATCTCTTGATGACGGTCCCATCGTCCGGCTCCTGGTCTCCGCATCGATGTCACAGAAGCACCAACACTTTGCCAATGCCCCGTTTTGACGGGAGTCAAAATATTATTAAATTTAAAACCATTTTAATGGAATGCTCCCAAAAAGAAAAAGAGCTTACACCTAATCTCGTTTTCTTTCTAAAACTTTTTATTCACATAATTAAAAAATCAATTGTAATCTAATAAAATATGGAATAAAATAATTAATTTAAATATTTTTCCTTTCTTAGATTGTAATGGATTTTTTAATTTATTCAACGCGAATGTGTTTTTAAGAAAATATTAACTAAAAAAAATGTGCTTAAATTAAAACTGATAGGATCATGATTATAAATAAGTATTTTTAGCAATTGGCCTTGTGACCTAGTTAGTGGCTTGTAAGCTCTGTAAATAGAAGGTCATAGATTCAACTCCACTTATAACCTTAGGCTATTAGTGCTTTCCCCTCTAATTTAAAAAAATATTGTTATGTTAATTTTCTAATTTATAATCTTAATAGTTGATTTGATTTTACAAGTATGCCAATGTCAAATATTCTCTCTTGTTTTATTTATAAGATATTTTTAATTAAATTATACATAATAAGAAAAGAAGTTAGAACTAGTTCAAAGTTGTATTATTTTCAAAAGTTTATAATTTTAAATTATCCTTAATTAAAATTATTAACATTAATTTATTTTTTAAGTTAGACATACCACCTAAATGAAGCAAATTGAATATATGGCATTTTTGGCAATAACTCATTAATGCTTTGTCCAAGTTTTTTAAGGTGCTCCATAACAGTATTAAGAACCAAAAAAAAAAAATTCTAGAAGATACCTTATACTAAGAACCAGAGGGAGTATAGAATAGCAATTAAATATTCCTTTCGTCCTATTTTATAAAATATTTTTAGAGGTAATTTGATATTTTAAAATATAAAACGTTTTACAAAATAAATTTTTATTAATGATAATATTCTAATATTACTCTTCATCATTATACTCATGAAATAAATTCCTTTCCCTCTTTTTTAATAATGAAACGTATTTCTAAAAATTTATATGAAAATTAATAATACAAACTATATTTAATAAATTTCATTACTATGCACTCCTTCCATTAAAAAATATGAGACATTTTTAACCGAATTTTACTTTTTAATAAAATAGTTACATATTTTTAAACTAATCCTATCTTTTTATCTCTGTTGAGCACTCTATAATAAATATAAAGTCATTCATCAGTAGAAGTATTTTTTTTAAAAAGACAATAATTACATCTAAAAAGACTAAAAATACCTTACATTTAACATATAACTATCCAAAAAATACCTTATAGCTCCGTTTCGTAGCTTGGAATAATGGAGAAAAAAATTGAATTAAAAACAAAATCCGTTAACATATGTGTTTGGTATACAATAATTATGATTTTTTAAAATATGGATTCAAGAAAATTTGACAGAATTTAATTCTATCATATGCATTATGAGAACCGATTTTATGGTTTTCTTTTTCCAATTTGCATCACTCTTCTTCCTTACCTTCATCTCCTTTTTTCAGCAAAAGATGGTTTCTTTCTCTTTCAACATCATTGACAACTACATATCCTCTTTCATCTAGATATGTTGATGACCATCACTCACCCATGAGGATGACCACAATCCACCACAAACCCCAAGAAGGAAGGCCCAAAATCTCCGTCAAGCTTCTTAGTTCTCACGTGTCACTGGTTTAGCAACTGTCAAAGAGGAAGGAGTAAAGAGGTAAAGCTGGGAAGAGGAGAAAAGGAAGGGGCTCACGGTGTCATGACTTTTCTTTCTTTCTTTTTTTATTGTAGTGCTTATGCTCTTTTTATTTCGTTGTTCGTTAAGTTTTTTGGTGGCCATCAATGGTAGCTTTGGAGGCAACCATGGAAGAAAAAAAATGAGATTTTTTTTTGAAGAGGGTATTTTAGTCTTTTCATATTTTTAAAATGCATATAAGATAAAATTATATCAGAATTCTATTATCATATTAAACATATTTTTAAAATTTAATTTATTTTAATTTTAATTTTAATTTGATAAAAAACTTTTTCATCGTACCAAATCACGCCTATATTTTTGGATGAGGGGATATAATTTTATTAAAGAATATCTAATAAATTAATGAGATAAAAGGAATATATCCTTGTAGGGTTACGAAGGTCTACCGTAGATTTGATGTTGGTATGTTGATGCATGTGGGGCTAGAATGTGCATATAACAAATGCTTTCCGGGGGAAACTGCAGGGCAGGTGGCCGGCATCATTGAACTTAGTGTACGGTGGCGAGTGATGTTGAAGGGTTGTGAACGACACCGAAGAAAGGAAAGGCCAAGTAAGTCAAACTGTCTGACCGATTATTTGCTACACAGTCAGGGTTTGCCGCTGCTAATAATTCAAAGATATTATATTTGTATCAATCACAGTCACCCTCGGATCCATACCTGTCCGCCCCTCTTTGCCATACTCGTCGGTGCCGTTCATATATGGAATGAGTTTGCCTGTCACTCTATAATTATTGCACCCTCATCCACTTGCTGCCGAAAGGCCAAAGCACCATAATCATTTTTTTTTCCCCTTAAAAATGCTCAAATGCAAACACGCACGCACCTACTTAGGGCATGTTTGGTTTTTATTTTTACTCTTTGTTTTAGAAACTATTCTATAATACTCCCTCTGTTAAAAAAATAAAATATTTTTAATTAAATTTTATTTCAATAAAATTCTTATTTACTTTTAAACTAATTCTATCTTTTCATATTTATCCTTATTAATTACCCTATAATAAATATAAAGTCGCCATTAATAGAGATATTTTTTAAAAAAAATAATTATATCTCGAAAGATTAAAAATATCTTACATTTTTTAACATCTAACTCCTTAAAAAATACTTTATATTTTTAAATAGAGAGAGTACAGTTTTTAAAATTATTTTTTAAAACAAAATAAAATGAAAATCTGTTTGATTATGTCAATTAAAAATTGTTTGACAATTAAAAAATGTATTGATAATAATGGTTATAAGTAGTTAATGGAGGTGATTAATAATATAAATTGGTCAAAGTAATTATAATTTTTCAATAATCAAATATAATTTATTTTTTAAAAAATAAAATGAAAACAACTTGAAGTTATTTTTATTTTTTGTTTTTAAAAACAAAAAATAAAAATAGTTTTAAAAATAATTAAATAAAAAAATTAATCCAAACAAGTTTTAAAGTTTTTCTCTTTTCAAAAAAAAAATAAAAATATTAATTAAAAATAATTAAATAAAAAATATTTATCCAAACAAGTTTTAAAGTTTTTCTCTTTTCAAAACCAAAAATATGATTTTTGAAAACAGATAACAAACAGGCCTTTGGACACCGGCAACCTGTACTTACGCTCCCCACATTCGTGCATTTAGGCCTTTGTCATACGCACGACATGGAGAATCCACAAGGCACCTCATAATAGAGGCTAGGGCAAGGGTTACGAACAAAGAAACGAGAATCAATTGACTCTTGAGATTTATTTAATAATTTTTATATAAAATATAAAATTATAGCAAGCCTTCTTATTTATGTGTCGTGTTTTCATGGCTGTTCTGGCCCAAAAAAAAAGACCCGTATTCATGACTGAGAAGAATCCGTTGGAGAGCCTAATAATATTGGGCCATTAGCTACCACGAATGGACCGACCCTATATGGGCCTTGCTCGGTTTCGGCAATGCTTTATTAATCTGTGCGAAAAGCCCAATCTCTTTCCATGGGGCTTTCAATAAATGCTGGTTCCCATTGGGTTACTTGGAAAGCCACCTGTGTTTTCTTTCAGAAAAAATTATGCGAGTCCCGTGGGACAGAGTTATTTAATAATAAATCTCTTAAAATTTAAAAATTATAGTTAGGTCTCACAAAATTTTAGTGCAATTTGAAATCAAGGTTGAAAGAAAATAATGCCCTTATTAATACATTACATTAATCAAATACTTTATTATTTCATTAATAATTTATAACTATCACTTCAACTTTTTACAACAGTAATTTCACATATTTAATAGTTAAATCAATCATAAAATATTAAAAAGTTTAACACTAATGGTTTACAACTACTGTATCAATAAAACTATCACTTTAACTTTTTTTTTATAACTGTAACTTTACATATTTAATAGTTAAATTGATTATGTGTTATTAACAAAGTTCAAAACTAATTATTTACAATTATTTCATCATTAATTTACAACTACTATTTTAATTTTTTATAATTATAATTTTACATATCCAATAGCTAAAAGGTTTGAATATTTGATGTAAAAAGTTAAAGTTATAGTTATAAAAAATTAAAGTAATAGTTGTAAATTATAATTTGATTGATGTAACGTATTTTCAATAGAGATATTATTGTCTTTACATTTTAATTTTAAATTACATTGAAGATTCAAGAGACATGATTGTAGTTTTTAAATTTTGAGAGACTTATTAATAAATAACCATGAGAACTATACATGCTTTTTCCTTTTTTCCAAGCCTTGTTGAAACGCCCCGTCTTTGATTTTATCCAGATTATTGCCCTCCAATTTAGAGGCTATATTTTACATTGAAACAATTTTTGAAAAAAAATTTGAAACTATTTATTTATTTATTTATAAAAAATATAATTTTTGGTCCCTACACTTTGTTCATATTTTGTTATAGGTTCATATATTTTTTTTAGTATTCTGGGTTTCCACATTTACATTTTTTGATATTTTATGTTCATCTAATGTCCTTATACTTTGTTCATTTAAGGACCTAAAACATTAAAAAATAAAAGTGTGGGAATTTAAACTACTAAAAAAAATGCAGGGACCTAAGTAAAATACAGGAATTAAAAGATATATTTTTTCTTTATTTATTTATAGTTTTATTTGAAATAGTTAAATGGCACTGTAATACCAAAAAAAGTAGTTATTAAAGCAAAATCATGCTTTCGTGTTTTGATGGATAATTGAATTTTCAATGGAATACTGCTTTTGAGGACAATATTTATTTCATTTGTGTTACATAGGCAGAGCAATTTCCTTCTATGAAAACAGTACTTTAAGTCTTTAACTTCGCTTATTGAGTTTTTTTTTTTTTTATGGCCAAAACTAGGGTTGTTGAGTTTAGATGTATGTAAAATACTTGTTTGTTGTGGGATTTTTTTTTTTTTGGGTAAGCCTTCTAATTTTTTCAAAAATAGAGCCTTGTAAATTTTAAAGAAAAATCATTGATTGAACTTCTAAAAATTAATAAAGAGACACAGCAATATCGACACTCGCTTCTTTCGACTTGTTGGCACATTTAAAAACGGGAAAAAGCCGTGACATGACGTGTTTTGGAATTGGGATGCCATGATTAATATCCTACGCAAATTTTTGTGCACGCATTTTTCAGCAACTAATATCAGCACTAGCTTGAATTAGATTATTTTTTAATCATTCCGCACCTTATTATCTTAAGGCCATCGATGATGATAGATTATATTCCCTGACTTTAAGTTAAGTTGCCTGTATCTCTTTTCATGGTTTGTTTCCCATTTTTATTAAAAAAAAACAATATCTCATTATTCCCCCAATATGCACTCCCTTCACACTTTAATATTAGTCACAATATTAAAAAAATTTCGACTCAAATATAAGATATTTTGATAGTGGGTTTAGATGCATGGAATTTGAATTTCACTTTAAATTTGAATCAAATCATTCATTAAAATACATAATTTTTTTTAAATCCTAATTATTTAAAATTTTTCCTGCTCCAACTCTCTCTCTCTCTCTCTCTCTCTCTATGCTAATTGAATAGTAGAGGTATATTTTTGTCAAAAACATAATAATAAAGGCATATGCTTGTTACTTCTAATCCTTCGTTTATGTTTTAAATCTCAGTTCATCTCTTTTTTATTTTTAAAACTTTTTATACTATTTAAATAAAGGATTTGAAATATATAAATTTTTAAATGTGATACTTGAAATCTAAAGGCTGTGTTTGGATTTCAATTGAAAAAAATTAATTATATAAAAAATTGATTAACAAAACATGATGATCTTCTGATATTATTTTTTAAAATTGATTTTAATAATTGAAGATATTTGGATAATTTTTCAGAATCAATTAAGTTAAAGAAAAATAAAAAATTCTCAAATGTTAAGAATTGATTCTCAAATGGAAAAAAAAATAGCTTTTCAAAAGTAGAGTTTAATTTCACAAGTCAAATAAAATTTTCAAAATTGAGAGTATTTGGATAAATTTATGTAAAACTATGATTTTAATCCTAGAATTGCTTTCAAATGGGAATCCAAATAGGCACTACAACATTTTTTTACTTTAAACAATAATTTGATTGCAATAGTTTAAAAGTATTGCTTAATATGAGTATAAGCAATAGTTTCTGTGTGTTGCTATTAATACTACTTTAAGCAAAAAATATTTGGCAGTGTTTAAAAATTATTCTCTGAAATAGAATAAGCAAAATTTTTTAAGTGTTGTAATAAAATTTTTAAATAGGCAACATAAAATATTGTTGTCTATAATGACGCTTTTATTGTAACATTTTAAAATTGCTTTATATTCTAATAGGCAACAAAAAAATAAAATAGATGTTGTCTATAAATCTTCTTTTGGGCAATATTTAAAAATTATTTCCTATAGTTTTCTACAAACAAAATATAATTTTCATTTTTGATAACTTATCTATATTCTTTTACTTGTTTATTTATTTTATTTTCTTAATTTTTTTATTTATTAATTAGAAAAAATAAACTTTATTTTAACAATTATCTATATATAAAATTTTTTAATTATAATAACTAAAATTTTTGTTGGGAGAATGGTTAAAGTCATCTCATCAATTCAAGTGAATTGAGGTTCGAATCCTAGGTGAGGAAAGAAAATATTAAATTTTGGCTATTTAATATATTTGCAACAACTCTTAAGTATTGATTATACTTATATAGTAGGCAATAAGAAAAAGTCATTGTTTATTTCAATACTCTAAAATTGTAGCTTATTGTCTTACTATAGACAACAGTTTTATGATTTATAGCCTAAATATGAAAAAATTGTTGCTTCGGACTATAGGTAATGGAGGCAAGTTACATACCCAAAAACTATTGTCTATTCTTATATAGTTGTTGGCATAGATAAAAAATATTGTAGCGAGGCTTAAAATTTAAGTTTAAATCTATCTATCTAAGAGTTATGTAAAAGATATACATGTAGTATGTTTTTATAGTATCATGGAATTTTAGAAGATGCTCCAAACTAGATTTTAAATCCTTTACATAGATGGTATATTTTATAAATAATGTCATTTCAAATAAATGTTAAGGGTAAAGAGGTAAAAATACCTACAAAGTGGTCAATCATGGGCACTCAATATTTTAAAGTGAGGACAAATGCATAAATACCCATAGCATTATATGAGTAGGTGCAAAAGTGACTAAATCATTAAATTTGACCTAACGCCATTAACTTTGACCATTAAATGCTGACTGTGCATGCCATATTTCAATACTTGTTGATATGCACTAATAAAAAAGCAAAAATACTCATAAGATTATCATAGTTGGTGCAAAAGTGACCAATCCATCAAATCCCTTAAACGTTGATCGTTTAGCTGATACCTAAGCAAAATTGATCAATCATCAATAAAAAAATAATCAACTTTTGCTTAAGTGTAAGCTAAACTGTCAACATTTAAGGGATTTGATGAATTGATCACTTTTGCACTAACTCTAGTAACGTTATGGATATTTTTGCTCCTAGCTGATAATTTTATGGGTATTTTTGCCCCCTTTGTTAGTTCACGTTAGCAAAGACTGACATGTGGCATACACATTCAACATTTAATGATTAAAGTTAACGACTCTAGATTAAACTTAATGGTTTGATCACTTTTGCACCCAATCATATAACTTTATAGGTAGTTATGCTCTTTTCCTCACTTTAGGATATTAAGTGCCATTGGCTAACCATTTTGTGGATATTTTTATCCTTTTACCCTAAATTTTATACTATACATTGACAGTCATAATATCACATACCAACAACAAATTAATTGGATTTGATTTTGGGCACTGTGGTGCTCAACACTAAAATACAGCCGTTTTGTAGCGTTAGCTTTTTTATTTGGGAGAATTACATTCAAGGACCATTCAAAAAATTACTCACAAATAAAGACCAATACATAATAGGTTGTTGTTAAGTGGAAAAGTGATTTATTTTTTCTTGAATGGAACTTGTTGTTTAGTATTTATTTGTGAATAATTTTCTTAAGTGATCCTTAAATGTGATTCTCCCTTTTTATTTTTTTAAACCACAAAATTATTTTATAAAATTATTATTTTAATATTTAGTAAATAAATATTAATTTATTAAAATTTGACCCAAAAAGTTTAGATAAAATTTTTGTCTGAACAATTCAAAATTAGACTAAATTTTCTTTTAAATAAATGACTTGAAGAGTTTAAAATAAAGGTTGAGTCTAGTAAAATGAGCTAATTTTTTATAATGTAACAAATCAATGTTTTAATTGCTATTAAGAGAAGTATTTATATTGAAAACTCGACCATGTTTTAAATGATATTATCTCTCATAAATAAACAATTGTGCAAAATTAATAAAATAAAAAAATATTTTTAATTATAGTTCTGAACTATTCGAACAAAAGTTTAATATGAACTATTCAGGCCTAATTTTAATAATTTAAATTTATTTATTTATTTATTAAATATTAAAATAATAATTTTATAATATTTATTTATTATAATAATAATAATTTTGTGGTTTAAAGAAAAAAAAAAAAAGCAAACACCCAAAAGGGCAGTATTTTGGTGGTGAATGCCCACGGCTCTCATCCAAAGATGATGGGCACGAAAAACGAATCCAAATTAATTTGTTATCTGAGAAAATAATCCGCAATATATCAATATTATACAAATTGATAGGGATAAATTACAATATTCGTATGTCATATATATATATATATATATATATAATAACACTCATGACTTTAGACACTGGCGTATTGTTTGTTGACTCGTGGGAGAATCCCAATCAAGGCCTCGGGAAACTCTCCCATAAAACTTAATACATTTTAAATTAATTTATAAGTTCAAGGCCTTATGTGTAAATATATATTTTTTTTGCTAAAAAGACTCATTTATTTTTAATTTGATATGTACAAGTTTCTCTGACTATATATATTATAAAATATCTATATAAATATGACAACATATATGCATTAACAACATAATATTTGTTCATTATAAATACTCCATGTAATTTTATTGAATAATAATGCACAAATTTCTCATGTATATAAACAACACAATATGACAAGATTCATACCTTAACAACACAATAGCCATTTATGAAGCATCGATATTTTAAATTATTTTATGTAGCAATATCGGATATGCATTGTGTTTGATATCGATAATTGCATATACTTCTTTGATATGTATCTAAAGAGTATCGAAATATTATTTTTAATTTTAAAAATTTTTTAGTTTTTAATACGTATCCAATACTTTTAAATTGTAAGTCAATACTTTAAAGATACTTCGAGTTTATTTTTAAAAAATTAAATTTTATTAAATACTGAGATATTAATTTTTTTAATATATTTTTGTGATTTGTTTTTAAAGTCAAATATTATATTTTCCTTAAAAATAATTTTTATATATAACAAAAAGACAAAAATTATATATTTTAATTATAAAAATATAGGAATATAATTTTTTGGCATATAAACCCTAAATAGAGAACTATTACCAAGGACTGGGCGGTAGGCAATTAGGTATAGATGGAGTAAAAGTATAATTAATAATTATATTTTGGTTGGTGTTACTATAAAGAACTATATATGTATGCTAGGTTGGATATTTTCTAAATTAAAATATATTT
Source organism: Prosopis cineraria (assembly GCF_029017545.1). Taxonomy (NCBI): domain Eukaryota; kingdom Viridiplantae; phylum Streptophyta; class Magnoliopsida; order Fabales; family Fabaceae; genus Prosopis; species Prosopis cineraria. The sequence goes on from NW_026555335.1 coordinate 5,262,806, forward strand.
TTAATTTTTATATTTTTTATAAATATATTTGCACGTATTAGAAACGTATTGCATCTTACATGTTAAAAATAAAAGCATCGACATATCGGATACGTATCATATCATATATGCGCATCTTTATCTGTGCAACATAATTGATTGTTTATTATGCATAGTTCGTATGGTTCAGTTAAATAATAATATATAAGTTTTTATGTGTATGAACAATAGAACATCTATATATGAGATGATAAAGTTTATAGATTAAACCACGGTGTTTGTTTATTACATATAATTTGCGTATAGTGTTATTTTTTCAAATGAGAGGCAAATGTGTAATTTCACTAAAAAAACATATTTGCATAGAAAGCCTTTAGGCATGTAAAGTCAATTCAAAATTTATTGGATCTTAGGTGTGAATTTCTTTAATTTGAAGATTTTGGTCTTGTTTGGTTACTAAAAAAGAATGGATTGAACATATCAAAATAAAAATAAACTAAATTACCATTCCTTTCATGGTAATTATAATAAAACTCATTAATATATACTATAAATGTGTGAATCATCCCACCCTCTAAAATTTCATGAATCATAATTTTCAATCTCATGAACTAATTTACCCTTTGAGCCCTCCTCCTTATGAATGTGCTTACCTATTCCCTTTGATCATCTTATATTTTCACATTTATATTTTCAATCCATTTCATTCTACTCCTTTTTAGTAAGCAAATGGGTTTTTTATTTAGGTGCCATTCTTACTTCACTCATATCTGAATAACCTTGGTCTTTAATTAGAGGCGGCTAGTAGTCCGTAATATTTGTTTCAACTTTGGATGCATCCACTGTTAAAGTGGAGATGATGAGACCAAAATCCAATAAAGAAATTACTCAAAACATATGAAGCTACTATCAATGCAAGGTTCTCTTCCTTGGGCTCTTTTCAAATGGAAAATATCATAGAAGCCATAATGAAGATGTCTCTCTCCTTATCCTTGCTGCTATTGATGTTACTTGGCATTCTATGCCATTAACCTATGTCATGCTAGTAATGTTTATGTGACTGTGTCTTAAGCTTTAAAGAGAATGAGTAAAGAAAAGTGAGATAATGATGAGTTATGTTATTGATGAGAGAATACAAAAGTATATATATCGTGTACATCAAAGCCTTAGGCACGTGATCAATCATCTAACTAAATCACAGCTATTACAATAATATAATTGAATATAATAATGATCTCTAATAGCCTCTTGCAAATCTAAAATGGGTCAACCAATATAAAACACTTTAAGTTTGGTCTTTAATGTATTAAATCGTGCACTTGAGAGTGGCTTAGTGAATATATCAGCTATCTGATCAACTAAAGTAATGAAATGAATGTTGATTTGTTTCTAAATGACTTTATCGTGAATGAAGAAGAGATCTAACTCTATATGTTTGGTTTGATGGTGTAAGATAGGATTGTGACATAATTGAATTATACTCATATTATCACAATAGATTAAGGGAGGTTGTTATGCTACAGAAATTTTTATTTTGTCAATAAACTTTGTGACCAAATTAACTTTGCAGTAACATTTGCTAGGCTGTAATATTTTGCTTCAGTGCTTTAATGAGTTATGGTAGGTTGCTTTTTAGCACTCTAGGAAATTAAATTCCCTCCAAAGTAGATACAAGAACCAGATATTGATCTTCTATCATTAAGATCACTACCCCAATTAACATCACAAAGAGCTTTCAAGTACAAGAAAGATGACTTTAAAAAGAACATGGCATGAGTAATAGTGCCTTTGAGATAGTAGTCAAATTAATTTCCCCACCATCTAATAATATTACTACTACTTCCTTGGAACTGGTTTTTGTTGATTTTTAGGGTCCTGCCTTATGTGCTTCTATCTATAGTTCATTATATTACATTGCTTTATTGATCATTACTTTAGATTTTATTGGCTTTACCCTTTAAAACACAAATCTATTGCTTTCTCTGCCCTTATTACTTTTAAAAACATGGTCGAAAACTAGTTAAACATTAAAATCAAAGCCTTCCACAATGAAGGTGGTGGTGGTGAACTTCACCGTTTTGATTCTTTCCTTGCTAATCATGGCATCTTACATCGTTATGCTTGTCCTCATTCTCATTATCAAATGGGAATTGTTGAGAGATGTCATTGCTATCTTGTTGATACTAGTTTAACCTTACTTTATCATGCTAATTTACCTTTAAAGTACTAGGAAGATGCCTTTTTCACTACTACTTATGTCATTAATTTGCTTCCATCTTCTATTATTGGTGGTTTTATCCCTTATACTAAGCTTTTTAATAAAACACCTGATTACCCCTTCCTCTATGTCTTTGGTTGTGCTTGTTTTCCTCTTCTATGACATTATCATTCTCACAAGCTATCTTTTCATCCCAAACAGTATATCTTCTTAGGATATAGTATGTCTCATTATGGTTATAAGTGTCTTGCATCAAATGGGAGACTTTACATTTCACATGATGTTCAATTTAATGAAACTTTTTTCCCTTTTCACACCATTGTTCCAACCTCTCTTTCTTCACCATCACTTATGGCACCTCCTGCTTCTAGTAACATTCCCTTTATTTCTATTTCACCTTCTCTAGATCCTATTTTACCTACACCTACTTCCTCACTATCAACCTCTTCTAAGCCTTTATCATTACCATCTTTTGCATTGCCTACCCTTCATTCCCCTCCTTCTTTTGCATCCTTACCTGTCTCCCTTTCTTCTTCTTCTTCTTCCTCCTCCCCTTCTGTACCACCTACTAATACTCATTCTAATTTCAAACCCAAAGCCTATTCCACTTCTAGCTCTTCTTTTTTACTGACAACCAACTCTAAACTCAAATCCAAAAATAAATCTAAACTTAAATCTTCATCTCATTCTTGATCCTCTTACAGACCCTTACATTGCACTACGAGATTCTTATTGGCATCAAGCCATGCTTGATGAATATCAAGTTGTCTAAAATAATAATAACTTAGATTCTTATTCCTCCCCCTTCTCACAGACCATGATAGGATGTAAATGAGTACCTAAACACAAATACAATCCATATGGGACTCTTAATAAATATAAAGCTAGATTAGTGGCCAAAGGCTTCTACTAGACTTATAGTTTTGATTTTATTGAGACTTTTTCTCTTGTCATTAAACCTACAACCATTCATACTATTCTAACATTGGCCTTGTCTCAATCTTGGTCTATTTCTCAAGTTGATGTTAATAATGCCTTTCTCAATGGCATGCTTGAAGAAGAGGTTTATATGTGTCAACCTCATAGTTTTGTCTCTTCTGCTCATCCATCATTTGTTTGCAAACTTTAAAAAAGTCTATAAGGGTTCAAACAAGCCCCTCAAGCTTGGTTTCAATGTCTTACTTCTGCGTTATATGAATTTAGCTTTGTACCTAGCAAGCATGATCCATCCTTATTCATTCATCAGTTTGCTACTGGTCTTACCTATGTTTTAGTATATGTTGATGATATTTTGCTCACTGGTAGCTCTACAACTAATATTTCCAATCTTTAGCATTGGTTAAATTTTAAATTTGTCTTGAAATACTTAGGCACTCTCGATTATTTTTTTGCATTGAAGTCAAGCATCACGGTTTTGGTGTGATTTCTCTTTCTCAAAACAAGTATGTCAAATATTTACTAGCCAAAGTTGGAATGTCTCAAACTATAAGGGTTGTTTCTCTTATGGTATCTACTCTAAGCTTAGTCAACATAATTTAGAAACTTTTTCAAGTCCTCAACTCTATCATTCTATTGTGGGGGCTCTCCAATATGTTACAATCATTAGACCTAAACTTTCCTTCAATGTTAATAAAGTTTGTCAGTACATGTAATTTCCTAGAATGTCTCATTAGCGTGCAGTCAAACATATATTGGTTGACCTACCTTAGGTTTGTGAGAGGCTATTAGAGATGATTATTATATTCAATTTTATTATTGTGAAAGATTGAGTTGTGTTATACTTTTGTATTCTCTCATTAATAACACAACTCATCATTATCTCAGTTTGCTTTACTCATTCTCTCTTAAGCTTAACATGGTACCAGGGCTTTTTATTTGATTATAACATCTCAGTCTTCCTCCTCCTCCAACAAACTTACCGTCATCAATGCATCCAAAACCTCTAATGCTATTTCATTTTCTCATAAGATCATTGTTAAGTTAGATAAGCGTAATTATTTAGTTTGGCACCAACAGATCAAAGCTGCCTTCTATGGCCACGATCTTTAAAAATTCATCGAGACACCACGATATCCTAAACAGTTTTCCTTTAATGAAGATCTTACATTTAGGTTGTCTATAAGGACTATATTCAATGGTATTGTCAAGATCAATTGCTATTTTCATGAATTTAGTCCTCTCTTTGAATTGATGCTCATGCAAGACTTCATTTATGACCTAGAAAAGTATTCAAGCTTTTTTCTTCACTTATCACAAAGCTAAAGTTCATCAATACAACAAAGAGCTTTAAAACACTAATAAGGACAATTGCTCCATCCTCATAATATGTTCTTCAATTAAAGGTATTAACAGAATTTCTCATCACAATTGGCCATTTCATTTCTAAACAAGACCAGATTGAAGTTCTACTTGAAGGTCTTCTTGAGGATTATGAATTAATAGTCTCCTTTATCAATGCAAAATGTGATCCATTCTTGCTTAGTGAGATTGAATCTTTGTTAATTGGTCATGAACTCAAGCTTTTTAGCACTGGGAAGCCATTCTCGGAGACAAAGCCTCTTTACATGTAAAAGCCAATATGTCTATCGCTCAACCACTTTAACTAAGAATATGAGCCAGCTGCTAAGAAGGCAAAAGCTTATTGTAACTTTTTAAAATTTTGAATTTAATTCCTGCCCATGATGATTCATAACTCTGGTTATAATGAGATGATCGAAATCTGATATTAATGCATGATTAATAATGAGAAAAGGAAATGATTCTCTGTCGTAGTAACAATTATTCTAATCAACATATTTCTTTCATAATGAGGTGAATTAATGCCAATTGGATCTTTCTATTATATGGAGGCCTTCTTTCACTATAAACATGATTAGAGGCTGGAGATGAAATCATCCCAAAGTGAACAGTTCTTTAATTTACTCTTTCTCTCCCTATCTTTTTCTTCGATGCATATGCAGTGCCCTATAATCTAGACTCTAGTAGTCTAAACTTGTGTGGGTAGTCAGGTAGGCTTTTCTATACCATATTGTTTATTTTAATGTTCCTTTACAACCTCATTCTTCCTCGCAAGTTTAGGAAGCCACAACTGTAGCTTTACTTTACTCTCTTCTTAGTTTCCACAACCATAACTAGCTTATATATATCATGTTCCTAGTGTAAGGATTTCATGTTACAATTATTCTCATATACGTATGTCAAAAAGAAGAGAAAAGAAAAGAAAAAAAAATTGAACCACAATATAAGGATTGAATGTGGGTTTGATTAGGCTTGATTTTTCACCCTCAACCTATAAAGCTGGGATAATGAAGCCAGCCCAAGAAAACTAAGCTATCTTAGGAAATTTTTTTTCTTACTTCAAAATACCGTTGAACTTGTGAGGAAAAACGAAAGAAAAGCACCAAAGATCATGTCATTGTCTGTCCCAATGGGAAACTAATAAGTAAAAGCAACGTGAATCCTCGAAGATGCCTAAAAAATGTAGAAACTAAAGGGGTGGACTAATCGATTCATATAGCCTAATATGACTGGGTTGGATTGGTGTACAGGCCCACCAGGCTGGTACATGCTGCACCATCATCCTCAACACTATAAAAACACATCGTACCTTGACCTTTTATATTCAGATTTCAAAGTTTCACTTTAGTTGAAAAATAATTTTGGCTAATTCTGTCAATAAATCTACAAAGTGAAACCTTTGTAGTTTGTCTCCTTCGTGAATAGAAATAGACCATTAACAACCATGATTGGAGTCAAGTGAAATTCTATTTACAATAAATGTCTTCTCTCATTTAAATTTTTTAAGAAAAATGAAAACCATATGCATACATAACTTTTATGTAGATCTGTAGAAAATTGTATTTTTCAATTATTCAAAAAAAATTAATCTGGAGAGAATTTGATAATGTAATTGACCATAGTGAACAATCGTTTGCTTTTCTTTTACCCCTATTTTTTTCAATCATTGTCAAATCTTAAGAGCTAGGATTCAAGATGTTAAAACTACCTAAATATATTTTTTCATGTGAGATGCTTGAGAGAAATAATAATTTCAAATTGTTGCAAATATTGTGTTCATGTTTATAGTATTTAAATCCTAGAAAAACATACAAAACAAATATAAGAAAAGAAATAAACTTGTAATGATATTAATGAAATCTAACCAGCTGTGTGTTTTTAAAGCCACTAAAGGCCTAAGATCTAAGGATGTAAAATTCTCAAAATAGCTATTGACTAAATAAAAAAGAGCAAAAAGGCAAAAATGCCTTGTAACTTTTCTCCAAGAACACCTGTTATTCTAAACTTTTATTTGGCACAATGTCATCCCAGTACTTTTAGAAGGGGAGCAACCATAAATGTCACCAGGTTATTGACTGTTATTTTTTACTTAATTGACCACATGGTACTCTACTCTTTCTAATTCATCTTTCATCTACCTTTCCTACCATTCATCCTTTACTTTTGTTTGTGAGTTTGTATAGAGAAGCTCATCGTAATGCCACCAACAATCTCCATTTGATACATTGAAATCCTCTTCTTCCTTCTCTATTCTTTCCATATATCACCATTAAGTTCACAAGGAATTGATTTGTCATTATTGGAGCTTTAATTTATGAGCTCTTCCTTCTATCATTTGCAATTATAGGGAGATAAAGCTAACTAATACCCAGAAGGATGCTTCGATTTGTTGGAATTAAGTAGGCCATAACAGGTGGAGGAGGGATATTGTGATGTTCCATATGAGTTTGAAGATCACAGGTTTCTAGTCGAGGCTTCATGATAAGAAGTTGTGTGCCCTAGGTGTAAATCTTGAATCACGAGTTATGGTGTTTCTTTTTTTTTCTTTTTGGTCAAGAGCTATGGTGTTTCATTTATGCTTTGTCTATTTTACTTTTTCTATGGTAGTTGCTCATTGCTTGCTTTATTTGATCTTTAGTAGCTTGCTGGAGAATTTGAGAAGTAGGTTTTGGAATTTTTGGCTTTACCGGATGAGCACTAGACCTAAGTTGAATTGTGGGTACTAAACATGTATATAGATTGCAATTTGAGTTCTTGTTGAGTTGAATATTTTTCATTTGGGAACGGAATGCTTTCTTATTTATGTTGGGACAACAATATTTGTAACTTTGAGCAAAATGCTTGCTTTTTGGCTTTTACTTTTATGTTCAATCCAAATCTCATTCATATTTATGAAATTAGTCAAAAGGAATTCTTGATGAGTGAGCATTACTATCCTTGTGACTGTCATTTGGAAATAAATAACAACACTGGAGATATTTATGGTATAGAAAGTGTTTGGTGGTAGAGACTAGTGTTACTTTACGAGTAAGAAACACGAGGGGATTGGGGAGGGAGAAAAGGGTGAGAGAAGAAGTCTAATTAACATGCCACATCATTTTTTTCCTTCTGGTCAAAATCCCATTTAACAGTCAACTAACCCAATATTTAACAGTGGGTGAAATTGCTTCCCTGTTTAAAGTGTCAAGGTGATATTGCTTTTAAAAAAAATTTAGAATATCAAGGATTTTTTGAAGAAAAGTTCTAGAATATTTTTGCCCTTTTACCCAATAAAAAATATGAATAATGAAATATTTCAATTACGAACAAAATATGGACTTTAATATTGATGCATGAATAAACTTGGCATGATTAGAGACATCAACATGGCAAGTTATGGCTATGCTTAAATGGGCAAGATTATACCTGTTCTATAGTTCTATTTATAAAATCCCCTTTAGAGGCTTTTCATATATGGAGACATTTTTATGACAGTGATGAAATATATTCTTTTTTTCTTCCTTTATTTTTTTTTTGTACTTATGCTCTTTTCAATGATCAGTACTCCCCTTTGTCATATTTAGAAGCGTAGTGTGCTCCTTATAGAAGTAATGTTAAGGATACATTAGTCTTTGTTGATGATTTTTTACTCTTTATGGAAGCAACTACAGGCAAGTTGAAGTTGTTAACAGTTGCAATGAGAAATTTTGTGTTGTTTCAAGACAAAAAATGAAGTAAGACTAAGATGTTTTGTTCTAGAAATGTGCATTTCAACAAAGAAGTGGAACTAAGTAAAAAACTTCAAGTGGATAACTGGAGATCTAGGCAAGTATCTTAGATCCACTCATCCATAAGAGAGCCTCCTATAATATATTCTTGCCTATTCTTGAAAAGGCAAGAAAGAGACTCTCAAATTGGAAAAGAAATTTCCTAAACCTTGCGCGAAGATTAGTCTTGATCAAATCAATTATATCGATAATGCCTACTTATTACATGCAAACAATGTTGCTTAAAAAAAAACTCCTTAATGAGATTGGAAAAGTAAGTGCAAATTTCCTTTGGGGATCTAAAGAGGATAAAAGGAAGATGCACCTAATATCTTAGCAAACCACCCTTAAAGATAAAAAAGATAGAGGCCTAGGATTCAAATGCTTAGACAAATAATATAAGGCCTTTGTGTTCAAACCTTGTTGGAAAATGTTGAGAAATGAAAATTCTTTGTGGGTATAAGTCCTAAGAACGAGGTATATATAAATGTGGAGAAGGGCTAGTTTCGAAAATTGAGAAGAACACTAATGCATCCTTAACATGTAAAGTATTTTCAAGTGTTGGTGAGAGTTTAATAAAGGTATTGGCGAAAGAGTAGGAGATGAGTTGACTATTAAATTTTGGACTGATAATTGGGCCTATTGTGGAGTCCCTTTAGCTCACCTACTCATCAAGACTCTTTTGATGCAAATAAAATTGTTGCATATTCTGTTACTCTTTTGACAACATAAGATACTTTACATTTGTTGTGTGATTGCCTACATGTAGTGGAACGTTAGCAAAGCTTGATCAAACCTAAATATTGGTCAGCAATTGAGATTTAAGAGCATCAACAGGGTAGAGTGGATCAAATGGAACCTGAGGAAGGACATTGGTCAATACTTTACAAACCAAGCACCCTAGGATGTGCTATTTGGTCATACATGTTGGGATATCCAGTGCTCTAGATAAAGGAAAGCTTTCTTTAATGAAGAGGATGATAGCTTGGATCTAGAATTGCTACCTTGGAAAAAGCAAAGATAGATCTTAACCTCTTAAATACTTGCTTTATTTTGATGAAGAGAGTAGGAAACTACAAAAGCAAATGGTATCACACGCCTTGAAATAGGAGAAGTTCAACTAAATTTGGATGGCTCTTACAAGAGCAATGTTGGTAAGTGTGGTGGTGTCATACATGACAAAAATGTTGATTGGCTATAGGGTTTTATGCTAACATTGGCAATTTCCTACTAGCCATTGCACAGGTTGTTGCAATATTGCAATGTCTTATGTACCATGTTTTGGAATAAAGGTTTACAAAGAATTAGAGTTTTTAATGATTGTGCGAAAACGATTAACCTTATTTTGAGAAATAGGATTGATTTCCCTTCTTGCAGTGATCTCCTTCAACTAGTCAGATTACTTTTATATATGGATCGGTGTGTTTTTAGACTTTATGCATAGGGAAGCCAATTTTTGTGCACATTACTTCGCTAGTAGTGCCACCTTTGACAAGTTTGGCAATTTTTGACTAATCATCACTTTTTTTTGCAAGAAATTTAAATGGCTTGTCTTTTGAGTTCTATTTGATTTGACTATGACATGCATTGATGCATGATTGGGATTGAGAATCTAAACTAGGGGGCTTATTATCAAATCTTAACATGAAATTTTAAGAAGTAAATTTATGGGTCTTTATTTATACTTACATATCTATAATTAAAGTTAATGCCACTTTTCAGGTAAGTACACTTACACTTTAATATTGGATAATTTTAATATTTAGGACAAGTTTTTTTTATAAAATAAAATTTTTTAACTAATTTTAATTACCTTTATTGATCTGTGCGATTCTACTAATTTAAGCAGTATTTTAAATTGTATCGCAAATAGTATCAAGAAATGTCAACCTCGCGTGCCAGCTAAAAAGTATTTATTGGCCTTTTCGGCAGGATCAAGAGGAGAAAACATAATAAAATAACTGTACATTTTTTTGATAAACTGATAACTGTACATTTTAGAAGGAGCATGTCGTGCGTTGCTATTTTTATATTAAAAGGATAAGTTCAGTCAGATAGTGAATCCATCGAAAGTATGCTTTGATCAAAACGCGGAAGGTCGGTGCCTAATTTGATTGGGTAACGAAATTGAAGCAAAACCTTTTTTATTTGTGTAGTTTTTTATTTACCAATTGCCACGAATATATTGATGGTAAAGATTAAACCCTAATACGCTATAAACCTTATTTTGTCCCATTCCAAATATAAAATACAATCCGATAAACGCACGTTGCCTTTAAGAGTTGTATATCCTCACGTAGTCTTCAATTTGACGAGACTTCTTTAGTTTTGACGAAAGCCACCAGCTTCCTAGGCTTTATTGGATTCGTCAATGAATGTTGCCTTCCATGAGTAGAAAAGTCGAAGCCCATTTTATCCATTTCTTCATTCCTAAACAAATGCATAATATTTTTTTAAAAAAAAAGAAATTGTTGACGCCTATTTCTAAGCTCCAATGAAGAAATCCTCCATTAATTTCGGCAGGATTTGGAAACTTTAAAATTAAAGGCATTTATATTTTGAAATTATATGCAAATTAAACTAAATATTTTTCTTTCTTTTATGAAATAAATTTTAATTATTTAGATACTTAGATTCATTAGAGTTAAAATTTAAGTCACAACTTAAAAAGTGTTTACATATGCATTTATAGATTAGTACTTATTAATTAACAAAACTTTTATACTGACAACACTATTTAGAGTCCTTTTGTTTAGCTTATTTCATGAAAAAATTACTTAGTTTTTTAAAAATTATTTTGTGAGTTTTATGATATTTTTTAAAATTTAAAAAATAATCAGAATAAAAAAATTGAATTTGTAATTATTTTAAGAAGCTACTTTGAGTAGCTTCTAAAAATAATTTAATGCAATGAGAGAAAGCATTTTAAAAATGTGAGATATGCAAAAATATCATAAAATTTTAAAATAATATAATAATAAATTATTTTTACAAAACACAAATCAAAGAAGATATAATAAAATTTAAAAATAACTAACTAATAATCACTTTTTTGCTATTGTAACCAAATATAAAAGAATATGTGCTTTTTATAAAATTTTTACAAAAAAAATCTCTTTTTATAAAATCTTTAAACTACCTAAAAATTACTTATTTTTTAATCTTAAACAAATGGATCCTTTAACCTATATTTTTTAGGGAATAAATTTCTTCAAGTTGAGAATTCATAAATTTATCAAAGAGACAGAATATTTTATATTTTATAAGAAAATAATAAAATGATAACAAAAAACTAAAAAAGTTTATATAATTCATGATTTTTAACTTTAGAGAACTTACTCCTCATTTTTTACTCAAAGCCTAAGAAATGGACTGTACTATTTGTGACTTGGTAAGAGTAAAATTTACAATACATTCTATTATATATTAATATATTGTTTAATAGTATAATTATTAAGTCAAGTAAATATTTAGTCTAACTCAAACAAAATCTTAAATTTTTTTAATTATTTTTTTATTTCATAACCTGGCATCTTGGGAAACATGAGAGCATCACCCTCACTCATCTCAAATTATTATTGCCAATGGTGGCTTCATAGAACTTAAAAACCTCTATAATCTTATGCATTAATGTATAAGTTTGCATTCTGTTCCTTCTTTACGCCTTCTTTAAAAAAATTTCTTCAATATAATGTATGCAATCAATTTTGAAATTCAGAAGACCTGAATTGTAATCAAGGAGGATTAAATGGTCAATTATGGTGCACATATAATCAATAATTCAAAAATCAGATTGAATTGGTCAGACCGTTGCGTTAATGGCTTAGTTTAAACTAAATTTATTTTTCATGATTGAGTTATATTGAACCAGGTTGAGCCACTATTAAATCAGACGCTAGAATGAAATTGGAAATTGGAGCAGTTTTTAGAAAATCAAATAGTTTATAATATAATATTATAAAAACTAGAAAAATTAAAAAATAGATTCTACTAAAAGTCAACTTTATTTTTGAACAATTTATATATATAAAATATGACTTGAGACTTTTTTTTATAAAGAAGTTGACAATTATAAATGTAAATATATATATTTTTGAGTCTATTCATATCTAATTTAACTAAAATTCACTTATATTTGGCTTATAATTTATAATTTACAGTTGTCATGTTATTAATATACTATAAATTTTTCTTTGTATTTATTATGTACATACATATATATAATTTTATTTTTGTTTAATTATTATGTCAATAGTTTGATAATTAATTCAATCTAGTTAGATCATATAAACCATAAATTAATGACCTTTCTAGTTCGACATCCTGTTCGATTATTAAAATATTGTATACAATGTCGTTCCTTACTTTATCGATGGGGATGGATTTGGCAGTTAGCAGGGGAATGCCGCAAGTATGAAATTACATATTCGGTTCAGTCAAATTGAAGAATTTACTTAGACTTCATATACCTAATTCTCTCTGGAAAAAAAGTTTGATTAGTATTAAAAAAAGCTTTATAATAATAATAATGAGAGTTACAAGACTACTAGTATTCCTCCTTTTCTAGAGATGACCAAGTTCACTTAATTGGGGCAGGGTGGTATCCAATCAATATTAAAACTTACAAGTTACAAATGATTAATCCCACAAAGTTACCTTCACCAGACATTGATCCTTTAATTTAATCCCCCATTTAACCATAGATCACGTGACATTCATATTATAGATATGTGCTCGTTGGTGATTCTTTTCCTAAACGGAATATTCACCAATCACCACGAAAGTAATCTCCTGGCAAAAACAAATTGTCCTTATACAGCTAGCTACATCATCTTCATCCATTTTGTATACTCTCTTCATTAAAAAATATAAAATATTATTTAAAAATTTAAATATTAAAAATATAAGATATTTTTAATCTTTCAAGGTATAATTATTATTTTTTTTTCAAAAGTACTCCTATTGATAGTAATTTTATATTTATTATAGGGTGTTTAATAAGATAAATATAAAAAGATAGGATTAATTTAAAAATAAATAATTACTTTATTAAGGGGTAAAATTTAATTAAAAATGCTTTACAATTTTTAATGAAGGGAGTACATATTTTATCAATAAGAAATGTAAAAGTGTGTACTATTTCTTTGTAATATTAATGGATTAACCGTATCTTAATCAAACTTGATTTGTGTTACTCTGAAGAGGGGTGGGTGAGGGGTGGAGAAATTAAAGCTTTACAATGCCTAAAGCCATTTGATATTGAAAAACGAGACAAACACAGTGAGCCTTAAGAGGAAGGAAATCCACTTACTCAACATTTGTCGGATGGTTCCAAGAACCTTCCTCTTAGGCAAACACAGTAGAATTCCACTTCCATGTTAAGAAGTTACAAGGACCAGAGACATGGAAAATGAATATATTAATGAAATCCCATGTGAATATGTAAGATATATTTGCCTTGATCAAGTATTAAATTCTGCAAAGATGTTTTGGTCCAAGTTCCCAACCGCTTCAATTGAGACTAAACCCGCCCCTAGAAGCTTCTTTTTGCACTGCTGATATCGGACTCAATTAATGACGTTGAAATGTTCTGATATCTTCTGCACCAATAGTTTTCAATGCAATCCAGGAAAAGGAGAAAGAAAAAGGAATGACGACAAAATAATTTAAAAAAATTAATTAATTTAATTAAGTTTTAAGTATTAAATTTTAAAAATTTATAATTTAATTTTTTTAATTTTATAATTTTATTGTGATAAATTCGTAACTTATATTTTAACTTTTAATAAAAATAAATGTTTTATTTTTTAATCATGTTATAAATTCATCACAATACAGTTATAAAATTTAAAAATTGAGTTATAAATTTTTAAAATTTAATATTTAAAATTTAATTTAAATTAATTGATTCTCTTGATAACTCTTTTATCATTCTTTCAAGGAAAAAAAAAAAAAAACCACCAACTTAACTACCCTCTTTCGTCGTGCTTTCCTATGTAACATCCCTTCCAAAAAGAAAAATTATACTCTTGTGCAATACAAGTTCATTATTGCAACTGCCGAGTCCACCAATGTGCTATCACCTTTTGGTTCAGCAGTATGATTATATATGCTCATTAGACAACCTGAGCTTAATAAGTTCGAATCATTCACACACATAAACAAATTTAATTCTACAAATAATATAATCAGTCTTTTTTTCAACATATTCCTGTTTTTGCCGTAAATACATGTAGCGCCGCCACTTGTGATGATCACAAACCATATGAACGACCCACAAACTAGAGAGAGAAGGGGGGCGTATCCTTTGTCAGATACCATGTTGGGCGAACAGGTGCTGCCAAAACGGGCCCCGATCTTGCTTCCTTTAATCAAACGTTTAAATTGTCATTTATTTATGTGACAACCAAAGTTAGAACTGATTTCCCTTGTCTTGATTATTATTTGTAAGAATCTGTTAGCCTCAAATCTCAATGATCTCAGAGAAAAGTGGAAAGCAAGGAAAATTGAGGGGCATAAAGACAGAGAGGTTGCTAATATGGGCAAGAAAGGCCAAGATGTGCCTCCACGCGTGCCTTTCCCCGCACACGACTCGACCATGTGCGTTGACAACTTAATCTCATCACTTAAGAACACGACTAAACCTCCTCGAATTTAATCAAGACATAACACAGCCCTCACAGGACTCATCGCGATCCCCTGTCCTTTGAACTTCACGTCACCCCCAAAAAAAAAAAAATATAGTAACAATAAAGCAAGGCGAGTAGATAATTCCTTGCATTAACAGAGGAAAACATACATACTCAAATGATCTCCAAATACGATCATTATCATAATACAAAATACTTGTGATTGTAAGATTACAAGAAGGGAAGGAAGGAAGGAAGGAAAGAATTAATGAACATTGAGGCAGAGAGGTTCTGATGGCCTCGGATTCTCTGAGGACATCAATAGTTGCTCCAAGTAATCTGAGCCGAGATCTTCCAGCACCACCACATTGTCTATTCTTACATCTCTGCAGTCCGACTTGTTCTTCTTCTTGTTGCTATTCACTTTTCGTCTCAACGAGTGCTTTCTCTTCAGAGCCACCACCGGCGAGCAACCGTCTTCTGATCCGTAGTTCATCTCCTTCAGGGACTCCCTCACCCTCTCCACCGGGAAATTCAGTATGGCGGCCGATCCTCTCATGGAAAACGCGGCTTGGTCGTAAGCTAAAGCCGCCGCCTCCGCACTATCGAAGGTCCCCAGCCAAACCCTTATGCCGTGCCTGGTGGAGTCCCTTATCTCGGCGGCGAATTTTCCCCAGGGACGCCGCCGCACGCCTCTGTAGCTCTTATCCTTGGCGGGTGCGGCTGCCGCAGAAGCAGTGGCGTCGGACTCGGAGCTGACCTCCTCGTCCTTGACGGAAGGGAAAGAGTCGTTGTTGGCCTCGGAAATCATGCCGTAGAGGAGCATCTCGTCGGGGTCATTCTCGTTGAAGGGGAGATAAGAGTTGTGGAAGTTGGAGGAGAAGAAGGAATCGGAGGAATCGGAGGAGAAATCGGAGGCGAGAGAGTGGAAGATGGAGAAAGAGGAGTCCATGGGAGGTGGTGGTGAGCAGAGTGAGTGCCGAGGTTGCTCTGTTTTTGTGTAATGTTGAGAGTGGGCGCTCGGATCAGATGGAATGCGAGCGGCGCGCCTTTATATAGCAGTTTGGGTCAGGGGTGAAACGGTAAGAGTGGCCGCCCCACATTAGTGTACACATCATACTACATGAGGTTAAAAAAAAAGAGAGAGAGAAGAACAAACTGCCAGGCGAATTGTCAACATTCATTAGTGTCTCTTATCTTATTTATAAAATACATTTTATAATATTTATTTCATTTTATTTATAAGTTATGATGAGATTTTTTTATATAATATTTAAAAATTATTTTTAAAATTATCTTTTATAAAAAAATAAAAAAACATTACTTTTTAAATTTATTGTATAGAAGTATATTTAAAATTTTATATTTTTTATTTTTTTTGCACTGATATTGATAGGATTGGTAGAAATAACTTATAAATAAAATTAAAAAAATGCCAATTTGTACTATTACATTGTTTTCAATTCTTTGGATTTAATGTATGTAAATAAAAGATATTATATGGAGTGTAATTTAAAATTTAAAATTTCCCAGTCAAAACAGGTTTTTACCTTGCATTTTATTTTTGAAATATATATAATCTAAACAGAAAATAAAATCTGAATAAATTAAATTTTTTGGTGAATAGAATTTAAATTTATTATAAAAAATATTCATTCATTTCGCAATTGCATAAAATTAAAATAATAAGTCATAGTACTATCTATAGTATTATGTACAATAAATTTTATATTTTTTATTAAAGATAATTCATTTGTAATCTTGTATTAAAAGTGAAGAAAATAACAATAAAATAAATCGGAAATCAAATGTGTATAATCTATCTTATAGCACATAAATTCCATAAGAAGTCATGCACATTGAAAAATTGGCTTGCAATCTGTGAATATCATTCTGTTTTGAGAAATATGATTTGTGTTCGGTGGATCCTGTTCGTTTTTTTCTAAATTACCCTTTCATGCATTGTATTGATTCTGCATGGGATCCATATATTTTGTCTTGTCCCGTCTTTTGCTTCTTCTTCTTCTTCTTGTTTTTTTTTTTTTCCAATTCAAAAGCAACTGTCTTGTGCATAAATATTGTTATAGATTAAAAAACAATTCTTGCATATGGATAAAAGGCACCATGTTTTTAGAATCAATTCAATAAAAACATGTCATGTCAAATAACTATAAGTATAAATTAATTTTAGAATAAATTGGTTCATTGGCCAAAAAAAAGAAAAATCTTATACCTAAAAAAGATGGATCAAATTTTTTAATATTTGAGAGTATGACCAGTTCGTATTGATATAGAAAAAATTTATCGTTGAAAATTTAAAAATTTACAAAAATTTATTATTGATATAAATAATATATATTGACAAATATAATAAACCGATCATGATGTAAAATATAATAAATGTTAAACTTTTTTTTAATTTAATCCTGTAACATGAATTATATCTATAAAAATCCTTTAATTTTGCCGTAGATGATGATAGAAAGAGAAGACAAAAAGTTAAAGATACACCCATTTAAAAAATAAAGATATTACAAATAATAATATACAAGATTTTATTTAATTAAATTACTTTAATTTTATTAGGCAGGCCATCGATGACACAATATATTAAATCTATATAAATATTTTTCAAAATTTAAATAATCTAAATATACATGGTGCAAGATATTGATGATGAACGACAAACTTGTTTCAATTAGGTGTGTTGTATATATAAAAATTGAGATTTAAACTTAGTAATCAGTTATTTAATGGACATAAGTTCTGTACTGTTTACATTGAATTGAATTGTTTGCGATACACGCATACTTATTGATAGAGTTAATTAATATGATCTAATATCAGTACTAACGAGCCAAATTTAAGTATTGTTGGGATTAATTAAGATTAACTTTCTTAAAATGATTTTTTATACATTTACATCGTAGGAGGATTTAATTGGAAGAAGGTTATTTTGGGTTTGCCACAACAAAAGAAGGTTAAACGGGGGGCGCGTAATAACTAATAGAGTTAAAGGGAAGGGTGGGGAGGAGAGAGAAAATAGCAGGAACACGTGGGTCAATCAAGGGACGGCGGCACGGTCAAGACTCCGGAAGAGGGTTGCAGCTGACGTCACTGGATGACGCCTTTTTTCCTAAATTATTTAATTTCTCGTCTGTTCGGATCTCTTTCCTCTGCTCACTGTCCATTCCACCTGAGCTATCCCATTGGAAAACTCCACCTGGACTACTTATTCTCCCGTTCTTCGCTTTTTAGTTTTTACCCTCTCCCTTTCGCTCTGTTTATCTTTTCAGGGTAACTTTTTGTTTCACATTATATTTTTTTAAATATTAACAGATAAATTGTTTTTAAATAAAAAATAAAAATTCAGTTAAGTAAAATGTTATAATAATATTGAAGTCTCAAGATATTTTTTTAATATTAAATCTGTATGTAAATTTTTTAATCCTCTTCTACTACTTAAAAAGTTGTATCATTGATGGAATTAAATTTGTGAATGCTTGTATTAAACTCATGAATCATATAAAATTAGCTGCACTTTGTTGAATGAAAAAAGTTGCATGATAAAAAGTATAATTTTTCAAATTGCTTTAGTCATGGTGAAACTAAACTTGTAAATACTTATATTAAATTTATAAATTATATAAAATTAGTTTCACTTTGCTAAGTAAAAAAATTGCTGATAAAAAATTATGATTTTTCAAATTGTTTTGGTAATTGGTGGAACCAAACTTAGGAATATTTATATTAAACTTGTAAATTATATAAAATTAATTGCAGATGGGTACTAAAATAATTTCACACAAAAATTTAATCTCAAAGAAGTTATTTAGGATTTTACTATCATTATCACATTTCAAAAAATTAAATTGTTATTTTTTTTATTTCAAATGAATTTATTTGTGATTCTCCCAATCTTAAAATTTAATAATATATTTTTTACTTCACTCTCATTTAATCGAATAATTTAAATAATTTATTAAATACAATTAAACACTTATACCTATTCAAACGCTGTTAAATAAATAGGGGCGGATTTGACAAAATACACCATATTTTACATACTCATTAGTAAGTGTCCAAGAACATTAAAAAGCCAATATAATGTAACCGATTGAAGATCTTCCTTACGTTCTATAATATATGAATAAATAATTTTTAAAATTTTTTCAAGAATCAATAAACGCAGAAAAAATCAATTCAATTTAAGAAATGTTACTAATTTTCTTTAGATACCCTCGTTTAATAATTGTCTGGTGGCTTTTAATAATTGATTTCATTAAGAAACACGCACTTTTAATAAGGGGAAAAAAAAACTTGTAATAAAAGCTCCCCGTAAAAGGTGGTTGTTTTTACAAATACGACCATGAGAACCCTTTCAGGATTCTCTTATAAAAATGACTAGAGTGAGTAATGTTCAAAGATTTATCATTAAATATTTTTTAAAAAAAAAAATTTATCATTGTTATTGTTAAAAAAATATAAGAAAATATGACAAATATAATAAAAGTAAGAGATAAGTATAAAGATAGGAAGAATCTTCATTCATGTAAATTTTGAGATACATTTAGTAAATTTTTACTTTTATTGTTGTTGCTACTGCTGTTGTTTGTATACATAAGCATGTAGAAACTTAGTCGAGAGAGATATACAACTATCCTCCATACCTTAAGGAAAACAATATTTGTTATTGTCATTGATGAAGATTTTCTATAGAACTCATTAAAAAAATATATCAATTTTTCGCTCTTCTAAAGGGGACCACTTGTACTGTAACATCTCAAAAATTATCCTCTTAATTAATTAAGCTAATGAAAGGTAAATATATATATTTAAGTATAAATAGCTTTAAGGATAGTCAGAGACGGCTATTGGGTTTGACTTTAACCTTTAGATTGAGTTTGAAAACGAATTGGGTTACAAGGGTTCAAATTGTAGAAAAAAAAAATTAGATTTTGACCCAGTGCATTATGCTGTAGCATAAAAATTTACACTGCAACATGATTTCTAGAATCATTTTTTTAAAAAAAAATGAAAATAGAGGAAAACATCATAAAGATTCTTTTGTGGAACTATTAAGGTTTGGGGGTTGCCTTTATAATTAAAAATTTAAAAGACACTAGTGTAAGCAAATTTAAACCCTCTATTCTGTTCCTGATAGAAACTAGGACAAGTACTATAAGATTTTAAAGAATTAGAAGGGCTTGTGGTCTGGAAAAAGCTTATGTGGAGCCAAGGGGTTCAACTGGTGGATTGGCTCTATAGTAGCAAGAGGGGATTGATATGAATATTTTGCAACAATCATTAAATATAATTCATGTGAAGTTAAATTCATCCACTGTTAGTGTCCTTGATTTTATAACTTTCATATACGGGGCACCTTGTGATAGGGACAAGGAAGTGGTGTGGCAAAGGTTGAGGGCAAGTGTAAGGGGTGTGGTGAGATCATGGTTGTGTGTGGGTGATTTTAATAAAGTTGGGGCTTGTTCTGAAAAAGGGGTAAACTAGTTGCTATGATCAAACTTTTAAATTTCTATAAACTTTTAGATGATTGTAGTTTAATTGATACTGAGTTTAAAGGCTCAAGGTTCATATGGACTAATAGGAGGATGCGGGATGCAAATATTAAGGAGAGAATTGATAAGGGACATGGTAATGTTCTATTTCGTGAGAACTTATAAGGCTCAGGTGATTCACTTTAAACTAGTGGGCTCTAATCATCATCTTATTATTGTTGATTGTTGTTATTAGGATGAGAAAACACCAAAGCAATTTAAATTCAATGTTGTTTGGATTAACCATAAGTGTTATAAGGATATTGTGTTGAATGGATGGAGTGGAGTAGGAGAGCTTGTGGTTAACATAATTAATGATTTTGTTAGGAGGATTAACAGGTGTAGATGTGTGTTGATTGAATAGAGCAAGAAGGAATTTCATAACAATAGGAAATTAATTGATGAGCTAAATGTGTAATTAGATGCTTGGTATGAAAGAGTTTGGAATGAGAAGAAGTTGTAGCAAGCTAATAATTTGTTGAAACTAACTGAACATGCTTAAGATCATGACGACGTGTTTTGGTGGCATAAAGCAAGGCTGAATTGGATCAAATATGGTAATAGAAACACTCAACTCTTGCATAACAAAGTTATTCAGTGATAGACTAGAAATATATTGCTAAAATTTAGAGATGATGATGGCACTTGGGTTGAAGAGTTTGTAATGATTAATGAGATGTTTGAAGGCTTCTATAACAATCTATTTACTATAAAGACTTCTAAGCACGTGATTGATGTTCTAACGTATGATTAAAAGTAGTAACAAATGAAGAAAATTGGTTTTTGACAAGGCTAGTAATAGAAGAGGAGATTGAAAATGTATTTTTTTTATCTTGGAGCAAATAAGGGCCTAAGGCCTGGTGGTTCTACAGAACTATTTTATCAAGCTTCATAAAAGGAAGTGAAGCAGGAGGTCTGTGGTATGGTAAGGGACTTTTTTTAAAATGGTCATTTCGATTTGAGAAAGTTGAATAACAGTCGTATTGTGTTGGTGCCTAAGGTTGATTGTCTTGAGTTTGTTACTTAGTTTTGATCCATTGGACTTTGCAATGTTTTCTACCAAATTATTCTAAAGATTATGACAACTAGGCTGAAGAGATTAATGAGCAAGTACATATCTCGATAACAAAGAGCTTTTGTGGTTGGAAGATTTGTGCAAGATAATATGATAATTGCTCATGAGGTTTTCCAATATTTGAAGAGGAGAAAGGAGGGAACCATAAACAATTTAGCTCTAAAAATTGAATTAAGCAAAGCCCATGACCATGTTGATTGGTCTTTTGATAGAAATGATATTGAAAATGGGACTTTGTAGTAGGTAAGTAAGGTGGGTGATAGATTGTGTTTCTTCTACTGATTTTAAGCTTCTAGTTTCTAGGAAGAAAGTGGCAAGAATTAAACCAAAGAGAGGTATTGGGCAAGGAGATCCTTTCTCCTTACCTTTTCATCATTGTAGTTGATGTACTTTCTTTAATGGTGCAATATCATACAATTAAGGGTGATTTGAAAGGGTTAAGGATGTCTAATAGTGGTCCCATGCTCTCTTATTTTTTTTTTACAGATGATGCTCTTTTTTTTCATTAGAGGTCAAAGTGAGAATTGTTTAGTTCTAAAGATGATTTTAACTATGTTTAATGTAGCTTTAGGGCAAGAGGTGAACTTTGATAAATTTTGCATATTTTTTTACTAATATTGCACTTGAAGCCAAGGAGGAGATTGAGGGCATTTTAGATGTCAAAGCAACTAAAGAGCATAGTAAATATTTAGGTTTACCATTAATTTAGGGTAGATCTAAGGCTTCAACTTTAGCATTTATTAAGAGTAAAGTTAGTAAACAACTGCAAGGTTGGAACCAAAAGTTATTCACATTTGTAGGAAAGGAAGTTTTGATAAAAGCTTTTGCAAACTCCATCCCTGCCTGTTCAATGTCAAGTTTTTTATTTCCCATTAAATGCCATAAAGAAATTGATAGACTCATCTCTGATTTTTGGTAGGGAAAATGGCCAGGATAGGGGGAAAATTCATTGGAAACTTTAGGAATTGTTGTCAAGTTCCAAGAATGAAGGTGGTATTTCAAAGTTTTTAAGCTTTTAATAAAGCTTTATTGGCTAAAACTACTTGGAGAGTCATGCAGAACCCTGACGATCTTTGGTGCAAGGTTCTAATAGGACAGTATTTTTCTAAATTCAATTTTATGGAAGCTAAGAAGAGACGAAAAGCCTATTGGGGTTGGACTAGTATCATTGAAAGGAGGGATCTTCTTTGTGAAGAGTTATTTTGGAAGATTGGCAATGGTAGAGATGTGAGGGTTTAAGGTAATCAGTGGATTCCTAGTTTTCCATCCATGGGGTTATGAGCAACTAAATACTAATAAGAAAAAGTTGAAGGTTGAATCTTTGATTGTTGATGGAAGATGGAATATTACTGCTATTTTAGGAAAAATTTTAGATTCAAAAAATGATCTAATTTTGAGTATTCCCATTACTAGTGGTGAAAGGAGTGATAAGACTATTTGGTTAAAGTGTAAGGATGGGTTGTACTATGTTAAGTCTGGTTATTAAGTGGCTAAAATAGAGGAAGAAGTTGAGAGAGTTATGAGACCATCTAGCTGTTATTAGATTGTAAAGTATGAAAGTGTATTTGGAAGCTAAATGTTCATCCTAAAGTAAGACACTATGTAGAGGATTTTAAATAATGTGGTGGCAAGCAAAGAGGCTTTGTTTAGAAGGAATTGTACTCGTGATCATATTTGTTCTGTATATAGTGATGAGGTGGAATCTATCAAGCATATGTTGCTATTTTATCCTTGGGCAAATAACTGTTCATTTAGTTGTTCTTTAGCACTTGTGGTTTCTAAAGTTCAGATCTTTGATGTGAGGAAGTGGTGTAGAAGGGGTGTTCAACTTGTACCCATCTTAATCAGCCTAGTTTCATCTTGGTCATATCAAAACGGGTCCTGTCTTGGCCTGAAAACAATTAGAATGGGACAGGACAGGAAATCTCATGTCCTGTCCCGAATATTATATATATATATATATATTATTTTATTATTTTAAAAATATACATTAAATATATTAATTGTAATTTCAATATGTGTAATTCTTATTTAAAATTAAAAGTTTTTTATATTGGTAATTTTAATGACAGAGAGTAAGCAGGGTAATATCCTTCTTTATAATATATTAATTGTATTAATACAAATTATATATATATATATATATATAGATATCTGTTTAATAACTTTTGTTTATATTGTATTTATTGCTATATTTTTAGAAAAGTCATTAGCTTAACATATCTCAATCAAAGAAGAAGAATAATGACTTCATGTTGTGTCTGACTTGTTTATTGTTGTTGCTCTTATAGCCTAAAAATGACTTGTAATTGCTATCATAATGCATTATGTCTCATACATACTTGACTTTAAATTGTACACTTGTAGTTGTGATTAATGTAATTCAATAATTAATTTTAAATTGTTGTGATTTATATACCTATGTTGTTTTGGTTTTAAACTTAATAAGTTATGTGATTTAAGATTTTAATTAATGAATGTTATTATTCAGGCCTTTCTCCCACATTATCTGCTTTATCGGGACGGCAAGACATCTTAATCTTGTCTCGATCCCTATTCCTAATGAGATAGGATGACTTTCGAGATGAGACAAGACACGAGATAAAAATTTAGCCACAATTATTTTTTTGAGATGGGACATGGGACATAGGTGTCTTGATCTTGTCCTGTCCCATGAACACCCTTAGGTGGTAAGAAGTCCTGATTTTGAATAAGGGGATTAATGAGGAAGCCAAGGCACCTATAACAACTATTTATTAGGGCATATGGAAGAATAGATATGACTAGGTCTTTAGTGCTGTCAAGACTGACACTAAAAAGGTAATTTATATTGCCTCTTTACTAGTTTGTAAGGTTTGGTATGCTAAGTCTAATGATAATAATATGGCTGGTAGAAGAAGTAATACAAGTAGCATCAAGAAGTTATCTTGGGTTGCTCCTGCAGGTAATATGGTGAAAATGAACATAGATGGTTCTTTTTCTAAGTAGAATGGCTATGGTGTGGTGAGACTTGTTTTACGGAACGAGTGATGGTATATTTGTAGGGGGTATAAAAAAGAAGGTGGTTGTTGTTTTTGCCTTTGAAGTTGAGTGTCTTGCTCTAAAGGAAGTTGTGTGTTGGCCTATGGCATATTCATGAATATAAATGTGTAGATTGAGACTCATTGTGAGGGCCTATTTAAGTTGATGATGGCTCGATCTACAAGGGGTGTGGAGTGGCAAAGTGCATGATATTCTTTTGCTGGTTAATGTTAAGGCATGTATTGACTTCTCCTTGGTTGCTAGATAAGGGAATTGTGCTACTGATGTTTTAACAACTATTAGAAGTAGAGGGTTGCTGCCCAATGGGTGGTTGGAAACAACACAAACTCTCTTGATTGAGCTCTTGTTAGCTAATGCAACTGATAGTTTGAATATGGATCTTAACAATACTATTGCTCCTACTAATCACGAGGGAGTGGTTGATTTTCTATTATGTTTTGTTATTGTTTCTTTGTTTTATGGGTTGTATGCTTTCTAGGTTTTGTGAGGTTTTTGTGAGTTAGGTTTGGTTGTTAGTTTTTTTTCAAGTCTTTCCCCCCTTGATGTTTGTATATTTTTTTGGTAATCAATAAAATTGACTCTTTTTTTACAGAATGAAATTGACATATTGTATTTCACATCAAAGTGCTTCCTTAAGTGAAAAATGTTAAAACAAAAAAAATAATAAAATTTGATTGTCAAAATTTTAGAGCTTGTTTGGTTTCTATTCTCATTTTTTGTTTTTAAAAACTGTTTTATAATATAATTTTTAAAATTTTTTTAAAATAAAATAAAATAAAATAAAAATCTATTTGCTTATATAAATTAAATTAAAAAATAGATTGATAGTAATGATTATAAGCAGTTAATAGTGGTGATTAATAATAGAAATTTGTGAAAGTAACTATAATTTTCAATAATCAAATGTAGTTTATTTCAAAAATAAGAAAAATAAAATAAAAATAACTTGAATTTATTTCTATGTTTTTGTTTTTAAAAACAAAAAATAAAAACAGTTTTGAAAATAATTAAATGAAAAATACTTATCCAAACAAATTTTAAAATTTTCTTGTTTTCAAAAATAAAAACAATTTTTAAAAATAAAAAAAATAAGCCCTATTTCATTGTTATATATAGGGTTGCACAAAAGACTAAATAGCATTAGATTTCAGCTCAACTCAAAGTCTGGTCTCTTTCAGAAAAATGATTGAGTGAGGCAACTCGTAGTGTTATCTTGTCTAGTGATAACCCAAAAATTAATAGGATCAAACTTGGTCTATAGGATTGGGAGACAGTTTCTGTTAATTCAATACTCATTTAACTATTTTTTTCTCTATGGGAGGAAATAATTCATTTCAACTTAATAAATTCAATTAAGATAATAAAATCACTTATAATCATACTAAATTCAAAATAATTTCTAACAACAAGAAAAAAAATATTCCGGTTACAATCCAAATAATTTAAATTTATAACTTCAACAAAAGCAACACTCAACAAACTTCAACGACATTACATTATAATAATAATTTAAAAACAAACTCAATAAATATTCATATAATTATTTCCTTAATGTCAATTACACTTAAAATATTTGTAAAAAATAAATTTATTATAATTATATTAAATAAATTAATAGAATCGAATTGAATTAAGTGGTCTAGATGTTCAATCTTCTATTTAGTCTAACCTAAAGAAATAATTCGGCCTTTTCAATTTTTTTGGTTCGAAAAAACTAGTGTTTATCAAGACCAGCTAGGACATCATTTCGAATTAGATTGAGCTTGATTGAATTGACAGATTTTTACACAGTGCTGGTAACATGGAAAAGAAGCGTCGAGAATTAGAACTCATACCTCTCACATATTCACGGACAAAAGTACCCGCTTGCCCCTGGTCCTTACGACGCTAACTAAAGGACCCTCTGAGAAACGACACCAATTTGGAGCGATGCTTATAATTAATTGTTAAAAAAATGATTCTAAACATATATAGAATCTCCCTTATAGAATGAATCGTTTTTTTTTTAAATCAAAAGTAATAAGTGTTTCTTCTCAGTTCAATGAAAATCATTGCAAACCGGAGCGGTGAGGCTGACTTGAATAATTTTGAGTTCACATTTTCACTTTGACCTGTCAATACATTGCATCAAGAATAATCCATAATTACAAATTTAGAAAAGAACATGGTTTAACTACGTTTTTCTAGAAGATAACGGAATACTATTTCCTTTTTTTTTCTTTTTGCTAACTAAGGAATTGGATTGACTCACCCGAACATTTTATCTCTCCATATTTACTTTCGAGATCTAATATGTCTCTGAAGCGTAAACTAGTTGAAAAAAATGAATTCAAAGAAAGAATTTGATTTTCCATGACTCAATTATTGGTACGACAG
The DNA here is from genome assembly GCF_029017545.1 of Prosopis cineraria. Lineage (NCBI taxonomy): Eukaryota > Viridiplantae > Streptophyta > Magnoliopsida > Fabales > Fabaceae > Prosopis > Prosopis cineraria. The sequence continues at coordinate 5,289,727 of NW_026555335.1, forward strand.
TTATGACCCGGAAGAATTTGTCCCTTGTTTCAATCTATAACATTTATTGATTATTTATTTTGTTTTAACCAATTTCAAAATCGTCAAAATTAACGCCATTTCACTTTACTTGGTGAAGATAAAGATGAGACAAGATAGTAATAAATTAAATGCATAAGAAATGTGTGATAATTATATACTTTCTTCATTTAAAAATATAAGACATTTTTTAAGGGGTTGGATGTTCAAAAATATAAAATATTTTTAATCTTTTGAGCTGTAATTATTGTCTTTTTTTAAAAAATGTCTCTATTAATAATAATTTTATATTTATTGTAAGGTATTTAATAAGAATAAATATAAAAAGATAGAGTTAATTAAAAAATAAATAATTATTTTATTAAAAATAAAATTTAATTAAAAATATTTTATATTTTTAAATAGGAGGAATATTAATTAAATAAGGTCAGATTATATATATTAAATTTATGGTAAACGAGAAAATATATAGATTTTGTCGATATACATAAATACATATGGGGAATTGATGTTACTTTGTCCGTCTGGGTTGATGGAAATGACAAGCTTAAGGTGGGTGCTGCTACAACCCACAATTCTTGTAGACAAGGACGTGGCGTGTAGGATCATTTGAACAGTGAAAAGGCAATGGCATGGCCTGCCTGTAGATGACACGCATGAAAATTTATTATCATTGTTCAATTATAACTTTTTTTTTTTGAAAAATAAAATCTTTCAAAATCCTTTCTCCCTCAACTTTAACTAACAAAAATAAAGATTACTCTGTCAAAGTATGTACCCTATAACAATAGCGATTGAAAGGTTGTGTGGTCACAAAAGTAATTATATAAAAATGGTCAGAATTAAATTAATCGCTCCATAGGCATCAGGAAATAGCTAGGAAGGTTCCCAAGTAAAATAGGCGTCTGCTAATTTGATCAGCACTCTTCACGGATCAATGCGTTTGAGGCATGTGAAAAGGTTTAGAGTATAATCATGGATTGCTGCCAATGGATGAAACCATGCACTGAATGACCAAATTTGAAAAGGACTCGTTAATTATCTGATGATTTGGCGGGAGATGAAATAATGATTGTGGTTAAAAATAAATAATATATAAAAGAGTAGAGAGAGATAGTAGGAGTTAGGAAAAAGGATGCATTGAATGGTCCAGATACAGGCCCCCTTGAAGGAACTGTGAAGATCACAGGTCATCAAGTCTGGGATTTTTGGCTTAGAGCTTTGAAAGTCCTCCCAAAAGGATGGATACTGTTAATTAATTATCTGATAATGACTTTTCCTTTTGGCATCTTTGAAATTCAAGTCTTTCTTCCTTTTGTGTAGCTTCCCGGAAATCCCATGCTTGGAATTGGGACTCATATTTTTAATTATATATTAAACCACATTATTCTCGCTAATTACCTTTCAAATTTAGCCACTTTGGCTCTCTCAGTCACCAGCACTAGTTTCCCGAGTTCTGCTCCAATAAATCACTTTCAGAATTTTAAACCCCCCGTTTTTTTTTTTTAACATAACAATGACTGAACTTCAGATTTAAGTTCTGAAAAACCTTTGCAATGTGAGGCTTTGGGCAAATTTATCCAAATGCTGCAATAAAAAATGAAAATTACTCACATACCATACTTTTCAAAATATTTACCTCAATACTAAAAACTCACAAATCGACGTCTATCCGACTGAGGTTTTAAACAATTTCTGACACACTACTTGGCTTGTGTGTCAAATGATTTTTTAAAAAAAAATAAAAAATTGAGCATAGCATGACACCCTATAGTTTTATAATTCCAACCTCTCTTCCTCCGTTAAAAAAAAAAAAAAACCCCTCAGCCGCTTTTTCTTATCTCACTGAACCCCTTTCTATAATAATTAATAATATATATTTATAAATAAAGGTTTATATATAAGAAATAAATTAGTATTCGTGTATTTATAAGTATATGTTTTTTAAAATGATAAAATAAATATATATATATTATTTTTACTTCTATTATTAAATATATAATATATATGATATAATATTTTATTATTATTAAATAATTAATAAACATGAAAAATAATCATATTTAATATTTTATTTTAACAATTTTTATATAAGAGTATTGTGGAGTAAATGAGCAAATTACTTTTTAAATTTTAAATCTAATAATATTATAGATCTTGAACATATTTATAATATAAATATTTTTTTAAACTTTTAAAAAATGGTGCTATCTAACCCTTACTATAAATAAATGTTAACTTGGATCATTAGATGATCGAAATACAACAGAAAAGGATATCAAAAATTATTGAAAAAGACCAAAAAATTTGTTGATCATTTTCTGTAATTTTTAGGTCCTTTTTTTTATATATTTTGTAATTTTTGAGGTTTTTCTAATCCACTAGTAGTCAAAGTTATCTTTTGTTAACAGCATGAGATAAATTGAATCATTTTCAAAAGTTAAAGGAATAATTTACATAATAAATATGTTCAGGGTCTATAGTATTATTGAACCAATAGTATTTGAAATAATTTTAGGTCTAATAGTACCATGGACTCTGAACACATTTATTGTACAATTATTCTTTCAACTTTTGAAAACAGTTCAATTTGTCTCATGCCGTTAACAAAAGATAACTTTGACTATTAGTGGACTAAAAAAATCTCAAAAATTACAAAAAATACAAAAAGGATCCAAAAATTACCAAAAAGGATCAACAAAATTCTTTTGTCCTTTTCCATATTTTGATGTCCTTTTCTATCATTTTTTAATTAACTAATGATCCAAGTTAATCTTTATTTATGATAGGAGTTGGATAACACCATTTTTAAAAGTTTAGAAAAGAATTTACACAATAGACATATTCAAGATCTATAATATTGCTATATTTAAAATTTAAGGAGTAATTTGCTCATTTACTCCCCAATAATCTTATATAAAATTTTTAAAATAAAACATTAAATATGATTATTTTTCATGTTTATTATTTATTTAATAATAATAAAAATATTATATGATATGTATTATATATTTAACAACAGAAGTAAAAATAAAAAAGATATATATATATATATATTATTTTATTATTTTAAAAATATATATGTATAAATATATGAGTACTAATTTATTTTATATATACAGGTCTATTTATAGTATATATTATTATATATTATTAATTATTATAGTATGGGATTGAGAGAGATGAGAAAAGCGGCTGAGGGGTTTTTTTATGTTGGTGGAAGTGAGGGTAGTCTAAAACTATAGGGTGTCAGGCTGTGCTTTGTATTGGAGGAGGAGAGGGTGCAAGGTGCAAGCCAAGTTGTGTCAAAGTTTTTTAAAAACTCAGTCTGATAGATATTGATTTGTGAATTTGTAGTATTGAGATAAATATTTTAAAAAATATAGCATTTGAATAATTTTTATTTTTTTTTATTGTAGCATTTGGATAAATTTGCCGAGGCTTTGCGATTCCTTCAGCTATATGAAATAGCATTTCCACTGTTAAGTGAGGACTTTCCAGCTTCCAGTACTAGTAATTGATTGAGTAAATGTCATTGGAGAATTCAGTTTTTCCGTGAGAAGACGCCTCATTGCTGTCACTATATACCACTCCATCTAATTTTTTATATAAATCATTTCCAACCAACTCATATAAATAAGATGATGACGTGGTAATGTAGAAAAAGAGAACGAATTCAGGGTTCAAAAAAGTTAGAGTATAAATTATTCATTAATTTAATTGAAATATAGGAAAGAAGAAGAAGGAAAAGAAAAAATAAAAGGAAGGAAGGAGGAAGATGAGGCATGCACTGCAAGGGAACAAGGGTGCAGGTCCCTTGCTTGGACCATTCAAAGCTTTTGACTAATCAATTCGTCTTCGTCACCATTTCTGTGTGCTAACCAGTAACTGCCAACCTTGGCTCATGCCTTTCTTGGTAAATGCCTCTACTCAAGATTACCTCTTTTTGGCTTTTTTAAGGCCTATGACTATATTCTTACCCTCTTTATTTAAAAATATAAAATATTTTTTAAAAAATTAAATATTTAAAAATGTAAAATATTTTTAATTTTTTAAAATAAAATTATTATTTTTTAAAAGTATCTCTATTAATAAATGACTTTATATTTATTATATGGTGTCTAATAGGAGTAAATATGAAAAAATAGAATTAGTTAAAAAGTAGGTAACTACCTTATTGGGAGGTAAGATTGATTAAAAATGCCTTATATTTTTAAACTGAGGGAGTATTTATTTACTTAAATTAATTAATGTCTCTCGTTGTAAAGTTTTCCCAATTTTTTTATAAAATAATAAAATTTTAATCCTTCAAATTTATTTCAGTTATCAACTTAATTTATGAAGTTTAATTTTTATTAATTTAATCCTTTAAATTTATGTCAATTATAAATTTGATATTTATTGTTTAAAGATGGGGTAAAACTGTACGCTCTACACTCTACACACATAGCCACACATTAATGATAGTCATATAAATTAATAAAAAATATTATTATTCATCTAGGAAAAATCAGACCCAAAAAATAAAAAAAAACCAAAAAAACAAAATGCTATGTAAGGACTTGAATTGATAAAAACTAAACAGATTAATTGAGAGCTAATTTACATTTTTATATAGAATTTGATACAAACCCCATGTATTGCATGAAATTTTATACGAATAGAATTATTCATAACTTACGAATAATATATAATATAACTTTTATAACACGCATTATACAAATATTTGTTAATTTTTTATTTTTTAATGGATGTTCTCTAAAATGAAAACCTTGTTTCACAATCCTCCAACAGTTATGTTACACTGGATTTTAATTTTTATTTTTTAAATAAGATACTACCATTGACATCAGTATATATTTTGTTAACTAAGATATTATTCTAACGAGAAAGTTAAAAAAAATTGAACTAAATGGGATATTTAAAAATAATAAAAAAGCACCTATCCCAGAAAGAATGAAGACGTTTCTCTGGCTATTGGCGAAGAATAAATTGCATACGGCAAAGCTTAGAGCATGAAGAGGAATGGACGGGTCTGCAAATTGTCCTTTTGGGTGCAACGAAGCAGAAACAGGTCTACATGTGATGAGAGATTGCCAAATAGCACGTTTGATCTAGGAAGAATTAATAGAAGCTGACTGATGGTAGAAATTCCTAAGTCTTGACACCACTGAATGGATCACTTATAATTCAAAACAAGACACTGGGAAACCTAACCAAAAAAAAAAAAAAAAGGTACCTCGGTTTTTTTCTCCTCACTTATATATGTTGGGAACTTTGGATCTTGAGATGTAAAAGAATTTTTGATTTGGAAGATAATATCTCTGTTACGGATGCAAAGAGGTGCATTATGAAAGCACATGCTGATCAACATCTGTTGGGCAAAAATTGAAAATAAAAAGAATTAATTTAGACAACAATATAGATGGCACCCACTTACTTTCAGGTTTTGTTAGAATTGATATTGATGGTTTAATCATGCCAAATGGACAAGCAACTCTGAAAGGTGTTATCATAGATGCTTTAGGGAACTGGATATCAGGATTTTGTTTTTAATTAAAGGAGGTCCCTTCAACTATTACGAGACTTATTGAAACTAAACTTAGCTTAAAATTTTATTGGTATCATGGATTCACTAAAGTTGAACTATTTAACGATTGTGTTGCTGCCTTGAATTTGTTATATTGGAAATAAGTTTTCAATCATCCTTTTCAACAGATTGTGGATGAGACCAAACTTGGTCTTTGCAGAACGTGGACTATTAATCTACATTTTATGTTTAAAAATGCTAACTATCTTGCCCACTCTTTAGCTCACTCTTGTCACTCTTTTTATAACGTGTTGTTTATTTTTTTTAATCAAAAACCACCATTCCTGAATGGAGGTAGTTGATGATAAATTTGTTTAATTTGTACTTTGACTTTATACTCCTTTTGAGTTAATTATATTTATCCTTTTTCATTCAAAAATAATAATAAAAAAGTATGTAAAAATTAAAAAAAAAATAAAAAAAGCAGATATTGTTCATTCTGATTTAATTTAGTGCAAAATATCGTTTATTATGTGCACATGAATCATCATTGTCAATATCATCAATATACTCCCTCCGTTTAAAAATGTAAGGTATTTTTTTGAAGAGTTTAATGTTAAAAAATATAAGACATTTTTAATCTTTTTGATGTATAATAATTGCCTTTTTTTTAAGTTTCTTTATTAATAAATGACTTCATATTTATTGCAGGGTGTCTAATAGGGTTAAATATAAAAATATAGGGTTAGTTTGAAAGTTGGTGACTATTTCATTGAAAGGTGAGATTCATTAAAAATACTTTACATTTTTAAATAGAGAAAATATATAGTAAAATATAATGTCAAAGCACAGTATGAATATCATCATTATCAATATGGTCAATATATATAGTAAAATATAATGTCAATGCAATGTATTACAATACAGTGCCTTGACATTATGCTTTTCTTTTTCTTTGTAAATAATAATTAATGAATAATTTTATCAAAAAAATGAAAAAAAAAAACATAGATGTAAACTCCATGATAAAAAACAGGCCCATAAAAAATCCATGATAAAAAAAAATAGGTTGGGACCTACTATTTAAAAAAGTGAGTGTTGGACTCATAATTTAATTAATAAATTTTATTTATATTGGGTGAAAAATTTTTGCTATATAAATTCTCATTTGTAAATGTTAAAACTAATATGATTCTTATATCTGAAAGATCAAGAGGATCCATAGTAAAAATTGGCAACGGATATAAGATTTTAAGTAAAAATAATTGGTGTCAGATATGCAATAAAAATTACAAATTTTATTTGGACAAATGTATAAAAAGTAATTTAGTCAAAATGAAAATATTAAATCTACATTATTCAAAATATATATAGATAATCAATTTATAAAAATTATAAATTTTTTAATATTAAAGTAGACAGTTCAAATTAAATATATACTGTCAAAATTTGTGATAAACATATTTATTAAAAGAATTTATAAATTTATATTTTAATAAATATAATTAAAAATATAAAAAGTTAAATTTAGATTATCCAGATTTTTAATCTCAATGATCTAGATATCATCGGGATGATGAACACTTTAAGTACCAAAGAGGGACGCTAAACATATATAGACACATGCATGTATAAGCACTCATTTTTTGAATGCAAAATTCATGTGATGATCTAACTTGTCAAGCACAACTTTCATGCATTGTTCCAAGGCAAAAATGATCTTTCAGTCGGGCAGCACCAAAAGCAAACAATAAGATTTAATTATGAGATGATGCCAACATAATAGGGAAAGTGGTCTGGACACATATAGTAAAGCGAGACTTTTTGGAGACGAAAACAAGATGGGGGGTCCTGACGAGACACCCTCAAGTTTTCCCATCAGCGACACACAATTAAAAACGAAGGGCAGAGAGAAAGAGAGAGAGGGGTTCGAAAGCAATCAGCATCAAGGAGGCATTATTTGACTATGCCGTTAGGCAAGAAGCGATGTTACAGATTCATGGTATGGAGTCCATTCCTTGTTCCTTCATCCTCTCTACTTTTCAACTCTCTGCCTCTTTTGTTTCTTTCTCTTTGTCTTTTATTTGTAGTACGTGCTTCACGCTCCCGTGCTCTCCCCACCAACCTACCTTTCCCCACCACCTCCCTTTTTCTCTTGTTTCGCGCTCTCTCTGTACGCTTAAACTGTCCATTTCGTCCTCCTTATAAATAAGTAATTCAACACATTGTAGAGTTTACATGTTTGGATTTTGATCTTCCGCTGACAACGTTAACGTCGGGTTAGTTTTTGGCCTTCAGTTGAGTCGGCTACCCCGTTTCAAGTTCAGCCTCTGCTGCTGCTAGTCCATGTTGGCTTCCTGCAATTATGAATGCAAACAATTATGTCAAACATTCTCAAAACAAATGATCATATTTTGTAGTCAATATAATATAATCAGTATCTAATAAAAGGAGCTAATCTTTTACAACATAACCAATTCAGACTCGAGCCTCCTCTATAAGAGGTTCCCACATCTAATGATCCACTATTAAAAGAATACTTGTAAACAATAAAAGATATCTCAAAATACATAATTATTCTTTTTTTTTTTGACTGAAATACATAATTATTCTAAAACGCATAAAATGGTAAAATGTTTCTCAACAATGTACAGTTCACATGACCATTGGGAAATGTCTATTTATACCATGGCAAGAGATTTCTTTAGATTTCTTTATTCGCTGAACCTGGACAATCAATCCATTTAACTATTTATTCATTGAATAAAAGACGCATTAATTATTTTGTTTTCTACGGATAGATGAACTGACGAGCACGCATCTCACACTCTTTTTTATTTTTTTTTCGCCAAATTAAAGAATCTCACACTTCATTCATCATTGCACAGATTCACGCAACTGCTTTTAAAATTATTCATTGAATGGACCCACAAATATCCACATTTCACTTTTATTCATAAACACATGAAAATTTTGCACTTTTTAATTGATAAGACACTTTGCTATGTTATATTTTCATCTGTATGTATGGTTTTATCCTTATTAAATATTTAAAAAATATTAAAAATAATTATTTTGTCCTTATTAGGGGTAGAAGGGAAATTTATTAAATTTTAAGAGAGAATTAATGAAGTTTAAGATTTTTTTTTTAAATTTCAGTAAAACATATTGAAAGTGATTTAAGATTTAAAATTTAAGGTTTAAGGCTTAAAAACATGCATATATTGTAAACAAAATATATTATTTAATCTAACAAATTGGGGTGAAGAATTTTTTTTTCGTTCGTGTTATAGTTACTGCTTCCCACGCTATACACAGAGAGAGCTGAGAGACAATATTTGGGGACCTTATTGTACACAGTGATCATAGATTCATGGTGTACGTACGTAGAAATATTCAAGATCCGCCTCAAATGCATCTAATTCCTTGGCTCTATTTTTCCTTAAGGGTAGAGATGGGAAAACAGATAAAACCTGTAGGCTCAGTTCGTTTAAGCTTGATAATAATTAGGGTCAATTTTGAATTTTAAAACTTCAAAACAGAATACTAACTTATATGAGCCAAGGGCTTCAATGGGCTAGCCCTATAGGGCTGAAGGTCAGCCCGTTTAGGCTCATTGATTTATTTATATTTTAAAATATTATTTATCATAATAATATTATTCATATTTTTTATAATGTTTTAAATATTTAGTTGTTATAGTAATTTTTTTAAAATTAAAATTTACATAATACTTTGGTTTGTTTAATATTTTTGGATAAAGTTTGGGTTTGTTTAATTCTAGACAATGATATAAATGGATAAAAATGTAATTGTTTGGTCTAATTTAGATTCTAGATAACAATTTGATTCATGTCACAAATGTGTGTTAATATTTCTAAATTATATTTTTTAATAATGGATTATTTTTATATTTATATAATTTTGTATTGTATGACTTGAATTAGAAATTTATAAATTTTAATATTTTATTATTCAAAATAAGGAAATTTTTACATAATCAAAATACTGTTGATATTAAGAATTAAAATGTTATCTATTGAAGTAAGATTTTAAATTGTAATGAAATGAATGAATTATTTTTAAATTAAAAAATAAAAAAAAAGTAAAAGGGCTTGAAACTGTAGGGCTTACTTTAAGCCCATTATGCTTAAGGCCAGGTTTCAAATACAAGTCTCTCAAAAAAAACTCAGGCTAAAATAAGCTGGTCTTTTTAGATCCAAGCCTATCAAGGGCCGGCCTTTTAAGGTTAAGACAGCCCATTTTTCTAGCTCTATTTAAGGGAACACTATTTAATAAATTCGCGTGTGGCGGTCATAATCCATGAAAGAATATATATTGTGGCCGATGGTTATTAACTTATTGTTGGTAAGAGAATACTTCAAATCTGAAGCAAAAGCACGATTGCTAATGTGCTCTTCATGATTGGTTTTTTTTTTAACTGTTTTTAACTTTTAACTTTTTTTTTTGCAGGTCAAAAAAAAATCCTCATTCCATCAACATCTTTTCTGCAATACTGTGATATTTTAATATATCACAACAATCTAAGATGTTTAATAGCTTCTTAATTATGTTTCATAACCTTAATTATTTTGAAATGGAGTGTTATATACTTATCATGCATCCAGGAAAGGGGAAAAACCGTTGGTTTATGCATTCATATTTAACATACAAAATTAACTCGCGAATGTTGGATATTAGGTTCATTACAACATAATAGTAATCCTTTATTTGATGGTAACTTTTGGCTATACTTGACCATTATTAACCACCAACTAAAAGGGTTCAGTATTGACTTTTAGGTTTGGCTTTTGGCCAATTTTAAAAGCCAATACTTTACGGTTATTATAAAATAATTATCAAGTATTTATGATAAAAAATCAGGCTAGGTCTAGTAAAAATTTACCATAACTTGACCTAGCTAAAAGCCAAACCTAGAAGCCAATATTTGACAATTATTAATTGTCAAGTAAGGGAACACCAGGTACTTGAGAATACTTAATAGCTATTATAAACTATTCATCAAATTTATGAATACCTGAAAGTTATTTTGAAATAACCATTAAGTATTTATAGTATTTTTTTTAAAGAAAGGCAGCCCCTCGCAAATTTACACAAAAAACAATTAAATAACAATCATCCAATAGATAGAATCAAATCAATCATTATTTCTATTAAAATTATTATCCAAATACATTAAAATTCATTTATCCTTTACCCAGACAAATCTATAATCTTGGCTAATTTGCAAACTAAAATTTCAAAATTAAATGGCCTAAGACATAAAAATTGGCCAAAAAATGGATGTGTAAATTACACACACACACCCCTAAACTAATTATTGGGTCTAACCACTGCCCCTATCTACATGTTGAACATAGCTTGAGCCACCTTTTCAAAGACTTCTTCTATATGCACAACTGCATATCAAATGCAATAGATGTCCTCAAAGTACTGTATGCAAAGAGTCATAACAAATTCAAGTTGTCAGCTAACTAACAAAAGTTGATTATAATTTATAATTTAAATGTAATTAAATGTAATATATACCTTGTTAGGTAATGTGATATGGGCATGGATGATGATGTCCTTCATGAATCTCATTAAGTAATAACCATAATCATTGCTCTGATCTGGCTGGAGTGTACACTATAAAAAACCACATATCAATGAAATGATATAACAAGATATGGTTTCTTGATTAAAAACTTAGCCAATTAAATGAATATCTTAACTATGACCAATTTCTTAAAAGAATCCGATACTCTTAAGTTAGGAGAGAAGATCTTGTTGGTTGTAGTGCGATGCAATACCACTGCTTTAAGAATGAAGTAAAGAATAAATGTGAGAAATTGTGTTCGTGTTTGCGCGCGTGTGTATGTCTAGAAATTAAAATAATAAGTAAAAAAAAGTCAATCTACTTGTTGAAAAGTTCTACTATATCTAGCATGTTGCATGGTTTTTCATTAAGAGGATTGAGATATCATATTTTTAGAACAACAAGATTAACCACAATAACTATCTAGTACCCCTTAACAACAAATAACAAGTGTTAGCAAACAAGTAAATGTAAATCATGTTCACTTGTATTAAAAAAAAACTAGAAAGTAGCTTACCTTTGGGAATAAGGAGTGAGAAATAAAGTATCCTTATCTACTTCCCTGTCTTTGAATTGATCTGAAAGATTTCCTACTTGATCTCTAAGAGCTTCTTGAGTAATAGCATTGCAAGGAGAGACGTCATGGTAATTAATTAGCTTGAACCTCAACTTGAGGCTTCCAAGGTTATGAATATGGTATAAAGGTGACTTGGGTATAAAAATAAACTAGTTAAACAAAACACACAGGTAGGTGTGTGTGTGTGTGTGTAATTAATCGAGCGTTATTGAAAACTTACCTTAAGTAAAAGCTCGTCAAACTAGCACTTTTCATTTCATCCTTGAGGATTTTATTTAAAATTTCATCCCACACAGCTTCAAATGAGTTGGTCTGTCATATAGCCTATCATTAAAATTAATGACATCCCCAAGCACCACTTAACATGCCATCCTCATTTTCATCACATAAGTCTCTAAAGAGCCATTGTATTTGTTTTCTATAACAAGCACCAGCCCTGAATGCTATGAAACCATGGTTGACTCTTTGGTATGGCCTGACTTGATATTTAGGTTGCTCTTACCCCTCAACTGTATAATAAAAAAATGAGATATGTATCATTATATTACAAGATTCTAAAAAAATATTTAAACCATACCTTTTTCTTTGAAAGTATTGGGTCCTTTGATGGCTTTGGGTCCATCATTACAAGGTGGCTAAACCAGACAGCAAAACTCTTCATTACATCTCTTACTATCTATGCGCCATTAATAAGAATAGACAATGGATACTTGAGGTTGATTGCAACAAGCAAAGAAACCCTCACACAATTAGGCCAAATGATATGGTTATGGATTGTGCCCTTAGGAACGTTGTACATGCACCCTGTTGTAATCATTTTGCATGAAGGATTATTTGCTGGATAGTTTTAACCGTTCTCACCTTAAATAAATAATGTCAGTTAGTCTTTAATATAAAAAAAAGTTTAAGAAAATTTATAAGATAAAACATATTACCTCAGGTAGTTTTTCTGAAGGGATTATGTAGCTATCTTTTCAGTTAAGACTAAGCTCACCTAAAATCCTCTTAAGGATTTACTCCTTCACCAGCATGTCAATTAGAGCTATTTAGGCTTGCAACTGCTCCTTTATAACTTTTTACTCTCCTTTCAGCTCTTAGATCTTGGATAAAGCTTATATTTGCTTTTTTATCTTGCCAAAATATTGTTTCTTCGTGATGCCAAAGTCAACACCCTTAACATGACCAAGATGGTTAACATTCCCTAATGCCCTGGCCAAGATATCCTCATGCTTGAAAGCTTGCCCTAACCAAGTATACGAACCAGATGCCTTCACATCAGCTTCAACCTTAACGTCTAGGGTGGGGTAGTCTGGATCGGTGGCAAGAATATAGAAGAAGTCCTCCTCTGCTATGATGGGTAGCCCTAAGAATATAAACACATCTAAGAGGGTGATAGTCATGAGGCTTATCTTGAACAAGAAGGCATTGTAGTTAGGAGACTAGAAGTAGAGTAAGGCCTCGAGAAGAGTGCTAAGGATGTTGATGTTGACAAAGGAGAGTTGAATCAAGTTGAACAAGCCTACCTCCTCCTAAGGAGTCTGGTAGGCAGGTTGAAGATGCTTCACCCATTTAGCCTAAGTGACGAGGATTGAGGCCAATTATGAAGCTTTCTACAAGAAGACTCCTTGAAAGATGCGATTTCCTTAGCTAATAACAACTCCCGAGTCATGGATAATGACTATGCATTGGGGATCATAGGGCCCTTTAAATCTGTAACCTCTAAGGCGATGGATGTAACATCCTGATTTTTAGATAATAAAAAAATTGTGAAACTTAGGTTCTATTGAGGATAAAAAAATGATAATAATAGAAATTTATATTATTTAAGGTTATTTAGAAATAATATTATGGTTAGGCATTTAATTATGAATTAAAAATTTAGATTTAAAATCACATAAGAAATGTTTAGTTAAGATATAATTTTAAGATTTAAAATATAAAAATAATTTTGTGTATGTATAAGTTAAAAAGAAAGAGAGAGAAGGCTTTTTTATAGGTCCCATATCCGTTAGATGTGGGAAGAGAAAGTGCTCCCTCATGTATAAAAGAGAAGCACACACATTAGTTGAGGCAAAAAGGGGGTATTGAGCAATTTGTGAAAATTATAACTAATGACCTAAAGATTTAAATAATTAAATTTAAATCTATAGTTTTTTTAATAATATAATTATGGGACTGACAATCCTATTTTTATATTATTTTTTCCCATCTCTCTCTCTCCCTTTCACGTTACTCCACCTTCTCATGCAAGAGGTTTTATTTTCTTTTTCTTTAGATATACCCCAACTATCCTGTTTATATTAGCATTTAAAAAATTATTTAATTACAAAATTAATTTTGTAGTTATTTCCTAAATAATATTAGCTTTCTAATGATATGATTATTTTGTAGAGTAGAGCAAATATTTTAATTAAAATTTTTCTATAGTATAGTTAATCTGATGATATGATAGATTAAAAATACAGGTTAAAGTTTTTAGGAATATAATAAATATTATAGAATATTTTCTTGAGGTTGAAACTCATGTTTAATAATTTTTGAGTTAGACTGTAGATCTATATGGTTGAATTTATGTTGAATCTGAGATGTAGGGCTGAACTTCTGATTATTAAATATTTATTTAAATATAAATATGTATTTCTAAGGCTATAGAATTTGAGGCTTTAGGGTAATTTTAAAATTTTTAATTTATTTTTAGATGAATTTTTTAGAATATAAAAAGATAAAATTGCTATACTAGAAGTGATATGAGGCTTGAATATAGTTTATTAGGGTATGAAAATTTTAGAAAAAGAATTTAAAAATTTAAATGAGGCATAAATCGTAAATTAGTGTTAATATGAATCTTAAGCCTAAGACTTTCTAACTCTTTAAATTAGAGTTATTTATTAATTTTAATGTAAAATTAATATATAGTATTATGGAATAATTATATAGATTATATTGATAAAGAGAGTGGTGAAAGAGAAGTTGTGAAGGTAAACTTATTGTTCAAGATACAAGGTAACCATTATTAATGTGTTGTGATGGGTGTGTGTGTGATTAGTTATGTGTTATTTTATTGTTTGAAAAAATTGTGAATTATAAATTATTAAAAATAAATACTGTTACATACTTATTTGAAATTATTGCCAAGTGGGTTAAAAATTTATTTTTATTTATCAAGATGAGATATTATTATTCGGTTATATTCTTGTTTGGATATTTAAATAATGCATGACTTGTTAGGGTATTTTAATATATGGTATTATTAGAAATTTCTGTCTGGTTAATTATTACCACGTGATAAGCCCTTATTATACCTAATGAGTGGTGCGTAACTTGGTCCAACTTACCTTTAGTTGGGTGTTTTGGCATCCAAGCATGGGAAAAGAAGGATATAAGGTGTAGTCATACAATTAAATACTTGTTTAATTTGTTTGAAAATATTATTTGGTTAAATATTTTTATATACCTACTTAGCAATTGCATGATTAGTTATATCCATATGCGTCATTACATATCAATTTTTGGTTACTGAGACTTTTAAGTCTCATTCCCCGTGGTTAATATTTTTATAGGAGCGAGTTCAATCGAGAAAGCACCAGAGGCGTAACTTTAGTGTATGAGATACCATCTTTTATATTGCCTCTTATTTTGAATCATGCAATGTATCTAGTGCTAACTTAGGACATATCTTATTTTGTGAAGCATATAGACTCTAATCCTTTTTATTGACTGCATTTATATGACTAAAAGGATCTTGTTTGTCCCTCTTGATTCTTGAACTGATTTGAATATCATGTCATGAGGATCTTGTCTATCCCTCATGGTTCTAATTGCTTTTTGGTTCACATAGCAACATTAAAAAAATATTGTATTTAAGAATTGTTTGAGATTCTGCCACCTTAAGATAGGCTTTTTACAGCAAATGCTATTTTAAAAATTTTCATTTTCTTTGATATAAATTTTTTTTACATTTTTTTTCATTAGGTAAAATTTTATTATAAATTTCTTTTCAATTATTATGGTAGAGCTTATTCATTATGTTAAATTTCTTCTACTATAGTAGGCTATTTGTAAAATATTTTATTTATATGATAAACTTTTTTCTATCATAGTAGAGTTTTAAAAAGAAGTTTAGTTATTTATTATCATGGTAGAAAAATTTCTACCATGATAAAGGTTCGATGATATAAAAATGATTTATTGAACTAAGAATTTTTGAAAAATCAATTTGAAAATTTTAGGATGTTACAATAGATAGGTGGCCAACATTTGTCTAAATGTATTTTATTTAATTTTTAGAGTAGGCAAAGAAGAAGATGAAGATGACTAGTCCAATTAGAGGAGAAAAGGGGGTAGAAAAGGTAGAGAAGATAAGGCCAAAAGGGGATGGGGAGAAGACGAGGAGAAAAGATGACTAAATGTATTTTTTAAAATTTTTAATTCTTAAAATATTTTAGGCGATTGCCAACTCAATAATTAAAAGTCAAACTAACAATCAAAGCAGTCAAACCCTAATGCTGGTAGGGCAAAATTGTACTAAATTGAAAACATTGTGGCAAAATTGTGTAAGCTCTTACTTAAACACAATTAACTACCAAAATTAAGGTAATCAAGGATCTAACCTCAATCAAGATTACCAAATTTGTCAAATTATATAAATGAGGATCCTAAATTTTCATAATATAAAATACTCCCATAAACTTTTAACATTCATAAATCAAAGACTAAAACATGTGCAGAAGCATGAGAATTCAAAAAGAATCGAGGCATTTGCAAAAGAAATTGAAAAACCTTAATTTTTCCCAAAATAGTATAATGCACTATGGCTTACTATAGATGTGCTGTGACTTGTCAGCCTTTATGCCATGCACCACTGTATTGCGTGAATTTTGACAACAAATTTTGCTATCATATGACAGCACTTAGGATGAATTTTTTGATGCGTACCATTTCTCTATTTGATGTCCAATTGAGGTGATCTAGATATCTATAAAGAACTTTCTCCTAGCTCTAGATAATGGCACAAGTTTTACAATCAAATTATTTTTCTATCAAAGTTGGATACCTTTTACAAAACTCACTCCTTTTTCATAATTACAAAATTACGGTGCCAAACCACAACAAATGTGCCAAAAACCTACACCAACCCATAGACCACATTTAATGGATCATTAAGACTTGTGCAACATATCACAACCAATCTAAAATAATTATTTCATAAATTTACCACTCAATCCCTTGATTTTTGAAAACATGAAGGGGAATCAATCATGCATAAAAATATCAAATATTCATCCTATACAACTAAATACACATCACCCTACTTGCATTAGTATTTTGACTCTATTAAACTTTACAATCATATATCAATAGTTCAAGGCACAAGATACACAAAATACTTTTAATTATAATGCAAGTAGTTCAAAATCAATCATATGTGGGCCTAGTTGGCAATAACAACAAAAAATACATATAAAATGAGCAAAAAAGCCTTCAAGTAGGATTTACATCCAAAAATCCTAAGCCTTTGAATGTTTCCTAGCTCCTGATTCGATAAGCTAGGCCCTGTAATATTGAAGAATGAAGGGTGAGTACAACCACTTAATGACAAAGGTCAACCAAACCTATACAATTGCATATCAATTAATCATGGATGCAAATGGCAATAAATTCAAATATTACATATACATTTATCAAATATAGCCTTGGTTACAACAATAACAACTATATGACCAGGCATACAAAATATTATTAGATATATCACAATTATCCACATCTTAAGGTCATAAAAATAACAACCATACACCCTTAAAAGACACATCAAATCACAATAATAACAACCATGTGGCCAAGACTATAAATGCATGATTAACGCTAGCCTTATACCCTCCTAATACCTCTAATATGAAATCGGTGACTACGTCCATAACTTAGACTAACCTAGCTTTTCACTTGTAAAGAGCTCCCGGATTAGGGTTAACTCACTTACTTGTATCCCTTGGTTTCCCCCAATACTAATAAACATGAAATATTGTACCTTTAATCTAACCTCCTTATGAATTGATGGATACTAATTAGGTTTAAGTTCCTCAAACAACAAGTGGGACAATCCCATATCAACTATGAGACATTGGCTACCTCTCAATTTTAAAGGTTAGTGTTAGGGCAAGCTTTCGATTCCAACAATAAGCCGCCATCACCATGTGGATTTACCAATCTACTCCTTTTTCTAGGCGAAACTCTCGCCAATGATCATACTATGTAAATAATAACAAGTTATATGCCATTCAACACATATTAATCATATCATAACATGTTCACATAATTCTCTTTCTCCCTTATACTTCACATATTAATATCATATAATAATATACTCTCAATCATCGTCATTAATTACACATACATATTGTTTTCAACAATTCAATACAACTTCAAACAATGCTAATTTTGCATCAATGGGTATTGAAAACACCAAAAAAGTTTCAAATCATTAAATTCAATAAATAACTAATTAACAAATAACTATACAAACTAGATTTTCACACGATTATATCTAACCTTTAAGATATCAAAAGTTTATCCTTCAAAACACAACTTCCCAAGATTTTCAATTAGCTTGAATGGTGCCAAATTAAATAATCTGTAACCAAACACAAAGATATCATTATTGTCCCTCACTTAGATGATTTCACATCTTAACCACTCTTCCCAACTCACATAAAGCACACTCTCTAATTTCTCTTCATACCTGTTAGGTGTATTATGTACCAATAACCCGCATTATCATAAATATGCCATTAGACTATCATTAATGGTCATAAAACTCATCCAACCACCTTCTTTAATGCTAAATTCGGATATAAATTGTTCTCAACCACCAACAACTTATAAAATTATTAATATGGGGTTTAAATACTCTAAACTACTCTCATTATTCATATTCTAGCTAATGAGTTCAAACTCATAACTCATATGGATCCCTAATCACCATTTTTACTCAAGCCTTAATTTTTCAACCAGAGAAAATGGAAGAAAAAGGTAGGAAAGAGGTTTAAAAGTCTTACCTTAAGTGTTGGATAGCTTAGAATTTCTCTAAAGGTCCACAATCTTGAACCTTAGTAGAGAAAATCACATGCCTTTCTTTTTCTCCTCCTTCTTCTTTTATGATATGTGTCTGTTTTGTGACCAGTATATAAGAGAAATTGGCCACGCGTTGTGGTACATGACATAAAGAGGTTCTTCCTTGTTTGGACGCCATTTGTGCACCGTGGCAAACATCCCTTATGTTGCGATATGTGGCACAGAGGACCCTTCTTCAGTTCTTTATCAGCTTTTGAGCTCGAATGGCTTAACTTCAATTCAAAATCATATTTAAAGTTGAAATTACAATCAAACACACTTTTTAGATCTCTCTATCCACACATCACATCAATAAATTTAATTACCCTAATTAAGCTTAGTTGTTTAGGTTTAAATTCTTAAGATGTTGCAAATTGAACTAAAAAATATTTAAAGATATAAGGTGCACTTGGGTGGAAACTTCAATAGTAGATTTATACTTTAACCTATTAATTTATGTATAGAGTTAGTAATAAAGGTTGAGCCTGGAGGGCCAAGCTTAAAAGTCTTATTTAAATAAGGGTTTGAACTTGAAAAATGAAGGACTTTTAAGGTAATCGGGCTTTTAAACTCAGCCCTATTAAGTCATGAAAAAAGGGCTCGAGCTTCAGTGACCTTCCAAGCCCTGTTCTATTTTTTTCTCTTCTATCTTAAAAAGCACTGTTTGGAAAATAGGAAAAAAATTTAAGCATTCGACCATTCCAAGTTCTATAACTCTCTTCATCTTTTAACTTAACCTTTCCTTCTCCTTTCATCTAGCTGTCTTGCCTTTCCTTTTTGTCGCTTTGCTCACCCTCTAGCTTTCTCTATCTCTCAACTCACATTTCTCTCTCATCTCTCAACTCAACATCTCTCCACTCGATGTCTCACTCTCGGTGTCTTATTACTTTGGCTTTTCGGCTCTCTCACTCTCAAGTAATTTCTCTTTCGACTTAGACATTTTCTTTATACCATGGATGTTCGAGATTTCAATTTGATGTTTGTTTTTAAGATTTTAATTTAATTTAAAAATTCTAATCCCTCATCTTATTCTATGAAAATTACATTGATATGCTTCATATATTTTATTTCTAGAACTTTTGTTGTGAATTCTATTGGCATCAACTAACAAGTATTTAAATTTTTAAACTTTTTATTTATTTTTTGGATGATTTGAGACCTTAATTTAGTTTTTTTTGAATTTTAAAGTTAAGCTATAATGTTAATATTATGATATTAAATTATATTATTTTTTAAAAAATAACATTAAATTATAATATTAATTTTTTTATTTTTTAAAAAACTGGGGCCAAGCTTTAAGATTTAATGAAAATTTGAAAAATTGAGCTTGAGGCCAAGGCCCTTAGGACCCTAGGTTGTCCACTTTTCTACCTCTATTTATGTATATATAATATGTACCACACTACTTTATTCTTAAATCAATGCATGACGGTACTGCAAGAGTAAAGGAAATATTTCATAGCGTATAATGGCCCAAGAGTAATGGCTTTAGACTTTAGCAGTTCCAGGAGTATTTAGTAGGACCCATAGATATTATTGTTCGGTGAACGGTTGAGGCCTGTAGCTTCATTAACGAGGGAGGTCAGGATTGCACATGCCTGAACGGTTGTGATCTAACTTTAACATCCAAAGCAGCATCGTTCTATTGAGGATTGCTCTGAAATCCAAGTCAAAAGGCCAGGTGCTTACTTTCCAATTTTTTTTCATTATCCAAAGTATCCCTACTGTAAGTATAATTAATCTCTTAAAGAATTTAAGTATTATTTAAAAGATTATCTTCGATCAAGTAATGTATTTTTATACACACCTATAGAAATATATTATTCAATATGACACAATTTTTTTAGGGCCAAAGCTACATGTAAATAAATTATTTTGTTGTAAATATAAAGAATATATTTTATTGATAGAAGAGAATTTTTTTCATTTTAACTAAATTACCACATATACAAGAGTTTGAGTTTTTGATTCCAATGCATACTAAGCAAACAACTTAATTATTTATAAAATTAATATAAAATGCATCATCATTTAGCTCCGAAGAATTAATAGACTTCCAACATATCCCTGCAACTGTAAGGAGGCCAAATTCAAAATTTACTTCATGATCTCTACTTTTTTAGGTCTTCTTCTGTGTATCAATGTTGGCAAGTTTCTTTCAAAATTTTCAAGGTGGCATTGAACTGACAAAATCATAATGCTCCCCTTGGAGTTTTTGTGTAATTCAATAATAGCACTGAATCTAACGTACACAACTATAAATCTATTTATAATAAGTAAAATTAATTACAAAAACATTACTTATATATGAACCGTGAATAATTCCACTCATATCTTTGTATAAAACACAAGACCCATTTTTGTTTACCTTGATTTCAAAACAAACTCAATAAACTGAATCTCAATTGAATTTTTATAAAAAAAGAAAAAAAGGATTGAGGAAACTAATAAATCACACCATTTTGATGACGGAAAAATTAAATGATATGTTAAAATTCAGAGTCTTCGCCTATAACGATAGTCTTGGTCTTGCACTACTTTTGCTATTGGACCTTTCACTACTGTCAACAACTACATTGAAACCAATTTAATTTTGAGAAAATGAATGAAATATTAAGGAAGAATATATTGAAATCCAAATTAAAACCCTTTTAATTTTTCTTGTTTTAACTCAAGTGGACTGTACTTCTTAACTATATGGTTATGGTATGGATTATATACGAGGTATCACAAATGACCTTAAATTCAATTATAAGTTATTTGTATCCTTTAATCTCAAAGATTTTTTATTTTATTACCCAGCCTTTTTTTTGTGTTGATTTTCTCTTTTTGTGGGGCTCATTTTTAAATGTTTTTAATATTTTTCTTCTTCTTTCTTCCCTCCCTCCTCTCTCTCCCCCCTCTCTTTTACATTCCCTCTCTTTGCAACTCATCACTCAAATCCATCCAACTCGCCATGTCCGGCGAGGACACTTCCTCCATAGCTCTTCTTCCTTTAGGCTTTATCATTGTTCTTGTAATGACCTCCAATTTGTCCCAAATATCAATGCCAATTCTACTAAACCTGCAGCCACCACCAGGCCACCCTTCCCATTGTCGCATTCTTCTACTTTAAACCAAGCTTGTCTCTAAATACACCAAAGAGTATTGCAACAAGTAACGACATGAACACAGTCCTTGAAATCATGAATGTTTGCATGAAAATATATACCACACAATAGTCAATAACCCATCCTAACTTGTGTAGTGTAGTCTAGCCACTCCCCAACACAACATGGCTCCATGCATCAAAAAGTTTATCAAGACGTTAATCCTGCCATACCTATTCACTGTGTTGTCTATAACTTTCTTGCAGTTCTCATCATAACCCTAACCCACATCAGCCAGTATAGCTGTTGGCTCCTTTACATTCGAAGCCTTAACCATGTTGATCATTTCAAGCATGTATTTTACATCACTGTCCTCCTATCCCTTCATGCACATAAAGGCTATGGTAGCTCCTTCATTTGCTATAAACCCATCCATCAAGCTTTCATCTATCTCTTCTTCAGTACTGTTATTATTAGGTCATGGCAATGCTCGCCGTGATGGTGGGCTTGAGTTAGAGGAGTTAGGAGGCAAGAGAGGAAGGGGGGAAAGAGATGGAGAATGTGAAATGAAGATGATGAGGATAGATCAGAAAAAGGGGTAAAAATATAAAAAAAAGTTATGTGGGATCCACAAGTAATATTTTATAATAAAAAATATTAAAAAATTTAAAAGTGGGCCCCACTAATAGAAAAATAGACAGAGGAAACAGTAGGATGCTAGAAGAAAAAATCTTTGAGATTGAAAGATATAAATGACTCACAGTTGAGTCTAGGGTTTGTGAATTTTTATGTATACTTTAAGGACAAAATTAACCCTTAACCTTTATTATAATCTAAGTAGTGGCTATCGACAAATCATGTAATAAATTCATTTTACTGGAAAGACATATTTATTATTATTTTTAATTCATTTTCCCTGTTATTATCAATTACGGAGAATTTGTTTAAATTATATCCTTCACAATACAATTAAATACTATTTGCACTCAAATTGTGAATTTGGAGGCTCATGCTCAACTCAACTTAATTGACTTTAAAATAATAAAAAAAATATTTATGAAGCCTTAGCCATTAAGTTAAGACCATTCACACTCCCTCCATGATTAGTGACTATGATGGAGGAAATGCTTTCTAAATTTAAGAAAAGTGGCGATCATAGGGCTTAGGCCCTATATGCCAGTATCATTTATAAATAGATAAGCCCTCTCTCAACAAGGAAGATCATCCGCATCAAAAAACTATCAGTCTTAAATTTCGTGTTTGTTGCTTTATTTTATTTTTTCTTTTATCATGTATTTTTAATATTTATTTTTCTATTGTACAGCATAGCTCACCACCTCTTTCTTTAATTAATGTATCTTTGCTTTTTTGTATCTACATTAATTTTTTTCACTTGCATTCTTATATATGAGTGAACTATGGTAAGAGAGTCTAAATTTTTCGCGTTTGATTAAAAGTTAAGTTCTTCTATACTTTTAAGACCCCTGTCTCTGACGCGTCTCGCGACATCCTCTTTTTTTTTTTTTTGGCCTAACAAATACTAAAAGATTTATTGATAACTAGTCATAGCTTGTTGTACATGTTGAGAGACCTGCGTGCACTTTTTCTTATCACTTGGTGAAATCAATTATACCGCTAACAATTAATGTTGACTTTGAAATGTCATGCTAGCAATACTATATTAACTATTAATTAATTTTTTGGCCAAAACCATTAATTCACTAATAAATAACTGTTAGATAAATAACAGTATTCATCTTCTTCCTACAAGTTTGTGGCAATTACATTCATTAATCTACATGATTTATTTTGAGTGAGACTGCTTAAAGTAACTTTAACATTAAATTAAATTTCCTTCTTCTGACTTAACTTTACTGGATATAATTTTTCCCTTAAAATTTTTAATGGCCATTGGCCAACAAACAAGTATATACATTTGGGCCACGGCAATTTGAACAGCTCTAGCAAGTCGCAATTAAAAGACAAGTTTAGTCACATTCATATCCCACGTGTCCAAGAATCATTACTAATTTACCATTACAAAGTATCGGATGATATAAATATAAAAGACAAACCACTAGTGTATTACCCGAAAAAGGTTCCGTGTTAATTACTGTAATGATCTCAATGAAATCAAAATTAACGAAGGATTCAATTAATCACACGTTTCTTTTGTTTTCTATTGCAGATGTAATGGATATGCATGAATCTACACAATCCATCAAACTAAGGATATCATAAATATAATATAAATGTGACATTAAGCATGCGAGGTGACAGAGTGCGCAGGTTATTCAATTACTATACGTATGTGAGTTAATTAGTACTTGTAAGACCAGATTAATTAACTAATGGGGGAAATTATCTAGAGAGTTTGCTAAATCTGGAGGCTAGAGGGTGGTATTTTCCAGGCCACTCTTTTGCATTCACATTATTATTGTGCATTAGAACACAATCTTCATAATTAATCACTATTGGCCTTTCCAGGCTAGGCTCAATGAACCTGACATTAGGCAGTGATTTAAGCTATTTATCCAAAATAATTTGTTTCTTTGTGAGGACTAGGGACAGGGCACTTGCCTCCTCTGACTCAACACTCGAGTTTTCCAGCATTGAAAGAGTTATTGAACAATCTAAACATAATCTAATTAATGTTGCTCCTTGACTGATATCTGAGTCATCAAGTTACTTTTAAGTGAGTACTTCACTTTTACCCATCACCTTTTCATTTGGAGTCCAGTAATTGATCATAGATTCATAGTGATGCTTTAATTTTACAGTATTTTTTCCTCCTTTTTTGAGGCGTTGATGATTTTGGGGAACCGGTGCGTGTCCAACATATAACCATTAATTACATGAAAATGAATATAGAATAATTATTAACTCCTTTTCTTTTAAACGTTAAAAATAAATATTTGAATATCTGTGATTTTCCTAGATGTGGTGGACATTCAAGGTCCGATGTTCTACATTGTTGGGGATTAATGTGGATAACAAGCCTCGCATAAACTAAATTAAAATTTTACAATAGCGTGGATCTGTTTAATGTTCTACTTGGTGGCCTATGCTTAAGTAGGTTTTTAATTATTATTATTATTATTAAAAGGGTTTGAATCCTTTGCCCATTCCTACAATCTGGTCTCTCATGGCTGCTGAATTCAATTTATTGAAGCGTGGGGAGTGAGGCCAATTCAACCTCAATGAGTGGCCAAAAAGAACTCACACTTTTTACTGTTCCTTTTTAAGCATGAGAAACTAGACAACATAGATGGTCTTCCACGAAATATTGGAAAGAATGGATAAAACCTTTTTAACTAAATTATTACATACTTTTTAATTAACCTTACAGTATTAGAAAAATAAGATTTAGTGATGAAAATTAGTGATGAATCATTATTTCCTTACAAAAAGCCAATTCAAATTCAATGAGAGGCCAAAAATCTAAATTAGCAACGATATATATATATATATATATGAAGTGATGATATTGTGTATTACATAGCGTTAACTCACTTTTTTCTACATAAAGATACAATATCTGATATTGGACAGTTAAATACTTAAATTTGAGTGTTATTAGTCCTGAACAAGGGCAAATAATCTAACTATGCATCTCTTTTGCAAACAAATATACTGATGATTGAATATAAAATATTTTATCCAATAAATGCTTAAATATATATTGAATAATAATCTATCAAAAAATATTTAGTAATAATGACTCTTAAAATTACATGACTTTTGTGTGATTTATAGAATATAATTTTATTAACAATAACAACAGGAAGAACGAATGTAATTAGCCCTTTCAAATTACAACGATCAGTTTCAATTAAAATTACAATATAATTAACAAAGCTGAAGTTCAGTTTCATAACAACGGATATTACTTATTAGATAGTTTAATTTTTTTAAAATAAAAAAAAACCAGGTGTATGTTGAATTACTGAAGTGGAAGAACCCCTTTTTGTTTCTGATCACAGAAAAAAAATTAAGCGGCCCAAAAAAGAAGCGAGCGGAGTAAAAAGCCCATAATGTGAATTACTTATTAGATTGTTGAGCGGGCCATAATGTTGTGTAATGCCGTTGCATATATCTGACAAATGACAAAGCCCATAGACCCAGAAGAGAATATAATTGTAAATCACTGTCCTCGTTCTGGGCCAAAAGGGGGAGTAAAAAAAAAAAAAAAGACTCTCCTTCTTCTTCTTCTTCGACTGTGGTCTTTGTTTTTGTTTTTTTGGGCCAATGCTCTCGTTGTTTCTTAATTTAAGCATAAAGTCATTTTCTCGCAAACATATTTTATTATGAATTTTAGTGGAAAATAAATTAAAATTTCATTAGAAATAAAATTTGATAAAATTCCTTCAAGAGTAACTTAAACTATTGTTGACAAAATGTGGCCTCATAAAAATAAATGTGCAAAATTTATAAGAGTTACAACTAAGTTAAATTTTAGAAACTGAATTTTACCAAATCAAAATTTAGGGACTGCGTTGTGATGAAGTAAAAATATCTAGGCTAAATTATTAATTTTCTCATTTTTATACTATACAAATATAATAAATATGAAATGATTTCAGTTAAAATAGATATAATTTTAACCCATGAAGTTATATTGATTTCTAAGTGATAAAGTTTTTAATTAAAATTTTAAGGGGTTGAAGTATTAAACGTATCATTTGGGAAGTGTAAGTTTAACATTTTGAAAGTCCTTTTGGCACTTTCTAGTTGTTAAAAGTTGTTTAGATTAAAATCACTTTCTTTTTTAGGATGGGAACAGCAAGCATAAGGCTTGAGAGTTAAATTACAAGAGATTACACATTATAAGTAGCGGTTGACCTATCTTCACACAACATGGCACGTAAGGCAGCAGGAATTACATGGACAAATTTTGTCCTAAGGTTGAATCCATGACTATCTCTAGCAAGATGATCAACACATTGTAGAACTTCTGTATAAGCATGGTGTATCTCCACCTCCAATATATTATAAATGAAGTTGCGTGTAGCATTAATTTCTTCTTTCTAAAAATGATCAATTACATAATCTCATAAGATCATGTTAATGGCATTCAAAGAATTAGAATAAATATGAATCTTATGAAAACCTAGTTGTTGACACACCTCCAATCCTATCTTAACAGCTAAAAGTTTCACCAGTACAGCTAGAATGTCTCCCAAATCTCTTTTGAACCCACAAATCCAATTACCATTTGAGTCTTGAAGAAGCCCCCCACAAGTGGCATGATACCCAAGATTAATTAAGGCATCCATATCCACTCAAATTGTATTATTAAGTGGAGGGATCGGGGTACAATATGAAGTAATGGAGTTAGGCAATACAACATGCCATAGTTATCCAATAGCAACATGCTCATGCATATGAAACATACGGCTATAGACTAACTCCTTAACAGTGAATCGAGAATTTTCAAAAATGAATTTACATATGTTCCAAAGTAGCCAACAGCTAAAGCCAAATAGTTTCATCTAAGGCCATTTTAAAGCTGCACTCCTAGCTGGATTGTTTTTTGCGTTCCAATCAATCCATCCCTATAAATCACAATTGAAAAATCTAGAATAAACATTGGTAGAAATCAGATTTTCCCATAACTCTTTGCAATAGTACAATCCCTAAGAATGTGTATAACACTCTCCTCACTATGACACTCATATGGGCATTCATTAGTGGATTAAAGACCTATTTTAGTTCTTAGCAAATTAGTGAGAATTCTCTCATGGAGGGCTTGCCAAAAAAAGAATTTAACCTTTTTCGAAAGTGAACACTTCCTAGTTTTCTTTCAAAGAAATCTAGATGTCGAGTCATGTCTATGATAGATGAAATTATTGGCAGATTAGACACTGAAATTACCATTAAGGGAAGCTCTCTAAAAATAGGAGTTAGAGTTGGAAGGTCGAGGAGGAGAGACATTGCATACCTTGTTCACCACCTAACTAGGCAGGAAGTTTTCCATGCCATAATATTCTAAGAGCCATTTAGTTGTACAAAATCAATTATGCTAGTATTGGGATTAAGGAAGTCATGATTTTTATCCACAAGGGTAAATAGGGGTCGATCCATAAGAGTCCAAAGATCCTACCAATATTTGGTATCCCAACCATTACCTAGTTTCCTCCTAACATTAGAATAAAACCAATCCCAAACATTAGTGATTGCCTATCAAACACAAGACTAGCGTTGTTTTTTTACAGATAGAAGGTAAACATTGATTGCCACAAACATATTTCATCTTTAAGCATTTAACCCAAAGAGTGGACGACTGTGCGAGAAGCTTCCAACAGATGTTCATGATAAAGGCCATGTTCTAGCTATAAAGATCTTTAAAGCCCAGCCTTCCCTGTTGTTTGATTTCCTTAGCTGTTATTCATGAGATAAGATGCATCTTCCTTTTAGAGGGATTTAGAGACCAAAGAAATCTTTTGCTAAAATCTTCAATCTCTTTTAATACTCCTTTAGGAAGGAGCATTGTTTGTGTGAAATAGCAAGGTAGAGCGGACAAAACAAACTTGATGAGTACCGACCAACTTGCCATGTTAAGGTAGTGTCCTTGCCAAGAGATAGTCTTTGCTGGACCTCCTGAAGGACAGGTACAAAAATCATCTTAGTAATTCAGGAATGCAAAAGAGGCATTCCTATTTATTTCCCCAAATCTATTGTATGATGAATACCAAGAATTTGATAGAGCTCTTAAGTCCTACTTAAGATGAACATTTTTTGAGTGAAAAGCTTTAAACTTATCTAAATTGATTCTGTGACTAGAAGCAGGACAAAATTTCTCCATGATTTTTAAATCATAATTATTTAGTCAAAGGAGGCTTTCGCAAACAAGAAGAAATCATTTGTGAAGAACAAATGTGAAATAAATAGCCCTTTATTGGAAAATCTAAAGGGTTTTCACTTATTGACTTTACAGGCTTCAAAAATAAGATGACCTAATCTTTTCATACAAAGGATAAAGATATAAGGACTAAGAGGATCCCCATGACGAACTCCTCTCGACAATCTGAAGGATTTCATCTCCTCACATTTGATAAAACCTTTAAAGAGGAAGTATTAATGCAATTCATAATGATTTGGACAAGGTTGCTATAGAGTCCAATACTATAAAGAGTCTGTTCAATAAAGTCCTAGTCAAGCCGGTCAAAAACCTTTTCCATATTTACTTTAATTTCTATGTAACCTTTGTTAGATCTCTTGTATCTCATTGAATGAATAATTTCCTAAGTAATAATGATATTATCAACACTCTACTGTCCCTTAATGAAGTTGCATTATCAAGGTCTAATGAATAGGTCTATAATTGGTTGAAGTCATCTGGCCAAGAGTTTCATAATGATTTTGAAACTGACATTACAAAGTAAAATTGGCCTAAAGTCCTTGAGTAAAGAAGGGTGGTCTACTTTAGGAATCAGTACAATATTTTTCCTGATTAATCTATCTCATAGAATCAAGATTAAAGACATAAGACTTCATTGCCTCATATATTTTCACACCCACTCAATCTCATTGGGTTTGAAGGAAATGTGCCTAAAGACCACCAGGCCTTGGTGCTTTAAAAGCATCCATAACAAAGGCAGCATTCTTGATTTCCACATCAGTAATATCAAAGGTGAGTTAAGAAAGGACATCTAAATTAAGCTCAAGAAATTTAGCAAGCAAAGAAACAAATTGAGACAATATGATCCTTAAAGTGTAAATCCCGAAAGAAAGAGGAGGCTATAGATTTCAAAGAGTCATTAGTGGTCACCCAATCACTTGAATCAAAGTTTAAGACCTCAATCCTTTTCCTCTTTCTCTTGACAATCGTGGTGGCATAGAAGAATTTGGTATTTTTATTACCCCATTGGAGCCATTTACAACAAGATTTTTAGCACCAAAGTAATTCTTCTTGAGCTATTAATCTATAGTAATCTTTCCATAATGATTTTTTCAATTTGGTCAATTTATTATCAGGGTTGCAAATTTGAGAACGATCAATTCCTTCTAGTCTTCACATTAGGTCCCTCTTCTTTTTTGGAATACTGCTAATCTTAGTCTTATTCCTTAACTTGGTTGAAATATAAAAGGCAAACAGCCCTTGATTCAGTTTTTATTCACCCTAGATTCTAAAACAATCTCCCTAAAGTCAGTTTTAAGAACTGAAGCAGCCTGGTACTTGAAAGGAATGGTGTATGGGATAAAGTGGGGCAAAGGTTCATCAGAGATAGCAATGATTGTGTGGTTAGATTTAAATTTAAGAGGATAAAGAGCTTTACTTTGAGGATGATTAAAATCCTAAGAGATGTTACAGAAAGCCCAATCAAGGCATTCTTTTACATTATTTCCTTCTCAAGTAAAATTATCTCCCATAATAGGAAATTCAATTAGCCTAAAGTCACAAATACAATTTTAAAAAGCATTTAAAGAAGACTAGGAAGGAGCAGAGCCACCTGATCTTCTTGAAGATAAGAATTAAAATCTCCTAGAACAATCTAGTTTTCTAAAACTTGAGCACCCAAAGATCTAATAAAATCTCACAGAACAGTTCTTCTAAAGGTTGATGTTTCCCCATAGACAAAAGTTAAAAGGAAATACTTATTTGATGAAAGGTTAGTGACCCAATAGTGCAATAGTTGGACATTAGAAGAGAGATAATCAACGTAAAAATTAACACATCTCCAAAGAACCCAAATTCTATTAGTAAAACCTATGGCTTTTATTCTAATCCACTTATCAAAACCCAGTTAGCCAAACTATATAATTAGCTTTTAATCCACTGATTCAAGTTTCTAGTAGGTAGAGCATATCTACTTTATATGTTTTAATAATATCCTTAATAATACCTAGGAAAGCTTTTAATCTAGCTCCCCAACAATTCTATGAAATAATAATCATTAATAAAATAATGCTAGAAATAAATACATACCCATCTCATCCAACTAAAGGATCCCAGACAAGTTCCTCAACTTTTTACTTAAGCGAATTGTTTAGTCTAATAATAATATTAGCTCCTGGACTAGCCAAAGATGTGTCTTGTTTTAAACTTTAATTAAGGGAGTTTTTGGTAGTTTAGGCGTGAGAAGGAGATGTTTGACTGATAGACGAGGAGAAGTAGTGATCATGATTGGGTTCAACGATGAAGGTAGGTTCATAGGATTTTGGTTGGTGATATATTCTCTATACTAGTCAAGTGACATAGAAATGACACATGGACTCTTGGCCCAACTTCCTTTTATCTTGTTTCACTTTTGGGTTAATGGAGGAGGATCCACTAATAACTTCCTTTTCCATCCCTTTACTAGTTAGGCTTAACTCCTTTTCCACTATTGAGTTAAGCTTTATATTCTCCTTACCCTTGGGTACATGTACACCCTTGCTACAATGTCTCTCCTTTCCTTGATTTGTGTTCTTGACCCCCATATATGTGTTAATATTTTCTTGATTTTTTTCCTATATAAACCACCAAAGTGTAATTAGTGAAGTTAGACACCTCTCCCTACTTGGTGTTAAGATTGACTTGACTTGGTACATCATCATCATTTTCTGAGCCTGTTAAGATAGGGAAGCTTGAAAGGGTCACTTTGCTATCTCCTTTGTCCCTGAAACTCATATTTCTCCCTCTATTATCAGCCCTACTTCTGTAGCTATCATATCTCAAGAAGTGAAATTTTGGTGGTTTTGATACCAAATTCCAGGTGCCATTCATTTCATCTTCTCAAGGAAGCTTAATCACCAACAATATAAGAGGCGGTGAGAAATTGGAATCAACGTTCAAGTTACTTAAATTTGAAGAGCATGCCTTCCAAGAACAAGGTTCTTTCTTATGCCTATATCTTCCACAATGGAAACATATTAATCCAAGACCTTCATATTCTACAGTAAACAGAGAGGAAGTTAAAATGATTCGAGGCATAAGTTTCTTTTTCAAATCAAATTCCACACAGATTCTTGCATACCTACCACGTTCAACTTTAGCCCTTTGAGCATCAACATCTATGATAGTATGCATGTCCACCTTAATAGTTCAACCAATTCTATCCCCAAGTCTCCGATGAAGTTCTTCGTATGGCAATGCATTAAAATATTGGGAATGTGTACCCAAGTTGTAATGCATACAAGAGAATTATGGAAGGAATTGAAATATGGCATCTATCATTACACCAGTACACAGTGATAAGCCACAACCCAAGGACCATCAAGGAAGACTTTCTTATAACATATTGCCTAGTTGATTTCATCAATAAAGCGTACCACCTAATAATTGTTCGAAAGATCAATAAGCTCAAAATCTTTAAGCTTGTGAAGTATGAACTAAGCTCCCAAGACAGTAATGATTAAACCATTATTCCATGACCTGCACCATTCATTAAATTCCTCATGAGGGATTGACACAAGGTAAATATTCATTAATTTCTTGATCTCTTTAGAAGGTTCAGGTATTTCCCACGACTGGTCTAGTAAGTTAAAGATTAAAGGATCTTCTTCCATGTCTAAACTTCCATACAATACACCATTAAATTTAGTTCCTTTGAAGCCAAGAAGAGAATCCTTGTATAAGTAAACTTTTGAGGTCTCCATTGCAAGCAGTGCATCTTTAAAAGGGCAAGTATTCTCGTTACAAGCTTCAGCATCTTTCATTTTATTAGACATAATGGCATCTTCCTTAACCTCTTTTTTCATTTTCTTCAAACAGTCGTCCGCTGAGAGTTCCTCTAATGATCTGCCTAATGGCCTTTTTCGAGTACAGAGTTCTTCCATGAGAGCAGGCACGACTACCAAGAGAGAGCAAACTTAATTCACTAAGGACCTTTCTCATATAGTAAAAAATGATTAAAATCACTTTCTAAATGTTAAAAGTTGTTTGATTGGATTAAAAATGTGAGACGAATGTACACTCTCAAAGTGCATTTGAAATGTGGTTGAATGTCTTGTGATTGTGCTCACACCATTTTAGCAATTACAAGAGACAATCAAATTTATTATCCTTTCAGAATATGATTGATTATAAAAGACTTATTTTGTGTAGAAAGTAGGCAGTTGATTTTAATTTTTTGTAAAGAGAAGAAAATAGGATGACTAAGTATCTTTTTAAAAGACTTATCTCATATGTTTTTCAAATACTTTTAATATATTATACTTGTATAATAAAAATTATAAATCATAAAAGTCAATATCCTTTTTCATAAAAATATATTCAAAAGTACTTTTAATCATATGTAATCTAATTAACTTTTAGTTTATCAAATTGAATTTTTTAAAAGCATATCCAAATATAAATTTTGTTATAATAATTAATTTTTATTAAATTAATTTTAGTTAAATGATGTTTTTAACCAACAGAAAACCAGAGACAGGCACTTATACTATACATTTAGAAAGTAAAAAGATAGGATATATCATGGATGCGGGAAACTTATAATTCGCCCTATTAATCAACGTGAATAATGATGTGGTGAGAAACCTAAGACAGGTGGAGGGATCAATTCTGCTTGTCAAACCCAAGTTTGATTGGCAACTAATTAATCAACCGCAAATGAATACTACAGTGCAATTAGGGAAAAAAATACTGCAAAGAATTTCAATATCCGTATGTAATTTTACCAAAAAACCTTGATGATAACGTTGGAAGAAAACGTTGGTCATCAAAGCATCTTTGCATTTTCTTCTTTGATGATAAGAGGGGCCTTAATTGACTTATAAATGGCCAATTTATGCATTTGGACTTAGACTACTAGCTTAATTAAGCAATAATAACGTGTTAAAACTAGGGGTAAGCATTAGTCAGTTCAGTTCAATTTGATCCCAAAATATACAGAACCGATCGATCGAATAACATTAAAAATGAAAACCGAATTGAACCGAACCGGACAAGGACCAAACTGAAATTTAGTAATTCAGTTCGGTTGATTAATTTGGTTTTTTGATTTCATATTGGGCTATTGAAATTAGGCCCATTTTTTAAATATTAAAACAAACAACACTACAAAATTGAGCCTTTTTTTCTATTCATTTTTTTCAATATGAGCCCATTCTAATTATGTCCATATGACATAAAGCTTAAATATTATAAAGGCATGGATAATCAAATAAACAACCACAAGTAAACACCGATAATCAAATAATGGTCTCATAATTCAATCACAACACCTACTAATGAGAGTGACTGACCGAAATAGGGTTTCAAGTGATATTATTATTTTTTATTCTTTATTAAAATAAAAATGAAAATAAAATAAAATAATTTATAAATTAAATATAATTTATAAATTTATAAATTATATATAATTCGGTCGGTTCGGTCTATTCGATTTTAAATTTTACTAACCGAATCGAACCGGTTAACCAAAATATTTAAAATAAGAAAACCGAATCGAACTGAAAAATCAAATAGACCGAATCACATAAATAAAATTCAATTCGATTCGGTTCGATTTTTGATTTCGGTTCGGTTTTGTTCACCCTTAGTTAAAACAGAACGATATATCCAATCAAGCCTAGTAAAAAAGCGTCTTAAAAAAATACAAAAAAGATAAAAATAATTAAGTGACTATATGAGGGCGTGATAGGCTTTTCTCTCCATTATTTATAGATCATTTACAAAGGATCTACTGGTGTTGGCTTTATTTTATAATGAGAGTGGTCAGATTGCAGGAAAAGAAGCCACCCGTTGAAAACAGTTAATGTGATTAGAAAAAAAGTCATGATATGATATATACTACATATATAGATGCGATGTTAGCAACTAATTAAATGGGATAGTATGAATGATGAGAAAACAATGATTCCCACAATGCCTCCTGAAGGAAACACTAGCTGGTGGCCGGCAGGGGGCGTGCATGCATGAGGACCCATCAATAGTGTTCACTTCATCTGAGTTAACCAAATTCATCCGACTTAATCAAATTTACACACTTATTATTTAATTTTTTTAAAAAGGTAATAAAGGGTCAAGATATACACAATCCTCTCCCTCAATGAGCTCGATGATATGACTGCAGAGCTTTGCTTTGATTTCCAAGGGGTGATACGTGTAACACGAAATGAAGCCCAACAAAATGAAGATTCCTTTTTCCACGTTTATGTTTCAAAACTTGCGAGCACGACCTAATGATCGCCGAACTCATAATTGAATCTTTAATACTTATGTTCACAACATGTGACATATATATGCCGCCCTCAAAGATAATTCATCCATTGTAGAAAATCCCACAATAATTTATAAAAAGTTGTCTGAAAAATCAATATCCCTTGGCGGCTTAGTCT
This sequence comes from Prosopis cineraria, assembly GCF_029017545.1. Lineage (NCBI taxonomy): Eukaryota > Viridiplantae > Streptophyta > Magnoliopsida > Fabales > Fabaceae > Prosopis > Prosopis cineraria. The sequence goes on from NW_026555335.1 coordinate 5,324,913, forward strand.
TTGATGGAAGTGACGGGTCAATTAGGAGGACAAGCCTGAGAAGGACACGTACGTACGTAGCCTAGCTCATCAGAATTCTGAAATATTCCAGTCAGCGGTGGAGCAGCATTGAACGTCTTTAATGGGAAAAATGCAAATCATTAAGGCATAATTGTCTGACAGAGAAGGGTTATATGCATGGTTTTGATGGAATAATAAAGGTGATGCCAAATTCATAACAATCCGTGCTTATTTCGCCGCTGGATATCGGCTGATCGAGTAACTACCATATACGCGTGAACATATATCCCTTTCCCTTTCTCACAAGAAAGCTAGCTACTTTCGTGGTGTTTTTCTTAGCTAAGGATTAAAGTCATCTAAAATTGGTCTTCATAAATTTCTGTGAATTTTCAAATTCTGGTACTTTTTTATTTTCTTATTTTTCATAAAATGTAAATTTTTTCTCTCTTCCTTAAAAAAAATAAATTTCATAAAATTCATACATTCTCAACTTTAGAGAGGATTCATTCATTCATTCATTCTTCTTCTTCTTTATCATTCTTCATAGTTTAAGTGAAGGCCATTCTACTTATTTTTTCCTTTTCTTTCCTCTTAGTATTATATAATTTCTGAACATTGAAAGAATTTTTTGTTTTTTTTTGTTTTTTTATTACTCACAGGTATTCTCTTATTAGAGACAATTTTATTTGAGATATGATCGAGTACTAAATGTGAGTACTTCTTTTAGTAAAAATTCAAACCTTAATTTATCACGTTGTAAGAAATTAGTCCATTTTATTTAACCCAACCCTCGCTAGTAATTTTTGTTTTTCCTTTATTGCCAACTTTCAATGGTTTGTTTAATAAAAGCATGCTTTTTAAAAAATTGTAATTAACATCTTTAGAGAATTTCTCACATGAATTTATCTATCATAGTCAAATTAAAAACCAGTTTTCCAAATTAAAACAAATTAAACAATGTGTTAGGTTGTGTGAGTAGACTTAAGTTGATGTAGAAAGTCTCATATCGTATAAAATTAAACTTAATAACTAATATATAAAAAAGATAAGGACTTATAAACTTAAATCTAAAAGTTTGAGATTTTGAGTTAAAATATAATGTTATTCTAATATTTTTGCCTATATGCTCTCTTTCCTCGTTTCCAATAGACAATATATAGTTGCTCTTCATTCGTAACAGTATGCTTTAAATATGAATATTTGTCTGTCTGAAAAATATCAATGTCCATTTTTTCTTTTTGATTTAATTTCTTAATAATTCTTTATTCTTCAAATTTTGGAACTTATCATACGTGACTCTTTTTTTTTTTTCCCAGGAAAAGGGACATGATATTCAAAACAATATTTTTTGCAAGAATTACATTGAAGTCTCATACAAAAAATTAATTACTACAAGATCCATTGATAATTGAACTAAACTGCATTGACAATACAATGCAATTTAATTCAATTATCAATGAATTTTACAGTAGTTAATTAATTTGTGTGGAACCTGGTTGTAATTCTTCCTTTCTTTTTCTTTTGTTTTTTTTTTACCAAAAAAAAAAGGTTCTGACGAATTTTGAGAGAGTGAGATTCATGCTATATTAGTGAAAAGAATCAAATTGATAAAAAAGGTGCAGGAGTAGAACAAAATCTCGGATATCAAAGCCTGATCCGAGCTTCCAGCAAAATTAGTGCGTTTATTCACCTCATATCAAGAGACGACAAATCTTAAGGATTTGATTCTTTCTCAATTCTCGTCGTTTCTTGAATTTATGTGGTCGAAGGATTTGAATGATCTCAACACAGAATTCTACTATTCAATTCAAGATCTCAAATTAATCTTGCAGAATCAAGTTAAGTTAGGGTCAGTGATCTGATCCCTTTGATAAGCAAATTTTTAAGAGAAGAAATCAAAACTTAGGAGGACGCTACCTGAACTGATAGACTAATATTTCTTCAGAAACTTCAAATCATGGACCACACGTAATTCCTTAAAATATTAGGCACAGCACCATCACTTTTATGCTCAACCTCATTCAAGTCCAATATATAAGTGATTTTCTCATAAAACATTCATCTTAAAGACCGAAAGTCAGCTGAAAGTAAAACAGAGCAAGCAAAGAAATAAGCTCTCACCGCGTTAATGATTATGTTATCATAATTTTAGAATTTACATTAAAGTATACATGACGATGATATTTAGTTCTGATTTAATTAAAAAAGGGAAAATCACATTTCGCACCCTCCTAAAAAAATTAATCATAAATAAGGACTAATAGAGAACGGATTATTGTTAAAATGGAAATATGACTTATTTTTTCTCGAATGAAATTTATTGTTGGTCTTTATTTGAGATTTTTTTTTGAAAAAGAATTGGATGTAATTTTCCCATTAAAAAATATGAAGTATATGCGTGATTACTTATATCTTCTTAACTATCACGTTTAATTTCCTTACTAAGCTAGTAAGAATTTATTCCATACTTCAAAAAACGTGGGTGCAAATCCTACCTTAAATTTGAGGACTTACTTATAAGATGATGATCAAGTTATATTATAACAATTAAAGTTGGTGTGAATAGTAAAAGTTTTTATTACTTAAATAAATAATTGAGAGTTCAAACTCCAACTCTTGTGTATATATAATAATTTAGTTGGCAAATGTCTGCTCATTGCTCTCAGCACCTCAATGTGAGATATTATTTACAGTTGGTGGAGTTTATTCTTTATACTTTGCCCCAAAAAAAAAAAAGAATTGTTTTCTATTAAAATTATTTTGTCTGGTCATATTTGCAATTGGGGTTGTAAAAAAAGGCCAAAAGACTAGACTTGGTTTGAAATAGTGAAGCGGTGGGCAATAACGTGGAATTGGGGATTAATAGCCGACGCAACATTCCAAAATCCAAACCCTTTCTGCTAATTATTAATTTGTGATCCCACTTTTGCTGCCAAGGACGAGAAGTCCATGACATTGATCATGACATAAAGTCAAAGACCAGCCCAAATTAGTAAGGGGAATAGCATTTTAATTAAAATGATAACAAGTGTGAAATCATATCCCCTTGCACTGCATTGCGCATGCTTTTTTAATAGGAGACTGACTCTGTTAGGTTTTAAAATGCTGACTTAACAACAATTCAGTCTCTAATAATTTTTTAAAAAAATTTGTGTTACAAATATTGCAAGCAAAAATCCTGAACACAATAAGAATATAGTTACTCCCTCATTCCCTATATATAGAATATTTTTTAAAAATTTATTTTGTTCTTAAATTTAAAGGGATGTCATAATATTTTTTAAGTAATTGAACAATTTCACACTTATTGTTTTGAAAAAGGAAGAGATATTAATTGTATATTTTGATCCACCACCATGACATTGTGACATTATATTATTAGGAGATACGATTTTATGTGTTTTCAATTAAATAATAAATTTTTATTAATATATGATATTTAATTAAAAATATGTTATATATAGAGACATGATGTGTACATTTGGAATTAAATATCTTATCCACAATTGAAATATAAGAGAAAAATAGTATCATACAGTTTAAGAAGATTACTTGATTATAATAATTATATTTAAAAATAAAAAAATTGAATTAATATACCCTTCTGTTTAATCAAAATAAGTCTAATTAATTGTTTATTGTGAATGAAAATTATGAGTTTATGAAGAATAATTTAAAAAATTATAATAAATATTTATTGAGATATGTGATTTTGCTTATAAAAAAACAAAATAAAAAATGTCGGTTTTTGTTATATATAGAAATGGAAGGAGTGTTTATAATTCTCTGCATAGATATTAATACCCGGTGCTGCAAATTAATGATCATAAAAGACAATAATAATTTTAAAATTGCAGGGAAGGACTGATGAAGTTTAAAAAACAAAGAAAATGGACAGAGATGCCTTCATATAGTTGACACAGTTTAGTATAAATAAAATTCAAAAGCATAGTCATTTTAATGGAAATAAAATCAAGACTCTAAAAGTGATCAGGATCATTTTCACATGAATGGAAAATATCATATAAAATTAATGCCAAGTCATATGATTTGTTCATGGATCGTGGAGCCCATACTAGAGGACAGGAGAGAAAAATTGGATCATTTTCTAAAAAACAAAACGTGTAAGATTAAACTCATTTTCAATTAGCTATGTTTGAAACGACACTATCAAGCTACAGAAGTAATATGTGTTTTATTGAAAAAAAATGCAAAATGTTTACTTTAATTTAATTTGAAATACTATTTGTCAATGTTATTATGATTTATGAACTTTCAAATTTGATAATGGACCCTTGGCTCTGACATTCCAACCAAGAGATCTTTCTCATATATATTTTTTTAAAATGTCTAAGTATAAGTGAACCGGAGTCTTAACAGGTATCTAATATATATATATATATATATATATATTGTTGAAAGACAATTGATAAACTCAAGTCATGATGTTTTAAGTCAAAATATAATGTGTCCATTGCTTATCACCCACTTGCATACCCGTCCCTTTAAGTTGGCAAAAAGTTAAAGGTGTAAATATTAAAACTAGTCTGTGGGTTCAGTTCAATCTAAATATACTGGCACATACATACATACATACATACATACATATATGAGCTCAGAAAATGAACAGAATTTCAATGTTGTTAGTGGCACAAACTATATACATGAAGCGTCAGAAAAATATATGAACGATTCTTGCACTCCATGGAATAATTCACGTGAAAAAAGGAACAAAAACAAGAGACTTTGCCAAGTTGCTAGATCGATAAAAAGATTTACCCCCCCCCCCCGGGGGGTGTATATAGTTGCTTGTTGTCGTATAATTCGTGTAAAAAAAAAAACATAGACACAATCGAAGAATCAGATCTATAATAAGAACATCGGCGGTGACTAGTGATCGCACTCTTTCCCTGGCATTCCAAATATCTTCCACATGTATCACATATGGGCTATATATCTATATATACAAGCGTTCAAATTTTGTGAGATCACAACCCCAAATACTTGATAGGTGAAGATCAGAACACAAGCATGGACCGGCACAAGGGGAAGCAGGAGAAGGCAAAGGATGAGACTCGGTACCGGGGCGTCCGGAGGCGGCCGTGGGGGAAGTACGCGGCGGAGATAAGGGACCCATCGAAACAAGGGGCGAGGCTGTGGCTGGGGACGTTTGATACGGCGGAAGAAGCAGCCAGAGCCTACGATAGGGCTGCCTTCGACATGAGAGGTCATCTTGCAATCCTTAATTTCCCTAACGAGTATTATTCTCTGCTGAGGCCCCCACCATACTCTCCCTTTATGCCTCCTCCTCTTCCTCCTCCGTCTTCTCACGCTCATGGAAGTGCCAGCTCATCGTCATCTGGTTCCCTGAGGAAACAAGTTTTCGAGTTTGAGTATTTGGATAATCAGGTGCTGGAAGACCTGCTGGAGCCAGAAGAGGAGAAAAAGAAAAGGATGCGAGATTGATTCTGTTCATCAGCCCTTTATTACCCTTTCCTTTTCAATTCTCTCTCCCGTCCTTTTCTGGCAGTAACGATTAGTACTATAATAATTGGACCAGATATATAGTCTTGTCATGCTGTTTTGTATCTGTTTGAACCGTCAGAATTTACTAATGTTTACAGCCTCGCAATACATGTTTTTTAAGTTCATCTTCAATTGTCCATCAGAAATCTACTTTCATTTTCGCCCCTAGCCCTAGTGGGCCACTCCAATATGGGATATTATTATTAACTTGATAGTAATAATTGTTGTATTTCTGTGTATAGAACCGTATTGCATTGTTAATTAGCATTTCGCATGCATATCAGTAGGTTCCTTATCTTTGATTTTTGAATAAGGCTGTCAGACACGAATGAAAGAGTCTACGCAGGGATTCGGAAACTTGAATTTCAAATACGGATAAATTGAATGAAACACCATTCAGTTCTGAAGGAAGGAAACATACTCAACAATGGGATACGAACATCTCGTTCGAACGCTTTCCCTTTTCTATTTTGGAGGGGTGAAATTTCCTTCTTCTAATTAATTATCGCCATCATATATAACATCTGCAATGTTATGTTTAACTAGACACGAAGCCATATGCATTGCTTATACTTAATTATAACTCAACTTGCTATGGTTGATTATAGTGATAATGGTTGAAATTATTAGGTTGTCTAAATGTGACTATGTGATTGGATTTAAACTAATGTTAAAAGTTATATATTAAATAAAATTAGGTTTAATAACTAATATATAATAAAAAATGACTCAAACTTGAGTCTGTCTCCTCACTTATTTATATGCATTTCACATATACATATTTTTCATCCTTTAACCACACGAGGGTTTGATCCTAGAATATATTGCTATCAAGAGGATGTGAAAAGTGCCACTAGACCAAAGGGTCATTGGCTTTTTTAAGATAATTTAATTAAAGAGTTGAACCATATATATGCAAACTAAAATTTGAATTTCTATTAATAGTTAAAAGAGATACTCATATTTAATGTTTAATCATGTTAAACAAAACTGCCTATCTAATATAAAAAGATACATGTACTCAGTCAAAATAATAATAATAATTATCATTTATATAATTATTTCATAACTGTCTCAATAACTATGATTATATATCTTTATTTATCACCTCTTCTTCTTCTTTTTGTTTTATTACTTTTATTTCTCCTTACCTTTCTTAAATATATGATATGATAAGAGGAGATTAAATGAGAGTATTTATATAAAATTTAAAATAAATCATACTATTTTATAACTCATAAATATAAATCTTAGGGTGAGTTTCATTTTATAGTATTGATATTGATAACCAAAGTGGGCCCTGTTTATTTACAAAGGATAGATTACGATGAGCCATGCTTTTGGCTAACTTTCTTACAACTTCTACATAAAGATATATTTAAACATTTTATTGGTTAAATGACTGCTGTTTCAGCTATATATCCTACTACAGTGCATCGGATATTGGTCCCCATTAAATCGTGGACAGCTGGAGAGCAAATCTTATTTTATAGATAGATGATCCCCAATATAATGTCCTAATTAATAACTTAAGGCTTCACACCTTCCCTCATTTGATTACACAGTTCAAAATATGAATTTATGATATATCTATGATTGCTATCGATACTTATTCTTAAAATGCTTTGACAACGAGCCAGAAATGAAAAATACTGTGAATAAGCATATGTGTGTGTTTTTCAGTCTTCTTCCTCGCCAAGTTAATATTAGAATTGCATAAAGGACTGGACGATATTAGATTTCAATCTAAAACTGAAATTTGGTCTCTTTTATGAAAAGAATTGGATTAGACAAGCCATAGTCCGATCTTGTCCAATAATAACCCAAAAATTAATAGAACCAAATTTGGTCCATAAAACTGAAAAACTAGTCCTACTAGTCCAGTACTCACTTAGTTATTTTTTTTTTTATGAGACACAATAATTCATTTCAACCTAGTAAGCTCAATTAAAATATTAAAAATACTTATAATCATAATAAATTCATAATAATTTCCAATAACAAAGAAAAAATATCTCAGTTATCGTTCAAATGATTTAAATTTATAACTTTAACACTACGTTACAATAACAATTTAAAAACAAATTTAACAAATCTTCATGAAATCATTTTCTTAGCGTCAATTACACTTGAAACATTAGTTAAAAATAAATTAATTATAATTATATTAAATAAATTAATAGGATCGGATTAGAGCAAGTAATTCAGATGCCCAATCTCTTGTTAGTCTAACTTAAAAAAATAGTGTAATCTTTTCAGTCTTTTTAATTTTGAAGGACCAGTGTTATACGAATCGAACAAGACAGGACCATATCGGGTTGGACTAAGTCAAATCAGATTAAAAAACTTTTGCACAATCCTAGTTAATGCATATTTACTAGGTTCGTAATGTAAAATTTCCTATCGAAAATTAAAATGAATCATTACACTCGCACATGTGTTTGTATATAAAACAGTAAAAGAGAAAGAATACAGCAGTGGTGTAGAATGTGTGTGTGATTAACAAATTAAGTCTATGGGTTGTGAGAAAATTAAGCATGACTAACAATTTTGATATCTTTAGTATAAGAAGTTTTGGGCTTACACTTGAGAGGAAGATTGTTAAAATGTCTAAGTGAATAAATTTAAGTTGATGTGAAAAGTCTCACGTTGAATAAATTTAATAATTAATATAAAATAAAGAAAAATGACTCATAAACTTAAATCTTAAGGTTTTAAATTAAAATGTGATGTCACTGATAAGGTCTATGGATAGTGAGAAAATTAAGCATGAATAACAATTGTGGCTTCTTTAATACGAGAAACTTCTAGATACTTACTCAAGGAGGATCAAGTTGGACTAGTAGCTAATATAAAATAAAAAAATAATCCATAAGTTTAAGTCTTGAGTTTTTGAGTTAGTATTTGATGTCTTTTTACTATTCTTACTCATTTGTTCTCTACCCCCATTTTTGGGCAGTCATTCTTAATTCCTAACAAGTGCATGAGAACTAGAGTATGCCACATAGTTTGAAATTCAAAAATGCATAAGAGCAGGTATTTGGTGTTTTGTGACGTCTTTGATATGAGAAGCTTTATGAACTTACACTTTAAAGGGAGATTTATTAAGTTATTTAAGCATGAGTAAATTTAAATCAATGTAGATAATCTCACATCAAATGAAATTAAAGATATGATATATATACACTAGAGGAGAAAAATCCAAACGTGTGGTCCTTACATTGTTTTTCATCTATTTGTTCTCTACTCCCATTATCTAGCGGTGGCTCCCATCTCCCAGCAAATATATTTGTCTTGAAACTGATCGCTCTCATTAAGATATTTGCAAACGTTGCCAACAAAAATTATCGGTCTTGAAGCGTACATGAATTTAAGTAATTACTAGCCTGTCATCATAAACTTTAATTTTTTAAAGAACTGTTTAAGAGCATTTTCGAACTTCTTCCTATTTAGGTTTTCTTTTCTTCTTTTGACTGGATCTGATCTCCTTTAAGTGAATGAATAAATTTGAAATTTTTGATCGACAAGGAATAAATATGATGTACTCCAAAGTGCTTGTATATATTGTATATCATTTGGAATTATGCTCTCTTATTGAAAGTCAACAGAAACCAAAGAATTTTCCAGTTAGAGCTTGTAACTTTGAGCATGTATGTAGTGTGTGTGTGTGTGTGTTTGACAATTTGTACATGAGCGTACGTGTGTGTATAGACAATTTTTCATGACATTTCATTATTTAAGTATTCTGGATATTGTCAATTATTATTCTAGATTTCTGGCATGGTATTATTTGAAGAAAAGTGCATATCATATATATATATGTGATAAATTTGAGATCCGATATAAACGAGATTAGGAAAAGTATTTTTCTCCTTTTACACTAGTGGGTTCAGAACCATATATTCAATCCATTGATTCCAAAGACAAATTTTCAAAAGCTTGCATGCTTAATATTCTTAACTAGAGGTTCTTTCCTCTTTTTTCGTCATAAAAGATGATGATGATGATGAACGGTCGCTAGTCGCTACAGTTTCCATTCTATTAGCTTTATAGTTAATTAATATTTTAAACTGAGCTTTAAAGTAGTTCTTCATTGTAGATCTTCATCTTTGTTCGAAACAAATAGCATTCGTCGTTTTTAACAGTAATTTTTTTATAATGAAACACATTAACATATAAATTATGAAATTTATAAGAAATCGTATTGTTTATAAAACAGTTAATAGATAAACTCATTTCTGAATGTTTCATATAATTACCCGTGATCCACCTAGTCAAATTTTTAGAAATTAAGAGTTCTATAAAAGATCGCAGCATATAAAATTATAAATTCAAGAACACAAAAAGTTCCGAAACTGATGACACCAAAATGAGAATCTATATCTGATCAGTTTCTATTTTGCATTTTTCCAGTTAAAAACTGTTCTCGATGAGAATTCAACTTATATATCATAAACTACTACTTAAACCGTAAATGGGGAATCTATATCTAAGTTTCTATTTTTCACTTTCAGATATGATTCTCCATTATGGGCTCAAATGAAAAAATAAAAAAGGTCTTGAAGATCAAATTGGAGGGACTCATATATACATATATATATATATATATATATATATATATATATATATAGTTTCCCATTTTAGGATTGCATTGCAATTTGCAAGGTCATCGACTTACAAAAGGGTCAAGTGGTCATGGGCATTAGGATCCCATTAGCCTAAATAAGGGTCAACAACAAGAGCATCGATCCACTTGTAAATTTTAGCTTTAAATACAAGAAAGCATATTATCGTTACAGTTAAGAAATAATTGTTGTCATATGTATGTTAAAGAATCGAACCTAACATCCTTAATTACCCGGCCCAAAAAGCTTTTGGCTCGTTCCCGTTAGTCATAAATTGATAGATTTTCAGTTACGTCAAACTTAGATTTATTACGTTGTTTATATGTGAATGGACTTAAATCGATTTAAAAAGTTTCATATTGATTAAATTTAGGTTTGATCCAAACAATATCCAATCTTAATGAAACTTGACGCATCAACCATGATGAATTTGCTTTCGTAAAAACATCACATTTATATCCATGATTAAGTTCCCAAAGTATTACCATAACCCGTTGAATTTGGAGAAACCGGCATTAATTAATGCATATTAATTTCAACTTTACGGTGTTAAGTGTTCGGTTTTTCTTTCTAACCTCTCGGTTCTGTCTTGCATGTCATGATACGCACATCGTGTTGTTGATCGTATATCGGTGTGTGCAGGATCAGCTTCTTATGCTATTGGAGTTTTGCTTAATGATACACATTATTAAGTCGTTCAGCCATTTGATTTTTACTACTCCGGAATCATTTCATAGTTGTCCAAAGTAGTCAAGAATTGTTAATTTTATAATAATTAATTGCTGGACGTAATTATTACAGGTGTTGGAAAAAGACCGTCATTTGAGAAAATTCTATCCACACCCGATCGCTTTCCTGAATGATCTAATGATCATTTCTGACCAGAACTTTGACCAAACAATGCAAAACTTAAAAACGATAATTGTGTAAAGACAAATTTGCTGGTGAAACACATGCACCCCTCGCGGCTTTTGACAAGTCTTTTGTTCTGATTATTGTAAACACTTTTTTCTCCAAAGAACAAACGCTTTGAACTATTGAAGAAGACTGTCTTTTACTTTTAGAGTGAAAGTTAAAAACAGATCATTGACAAGCCAATATGGAACTTGACTCCACTGTCAAGTTGATTACACGTGTAGTTTATTAATGGATGGGGTGTGTGTGTGTTAAATTTATATATTTAAATATGATTGGCAAAATTGTTTCATAATTGTATATTACATTATTAAATTGTTGCTTGATTCTTACATATCACATAGACACATAAGTATCATAAAATTTGGTAAGAATTGTATTTGCAACTTCTATTAAAAAAAAGTAAAATATATCAAACGTTGATGAGTTGAAATTAACCATTTTGCCAATAAATACTTGACTTATATCTCAAGTCATCCACGAGGTTGTGTCTTTAAATTCTATTATCTATATATATTTCTTTTGATTTTATATATAAAATATTTTTAATTAAATCACGTAAATCAATAAAATTTAATTATTTAATTAAAAGTACATCAACTTTTCAATTTTACCCCTCATTATTGTCAATAAAAAATGAATCTTTTTTTAAAATAAATTAATAAGAGTATTTATCTTTTTTCCTTTTCAATTTAATAAGAGTATAATAGTTCATTCATTAAAAAATATACTAATAATTTTTTATATTTAGGAATAAAAAAAAGTTCTAAAAAACCTCTTATATATAAGGATAAAAGGAGTGTATATATATATATATATATATCAAAATGTGTGCATTTTTAAACAGGAAAATAATTCCTCTCAACTAATAATCAGTTTTTGGGACTCGTCTACTCGAAATTTTTAGTTGTCAAAAACGGAAAAAAGTAATTAATTTACCAGCGTTGGAAAGTGATCAAAGAGATTTGGAATTTGGGCGAGGGGTGATGAATGCAGCGTCCCTTGCAAGAGAAAGAACAAAGTCAAAGCTGTTATTAATTGATTGGCGGAATCAAATTGTTCTAATTCAAGATCGATATTATACCGTCAAATTGTCAAATTCTTGAGACTCAAGGCAGGGTATATTGGGGTTTTTATTCGTATTACAACTGAAATTCATATATAATATCGCTAGGAAGCTAAAAATCCAGCTCCTTAAACTTAATTAACTTTTGTAATTTAATTAGTAATTAGTAAATTTAGGTGCCGATGAAGGATCCAAAAGTATATCTATATAGATTGCATCCTCTACACTATTTCGTTGAGAGCATAGTAATTAATTAGATTCAAATTCAATTCTCATTTCAGTCCGTTTGAAATGGTCTCTTTTACCACCTCAACTAGTCTCCATTACGTGACCTGTTTAGTGTTGGTAAAATTCAGGATTCAAAATTCTATTCAACTCCATGCTTGCATCCAAAATAATTATAATTAGAATCTCCATATAAATATTTTTGTTGTGGTGATTGTTTATAAAGGAGGGAGAGAATATTTTTTTTTGTTGTATTTATAAGTCATGACATTACATTTTTTCACACATTTCTTATTTTACTCCACATTAAATATTGGTAAAAGAAACATGTTATTAAATTACATACATTTAATAAAGGTAAAGTACCAATTTATTAAATTTTAAGACATGGTTAATAAGTTTTAAATTTTTTCTTGTGTTCAGTGGAATGTATTGAAAAGAAATGAACTATAAATAGAATTATAATGAGCATTCTTTTTTGTTTTTATATAAGACAAACTTAATCAACTTCTTATTTATTAAAAATTGAGAAAGATTTGTTTTATCCTTAAATTTATTTAAAAATTATGTAACTTTTCAATTTTATCATTTTTATCATTAATAAATATAATAAAGCATTTTTTAAAAATTTAAATCATGATAAATAAATAAGTGATAAAATTATAAAAAATAATTAATCTAACTTTATTTTTTATTTTACATCAAGGACAAATTTTTTAAAAAAGATTTCCTATTGAAGGTGGGAAGGAGTAATTGATTAAGTTGATATTTTGTTGAAAAATGTACTCCCTTAGTATCAAAGTATAAAACATTTTTTGGAGGGATTTGACATTCTAAATTATAAGATATTTTTAAAAAAATAAAATTTATTAATTATATTTTTTTAATATTATCCTTCCTGTTATATTTAATTTCTTTAGTATTATTTCATAAATGAAATATTAAATAAAGTGCATCTTTAGAAGTTTATATTTTTTCTTTAAAAAAATAAAATTATAAAGTGATTTTACTAACATATTAACATACGCAATTTTATGTAAAAATATTTTATAATTTAAGGTTAATGAGTATCTTAAATTTTAAATTATTGCTCAAATAATATTTGAATCTTAAAATCTTAAAATGTGCAAAAACTTTCATTAACTTTTAAATTTTGAGTGTCTAAAACCTCATTGTTAATTTAAAAAAAAAAGACTATTATTTATATAATTGTTAAACTTAGTCGCATGTTGATATTGCATTTATTTTGACCTTTAAAAATAACTACTATTTTTTAACTTAACGAAAAGTTTTAGATGTTCAAAATTTAAAAGTTGAGAAATTTTTTTATATATTTTAAAAATTTAAAATTTAAAATATTATTTATATAATAATTTAAAATTTATAATACTCATTAACCTTATAATATAATTTGAGAGAGAATGAGTAATTTTTTGAGTTTCATTTGCAATTCCTTAATACCGGCTGCAATCGAATCTGCAATCCTTGACTTGAATGCGGACGCAAACTTCCATTTCAAATTTGGACTGCCACTTTTCCAAATATAATCAATCCGCATCACGTGAGTCATCACTGAACCCAAAGTCTCACCTCCAAATTCCTCCCTCGGGCCCTCCTTAATGGTGCACTAATTTTTGACAAACGTGTATAAATTATTTTCTAAAGTTAATAAACTTTACATAAATAGCAGTTAATATTTTAAATTTATAAGGAATGTTTAAATTTTTTATTTTGGCATTCAATAAAATTAATGAACAAATTAAAATTTTAAAAAATTTATATTAAAGGCCCTAAATGAAAAAAATGACGGTGAGAGTCCAGAAAAACAAAAAGTTTAGTATACGCAAGTAAATCACTAAATCTTATGTTATTCTTGGCCCTTATTCTCATTTTTTCTCATATGAGGGCTCTGAATGCAATTTTTCCTAAAATTTATCTAGCAATTACAACCTTACTGCAATTAAACAACCAATTTTGGACCAGAGATAATTGTATGGTACTAGTATATCACATTTTATAAATGAATCTATAGTAGTTACTTCCATCAAATTACCTTAATCAAAGTGCAAGGATGTACGATTTTTTTAATAATATAATATAATATAATATATAAATAATATAATGAGTTAAATGGTAAATTTGTCAATAAATTATTAGCTTATGAGTGTCTATAATCCTAAACTCATTTTTTATGTGATATTTTAAGTTTGTAAATAGTGATATTATCTCTACCATTAACAAATGTTATCTTTGACTATTGGTTAATTGAAAATGACCTCAAACATTATAGAAAAGGATCAAAACTCATTTTCTATAAATTTTCGGTTACTTTTTATAATTTTTAGGTCTTTTTTTTTACATTCTTTTTATCAACTAATGATTAAAGTTTTTTTAATAGTAGGGGCGACAATGCATTATTTTTAAAAGTTGAAGAGAAATATAACATTAAAAATGTATTTTGGGTCCTAAATGCTTTTAGATGTATAATTTAAGGGTAAAATTGTCATTTAACCCTAATATAATTATATAATTATGTATGAAAATGATATATATATATATATATATATGATATCATGTTATTAAATTATAATATGTTTTATGCACATTTTGCTCCAATAATTTATCCGAAAAATGAAAACTTTTCTGTTTAATTTTATGGAATTTAAACTGCCGTGGTCAATCAGGCCAAAACAATGAAGTAGAACCTTCCCCCATGAACACATACTTGTTTAGGAAGGAAAAGGACCGTATTACTGTACGCAGTACGCTATAGCAATCTCTATCACTAAACATACGCCACCCGTTAGTTGATTAAGGGTGGTTGGTTTGCTTTTCTTTTTGTTTGTTTTGTATCCTGTTTTGTTTTCACATTCTGTTGAATGAATATTTCATGTTCATATTCAAAAATAAAAAAAAAAAATCTCTAACACTTAACAGTTAACAACCTACTTCACAAACCCCACTATCATTTGCATTTAAACCTTAAACCATTGGGAGAAAAAAATTAAAACCATTGTTAACCGCCCAAAAATACATTAATGAGAGGTTTGTTAGCCTTATAATTTTGAACTGAGGAAGTAAACCACTGGCTGTAAAAAATAAATAACTTAATTCATTAATAATAATTAGCGCATGCATCAAATATCGATTGCTTGTTATATGCAAGAATCGCCTTCCAATCTTGCCAGACGGAAGTGGAATCTATCTCAGGGAAAATGAAAAATATTTGAAAATCAAACCGAACTCTGGCTCGGTACAAATGGACATAATTCTACGAAATCAAATATATCAATTTCCCGTCATCCTTGTCTCTTCAAAATCAAGAAGCTCCTCCAGCAATTTGTCATCCAAGTACTCAAACTCGAACACTTGTTTTCCATGCTGCGCATGACTACTCGGCGGAAGAGAAGAAGAGGAAGAAGCAGAGGACCGGGAGTCGGCCACGGCATCGGCACCGCCGGCCGAAAGTGGGTATTCATCCGGGAAGTTGAGGATGGCAAATGGGCCTCTCATGGCGTAAGCGGCCCTGTCGTAGGCCCTGGCGGCATCCTCCGCCGTGTTGAAAGTCCCCAGCCACACCCTCTGGCCCTGCCTCGCCGAGTCCCGAATCTCCGCTGCGAACTTCCCCCACGGCCGCCGCCTCACTCCCCGATACCGGACAGCATCACTTGCCCTTCTAGATCCCGACCCATCTGCCTCCATGTCCGGCCTTGTTATTTACTTGTGTCTGCTTATTGCATGCATGGTTTTCAGATATTAAGATTATATAGATATGGTTTGAAAAAATGGGGGCCCGATCGAGTAACAAAGAGAATCAGGCACGTGAGCGACGAGGAAAGGAATGTCTTTTTGCACGTGTGGAAGAGAAGCTTAAGGCAGCACCTTGAAAGGTTGCATGTCCATTGTATCTGGATGGTCAAGCGATGATGGCTCTGTACGGGAGGTTTCCTCTTTTCAGCTCATTTCCTTGCCTTGCTTTTGCGTCCGATCTTGACAGATTTTTCAATCCGGCTTCACTCATGCATGAAACTCACTTGCAAACAAATGGAATTCTATCCAATCCATGGCCCAGCGAGAGCATGTAATTAATTGCGAGACAAAAAATCAATCAATCAACGAAATTGAATCATCCTTTTTTTAAAGGTTAAACATGTCGATCACGTGAAGTATTCTGATTATTCCCCCAACGCGAAAGTGGGTTACTTACGTTGTGGAATCTTATCGAATACCGATTATCTTCACTGCCTTGTTAATTTAGGAAACGCGGCTAATTTTCCAATGCATTCACTTTATCATGTCTTCAACGATGGTTTTCCTTGCTGTGATAAGACTTTGATGTAAGAATTTGGGGAAACTAGAATGGAAAATCTTCTTTTCAGCTATTGGGCCAAAAATGAAGGATGTTGGTTCACAATTTCTTACTCTAACCCAAATCTAGCTAGCTTGTTTCACCCTTTAAGTTTATTCGTCAGGGGCCGAATTTACAGAGGATCAGTACTGCTTCTAGAGATCCGAACCAGATTCCATGAGTTATTAGAAAAAGGCAGCGTACTGACCCAAAGCAGGAAAAAAAGGATATTTAAGCCAAAAATTTTAGGGTTGAAGGAGAAAGCAGAGAGAAGACAGTGTGCGTTCATGAAGACGGGTGATCAATCCAGTTCCTGTAGAAGCAACCAGAACGTCCGCTGTAAAACTAGAACTATGTAATAAAAAACAATGCTAGTGGACATAGTCACAACTCGTAATAACTAATGAGATTTGAATATCTGTGCTTGTAGGGGGGGGGGGGCGTACAAGTCGCTGGTATGGGCGTGTAAAAAATTTATGCGACAACTAGCCAAATCTAATCTACCCAACAAATTTTACAGCTACTGTTCAGTTGTTCAAGTTTATGGGCTTGAGTAAACGTAAAAAGCTCCACACATTAAATAAATTCAAGCTTAATAATTAATTAATACATGAGTTTTTGAATTAAAATATGACATTCTTTCACTATATTTACCCATTTTTTCTCCCCGTTTTCAGTTTAGTTGTTACCCATTCCTAACATGTATAAACATTAATAACAATTAATTAATATAAGACTGAAGTATGAAGTAATTTGCTAAAAAGATTGTTAGATGTGAATATGAACTTCTCTGCGTTTGCACACCACAATACAACAAGTGAGTTTCCGCTCAGATGTGGGATTGAGAAGTACGATTATGGTTATTTTAACTTATACATGGATTTAATTAGGGGTAAATTTTTATTGCCTTAACGTGTTGGTTTAGAAAAACTAAACAAGTAAAGTTTTGATTCATTTTGCTCTTATGTGCGTTCGGATACAGGAAACATAAGCTTATGAAACAAGTTTATAAAATAAGGCATCTTTATTGAATCAGACAATTTAAGAAAAGATATTGTAATTGGTTAACGATTTTTATTTTTTTTTTCAAAAATTATCAACATATTTCAATACTAATATTAAATACATCTTTCTTGCCAGCGAAGCGAGGCTTGATTTTTTTTGAAAGAAATGCAAGTCAAGACAAAGATGTCAATTGTTAATAAATTAAAAGTTGACAGGACCTTTTGGTAACACAACATATACAGGTGATTGATGATTCACTGAATTTTGCAGGCAAAAAAGATCATGAAAAAGATTCTACAAAAGAATTCTATCGGTAAAAATACTTTTTAACCCATTAATAAGAAAGTCTCCTGTCATTAGAAAATGACAGAACACTATCATTTTTCCGTCTTTGCCGTGGGATATGCAAAGTCAAAGAGAATAATACTGTAATCGCCCCCTTTTTTTAATAGATCTCAAAACCTTCCGAACGGAGATGAATTGTAGACTTATCTGGACGAAGTGCCTGATTGGATTAAAAAAATAATCGATTTTTTAATTAAAAAATTAATTAATAAAAAAAAAACCCAAACATCACTTTTTTCAGTTAATCGATTGTTGCGAAAAATCGATTTTTTTTCTTAAGCTGTATTTATGAGCTTCTGCAAAAATTCTGATCAAAAAGTATTGAAAACAATTATAAAAAAAGTCCAAGAAAAAATTATAAACAAAACATAAAATTTAATAAAAATAAAACTAAACTCTCTTTTTTCTCTTTTTTTAGTAAAAATTTAAATTTTAGATCCTTAAAAAAATTAATAACATAAATTCCTATCAACCACCATCCTTCACTTAACACTTGTTATAAAATTAATTTAAATAAAATATTAATTTATAGAGAAAAATTAATTTAATTTAATTTAAAATGAAAGGTTATTACAAAGATTATTGTAAAGGTTTAGGGAGACAAAAGTATTTTGTGTCATTTGTTATATTATTACATTTTTTATATTACCAAAATTTCTTGACAGTACTTAATATCTTTGTTAGATATAGCTCATATTTGTGATGTCATTAAAGATTAAATTATATATTATCATTCTCCTTAGTTATTGTAAAATTAATATTTTATATTTAAGAATTAAATTTTTTTTATTTTATTAAATTTATATGAATTAAGATATATTGAGTTATTTATTTATGTAAATTAAAATTGTTAATATCGATAAAATTTAAATTTTTATAATTAATTAGATATATAATTTAAATAATATATTTCATTTTTTAAATAAAATTTAATAAATTTAATAATATTAGATACAAATTTATTAATAATTTAATTTTAAAAAGTAATGTCCTTTGTGATATTTTATATAGTTAAAATTAATTCTAAATAAATTATTCAAATATTTGTAATTCTATTAAAATTAATTTTAAAAAATTATATCCAAATAAATTATGTTATAACATAATCAATTATGATTAAAATTAATTATTTAATTAATTATTTTTATAATTAATTATACTTAATTAAAATTCAAACAGGCCCATAATTATCAGGTTGTTAAACTTGTGACAAGGATGTAAATTTAGATTGTGAACTCAGATCATAAACATGTAAGAGTTTATCTCTATTAATAAATAGCTATTAAAAGTATATTATTAAATAATTAAAATATAAAATATGATTGTAATTTAATTTAAATATATTTAAAATATAAATGAATGAAATTAAACACATCTACATTAATAAATTATCATATAAAACATAGAAATTTTAAAATAAGAAAACTTATATTTTGTATTTTTTTATTAATATTATTTTTTATTTTTAAGTTTTTTCTTTGAACTAGGTCCTATAACTTTTATGAACTGAATTCTGTAATATCTCAATTTAAATTTTTATAGTTAATTTTGATTAATAGAAATTTTAAAAAATATTTAGAGGTAAGAAAATTAGTAGAAAATAATTATTAAATCTAACTTAGGATATAATTTTAAATTAAATTTTTTAAAAAAAAATTATTAATAATTAATTAATTAAAAATATTATTAAATTATTATTATTATAAAAAAGAGAAAGAAAATAAAAGGAGGAGGAGGAGGAACGGTTCGGCGCTATGATTGTGTGATGTACATATATAATAATAATAAAAAAGAAGAAAGAAGAAAGTAATTAAAAAAAGACGTGGGACCCACATTCATTTTTTTTTAAGTCACCGTTCTCTTCTCATTTTCCTTCATTTCCATCTTCTTTCGTGTGCGATCAAAGAGAGCGTCTGTGAGTGTGAGTCACAGTGCAGAAGATCTAAGTTTTTAAGGTAAGAGTTTTTAATAGAATATTTAGGGTGTGATTTCAAGTTTTTCAAGACTAAGTAAGGCCATATTTGGTACATTAGAATTGTGAAAAGGGAAATGGAATTGGACATGAAATTCTTCAGTTGGCTTATTTGGTATATCAGAATTGCTTTCTTGAAGGAATCTGATTCCATCAAAATTGATAGAATCCAATTCCATTGTAGAGACCATGGAATCCACCAACTCAACATGGAATTAGCTTATGTGTCATTAAAAAAATAAAATAAAAGGTATTTTGAGCTTTAAAAGTATATTCTTTATTTTTTTTATTGTTAAGTTTTCATTAAAAAAATAAAATAAAGGGTATTTTGATTTTTTATATTTTAAATACATATACTTATTAAAATTATATCATGATTCCATCTTCATACCAACACATTTTTAAAACTCAATTCAATTCCGATTCCAATTCCAATTCCGATTCCGATTCCATCAAAAACTCTTCTATCATACCAAACGAGGCCTAAGTGTTCTAAAAATTTTTCTTAATCATCCTTCTTCTTTAGTTTCTGAGTTTGTAGTGGTAGAAAATTTAAGATCTGAAAGAGGGATGAATTTATGTTGAATAAATATGGTTTTTGAGGTTGTCAGTAGTATAATAAATGTTCTAGAGTATAAATTTGTTGATGATCTTTGAATTTGTGGCTTATGGATCAAATTCTAAACTAGATCTGAAAATATATGTTGATTTATTGAGGTTTAGATGATTATTTGGGATGAGAAATGAATTATTATGGTTTTAGGATTATGATTCTAAGCTAGAGACTCAATTTTTAATTTTTGAATATTTTAGGTACGAATTTATGAAATAAAAAGAAAATTTTGATAATAGAAATTAGTTTAAAATTTAATTTTTAGATTATTAATGTTTATTGATGAGTAAAAGAGGAGTTAAAAATTTTACTTAATAGTATTAACTCTAGATTTGTATTAAGATTGAGATTAGGAATTATGTTATATTTTTAATTCTATTATTAGAATTATTTTATTAGTTTCGAAAATTAAAACTAATATTTATAAATAATATGTTATTTGTAGATTGTATTATTGGTGAAGATTGTGGTGGGAGAGAAATTGTAAGGAATAATTTATTAAAAAGCCACAAGGTAATCATGCTTTTAATTTTTGATTAGTGTTACTTCATGTTAATTGGGTGATTATTGAGAAAATTATGAATTTTGTAATATTGTATAATTGTGCAATATTATTATGAATTTGTTTGATTATTGTGGGAGGTGTTGGGAGACTTGCTATTGTTGTTGTATTTATGTGCCACGTGGTACGCCCCTATTGGAGCTCAATAGGTGGCTTGTAAGGGCTCGGGCTAATCTACCTTTGGCCGGGTAATTTAACACCGAGTGAGGGCTACGGCTCGAGGTTAATGGAGGGATATAAGGATGGTTGTTTATGTGTATTGTAATATTTCTTATATTTGTTGGAATTATATTATTTTTAATTTTCACTTAATAAGTACACACTTAACTGTTTGTATACACTATCATAAATTGGCTTTGGTTACTGGGACTTTTGAGTCTCATTATGTGGTTAACAATTTTTAGGAGAAGAGCCACGAGTGATACGTGGAGGAGTCCCAGAGGCTTAGTGGTATAGATCCACTGTCTCTTTTGGATATTTAATTTATGATTTATAATGTGTTATATTGCCAATATTAGGCTTTTTGTTTATTGTCAATTATATGAATATATAAATGTAATCATGCCTTTCAAACTATTTCTATTTTTGATACAATTTGGATGACTGTAATTTTAATATTTGGTTTACTTTGGATTGGTTAAAATGGTATGATTATAAGGCCAAATAACTGGCTTGTGTTGAAAATTTATTAAATTGCTTATTTTACTTGTTGGGAGTACAAGGATGGACAAATGTGATTTAGTTTACTTGTTGGGAGTATAAGGATGGACAAATGTGATTTAGCCTAATGGCATGTGGAAGGTAAAAATTTATCCGAAATGTTATAGTGTGTGAGTTGAAGCCAATTATAAAATATTTTATATTGAAATTATTGATATAAAAATGTGTTGGGTGGCTGTAACCCAACTATGGTTGAGTTAAATTATTTTTTAAAAAAAAATTTAGTGTGTTACAAATTCTTTATAGTATATATTTAACTTGCTCAATTTAAAAAAAATGAGTTAACAAACTTGCTTTTAGTTTCAATTTATGAATTAATTGACATGATTTTGTAAGTGAAAACATTAAAATGATAAACTTAAAAGTAAACTCTTGAGTTTAATTGAATTTGCATCTAATTTAAACTTATAAGTAAGTTGACACGATTTTATAAGTTAAAAATATAAAAACGTTAAATTTAAAGAGTCAAATTTGAGAGTTTAATAATTATGATTAGTAAACAAAAATTTAACTGTAATTCAATAAGAGTGACAATTGACAATCAAGTAAGACTTAAATATCCTGACTAGAAGTAATTTAAAACAAAAATCCCCGCATTTCTAGCTATTTTAATAGATGTTCCATATTTGCAACCTATTTTTCTTTTAAATACTTTTTTCATCCAAAGTATCATTAAATTAATGTGTGTGTTTTTAACCGTTGATTCTGATATTTAGCCCTTATTGCTGTAGAACCTTCTACGCCTGGGCCACCTTATCAATAAAAAACAGCGGGCAGCATCTTATATTTACCAATTTTTGGAAATTACGACAATGCAAATTTCATGAACGTCAGGGCTGGAGACCGCGTCTACAGCCCCCTAATTTTTCAAATTTTTTTCAGTGAAATATAAAAATTATATATTTTCTGCCTTTTAAATTAGCATATTGTAGAAATTCAAAGACACTAAATAAAATTTTTATTTTAATTCTACATGTAATCTTTTATATATGTATTATGCAACTGTGTTCCAGTAGTTTTGAGATATATTGTCATAAGATTTACTTATTTTCATTATGATAATACTACACATGCTCTTAAAATATTGATGTCATTTAATTTTATTTTAATTTTATATTTGATGAAAAATTATGAGAATTATTACTAACAAATTTTATGAAGTGTTGCAACAAAAATCTAAAAATATATTGAATGATATATGTTTGATATCTACCATAAAATCACTTATTCAAAAATTAAGAAATTAGGGTTAAGATGTTCTTTAAAAAAAATTACTTTCTTTGTTCAAAAATATAAGGCATTTTTAATCGAATCTTATTTCTCAATAAAGTAGCTACTTACTTTCAAACTAACTCTATCTTTTCATATTTATCATATTAAACACCCTATAATAAATATAAAGTCATTTATCAATAGGGGCATTTAAAAAAAGTAATTATTACACCTCAAAAGACTAAAAATGCCTTATATTTTTTAAAATTCAACTTCTTAAGAAATGCCTTATATTTTTTAACGAAGGGAGTATTTTTTATAATAACTAAATTATTGAAATTTATGATATAAATGGGTTTTGCTTTGATATAATTTGATTTCATTGACATAGATTTTGTAACAATTGAGTATCATTGTTGTGATGATATATTATTTACTTCGATTGTCAATTAAAAGAATTAAATAAAAAATTCAGTAAGCAAGTAATAGAATTTCTTATGTTAAACTGGATTTTCAATCTCAAGGATGTATTTAAATCATTCAATACTCATTGGGAAGATGAAATTTTCTCCAATTTAATTATATTTTGTATTAAGAAGAAGATTGCTAAAAACTTTATCATAGACATAAAAATATTCATGCCATGAAAATTTGATGAGAAAAACTTAAAAAATAAATAAATAATTAAATATATATATTTATTATAAATTTATAAATTAAATATAAATATATGCATTGAAAAATTTATGTTATATCAATGATATATATGTATATATATTGAACTTTTTTTTTTATTATATATACTTTATCATTTTGGTTTCCTAATAAATATTTCTGGCTCTGGCCTGATGAAGCTAAGGCTTATCTATCTCCTTTTCCAGTTAACTTAAATTAACATAATAATATATTCCTATAAAAAATGAAATTTATAACAAGCTAATACTATTTATAAGCAGGGAAATTTATTTCAAATGTAATGTGATTCATGAAGCCATGAACCTATCCAAATTAATTTAGAAAAAAATTGTAAAAATTCGAAAGAATTGAGAAGAAGGGATTCTCAGTATTGGAGTTCAAACAGGGCATTAAACAAGTACTGTTTTTTCCATGGTTTCATATTTTGACTGAAATATTAAAATCCCATTTAGGCTTGATCGCCAAGGTAGTTCCAATATCATATCCATAGGGCCCATTATTCAACACGGATCAAGCCGAGGAATAGTGGAACCGGAGGCTAATTGGAGCCATCTTCTTCTTCAACGTTTATATCCAAGTTTGAGCCCCAACCGAAGCCACGCTAATCGTTTCTGTTGTGCAATATTAAAAAGAATTATTTAGGTTAGATTGTTGGACATAAATCAATGTGAGAATCAAATAAAATTAAACTCAATAATTAATATAAAATAAAAATAAAATATTTAAAAATTTAAGATTTCAGGTTTTGAGTTAAGATGTAATATTCATCTAGTAATCTTATCCATTTTTTTGCTCTCTCCATTTCTGGGCAATTGCTCTCTATTTTTAACAATTCAATCTCCTAGTAACAATGTAATATGAAGGATTGGATGATCCCCCACACAAAACATTTATTAAGTAAGGGAGAAAAATCGGTGGTGTATATTCCTCTAACCAAGTTTTAGGTTCAACTACCCTAAAATATTGTCAATAAAAAGGCTAGAAAGTGAAAAAGTGTGCTTGGTATATGTTGTATAGAGTTGATTATCGATTTATTATAAGCAAAGGTTGTTGTCCATGAATGGATGATTGTATATGTGTTGATAGGAGAAATATTCAGTGAACATGAAAGTTAAAGGTTCATGGAATATGAGATAATGAAGGCGGTGGTGCAATAACTCAAAATTGAGAAATTATAGTTAAATTTTTTAAAACTTAAATGTAATTTGTAGTTGGGTTGAAAAAATAATATTATCCCATTCATTTAACTTTTATCTACGACTACAATTTTAAAATTTACAAGAAAGAACTTTAAAATTCATCAGTCCAATTTTTTATTTAACAATTAATATGACATAAAGTTTTTATAAAATTAATTCTGCTTAGTTAAGACTATAATTGGTCTAATTAGGGTGTAAGGAAAGTAACATAACTTATTTGGAATTTACATATTTAGCCCACATGTTGTTTAAGGCCAGACTTAATTAATAAAGTTATTATTGAGAATATATGGTGTATTTTTGTTATTTGTAGTGCTTGTTTCATATTGTTGTTTACCCCATATGGGCATTTTAGTCTTGTTGTCCAGGATATGTTTCCTATGTATACTTTTGTACAAACTTTGTCTTAGTTAATGCAAATACGTATTATTCATAAAATAGCATGTTGCATTCAAATTTGTTCGTACAGATTTTAGATCCACTAGTTTCAACATGGTATCATCGAGCAAGGCTGTGAATTGGGCCTAATGGAGGTGCCTGTCAAGATTGGAATTCAAGAAATGGGTTACAAAAAAAAAAGAGTTTGGACCCATCAAGGAGGAGCTCCAGCAAATTTTCTTGTGTCATCCAAGACACTGCATTCCGTTTAAGAAGTGGGCTGGAAAAGCAAGAATCCGGACACATCAATCAATCACAAGATCCAACGAGGTCTCTTCAATGGCTCAAAACATTGCGCTTCAAATTATTCCAAAAATGCGTCGTTCTTTGGTTCTTTCCTTACGCCAGATTGATTCGTGTCTCTTCCAGAGAAGTCAATCCCACTTTCCCTTTTTCTAAGCCACAAACTCTAGACGCGGCAATCTCCACCATGCCAGGAGACAAAAAAATAAAAAATAAAATAGAATAAAATAAAAACACCATCACACCTATAGGTTTCACTCATGAACTCTATCTCCATCCATATGATACGCAGGCTATTTCGCTTGTCCCTCATGTTCTTACCAGACCAGAAAACTACACAATATGGAGTTGATCGATGCAATTGCGTTTCTAGGGAAACATAAACTCGGCTTTATTGATGGATCTTGCAAGAAGGAGGTTCAAGATCCATCACATCATGCGCAATGGGAAAGGTGTAACACGGTTGTGGTCTCCTGATTGCTTAACTGTGTCTCAAAAGAGTTGGCTAGTGGAATGGCATACGCGCAAAACACGTTTCTCATCTGGGATGATCTAAAGGAGAGGTTTGATAAAATAATGGAGTCTTGTATATGTTTGATATATCGTGAATTAATTTGCATGTTCAGGGATCCCTTTTGGTTCCAAGTTACTTCACTAAGCTGAAAGAGCTATGGGAAGAATAGTCATCTCTAATCGCTGTGCCAACCTGTTAGTGTGAGTTTTCAAAGATTTATGCTGATATAATACAACAGCAACTCCTCCAACAGTTTCTTATGGGATTTAGTGATGTCTTATAGTCAGGCAAGGAGTCATTCTCTTGATGGCTCCTCTTCCATTAGTTAATCAAGCTTACAATATGATTATGAAGGATGAGACTTAGAAATCTATCATCGGATCCAACAAACCCTCACCCATTGAGGGTAGTGCTCTAGCCTTAGGGAGAGTTGTGAATTACAGATTTTTTTTATTTTTAAATTGTGAAGTTATAGTTGTAAAATCTTTAAATACTAATTACAATTAGCTACCAAATTCAAGGTAATCAAGGGTCTAATTCCAACAAAGATTATCAAGTTTATAATTAGTAGAAATGGGATCATAGGTTTTTCATAATTTGAAGTACTTAAAGATCCATTTAATAAACTTTTAATCAGAGTAAAATAACGTTTGAAAGAATGGAGTACCCCAAAGAAGTAAAAGATTGAAAATCTGTTGAAAAATATTAAATCATGAAAAAAAAAAGCACCAGGGCTTGTGCACATGCGCCGCGGCTGTCCCCTTTTTGTGCCACATGCCATGGCTTGTTGCACATATTAGACAGCCATTTTGCTGTCATTTGACAACAACCCAAGGCAACTTCTGGCATGGCCCCATTTCTCCGTCTGACATCCACATGAGGTAATCTAAATGTGTACAAAAAACTCATTTCATAAATTAGCTAATGATATAGGTTTTACTTTCAAATTATACTAGATAAGAAAGATGGACACCCAAACACACTTTTAAATTATTTTTACAATTTTTACACGCAAGGGTGTTCAAAACCCTATACATGTGCTAAAAACTATTCCTAACATCCAAAACACACTCAAAGGATTTAGGACTACCTGGACAACACACTTCATGCACATAATTTCAATCATATCAAAATTTCATTCCTCAACCTTTTAATATCAAAAACAACAAGGAGAGGTTAAAGCATAGCATTTCACAATCAACATCCCTACGCTGTTAGTAGTATTTTGGCCCCATCTATAGTGCATGTGTAAACAAAGTGCGTTCTAGTTGGTACTATTCAATCCATTACATAAAAATAAATAAAGTTAAGAGGCTTTACAGAAGGAACCTAAAATTTTTAAGCCTTTAGGACCTTTTCCTTTCTTACAATGAAACTAAAGCCTATAAAATATTAAAAACAAGGGATGAGTCTAGCTATTTAGTAACCAAAGTACACCTATCATTTGTAGTTGTATATTAATTGATTTAAACACATAAAAGGAAGTAGATTACTCAAAATATGAGTTTATACATAATACAAGTTGTAATTTCACAATAGACTCATTTTTATATTTCTCATTTCAAAACATCGAATATATTACAACAATAAACTTAAACATGTGACAATGACCTAATTTATCAACTCAATGCACAATGCCATAACATAAACAATCATGTGATAATGGCACATTCACTATCACAACTTACCACAAACTGAAC
The DNA here is from genome assembly GCF_029017545.1 of Prosopis cineraria. Lineage (NCBI taxonomy): Eukaryota > Viridiplantae > Streptophyta > Magnoliopsida > Fabales > Fabaceae > Prosopis > Prosopis cineraria. Next base: position 5,352,837 of record NW_026555335.1, read on the forward strand.
AGTCATGTGAAACATCGGATATACACATATGCATGATTGACTCCTCTTTATAACCTCCTTATTTCCTTTGATTGAAATCATGGACTATAATATTAATCAAGGCTCTCTCTATGTGACTAGACTATCCAAGCTCGCTAATTGTGAGGTGTGACATGACCAAAGATTACAATACTTACCTTCGGGCCACAGCTTCTCCCACTCTTGAATTTCTAAGATGTCGCATACCCTAAGCTAATCTCCTTAATAAACAGGTGAAGATAGTTAGGTTATAGTCCTTTGACAAATTATGGGACAATCTATTGATAAACAGTGGGACAAGGCTTAGCCTTCGTGCACTAGAAGTTAGCCATAATTACCTTATAGATTTTCTACTTCTCTCCTTAGGCAAACTCCTGCTAAATGATTATGCAGTGTAATAAGCTCATTCATTTCACAAGTTCATTACTTAATATTAACATATTGAGTTTATGATATTGTGCTACCCAAATGAGGATTAATGTTACTTTCACAAACATTATCTACTTAACTCAGTTATCACATTCAGGCCATTGCAATCATTATATCACTTCTTATACACATTTTTCATGTTAGAATTATCATATAAACTAAACAACTCCTCATTTCAATATAACCCGTAAGGTGAAAATCTTTAAAGTTCAATTTACAATTATGATAAATTTTAGATTTTATAAAATTCATATGATTCATGACATATTCTCATTCACAATTTCAATCACACATGTAAACAAATTACGTTTCATATTACAAGTCAATTAACAAATAACTACCTAAAATAGGATTCTCTCAGTTATCTCAAAATTTTGAGAGGTCAAAGATTTATCCATCAATGACTTGCTTTCCAAGCTTAATATGGTGCGTGAAGTGATTAATCTATAATTAATCAAACCTACAATCACTCACATTACAATACATACAATATAACATCTTTCTCTACTATCATTAAAATATTAAAAGCCCTTGTTCCTTACTTTTAGGCTTACCCATAGTGTTTAATAGCTTCTATCACTCCTAACTAACAATAATCAAACTCATATAAGGTCATTACTGTCACAACAACCCTCATAACTTTACATTTATCACCATTTTCGAACATTAATGGCTCCTAACCACCACTAATGTCTAAACTTATAATTTCTAGGTTTAAACACTAAAAACAACTTTTATTAACTCTATTTAAGTCAATAGATTCAAAGCTATTACCTATATGGGTTGAAAATGGCCTTTCATTATGAAACCTTAGTAAAAAAAAACTTTAAGAAAATGGGTTAGGAAGGAAGTAGAAGAGGTTAGAAGACTTGCTCTTGAGATTTGGTAGCTTTAAAATGCCTCTAACTTTCTTAAAATTAAAGCCTTAGCAGAGCTCTAAGTCTTCTCCTTCTCCTTCTCTCATTTTCTCCTTTCTTCCCTCTATTTTTTGCATTAGTTTTGCGTTTAAATTTTGCAAAAACCATACCTTGAGCTATGACACCTATCCCTACACGCCATGACATGTGGTACGAAAAGGGATCTTCACATTCTGATTGGCCTGTGAGCTATGGCATATAACACAGAGCCATTATTTTTTGTTTTTCTCACTTTTTCATGCCTGAGTGGCCTGGATTCACTCCAAACTCGATCTCAAGATTGAAATTACAACCCAAAACATCCATTAACTCTCTATAACCACATACCACATAAATTTACTTAATTACCCTCATTTATTCAGCTAATTTAGAGTTAAATTTTGCTGAATGTTGCAATAGTTATAAGTGAAAATCAAGTTAATAAGGGGCAATATTGTTTTTGCACACCCTAACCTCTAATTATACTCAAACCCTAAGAGATTGGTTGTAATTTCTAAATTTCACAATACTTATTTGTTATTTATATTGCTTACAAATTTTTTATACCAAACCCGTGTAATGGCCAGGATCTTGTATAGTTAAGGTTTTAGTGTAAAGAAAATAATAAAAAGCTAAATTTTTTAGATTTTGGTAGGTAGAAAATGCTGGAGAAAATGAAAATGCCTTTTTGGCAAATGGCTCATGATCGAGTTCATACAACTCAATTTAGGGTGAGACGAAGTTTGCCTATAGCTAGTCCTTGCCCATTCAGTTGCAGCAAATTGGGGGATACCATACACCTCTTCCACAATTGTAAGCATCCACAACTATAATGGAAAGAGTATGTACATATTGATAAGAGTATGTACATATTGATATGAGTGAGAAATACTTCAATCTTGGGAGATGTAACATCCCAATATAAATTTTAATAGTTAATTTGGGTTAATAGAAAATTTTAAAAAAAAATAATTTAAAAAAAAATAAAAAAAATAATAATAAAATAATATTATTAAATTATTATTATAATAATAAAAAAAAGGTGTAAAAACAAGAAAGAAAGGAAGAAGAAGAAGAAAACGAATTTGCTTCGTCCGCCGCCTCAACAGTAACAATAATAAAATAATAATAAAAAAAAGAAGAAGAAGAGAGAGAAAATAATTAAAAAAATGTGGGACCCACTGAATTTTTATAAAAACTCACCTTCCTTCATTTCCTCATTCATTCCTGCGCGCGAGCTGAGGCGGAGAGAACGCGAGTCACCGGTGCGAAATATCTAAATTTTTAAGGTAAGAGTTTTTAATAGGATATTTAGGGTGTGATTTTAAGCTTTTTAAGACTAAGTAAGTGTTCTAAAAATTTTTCTTAGTCATCCTTCTTCTTTAGTTTCTGAGTTTGTAGTGGTAGAAAATTTAAGATCTGGAAGAGAGATGAATTTATGTTGAATAAATATGGTTTTTGAGGTTGTCAGTAGTATAATAAATGTTATAGAGTATAAATTTGTTAATGATCTTTGAATTTATGGCTTATGGATCAAATTCTAGACTAGATCTGAAAATATATGTTGATTTATTGAGGTTTAGATGATTATTTAGGATGAGAAATGAATTATTATGGCTATAGGATTATGATTCTAAGTTAGAGATTTAATTTTTAATTTTTTGGGTATTTTAGGTACGAATTTATAAAATAAAAAGAAAAATTTTGATAATAAAAATTAGTTTAGAAGTTGATTTTTAGATTATTAATGTTTATTGATAATTAAAAGAGGAGTTAAAAATTATACTTAATAGTATTAACTATAGATTTGTATTAAGATTGAGATTAGGAATTATGTTATATTTTTAATTCTATTATTAGAATTATTTTATTAGTTTCAAAAATTGAAACTAATATTTATAAATAATATGTTATTTGTAGATTGTATTACTGGTGAAGATTGTGGTGAGAGAGAAATTTTAAGGAATAATTTATTGAAAAAGCCACAAGGTAACCATGCTTTTAATTTATGATTAGTGTTACTTCATGTTAATTGGGTGATTATTGAGAAAATTATAAATTTTGTAATATTATATAATTGTGCAATATTATTATAAATTTATTTGATTATTGTGGGAGGTGTTGGGAGACTTGCTATTGTTGTTGTATTTATGTGCCACGTGGTATGCCCCTATTGGAGCTCAATAGGTGGTTTGTAAGGGCTCGGGCTAATCTACCTTTGGCCGGGTAATTTAGCACCGAGTGAGGGCTACGGCTCGAGGTTAATGGAGGGATATAAGGATGGTTGTTTGTGTGTATTGTAATATTTCATATATTTGTTAGAATTATATTATTTTTAATTCTCACTTAGTAAGCACACACTTAACTGTTTGTATACACTATCATAAATTGGCTTTGGTTACTGGGACTTTTGAGTCTCATTATGTGGTTAAAAATTTTCAGGAGAAGAGCCACGAGTGACACGTGGAGGAGTCCCAGAGGCTTAGTGGTATAGATCCACTGTCTCTTTTGGGTATTTAATTTATGATTTTTAATGTGTTATATTGCCAATATTAGGATTTTTTTATGTTTATTGTCAATTATATGAATATATAAATGTAATCATGCCTTTCAAACTATTTCTATTTTTGGTACAATTTGGATGACTGTAATTTTAATATTTGGTTTACTTTGGATTGGTTAAAATGGCATGATTATAAGGCCAAATAACTGGCTTGTGTTGAAAATTGACTAAATTGCTTATTTTACTTGTTGGGAGTATAAGGATGGACAAATGTGATTTAGTTTACTTGTTGGGAGTATAAGGATGGATAAATGTGATTTAGTCTAATGGCATGTGGGAGGTAAAAATTTATCTGAAATGTTATAGTGTGTGAGTTGAAGCCAATTATAAAATATTTTATATCGAAATTATTGATATAAAAATGTGTTGGGTGGCTGTAACCCAACTATGGTTGAATTAAATTATTAAAAAAAAAAATTTGGTGTGTTACAGGAGATGCTAGTAGATAGCTAGGAACATGAAGGAAAGTATGGCAACTCTTTCTCTTTAAATGTGCCATGGAACATCTTAATTGTTTGTACTTGTTGGAACATTTGGAGAAATAGATGCTCCTTTCTTTTTCAAGATAGTGAAGGTGACTTGCTTAAAGACCTTTTACAATTTCCTATTTAAGGTGAATGCTGACCTTAAATTGAGGAACCAATTTGAAGCTTGGGAGAATTAGAGAATATTGGAACCTTAGCACTTGTTGAGTGCTAATGCTGTTAGATTAGAAGTTGATGGCTCCACGCTAAATAACGGTGTTAATGCTTGTGGTGGTGTTATGAGGAATGTAAATAGTGATTGGATTCAAGGCTTCAACCATAAGTTAGGAAGAGTCCCAACCATCATTTCTAAAATTCTTGGTATTTTCAAGGATCTTAAGATTTGTTGTCAAAAGAGTTTATAACTGTGAAGGCTTTTTATAATTGTATGTATGCTATCACAATAATCACAAGGGACAACTATGTGTATTATTCCTTTAATAGTATTATTGATTTTATGAGACGGCTCCTCTATAAGTAATGAGATATTCATTTTACTTTTGTGTACATGGAGAACAATAGTTTCTTGCCAAGTTGGCTTATAACCTTTCCTAATGATTTAATTCTTTTTGACTTGCCGCCCTGTAGATAGTTTTGTGGGTGGTCTGTGGTTTTTAGTTTTTTCGTGAGTTTTGAGACTGTTGTTTTTTGCTTTGTTTGTACATCTCTTTGTTTTGTTCCTTGTGAAGTAGTTTCCATGCTTTTTATTCAAGAAGTACATTTTCCCTGGTTGCTAAACACAGGGAAAAGTGCATTTTCACGGTACCCCCAAGCAGTCTAAAATCATGAGGAGGTGTAACAGTAACCTGATATACAATATTCATGCTCAGGCAATAACTTGCTACTTAATTAATCCGCACGTTCATTGTCTTTCCTATAGACACGAGTGATCTGCACAGCCCAAACTTGATGGCGGAAAGCTACACAGTTGAAATAGTCAAATGACAAAAATTCAAGTAAACAAGAGAATGACAAGAAACAACCTTAAAAATTTCATTCAAAAAAAAAAAAAGGAAACAACCTTAAAAATGTATGCTCCATCGAATGTGATCTCCAAAGTCCGATCTAATAATCCACATAAAGAATCTACACGGCTCAAAAAATGAACCCTCAGGCGGGGAAATGAAGTCATTATTAATTATTAGTTATTAATATTGATTAATGAATAAAAAAATTGAGGGGCTGGCAAAGCACATGAGGGCACGTGCTCTACCCCCCCTGTGACTGACTGACTGCATACGGTTCAAAGGTGTGAAACTGAAATGGTTTAAAGCTCACTTGGTTGGTCAACCCAAAAAAATAATAATAATAATAAATAAATCATGCTCCATTTGCTTCCGCCAAGTTCAAAAAAAAAAAAATGATGGAACATGATTAACTATTTTCTTTTTCAGCAAATCATTCCATATTTATTATTATTAATTCATCGTGCTTTAGTTTCAATCTCATCAAATCATTCCTACTATAGTTTTTACCTTATATTTACACTATGGATACATAATTAGAGTATTTGATACTGTCTATAATTTACTAGTCAATTAATTATTTATGTATTTTATATTAGTATATAAATATTAATATTGATGATTTATTTCATAGAAATATACTAGGAACAAAACTGAACAATTAGTTGTTATCTAAGGTTTTTCGCCACCTAAACGTCTAACGTCCACTGCTCACTTCACCAGTAAACTGTCTAACAGCTGTTATCTTCCTAGCTTCAGTTGAATTTAGGTTAAAGGTTCAAATTTGCCATCAATTATTTTTATTAAGAGTACTAGATAGCCTATTTTTTTAGATAAAATGAAATAAATTTTTAATTTTAAAAAATAAAATATCTAGTAATTATTGTTAATTTTCACTTGACAAACGTTAGCTTTTTATGTGGAGCTGACAAAAATTTAATTGAAAGATGACACGTGACATTTTACCTTAATAAATAATTATATTTTTAGGATAAAAATGTAAATTTAGCCACAAATATCATGTTTTGCAAAAAAAATTATTAACTATAAAAAACAAATTATTTGACTATAAATTATTTTTATTTGAATTAATTTTGACCAAACATATTTCATTATTTTCGTTCTCGATCTCAATTCAAGAAGAAAAGGCTTAAAAAATTCTTATTTAAAGACATTCACAAGAACAATATTAATGGAATAGAACAAGAGGAAGATAAGGTTTGGTTTAAATTTCTATGGCAATTCAAGTGAAATAGCAATTTGAATTGCGATGCTACTACACATAGGAGAAGCTTGATTCGATCACTTTATTTTTTATAAAAATAATTCTTAGCTAAATTCGCAATGCTACTATGGTGCAAAAATAATTTGTGATTAAATAATTCATTTTTGTAGTTGATAATTTTTTTTTACACCACCCAATAGTAGTAGTGTTTCTCGAAAAATAGTTCATGGTTAAATTTATATCTTTAACCTACAAAAATAGTTATTTGCTACGGTAAAATGCCACATGTTATTTTTTAATCAAAAATTTGTAGGCTTCACATGGGATGCTAATAGTTCGTCGGGTGAAAATTAACAATGGATGTTGGATACTTTGTTTTTAAAAATTAAAAATTATTTTACACTACATCATAATATAGACTACTCAATACTTGTGGAAAAACAATTTATGACCAAATTTACACATTTATTCTTGAATTTATTTTCAGTATTTTTTGGAAATTACATTAGTTCAACTTGTCATATTGATATCTCCTTCCATCATTGTACATGATAATATATGCATAAATTTAATAATAAATTTTAACCCTTAACAAATCAATGTTTTCAACTATCAAAACCGTTACTTTGACCCCAGAAAATATTATCAAAACCGTGACACATGTGCAAGCCATGAATTCCCAAATGATTAAACGCGGAACGCGGAACATAAGAATAGAACGCAAGTCAATACTTGGAGACCAAGACTTTGAACCAGAATCTGAAATGAGAATTTAAAAACATTAATTAGAATATGTGGAAGAAAATTAATGACTCTTACCTTATTCATGGTAAGTTTTCAAAAAATCTCATGTTTTCGCATATAAGTCATTTTTATAGATTACTAAGGATAATTAATATCTTTTTTTGAAAAAAAATGCCGGGAAGAGCATATTAAAATTACCAATTAACTCCCTTGATTAATTAACACAGTCCATTTTTCACACTTTTAAAGAAGGACAGAGATTAAAAAAAAAAAAATCTTAACTATCCAACTGTTTCTCTTATTATTAAGTGTACGTTAGGTAAAGATGCCTTATGTTTAGCATTTAAAATAGCGTGAGTATGTATTCAACATAAAATTAACAGTAGCAGTGGCCATGCGCTTTATTTGTCTGAGACTTGCTCGGCTCATTCAACGAAGGATGAAACTGTTATTTATATGTACAAGGTCCTTCTAGATGAGATTACTCCCCCAAGTCCAAATCCAATCTCAACTCGTGATTTTTTTTTTAAAGGCGTCAATTTAGGTATACCTGTCATGAAAAATACCATGATTTATTTTCTTTATTTTAATTTACAATAATCATGGACATTTCTTGAGTCTCAAATTTCTTCGTAGTGCAAAGACATGTTATTGTACAATCAAAAAAGTTTATTCCAAGTGTGGAAAGATTAATTCTTCAATCAAAATGAGACATGATTTTTAGCGACAAAACTAGGTGACCATGTACCCTACGAGGCATTGAGCTTCAGAAACAGAGAAACTACTTGAACAAGTTTCAAACAAAAGCGACCAATAAGGGATATATCCTTTAGCAAAAAGCAGACACACTTACATTAAATATGAAATAGAGGCAACCACTTCTTGATCTTAGATCTACCTTGTTCGATGGAATTAAATGTCTGAGACAAAACTCGCGGAAAGGTAAAGAAAATGGTGAAGTTTCTAATAAGTAGGTGGGAGTGGCTCAAGCAGTCAAGGCCCTCAACTTTTGACTATGCAAGAAATACCTTTTGAAAACCTGGAAGAAAAACAGTACTCTGTCCATGTGTTCTCACCTAAGTTTGATCCTCTTTCTACATCTAGTCAACACGCAAGCACGGATTGTGTCGGTTCCCTTCCCCATTGTATTTGCAATTTCAAAGCCAAGTTCATACACAGGATTATTAATCTGATTAATTCACTGTTCTTTTTTAAAATCATACTGTTACACACACACACACAAAAGATTCTATAGGATTCCTGTACATACAAGATTGTGGTACTGCACACTGATTCGACATTTCTATGGGAAATCTGGATCCTTTACTTGACAAAAGGTCTCACTATATTAGGACCCACCCAATTGCATTCTATGCCCTAACGTAGGGGTGTTCACGGGACGGGACGGGACCGGGACACCCCCGTCCCGTGTCCCGTCCCGAAAAAAATATCGGGACTGAATTTTGGTCCAGTGTCCCGTCCCGTCCCGAAAGTCGTCCCGTCCCGTTAAGAGTCGGGACAGGACCGGGACAAGATCGGGACGTCTCGCCGTCCCGATAAATGGAATAATGTGAAAAAAAAATCTGAATAATAACGTTTTTTAAAATTTTAAATTATATAATTTATTAAGTTTAAAATCAAAATAACGCAAGTACATAAATAACAATAATTTAAAATCAATTATTGAATTATATTAATCACAACTACATATTATAATAAAAAATGCAAGTGATCTTTATGCTATAAGATTAGCAACAACAGTAAAATCAAACACAACATTAAATAATTGTTCTTCTACTTTAGTGAAGATGTATTAAGCCAATTACTCTTCTAAAAATAAGTAAGAAATATGTTATAAAGAAAATTTATTAAATAGATAGATATAAGAATAAATTATATTAATATAATTAATATATTATAAAGAAAGATATCACCATGTTTACTCCATGCCATTAAAATTATCAATATAAAAAACTTTAATTTTAAATAAGAATTACAAGTATTAAAATTATAATTGATATAATTAATATAAGTATAGATTATGTTAATATAATTAATATATTTAAAATAAAAAATAATATATATAATATTCGGGACGGGACGGGACGTCCCGATGGTAATCCCGTGTCCCGTCCCGTCCCGCACTCCTTTCCTGTCCCGTCCCGTAAAGTCCCGTCCCGATTATTTTCGGGCCGGGACAAAACCTGTCCCGATATGATCGGGACGATATCGGGCCAATCGAGACGGGTCCGGAATGAACACCCCTACCCTAACGTATGGGAAACTTTGCTGTTCTGCCCTCTAGCTTTTTCGAATAATGGAGGCGGGGCAGAGGGGGAAAAAAAATGCTCTGTGAACAATGTGCTTCCAGAAGTCAACATTTTCCATCACTGGCCGAGCCTGTGATTAAAGATTCAATGGTGTTATAATGGGCTGCATGTGCGTCGTGTGACTTTTTTCCCCCTTCTTCTCTTTAATATGGCTGATGATTATGCATGATTGAGAGTGTTGGTTCTAATAAATGATTGAAATGAAGAGTTCTTGCCTTTGTTTGCTCATTAGCCTCGAAATTATTCACCCAATCTTCCACATTAAATGTTACTTTATGACTCTTCCCAACTACAGATTCTACCAAAGTGTATCCGAGTTATGAGTGTTTTCATCTTTCCGGTTTGAGAAGGTGTAAATGATTGAATGAATGAATCAACCATCATTCGAACATTTATTTTGTCATCTCTCTTCAGCATTATTTTTAAATATACATCACCAGAAAGGTTTCATTTGTTGTAGTTGATATTATTATTCACTCTGCCTTTTTGACACTACTGTTAAGAATCATATCAAGCTATTAACTCCTGCTTCTGTTGTAAGTTCTAGCTAGCAGACAAATGTATGATATCTTAAAATTCAAGTCTTGCCAAATCTTGAATTGATCATAAATAGAAGTATACAGCAATGATCATTTGAAAATGTACTACTCATCTCAATGCCATAATACAGGGCGGGATATCAGAGGCAGCGCTGTTCAATGGACATAACGGAATTACTACTTTTGTACCTTGCTAGAAAAATAATGATGGAACTAAACAAATGATTCTGCGTGTGTGTGTGTGTTTCAAACTTTGACATTTTCAATGCATATTTATTAGTATCAGTCAAATTCAAAGAAACACATGGTTCGCTTGCCAGCCACAATGATTCTTAAGAGGACATCGCTACGGTATGAAAGCCTCTTACGATTCATAAAAGATTGGACCATACGCTTCTGTTACGTAAAATAATGAACAGTGATGAAGACGGTTCACCAATTTTGTGGCCAAACTTTCTGGGAACCCGAGAGAGAGAATCACCAACTACGTACACTGACCTCACTCTCCAACCTCATTAAAGAAATCGGATTTGACAACATTTTCATTCAATAATAATCAAATCCCTATCATGGCTCCCCTCACCACCTCCCTCATTTAAAGTCCCTCCAGGGTCTTCCCTCTTCCTCTCTGTTCTCCACATTCTTTCTCTTCATGTCCTGTGCTCATGACAGAGATCTAAACGGCATTGGGCAACCCATTTCTCTGCGCTTTCTTTCACATCTGTTATGGATCTTGCGAGAAGGAGATTCTTGATTTCTGGGTCTCAGCCCCTCTCGCCATTATCAAGCCCAGTGAGTTCAATCCTTCGCCCACATTCGCATTCTGCGAGCGCCAGTTTCCCCATTATAGCAATCGCTATAATAGGAATACTAGCCACAGCTTTCTTGCTCGTCAGCTACTATATCTTCGTCATCAAGTGCTGCCTCAATTGGCACCGCATAGATCTCCTAAGACGATTCTCTCCGTCTCGGCGGCGAGAAGAGCCACCGATGGCTTACTCGCCGGGGGGCACAGAACCTCGAGGACTCGACGAGGCGGTGATCCGATTAATCCCAGTCATCCATTACAGAGCAGAGGAAAACAAAGAATCCGAAGAGCGAAGCTTCACGGAATGCTCTGTTTGCCTGAACGAGTTTCGCGAGAAGGAGAAGTTGAGGATTATACCGAATTGCAGCCACGTGTTCCACATAGATTGCATCGACGTTTGGCTTCAGAACAACGCCAATTGCCCGCTTTGCAGAACAAGCATTTCTCTATCCACCAGATTCCAAATCGATCAGATGCTGAATTCCAGACCATCCTCGCAAGATCGACGCCCGTATGGCGAAAATCTCAATGGCGGGGATGAAGATTTTGTGGTGATTGAACTCAGCACTAATGGTCACGATAGAAACCAGAGCTCGAATGGAACACAGGAAAGAGAAAACCCGCCTCGGGAGGTGAGTCCTTCGCCCAGGAAGATAACGGAGCAGAAGAAAAAACCATGGAAGTTTCAGAAAGTGACGAGCATGGACGATGAGTGCATCGATACCAGGGGAAAAGACGAGCAGTTTTCAGTGCAGCCCATAAGGAGGTCTTTCTCCATGGATTCTTCAAGGGATAGACAGTTGTACATGGCAGTTCAAGAAGCGCTGAAGAAACAGAACAGACAAGAAGCGAGTGAGGTATCATCGTCCTCCATTGAAGGGTGTAGCAGTGGTAGAGTCAAGAGGTCATTCTTTTCCTTCGGACATGGTAGTAGTAGATCCAGAAGTTCGGTCCTGCCTGTTTATGTGGACCACTGAGATGTTTTCTTGTTTGTGGATGCGAGCACATCTCATTTCTTATTCTTAGGACTTTTGTGAAATAGAAATTGCCATTAGAATGTAATGTAATCAACAGAAGAAGAGCATAGGCTTGTAACTTGTAAGACAGAAATATTCAATTGCATTTATTTTTTCAGTTTGGAAGCCGCGGCTTCAGCTCTGACACTGTTGCCTGTTGAGTTCCAGCAACGGCATAGCCTTGAGGCTGAGCGTTCTTTCAGTTTGATATAGCTTCTATCATATGGCACCAACCTGAGTGTTTAAAATCTAAAAATACATTTGAAGTCAACAATTGGATTATATTATAGTGGCATCAGACAGGCTCCTTTCATGGCTGGGCTCTATCACTTTTCTCTGCAAAAGGAAACTGGAAAGGGGCTGGAAGCCATGATTACGACCATCATTGCAAGAATTAAAGCCGCTACTTTTTTAGCTCTTTAAGGAAACCTTTTCTGCTAGACATGGGTCAATTGCGTTATATTCCAGTATTGTAGTGTAAATTAATATCAATCAAGCAGGTAAAGACAGGGAGGGAGCGGGGAAAAATCTTGGCTTTAAATACTGTTACAGCGAAGATGAAACAAATGGAGAATCTGAGTATCTGACCTCTTAACAAAAAAGAGAATCCAATGTTTATTAATAAAGAAACACGGTTCAGCAAATTGGTTCTTCTTTCCTGTTGTACGAACACTGGGAGGGTGAAAGAAAAACGAACACCATGCCTCGCCCTCATCTGACTTTTTATTGTGTAACATCTAACTTTTAACTGTTTAATGTAAATACATTAAATTTAAGAATTAGTAGTGATAATATCTGCTATAATCATTTAAAAAATTAGTGTTAAAATTCTTAATTCGTAGCAATAGAATTGGGAGTCACTTGACTACATTAAAAAAAAAAAATCAAAAAAAGGCCCTCAAACTACTTCTTTACACGCATATAAATACATAGAGAATCAAATAAATAAAGGAACACGGAAGTGAAGTTTTGCGCACAAAACTGTGTTGTCGTGCTGGTAGATGGAAGGTATGTGCCTTTTTTATTTTTCCCTGGTTGGTTCGGTTCTGGAGGTGCGTTACATTGCCACAATTTGATATCAGTGCGGACAGCTTGCAACAAGCAATCATTTAATAAAAGGTTGGATTAATTTTATAGCTCCAAAGATACCACATCTAATTTTAAGGTTGGTCTTAATTGTTATCATCGTGGTTCCCAAATCCCAACCCAAACTCTGCCTCCCCATTCTTTATTCGGAGATCCCTTTTAGGGTTTTGAAGCAGAGTCAAATCTCAGTTAGTGCCAAACCTGCATACTCTCATATCCTCATCTTCTTCTCACCAGGGATTTGATCAAGGTTGTAATCAAAACTTCAGCAAATGTTTTGTTTTGTTTTTTTTTTTATTGGACCATGTGCGGTTAAGCATGGGCAAGGCTACAGGATCTGAAACACAAGGTCATGAACCATGAGAGATTGGCTTCATGTCTGTCAAAATGCGGAGCAAACAGTTGAGAGCAGCCGATCCACAAGAAGAGCCGAAATATTATTATAACAAGAAACTGTCTCCTTTTTAATAATGCAATAGGATAGGACATGATGATATGATTGCTCTGAAGGAAACCACCGTGAATTTCAGTTACAGCTTTAGCTTGGGCGTGTTTTTTTGGTCGAGAAGCTTTGCCACAACACGTTTGCCTTGAGTAGCAACTAGAATGGATGAAATTTCATTAAAATTATAAGGTCAAGCACTAAACAGTTGAGAATTTGCTCTTTCTAAGGGTTGGGCCAAGCAGGCTTGGTTTGGCTGTTTTTTGATCCTGAACATTCATGCTGCTGATATTACATCCTATGATTGTTGGTGTTGTAAATTTTTCCTCCATGACTCTTTAATTGATGATTTTGGCAAGCTGTATATTGCTAACTAATGCTGGAATATTTAGAAGTTGAGATCTTCCTCAATTTTCTCAAGGGCTATTATTGAGCCTTTTTTAGTAATATCATTTACTAATGCTGCTCTCTCAATTTTGGAAAGCCAATTTTAAGGAAGAACTTGTTACAATTATTATTGAACCTGTGTCTAAAGTTTGGCTGCCCCCTTCCCTAAATGTAATTAAAGTAAACCGTGATACCTCATTTCGAGCTTCTAACCATGTTGGCATAGGCATAGTGTGGAGAGATTATTCATGCAATTTCATAAAGGGTTGGTGTGAAAGGGTCACTACTTCATTTGGGTTTATGTATGAAATGCTCACTTGCTAGAGAACTATCTTTACTTTAGGCTAAAATTCATCAATCCATAGTCTTGGAACCTGTTTGCCAAGATCTTTTTAAAGCCCTATCATCTAAATACTATGGTAGTTGTAATTGATTATTCCATGTGTTGTTATCTAATTTGATAAGGGTACTAAATCTTTCCCTTTGCTATGCTTCTCTTTAGTTAGACAATTAGGGAATCTAGCTACAGATTATCTCACTGCCTCTACATCTAAGAGAGTAAAACCTTCAAGTTAGGTTCGTGAACCTTCACTCCCTCTTTCATCAATGCTCCTTAAAGATTCAAACTCATTTCTGTTTAACTAACAACACTCACTTCTATTTATGACCAGGAGGGATTGGCTAGATATTTATTTTTGTAACTTTTTTGTATTGCTGCCTTTGCCTCTAGCTTATAGCTTAAACTTTGTTCTATTTCCACTTAATGCATTTCTCTCTTTTTTGGTTAAAAAAAAGTACTAATAGTTTGAAGTTCTAAGCAGGATAATACATACAATTTTCCACTTACAAAAAAAATCTTACATGCCACTGGACTTTAAAGTCATTAATGGATGGATGAAAATTAGCTAGAAGTGCTAAATCTTTTTTTAAAATGAAAATTCAAATTTATCCTTAAAATTTATAGAATAAGGTTCAATTAAAGGGAAATTTTGGTTTTTTTTTGGGTAAAAGGAAATTTTGGCCTTTGGCACTAAAAGATATTATAATCAGACTTTTCAGTAATTACAAAATTAGCAATCAATCACAAACTTTTCAAAACTACTCTTGCCAAGAATTTAACATTTGAAGAAGTTTGGAAAATTAAACTTAGCAACCCTTTAAATTTATCTATCTTTCAAATCACTATATTTAAGAAATTAAATTATTGGGATCTAATATATTTGCTTGATTTACTGTTTGATCAGCGTATCATTGTAGAGGACTATAACAAAAGTCTTATTTTAGGATTGAAGCTCCTTTTTGGTTATAGTGGCATTGTACAATGAATGATGTCTTTCTTCTTGAAAGGTTTTATTTTCGTTTCCTTTTCTCCTGTTTTTTTTTGCCACCTTTATATTGGGATTTTTTTTCTTCTGGTAAAATATTAGATTGGATTTTCATATTATGTTCATGAAAGCTATCTTAGACGAGAAAGAGACCAAAGAAGATTAGAAAATATCATGTCTATTACTATTATGAAAAGTACAATATATACAGGGAGGAAAATACTACTTAATAATAATTATTTACAACAACATCATATTAAATAATATCTTTTAATAATGACATAATAAAAGTAAAATATTTTAAAAACGTTTTTGATAACATCCTCTCTCAAACTCAAAATGGCTTAATAAAGAGCAATTTGAATTTGTCTTCTAGAAATTGAAAATTGCTTGGATGAAAAGACTTCATAAATAAGTCTTCTAGTTGATACTTGGTTCGAATTGGAATAAGTCAGATGGTGTCCTGAACAACATGCTGCTGAGTAAAGAGATAGTCAATCTCAATGTATTTGGTCTACTCATGAAAGATATCATTGTGAGTAATTTTGATTGCAACTTAATTGTCATAATAGATGTTTGTTGAGGAGCTTTTGAGGTACTCCTAGCTTATCAAGTAATTAATAAAGCCAAAGCACCTCGATGATTGTGTCTCCTAATACATAGTATTTCAATTCAATATTGGAGCGAGAGGCTACATCTACTTCTTACTTCTCCAAGAGATAAGGCAATGATTAAGGAGGATATAAAAACCAATTGTAGATCGTCGATTATCACAATTACTACCCCAATCAGCATTAGAGTAAGCCTGCAACATAAGAGATGAGTTAGTAGAGAAGTGAAGCCCATAACACAAAATGCATTTGATATCCTATAATATAGAGATGAGTGTGTGCAGTAAAGTTTCAAGCTCAACTTGAAAAGATCCCAAAATAGATTGAGCCTTAGGTGTAATAGGGAAGGATTCCAAAAGAAACTAAGTAAGCTCACATTATTCCAGCTAAAGATGATAATTGCAATTATTCAAAGTAATTGAAATGGATTAGGTAACATTTGAAATTGGCATTTTTAAGGGGGAAAAACTAGAAATGCACCAATAAAAAATTTCAAATATCACAAAGTAGCTTGAATCAAGGAAGCAATTATAAGAGGTGTATAAGGTCATGCTCCATGGAGGCTATAATGCAGACAAAATGACTCCCACAAGATAATAACACTCCTAAAATAGAATAACTTCACTACCATCTTCTCTCTTTCTTACATAAATCCAAATCTAGATTATGATTGTTGGAAACTTGGCTTTTGGGATTGATTTTTAACAACAAAACAAACTTCAAAGCTTAAATCAACAAGAATAAACAAAATCATCAAACTTAGGAGCTTCTCTTTGAGAGCCAATGAACCTTAATCTTTTCATTTGCTCCAAATCATCGATACACGACTTTAAAGAACTGGAGGAGCTCCAACGAAAAGAAAGAATTTTTGAGCAAAAAGAAAAATTTTATTAAAGATAATTTAGTCTTTTAACATTTGAACATATTAACACTATAAGGCCAAGTTCTTCCTCAAATTCTCAAGTCCATTTCAACAATCTCATATTTGTTGGAGTTTTTTCCGGACAATTTTTTCTTTTTTATTTTTAATTTTATGAATAGAGAAAATCATCATGGTTCGTTTGCTGATTTATTTTATTTCCTTTTAAAGCAAGAAACTACGTCGTTTTTGTTTATCAAGCAAAAACCCCAAATGCTGAAAATGGAAATCGAATGCCCTAGGCCTTGCCTGTTTCGTCATTCATTTCTCCGGACCTCACTGTCGTCTTCATTGTCGCCGTGATCGTCGTCGGCGTTCCTTCACAGCAGAGTCCTCGTCTTCGGCGGTTATACTTGGGTCTTCGTTCGCGGTAAGTCCTCCTTCTATCTGAACTTCTGCTCGCATTCTCTTCTCTAATCTATTCGCCTGCTACTGTATTTCATATGTCCCACTCATCCCCATCTCTCACCCCTGGTTGAAACTTCAGCGTCGCTTTAAAAATTCAAATTTTGAACTAATTGTTTTAATACTTCAATAGCCATACCAAGTCAGTGGTTGGTTGAGTGGAAAATCCACTCTCATGGTTAACTTTCTGTTAGTCTAGAAGCGGTTTTAACAAATTCGGTTAGTTGAAAATCTCACTTTACTGTCGTTTTGTCATGAGATTGCTGGATATAATGCATCGGTGCTTAAGACAGAGAGCTTATTAAGGGTGTTACGGCAGCAATAATGTAATAAAAGCTAGATGGAGAAATGGAAAAGGCAGAGAACAGAGCAAGGATGAGAAATCTTAAAATTAATACATCTCTAATGTTTACCTTTATCACCAATGGTTTGAAATAATTCTCTGATGTTTCTTCTCCTTTCCAACAAAGTGAATAAATTGATAATGCATATGCATTTCTTTTTTTCAGGTAGATGTGGCCGAAAACTCTCTGACCTGTGCAATTCAGTCTTCTTTACTAAACACAGAACCTCCATTTCTAAAGCATTTGTGCCACCTCAATGAGAGGAAACGTTGGATTTGGAACAAGGCTGCCAAACACCAATACCTCCCATGCCAGGCAAACACTGATTCCATATTCAACTTTCTCCAATTCTGGTGCAGGTGGTGGCCGTGGCCGTGGTGGCCCTCCCTCCAGCACAGGGCATATTGACTTCAGTGGACGAGTTCTGGGTAAGCCTGTCCCTGATGAGTCAAAATCTGACTCACCTGAGTCACCTGTTCTTCCTGGATCTGGACCTTCTGGTCTCGGTCATGGCCGAGGCAAGCCCCTTCCTCCACCATCCTCGGGTCACCCTTCATTCTCATCATTTTTGTCTTCTTTAAAACCACCACCTGCAGGCCGTGGCCAAGTTACTAGCCCACCGGTATCTCAACCTACAAATGATTCAGGGCCTAAAAAACCTATGTTCTTTAAAAGAGATGATAGTGGTAGTCCATCAGTTGAATCTAGGCCCAATATTTCTAGCATTGGCAATCGTGAGGTTAATAATAGACTTCTGGGGAATATGGCGGGGGTGTTGTCTGGACTTGGGAGGGGAAAGCCAATGAAGCAACCTGATCCAGAGAACCAAGTCAAGGAAGAGAATCGGCACCTACGTTCCCGGCAAACTCTAGACACCACCACATCTAGGACTGTGTCTAAGAGTCAGCCAGTACTAAGTCGGGAGGATGCAGTGAAGAATGCACGGAAAATTTTATCACAAGTAGGGGATAAAGGAGGTACTGCTGGTAGGGGAAGAGGAGAATTTGCAGGTGGGGTTGGTCAAGGTAGAGGCCAGGGCCGTGGACGAGATGGAAGGGAAAGGTTCACATGGAGGGACAGAGGAGAAAGGGATGGTCGGGATCAGCGTATTGATGATACCTCTTCAAAAGGAATTTATGTTGAAGATCCAGATGATAGTGGTGAGAAGTTAGCCGAGAGGGTTGGGCCTGAGGTGATGAATCAATTGGTTGAAGGATTTGAGGAGTTGGCTGATAGAGTTTTACCCTCACCGTTGTATGATGAATATTTGGATGCACTGGACGTAAATTGTGCGGTAAGTGGTGATTGTAGATAACCATGCACGGTTGTTGAGAAAATCATGGGAAAGTGATATAGTAATTATGATCTTTGTTGTTTGGTGAGCATGATTTGTTTGTTGTAGTTAGCTGAGTAAAGGTGCATTATTCCCTCTCTGGTGGAAGAATGTAGTAAAATTTTTTTTGCCTTTATTGCATGCTATGGTCATCAGTCTTATAATTGAACTTATTTAATTAATCTTATATTTTTCCTTTATCAAGTAAATTACAATGTTGATCTTTTCTACTTTTCTGTTGTTTGCTGGCTGCAGATAGAATTTGAACCAGAATATTTGATGGGTGAGTTTGATAGGAATCCAGATATTGATGAGAAACCACCAATTCCACTAAGAGATGCACTTGAGAAGGTGAAGCCATTCTTGATGGCATATGAAGGGATTCAGAGCCAAGAAGAGTGGGAGGTACTTTTTTTTGGCCAACAGTGAGAGTTGCATTTAATTTCTGATCTTATTCATGGTGGATGATTTGCCATCAAGCTTCTTTTAAAACATTTCTGCCATCTTCATTGTTGTGGATAATATCTGGCAAGGCATGTTTGTTTCCCATGAATTATGTTATGCTGCTGTTCTCTATAAACTGGCTGATTGAATCCGTGTCATTCTATAATGTGCTTGATTCTCAACCTTTCTACCAGTCAACTTATGTAGTGGCATGAATTTCTTACAATTTATAAAACATAGCTTCCTTGTCGTTTTTGATAACCTGTACTTGTTCTTTTTTGCTAACTTCTTCTGGCTTCATGTGTTTTGTGGAAGATCTTTGACCAAAGGATGTATATCAATATTGTGCTGCTTTTGTTTCTATATTAATGGTCTAGCCGTCTCTTTTAATGAATACAGATGTTGTATACCTTGTTATTCTGTATCATCTGCAAATGGTTACTGATCATCTTACAGCGTTTTTCAATGGCTTTGCTTTATTCATTCTATATTACAATCACATTCAGATAAATGTTGTACTTATGCAATGTTTAGAGAAGTAGTCACTTGCTTTGGTGGTACATACATGTGGGTGGAGGAGTGTTTGTGGGAGATATTTGCCTTTCCCCCCATTTTTCTAACATATATGATTTTCTAGGAAATAATGGAAGAGACAATGGTGAAGGTTCCATTGTTGAAGAAGATTGTTGATCACTACAGTGGACCAGATAGGGTGACTGCAAAGATGCAACAAGAAGAATTAGAAAGAGTAGCTAAAACTCTTCCTCAAAACACACCATCTTCTGTGAAGCGATTTACAGATCGTGCTGTTCTCTCTCTTCAGGTTTGGATTATTAAATGCTAAAATGTCATGTTACTAATTTCATAGGCATGAAATGTCTTTACTTGGGAAGTTGCTTCTCTTCTAAGTTGGCCTTTCCATTTGTCTCTGCTAATATTTGCCTGTTCTCCTTGTTGAGTTATGTGGGGAGATATTCCTCCGGCCTTCTTTCTTCCTTCTTCTTCTTCTTATTTTTTTTTTTTGGGGGGGGGGTTGTTGTGGGATAGCATGAGATTTGAGTACATGATGACTATCTCAAAGGCTACTGCGTGTTTTTGAATTTAGATGTCTGGAAATGTAAATCTGGTAGATAGATATTATACGACTTAGTGAGTTATCTCTATGATGATGTAAATACAAGAATGTTAGTGTCAGGTTAATGTAATATATATTCATAGCACATTTCATATTCTTGAAAGTTGAAATTGATGCAAGGTAGATGTTGATTCTGGATTAAATGATGGCTATTAATAATGATAGTCATGCGAAAGTTAGCCCTTGAATTTGATCTATTTATTTTCCTCATAGGATTAGGTGATTATTTACTGTGTTCTACGTGTGAAATGCAACAATTCCCCTAATATTAGTTGTTCAAGTCTGAATTGTTTAATCTAATAAATGGACTGAAGCAATTTGATCCTTCTTAGTGCTAAATTTGTGGCTATGTACTGCTTTATACGTCTTTTAAAATGTATAAATAGATAGTCAGTGGTTGCCGTGTCAGAAGTTAGGCTTGAAATTCTCACTGATTTAAGGGACAGTGAGCAGTTTTTTGTCAGCACATACTATTAATAGTACTTATCTTTTTATTTTTGATAAAAAATTAGCGATATGTTTCTAATGCCCTAATCTTTAGATGCACGGATTTTTTTTTTTTTAATTAGAGGATGGGTTTAATGTTATTGCTTCCTGAGGTTGAGTCATGCAATCCTTCTCTCTCTTCTTCCTTCTCTGGGTTTGGATGAACATAAGTTATGCAATATTTGTTTTCAATGATATTAGATTGTGGAATTAATACTAAAGATTTTGGATATGATATTTCAAGTTTGGATATGTAAAACAGCCACTTTATTTTCTGCTTGGAGACTATGTTTTGGAATTTTGGCTAGCGATGATTTTTCTTTCAGTTTGGATCTTGTCCGAGGTAGTATTCGGGCCTCATTGGTGCTTCTCCGTATCTAATTTTCATTCTGTCAGTTGGAATTCATGTCATTGCTACGGTGATTTCTTTGGCAGGATTTTGATAGGTTTTAACTAAGCGCAGTCACATCAGGTAAGCTAGTAGCAGAGAAAATAAATGCGCTGGAATCGCCCTAATATTGATTAAATTCAATGGCAGATAACAAGTTTTTTGTGTTCGATTCTGGTTCCCTATGAACCGATCATATAGCTATTTCTTTAGGTTAAAATAATGGCTGCTTTTATGTTGGGATCTCTCATTAATGGTTTCTTATTCTTCAAGGATTGAATAAAATACACACGTGGCTAGTGCAAGACCCACAACATTTTGTGTCACCTAGAGTTGTTTTTGACAAGACCAGGCGATTTATTTCTTGAGTTATCTCTTATGTGGTGGGCTTGTTTTGGGAAAATATATAATGCTACAATCCTACAAATTATATGCTTGCGATATGCAATGATTTTGCATAAACGATTCAAAACCATGTAGTTTATGAAATTTAATTATTTTGCCTCTCAAGTTTCTTTCCTCAATTTAAGCATGAGAAATGCAAATTAGGAAGGACCCACTGTATTGAACTGTATACTCATGCTTGTTTGATTTGGAACATTACGCAGAGCAATCCAGGCTGGGGATTTGACAAGAAATGCCAGTTCATGGATAAGCTAGTTTGGGAGGTTTCTCAGCATTACAAATGAGCTCTTAATTTGCCCTTTCGGTTGCATGCTTTTGTTTCGAGGTTTACAATATCATCATTTGTCGTTTGGGTAAGTTCTCTTGGAGCGCTTCCTCTAGCTGAATTCATTTGTTTTTTTCCCCTTTCCGGAAAAGATAGTGCTATAAATTTTGTAATAATCTGTACGTATAACATATGCCTTTCTTAGCATCGTTGCATTTTTTGTTGGAGATATTCCAGTGCTACTGAAAAAGTAATAATTATTACGGGCCGTATCATCTAGCTGATTTAAATTTCTTTCGATGGGGCCCATGGAATTCAAATAGAGCAACATTTTAATTGAGAGGATTTCAATGAATACGAAATTTTATAGCCTTTCATGTAGTTGGGCAAATTTTACAGACTCTGCCCCACCTTCGAGACGGTGAACTTTCTCCACGTATGCGGTTTAAGATGTACTTTTTTTGTTTTAACTTATAAGACACTTTTAAATAAAATTTTATATACTAATAAACTTCATTAAATATACTTAACAGTTTTATATTTTTAAAATAAAAATATACAGAATTTAATACATTGAAAAGAAAAGGATTGAAAATTAATTATAAAAAGAGAAAGGATAATATTATAATTGATATATTTAATGAAATTTTAATCTACTTAAAGTGTGTTGTATTTTAGAATGGAAAAATTTTTTTAAAAGTATTTTATAATTTGAGACGGAGGGAGTATATTTTTTATATTTTATAGGTTAAATGAAAAACTGAATTAATTTATATTATACCATTAGTTGATGGTTTTCACCTCGATGTGTGTAGCCAAGAGATCCCCGTCGTTTCTAAATTATAATATTTTTCATACATTAGACTTACACCATCTTATGTTGTGGCATTTTTCATATCACCACATAAGATGGTGTAAGTTTGAAGCTTTACCCAAAATATAAAATTACTTTCTTTTGTTTTGTTTTTTTTTTTTTTAATACTAGAATAGAATGTGGATTTACATTGTGATGGTACCAGGTGAAAAAAATAAAATTGTTTTTAAGCAATTGATTTTGAAGAAAACTGTTTTCAACATGAAATATTCTAGACCAGGTAAAATAATCATGGTGTCCATTGCGAGTTAGGAATGAAGAATTAAAGGCGAAATATTCATTAGTTTGTATCAGAATGTGTTGCCGTGTACAATTCAAGGGCCTTTATCTTCAGGTGATTTAACTACTAGATTAAATATTTTCCTTAAAAACTGTTGAAGATTGAGTTAAGACTTAAGAATGAAAAGAAATGCTATGTTGAATACAATCCGATTTAGATAGGCGCACACGTGTAAATAAAATGTGATGCAAGTTAGAAGCACACCAATAAAAGGTTGTACGAGCCTAGAGAATTCTTATGTTTGTTGCCAATGATTATTAATATGCTCTGGAAATCTTGTATTGTTTTTGGAAAAAAATAGAAATTTTATGTTAATATTAATACTGAAGCTTTTAAACTTTAAATTATAATTCTTTGTCAAGCATACTTAATGACTCGTAAATCCGATGATAAAAAGACTCAATTGTATTTACCGACAAACTCCGAAGTCTTAACAACAACAAATTGAACAGATAAGATCTTTTAAAGATGGCTATAAATGTCAATGACTTGTTGCAATGCTGTATTGAAAAAAAGCATATGTATGATCATTGTACTCTTAACCCATTCTCTCTTTATTTCTATATTTTCATATAAGATACATTCACTTAAATATTAAATATGAATCATTCAACAACGTATACGTAAAGTCTACTTTTTATGGCTTTCCCATGTAATAAAAAAGAAGAAGTAGTAGTAGTAGTAGTCTGGTTTTTATTCACCACACTTTGTAATTTTGAATTATTTATATTAAATTTTAAATATATAAATTAATTTGTACTTTTAAAAATTTTCAAATCTGAACAATCAAACTTAATAAGATGATTCACCATCAGAACCGACCATTCACTTGCTAAAAGAAGCTATTTACATTCATTTATGCGAAAGTAGAAAGAAAAGTCGTGGTTGATTCATGTCATCCCAGTTCATTTATTAAATTTTGTGTGTCATCAATTACGAAAGAAATACATTTAAAAGCTTGTATATTTAATATAAAATATTTTTTAAAAAATACATTTTTATGAATTGTAAATAATACTAATGTCTAAAATATGTAACATAGTCACCAGATCTATTTGACAATTTTATGGCTTACTCTCTTTGAGCATATTTTTAAAGAATGATAGTTAGATTTTAAAATAAAATTAATAATTCCTCTATTAAAAAAGTGTAAAATATTTTTGAAAAATTTAAATATTAAAAAATGTAAGGTATTTTAAGTGTTTTAAAGTGTAATTATTGTTTTTTTAAGTGCCCATAATAAATAAATCACTTTATATTTATTTTAAAGTGAAATACTCTATTAAATATGAATAAATGTGAAAAAATGTGTTACTTAAAAACAATTAGCTACCTGAAGTGATATTCAATTAAAAATATATTAAATTTTTAAATGGAAGGAGTGATAATTAGGTTTTGGAACACTTTTCATGGTTAAATTGCGAAAGATTCATTGTGCTCCTTAAAGCCTTTTTAGAGATTTAAGATGTTAAAAAATATAAAATATTTTGAATATTTCAAGTGTAATAAATGAGATTTAAAAAAAACTCATAATTAAGGGATGTAATTAATCATATTTTTTTAATTTTTTTACTAGTGAGTAATATTTTTTAATTGAGACATTCTAAGTCTCTAATTTTGAAGATAATTAACTCACTCATTATAGTTTAATTAGTTAAAGATATCTTACAATATCAAACTAATAGAATAAATTATACAAGGTTTAAATATGATAATATGGGTGGATTGTAAATAATTACTTTAGATTTGAATTTAATTAAATTCATCAATTCAACTATCATTTCCATTTCTGTTCATATTTTTGTTAATTTTCATATGCAGGTTTCTTTAATGGTACACTTATACGGCATTTTCTATTGATGCCTTCTTTTTATTTAAAAGAAAAAGGAAAAACAATGAGGATGAGTAAGGTAATGAAATGTTTTCAAAGCCCGACCGGACCTGATGATCAAACCGATCTAGCCATCACTCACTTAATATAATAGCTCGATTTTCATATTTAGACCATTTGAATAGTTGGCTCAAATTGAGCTGCCCTGAACTGGATTTGAGTCGGAAATCGAGATTTAACTAAAAATTGGAACTGGTTTACACAAATTGGACGAGTTAGATTTTTGGAGGAATGGCATTAAGGGCCTTAAAAATAGAGTTTATATTACTTAGGGTTTAAATCAATTTGAAATTACTCTACAGGCCTTAGAGCACCAATTGCAATATTTCTTCACACCAGAAAAACTATTTTGCCCTTAATGAAAAGAAATGAAATTAAACGCAGAAAGAGGATGACAAATGCGGGAATGGGTATTCAGTTGGAAGATGAGAATGTTTCTGAGCTCTAATGGGAAGGAGTAACTTTCAAAATGCGTAGATTTCAAAATCCTTTCATTTTCAGCAATGCTTATGATGATTTTAAGATCTCAGCTGGAGCTTTTCAAGATTCTCACATTCTTGCTGTAGAAATGGCTTAAGATTTTTACTGTTTTTGCTGTTAGAAATGAGTAGCATCTGTTTTTGCTATAGAAATAATTTTAGGGTCAAAATAATTTAAGATTTGTCATTGTTGTATGTTAATTGTTGGTGAAGTGATAACAGGGGTGACCTTCACTCATTCAATATGTAGTAGTTTATTTAATGAAGCATTTAATGAGGGTTTTACATGAGATAATATGGTACATATAAGATGGACTTTTTGTTGTACAAATTGTAATGTGATGTTGTTGAAATTGAAATTTTATTTGTGATTCTACTGCTAATATGAGGTAAAAGTTGCTAAATCATTTTGGCCATGGAAGTTTTAAAGTGGATTAGTTGTTGTACAATAATGATGGTTGACTTATTTATATTAAACTTTTATATGTGAAATAAATAAAATATAATCCAATATGAAGAAAATCTTCTGTCAAAAATGTTAGATTATTTGTTGCCCAAAAATAAACTTTGAGTTGTTTTTATTGAACATTGAGTTATGCATTATGTTAAGTCTTGCCTAATGATAAATTGCAATCACATGACTTTTATGTGAGAATATATGAACCTTGTGTTATACATCATGGATATTATGTTGTGCCATATTTGCCTAACTTAAGCATTCCTTTTATTTATCCTGACCCAATGATAAATTAGAATGACATGAACTTTTAAGTGAAAATAATGAACATTGTGTTGTAAATATTGTGTTATACATTGTTTGCCTATAAACAAGGAGGATAGAGTCCCAATTTCAAGATAAGAAGATTTATCATTGTTCAAGATATGGGGAGGCAGGTATAGTCGCAAGATATGTAAGAATCCTAACTCAGCATTAGAAATAGTCACATTGTACTTCTTTGTTGTACATAAGCAACGATAATTATGTATATGAAAGCATTCCTAAGTAATATTTTTTGAGTAATTGGAAATGACAAATATTTTTTATTTGTATATAAAGAAGCGACTGTTAGATGTCTTTGGATATAGTGGCTAACTTTTTATATATATCAGGCTTAAAATATCATGTCAAATTTCATGTGGGTACTTGTTTTAATACTTAGGCTAGTATCAACATGAAAATTTTCATATATGAGGTAATTGTCCTTCTTAATATTGGAAATTCATGAATTTTCTGTTGAGCATGCGTGCACATCGTCTAGTACATAATGAATGTTGTGTCGTGCATGGTATGCCTGACTTGTCATTTTTGTTGAACCTAAGGCTAGTGAAGTATTTGAAATGCATGGACTTTTTGTTGTGTATCTGTGGACATCGTCTTGTACATAGTAGATGTTATGTCATGCATGGTCTGCCTAGTCATTTTAATTGAACCCAAGGCTAATGAAATGCTCAAAATGCATGAACCTTTTGTAGTACATGCGTGGATATTGTCTTGTATATAGTGGATGTTGTATCGTGCATGGTCTGCCTAATCATTTTAGTTAAAACCCAAGGCTAATGAAATATTCAAAATGTGTGGACTTTTTATTATACATGCGTGGATATCATCTTGTGTATCGTGGATGTTATCTTATACATAATGGAAAGACTGAGACTTGTAGATTTTATTTTTCTTTCATTTAAATATATACATAATTCCAATTACAAACAAAAACTAATTTTAAATTATAAAAAACATCTTAAAATATGTACATAATCCAAGTAGGAGAACCTAATTCTATAATTTTTCTTCTCATTTTCCTATTCTTAAAAGTGCAAGTAGACGTTCAGGGATGACACTATTGGGATGCTCCACCAACCAGCATAATATGTCATACCTCATGCCCGATAGTCCTTGTGTTATGTATCTAGACATGGTATACGGAGGATGGTCAACATTAACGATATTGTTCTAGAATTTGAGCTAGGCGATGAGATGAATTCCACAATCATCACTGCACAACAAAGGCAATAGAGTAAGATGTGAATAAACATTTTGTTTTTGAAAAAAATTTAATTGTTATACCAACATAACTTACTTGTTCTCTTGCTTGAAGACCTATGGATAGAGTATGTCATTGCTATACTCCACCTCAGATAGTTTTGACTTCACCTTGAGCAAAATTGATCTGAAATGCTCTCTCTACAAAGGCAAATGGTCAGCCAATAAACACAAAAAGGTTGACAAATTCAAAAGCAAGTTGTCATAATTTAGAGCCTATAATATTTACTCCCATCACTATTTTATTTAGTCACATGTAAAAGTCTAATATACACAAGTGAACCATCATTATTATACAATAACTAATTCACTCTAAAACTTTCGTAGTTAAAATAGTTCAGCAACCTTTACCTCATATCAGTAGTAGAATCACAAATAAAATTTCAACTTCAACATCACATTACAGTTTGTACAACAAAAGATTCATCTCATATGCACCCTACTATTTCATGTAAAACTCCTATTAAATGCTTCTATTAAATGAACTACTATATGTTGAATGAGTAAAGATCACTTCTGTTGCCACTTCACTAGCAATTGATACGCAGTAATGACAAATTTTAAATTATTTCTACCCTTAAATTATTTCTATAGCAAAAACAGATGCTGCTCATTTCTACAGCAAGAACAATAAAAATCTCAACTCATTTCTACGGTAAGAACGTGAGAATCCTGAAAACCTCCAGCTGAGATCTTGAATAATCATAATCACTGTTGAAGATGGAGGGTTTTTGAAATTTACACATCTTGAGAGTTATTTCTCCTCATTAGAGCTCAGAAATATTCCCATCTTCCAGTTAAATACCCATTCTTACATTTGTCATCCTCTTTCTATGTTTAATTTCATTTCTTTTCATTAAAGGCAAAATAATATTTTTGATGTGAAGAAATATTGCAATTGAGGCCTTAAAGCCTGCAGAATAATTTCATATTGATTTAGATCCTAAGTGATATAAATTCTATTTTAAAGATTTTTAATGTCATTTTTCCTAGATTTTTTGGTTACTGAGAACCAAGAACACAAGTAAAAGAACGAGAGAATAGAAGGAGGAGAAAGAAAAAAGAAGGGGAGACGATAGTCAACTGAAGATAATGAATCAAGTTGAAAACAGGTTAAAAAAATGGAGAACATGATTATTCACCTTTTCTTCTCCGAGCAATGGCAAGAGGATAGAGGAGGTAATCGCTACACTAATGAAGAAAAAAAAAATGGTGGTAAAGCATATACAGTGAGACATGGAACAAAGATGACGACCCGATAGAGAGATAGAGGGAAAAGTGGAAACAAAAGGTGCACATGGAGGGAGGGGTATCTCCATTTTTTTCCCCCATTTTCTCAATCTTTATCATTCAAATTATTTTATTAAATAATTTTTTTAAATAATAAAATTAATGAATGATAGAAACAAGAGAAATGGAAGGAAAAAAAAAAATAGAGACTGCAGATCCGTGCACATGACCCTTGGAAAATAGTGAAGAATTTTAAATTTTAAAAAATTAGTCTGCGCCGAAACAGATGGTAGAGCCTATAATAAACGTGCGCATTGATATTGTAAGACTGTAGAGCATTAATGCTAAAAATTGAAAATCGTGATTAGATGAGTTACGATATAGTTAAGATTTGATAAAACCTATTTTTAATTAGATGAATGCGAATCACAAACGTTGGTGAAGGAATTTTTTACAAGATTTTAAAAACTGAATCAGTTATTAAATTGAGTAAATATTAAATATTTTTAATTTATCATTTGCTTATTACACCGGTTAGAGTCATCAATTAGGGCCGAACTTGTAGAACCAGTCCTTTTAAGCCTGAAAAAAATTAAGGACTGAGCTGTTATTTTGGTCTTCAAAAAGATAAATCAGGCTTATAAGAAGGCCCTTTTAAGTCCAAATATATTTTTTAAAAAAATAGCATGAAAAATAAATAAAAAGAAGACACCACATCATTCAAGCTCAACATTCACTCTCTAATCTAGACAGTAGACATGCACATTATTATTTGCTTACTTTGAATATTTCTGCATTCTTTAAATACCTTGAAATTATGATTTGGTTTATTATTTATTGCAAATAATGAGGATGAAGAAATAAGATATGAAAAGTTTAACATATTTGTCCTAGATGAGAATCCACAAGAAGAGGGATCAAATTATATTGATGTTGATGATGATAAAAATCATCAAAATTTAGATGATGATGCTACCAAGGTGTAATTGATGTTAGCGTTGATTTTGAGATGTTATTTTTTTATTAGACTTAAAATTTTTGTTGTGTGAATTAATTTTATTTTATTTTTCTAGATTTAATGTGATGTGTAATAACTTTGTTAAGATTTTAAATATATTTTTTAAATTTTTAAATTAAAAAAATTTAAAAAATAATTAGGGCCCTTTAGCCTTGAGAGCTAGGGCCGGGCTGCTTAAAATAGAGCCTTGAAATATAATCGGGCTTAAAAGGGTCAACCTATTTAGGCTCTGGCCCTGGCCTTAATTGACACCTCTAGATTCATGATTCATATGGTCTAATCGAGGTCGAACCGGTTGACATGAAATTAATATATTTTTATTTTATAGATATCATAATTAAATAAGAAATACATTTACATATGTATTTTTTTTCAAAACTATATTATAGATGCTTGGTAATATAATTTATTATTGATAAATACATAATTAATATTAATTATAAGTGAAGTTTTCATTTAAATATAAAAAAATATTGATAGAATGATAAAATATTAAACATTTTTTTGAAGGTATGTTTAAGCTAAATTAAAAAGATCAGATTTTAAAAAAACATAAATTATAGAATGCATAAAGATTAAAATGATGTGCCTACATTTAAAAAATCAAGATATATGCAAAAAAAAAAAATCAACCAAAATCAAAACAAAAAGAGAAAAAAAAAACAAAAAAGGGAGTATATTGTACGTGCATACTAGTTCCACATCGGTTCTGTGGCAAGGATAAAGAAGCACGTATATTTATAAAAAGGGGCAGAAGTAGGATTGTTATGGGAGAGGCTGAGCTTGTGTTTGCAAAAATTATAGCTCATGGTCCAATGTTTTTAGTATTCTAATTTTAATTCTGACTCTGATTCATTTTTTTTTATTTTTTTTATTTTATTCGGTTTTTCCATTGGAACTGATCTGATTTTTATCTGATTTTATCAGTTATTGACTGGTTTTACTGACCAATTTAGTTTGATTTTTAATTTAAAATCATTATTTTTTTGAAAGGCTTCTATTTAATTTATATAATAAAATTTTGTTATCTGAAATTCTACTCTTGATATTATTATTATCATTCTTATTTTGTGTAAAACTAAAATCACTAATCAATATATTATTAAAATATATTAATTTAATTATAGCCAGTTTAACTACAACTCAATGAAGGTCTGACTAATAAACCATAAACCAATGTCTTAATTAATTTAATAATCCATTTGATTTTTAAAACACTCTAATGATAATAATTTTATTAATTACCAATGACCACACAGTGTTTTATATAAAACTAAACTAAAGTGTATGTTTGGTTTTTCAATTTGTAAAAAATTTATTTGTTAAAAGTTCATTTGATAAAAGTCAATTATTATAAAAAAATTTATGTTTGAATACATTTTTTTAAAAATTAATTTAGTAAATTAAAAATTATTTGAATTATAATAATAAAATATATTTTTGAATGTACAATTATTAAAAAATATATTAATTTAAGATTATTTATAATTTTTATTATATAAATTTAGTATGTTTAAATTGTTTAAAAATATGATAAAATTTTAAATACCATAAAATTTAATATTTTAAATAATAAAAATAAAAAATATAAATTTTGATATATTAAAAAATTATATAATAAATAATTCAATATATAACAATACTGAAAATTAACATGATTGGAAAGATATATATAATAAATTTTTTTATTCAAAAAATAATTAACCAATTGGACAAACTGTTGGTCAATAAAAATTCTAAATAACATAAAAATTGATATATTAATTAATAACATTATAAAATATAAAATTTAGTATATTGGATAAAAATTATATATAAATAATTGAATATGCATCAATGTTAAAAATCAACAAGATTAATTATTTAATCTATAATGCTAAAAATTTAATCTCTAATAATAATATTATTTAAATGATAATTATATTTTTAATAAATTAATAATATGTTTTAAATAAAGGAAGAATTACAATTAGGTCTCACATAGAAAAATTAATTATTGTAAGATCCATTAACAACTGAACTAAACTTTATTGATAACCGGTTGTGTTGTCAATGTAGTTTAATTCATTTATCAATGGATCTTATAATAATTAATTTCTTTATGTGGGACTTCAATGAAATTTTCCTTTAAATAAAAGAATAACATATTAAAGGGATAGTATTATCAAATAATACTTCAAATCCACTTTTAAAATTTTATCTCAAGTTATTTTTACAAATTCACATTTAAATCACTTTACTAAATACTCTCTTTAAT
Organism: Prosopis cineraria; assembly: GCF_029017545.1. Taxonomy (NCBI): domain Eukaryota; kingdom Viridiplantae; phylum Streptophyta; class Magnoliopsida; order Fabales; family Fabaceae; genus Prosopis; species Prosopis cineraria. Next base: position 5,384,939 of record NW_026555335.1, read on the forward strand.
TTTATTTATAAATCACATTTTAAAAAATTTATTTAATTTTATTTATAAATTATAGTATAATTTTTAAGTAATATTTAAAATATATTTTTAGAATTATCCTTCATTAACAAGAAAAAAAATATCATGACATAATTTTTTATATTTATTATATAAGAGTATAGTTAAAATGTTATACACTTTTATTTTTTATATTTTTTTACATTAATATTAACAAGGTTAATAAAAATAATTTATAAAAAAATATTATTTAAAAGCATATTTTTTTAATCGTTTGATATTCAAATAACTTTTTTCATATGTTAGAAAGTGCTTTCTAAATATGAAAGGTATTTACCCAAACACACCTCAAGGAATTTGCTTTTGGCATTTGTCTATCATTGTGGAGAGGTAATTCTCCAAACAACGGCGCATTTTCTGAGAGCTCGAATCGCGAATGGATTCGCTAGATGGTGGTAGCTACTGGGATTTCATCGATTACAGCTTGATCGACGATACACCGGCGCCCACCGATTTTCTTTGGTCCAATCAGAGTCAGAGGTTTTTCGATTTTATTTTCTGATTTAATCCTACTTACATCTCCTGGCTTTCAAATTTCTTCGATTTTATTCACTTTAGATTCTTACGCCCCTTCGTCTGAAATTCTATTCCATCTAAATCTCTCGCAAGTTGTGCGTGATGAGGATTCAATATAAAGGGACTGAACTTGTCAGGCTTTGATTTCGTACTCGTCGAAACAGCCGGCGGGATCTCCCTCCCTCCCTTTTCAATTCCCTTTATTAATTAATCACTAATTCACTATGGTTGTTGTGGAAGGTCAAGTTGATTCTATGTTATTTTTAATCTCCTTCTTGCTTTAGTTAGGGGATGGTATGAATGTCTGACACTACTCTGTTTCCATTTGTCAGCGTGAGCTCTGAAATTGACTTTTCAGGTGGTGCTATTGTTCCTCAAGAGAACGCCCGGAAGAGGTATCTTGTCTGTTACAATGTTAGTGGCAAAATTGTACTCTTATGACTTTTTTGTTAGTTGGATTTCGTTAAAATTTCATTTTTATGTAAAGAAGATTAAATTAATTTTGGAGGAAGGAAGGGGAAAGGCTAGTTTTAGTTCAAGCAATCAATTTATTTCTTTCATTTCAAACTTGTAAACTTTCGAGTCTTGTCTTTGGTTATAGTTGATGGAATGTATTAAGCATTTCCATGGGTGTTTTACATGCTGAGAATCCTGAATGGTGATTTCGGGCACAACTGTGGTATTAATTGTGTAGTGGACTATATGATATGTATTGCCGAGTTTGCTGCTAAGATGCAATCGATTTGTGACCTACTTTCTTGAATACAAGGCAGAACTATTTTTCTAGGAAAGGGGTTGAAATTTCAAAATATGATTGGTTCGGTATCATCTATGTTCTAATGTCTCTGTTTTATTTCGTCAAGGAGAAAGTCTAAATTTTGAATCATAAATAATTGCGATCCTTGATTTTGCAATTTCTGACCTTATTGGATTGCTGTTTTCATCTAATAGGTGGATTGGTTTATCGCCCCTTTCTTTTGTTCAAATTTAGACGCTTTGATGCTATCTTTTGAAATGTTCACTTATTTGTCTGTTGTGATTAATTTCTGGATGATGGTTTGTAGAGGACGCCCCAATTTATGTAGCAATCCAGGTACAAAAGCTTGTCGTGAGAAAATGCGGAGGGAGAAACTGAATGACAGGCATGCATTCTTTCAAAATTCAAATGTTGAATTAAAGATCTTTCATGAGCCACATTTTCTGCTTTTATTGTGATATACATTGCTTTGCAACATTTGCATAACAAAAACTTACGTATCTGTGGTTCCATGTTAATACCTTCTGTTTTGCTTTGCAGATTTTGTGACTTGAACTCTGTTTTGGAGCCTGGGAGACCTGTGAGGACTGATAAATCAGCTATACTTGATGACACCATCAGAATCTTGAATCAACTAAAAAATGAAGCTCAGGAACTCAAAGAAACAAATGAGAAGTTGCTAGAGGAAATAAAATTGTTGAAGGTTAGCAGTGTTTGAAGCATTAATATTTAATTTTTTTGATCCTACAGCTCGTTGTTCTTAGAAAAAAAAAAAATCGTATCCTTTTGAATTAAATATCTTTGAATTTGTATTTTACTCACCTTTTTCCATTTAAACTCTTAATGAATGGACTTCGAGAGGAATTATTTTGTTGCCTTTGTTATGGCAGTGCCTGAAGCTTCATCTTTGAAATAATGTTTTCTTTAATAATTCTTTCTGACGAGGACAACTTAGAGGAATCTGAGCAGTTTGTTAAGAAAAAATGGTCCCGTCATTTGTGTTTGGTACCGTATTGCTCAATATGTTGTAGTTTTCAAATTCCAGATTGATAAATCTCGTCTTCTCTGATAGGCAGAGAAAAATGAACTTCGTGAAGAAAAACTTGTTCTGAAAGCTGATAAAGAAAGGGTTGAAACGCAGTTAAAAGCACTGCCCGTTTCACCTGCAGGATTTATTCCTCCACATGCTGCTGCTTATCAAACCGGGGTCAACAAAATGGCTGTTTTCCCAAGCTATGGTTATTACCCAATGTGGCAATATCTGCCTGTTTCTGCTCGAGATACATCGCAGGATCATGAACTCAGGCCTCCAGCTGCTTAGTGACTGGTTGTTCATATAGCCCCTTCGATAATGTTATGAAGGGCCAAAGAGGGAAGGGCAGGGGGCTTGCGCATGTAAATATTTTGATCTTTGAGTAGTTTTCTGGAATTTTAACTTCAGCTAAACGTTACGCTGAAGTAGGCTAATATATTGTTTGAACGCAGTAACATGAACTGTTACATTATTTACATTCCAAATTACAATATATTGATCACATATTCTTCATAGTTCCTACTAATTTTTGTTTCTGATAATTTTATTTGAGTTACAAATGGAAGCTTTGAAGAATCCAGGGTTCTTCTATTCATTAAAGTTTGATTTTGATGAAAAGTATTACTGAGAAAACGAGAATAAATCTTAGGCATTATGACATCTAATCTTTTCTTTTCCCGCTCGAGTTTATTCTTATCAATTTTTCTTCACTTTCTGCATGTTAATGTTTGCACGTCCATGATTAATTTGGCAAAGGGAGAATAATGATCAATCACTGCGCTGCACTTGTTCTTTTGAATTGACGTGGTCAAAATTGTAGTACTTATGACGTTGAATTAGCTTTTGTCTGAGCGTGAGAATTTGAGAATGCTAATCCATTTAGTTCTCATTTCACAGTCGTAGAAGGGTACAGAAAAATGAGACTCAGTCACAGTTCTGTTTTCCTTTTCCCCCCTCCACAGCGGATGTTATTGAAGGGGATCTAAGCTCTCTATGTAATCAAGTTGAGGATTGAGAGAACAGGCGTAAGAAAATTCCCATCAGAGAATTCACTATGCTGCTTTTATATTTGATATCATTCCCTCACTGTTTACGCACTACAGTGAGGCGTTTCGTCCTTTTTGACAAGATTAAGAACACACACTAAAAATGCTACTTAAAGAATTTGAATATGGCTGAATCCAAGCTGAAGGGGTTATACTGTGCTCTTATGTAGATCATTAGAAGTGCACTGCATTTGCTCTTTTGTGTTGATATGAATGTCTCGATCACCTTCTTCACCCCACAACAGCAAGCACAGTAATGGAACCGGTGATCACAATAATTGAGCTTATCATGCTGAATTAACCACATCTTACGAGTAAGCAAATTTCCAAGAACTGATTTATTTTTTGCATAAAGCGAAGATGTTCATCTGTTTATCAAAGGCAAATAGAATACCTTAATCGTAACAGTACCTATAAAAATGTTTTTAGGTGTATGTTGGAGCAAGACAAGCAACAAAAGTTTGAAGTGAGTCGAAGCTGATATTAGATGGATTGCTGCCCACAAACATGGATGGGTAATTAACCTGCATTATCATGAACCAGATGCTATATATGCAGCTCGCAATTGCTCGGACTATAGGGAGGGAACCCTTTAACCAATCCTCATGGATAGCACCACTTTATTTTCTGTACGTGGATTAAAGGGTTAGATACACGAAAGGATTCAAGCCACGATTGAAAGAAAGCCTAAGTGACGAAATCCAAAAGAAGGTATAGCTCACCTGAGCTATGATCATGATCAGCAGCTGTGGCTTGAACTTGTTCCGTTATTGATCTCTGTGATCGAGTCTGAAGACTTCCCTATTTCATTCTTTTCCACAACCTACCTTGAGAAGCTAAGAGTGGGTATGAATTTATAGAAGTTTATGGTATATATCCTGCGCTCTAGAAAATTTCTAGTACGGTATGCACTAGAAATTTCTGGACACGACAGTGCAAGGAATTTTTGTTTTTAAAGATTTTAATGGTTGAAGATCACCAACCCATAACTGTACAATCAAATCTAGATTGTCTCATGGCTTATCTTGTTTAAATCCTGGACCAATGTTTATATTTATCTGGTGAATCCTGAGGAACATAATTGATGCATACAAATATGCAATGGATTCTATAAGTGTACAAGTTAATATGCAGTATGTTAATGTGTCAAGATTAATCCCATGAAGAATCAAGTAAAACAACGGCTAGACAATAAATTTCTCAAGTTGAGTGAAGCAAAATTTAGATTTGAAATTGTAAAATAAAAATTGAAGTTTTATAAATGTACTAAAATTAAATTTCCAACCATTACAAATAATTAAGGCAACTCAAAGTAGCCAATCCCTTCTTCAATTCATAGAGCATGTAATTATTCAAATAAATTCACTTAATATTAATTTGTTAATCTAGAGTATTAATAGGAATAATTATTTTTTAATTAATTACACCCCTCTCTTGAATTAATATGTTATTCCTAACACAAATACCCAAAAGATAAAATGGCACAAACTCACTCTAATGTGATTATATTGGTCCAATTGATATATTCCTATCCTATTGGCAAATTGAAAATAATTCTAATCCCACAATACTCGTTCTAATAGTCTAATTCAAATTTTTCTCTTCTAAGGCAAAACTCAAACCCCCAAATTCATACTCAATGTTGCCTAAGAGCAAAGTAGACAAATAAGCACAATACTAAGTAAATAAAATTAATATTAAGCTTAAATAAATGGTTTAAACATGTTCTAATTCAAGAACCAGTTCATAGCTACCCTAAATTAAGAGAAAATCAGCTACACATGGCTCTAATGACAATAAAAATTAGTAAAGAGAAGAAAGAGAAGAAAAGCTTAATTGAAACAATCTTGAGGGAAGCTTTTATTTTTCACTAAACCCAAACTTTTTCAACCTTCCTTTAGCTATTTTTCCTCTCCTTGAATATTCTGTAGCTCTTGAAAGTCAGGAATGATCGAAAATGAGATCTCCAACCCCTAAAAGTTCACTGAAAATTAAAATTATGCATTTTATTAAAATTTTACTTCATTGTAGCGAACATGACTTATGTAAATTTTTCTTTCAAATTTACTTCTTTAGATTTGGGCTTTGAAATTTTCACCTTGAATCTATAAATTGAGCCTTCCTACACGTATACAACCCAAAAGTAATGTCCACTAATATTAAATTACATTTTCATGCTCATTTTCACACATAATCATCCACTCAGTATTATTTTTACTAATGAATTCAAATAAATTATTTTCAATTATATTAAAAACATCAATAAATTCATCAACAATATGAGATCAGAATCAGATGATGTGGAGACAACTTGCTTGTTCGCCCTCTGAATTCTTCTAGTGCTTTGGGAATTAGTTTTCCAAAGACAAGCACCATCCTCGCATTTTCTTTCCCACTACATCTATGAATACTCCATCATTAAACCTTTGAGTATGTGCGTTCTCTCAACCATTAATACTCTGTTGCACCAAAAGTATTGTTCTTTCTAATGCAGGATACTGTGCAGGAGATGTTATTTCAGAAAGACACATATATGGTGGAATTTATGTTTGGGCCCCATGAACAGAAAGGAATATATTGTAGTAACTTTAACTTGCTGCCAGCTGATTGCACTTTCATTTGTGGGGTCCCCGTGGGTGGGTGTAGATCAGCATTTGAATCACAAGGATAATTTAAAATAGTAGAGTACTAGAGCATGTGTGTGTGTGTGTGTGGTTGGTGTGGATGATCCTGACTTCCCTTACCACCAGTAACGACCACAATGAGCCATTATTAAGACAAGGCTTGGTGGATGGTGGTGCTGGTGACTAAAATATTTACACCAAAGTGACGAGATGTTTTCTTCTGAACAAATCACTGACAATCAGTTTGAAAGATCCATTAACGCAGAATATCTTCTTCTTCTTCTTCTTGTTTTTGGTTTTTTCAGGAGAAGTTTCGAACTGTATTTAGCACAGCTAGCGTCTTATGTCTTGCCGGAGAATGCTCGAGAAATTAACTCTAGCCTCTCTCTCTCTCTCTCTCTATCTATCTATATATATATATATATTGCAATAATTTAAAATAGTTGCATACCTATAATTAATCTTTTTTTGAACCTAACTCCATCTCACAAACAAAAATTGCAAGCACACATGCACACGCTATTAGTATAAATTGATTAAACTCATAAATTTCACCTTATCTTGGTGATTTTTTTGCCCGACAGCTAGTTCACACATTTTTAAAAGGATCAAGTGTATAACTACTGAAATGGAACTAGCTTTAAAAAAACATTGTTTGAAGTTTGAACAATGTGATTTTGAGTTTAAATGTGTTGTGGGCAAATTCAGGTCGTGAATTAACGGTCATGCGAGTTCAGAGTTCTCACTCATTAAATGTAAAAGAATTTTCTAATTAAAGATCTACTTTTATCCGTTATAAAAAATTAAGCGACTAAGTTAAAAGATTTTATTATCATAAGCTAAAAACAGCCATTGTGAAGGCTTCTTATTTAAAACTTGTTTTAAAAGTGATCCAAAATAATTTAAAAATTATATATAAAAATCATTTTTAAAACCCTTATAAATAGAAGGAGGTAAAATTTAATTTGAACAATATTAACAAAACAAGAGTTTTGCCAACGAGCTCTAACTCAAATGGGATAATCTTCGCCCTTAATGCATGACAGGGATTCTGAAATGAATTCTCAAGTGACTCAAAAAAAAAAAAAGAATTAAAAATTGTCACGTGTATGAAGTTTAGAGTGAGAAGAATAGAATAAGAATATAGCCTGAAGTATAATCCGATTCATTCCATCTTTTGATTACATCTCAATTGTATTTATGAGTTAAACACATTGTTAACTAAACTATTGAGCAACTGACTCTATTGCAACAGGGCTAATAGACTAGTCTAACAGACTTAACCAAACATGTGGGCTTGATTATAGGACTTAATACAATGGGTCTAAGCATACACTATAATAATGTATGCATTGGCTTTGAATAGAGCTGTCAATTAGAGTCAATTCTTAAAAGATCAAAGCCTAAACGAGTTAGTCCTATAAAGCTTAATTTCACTTTAGCATTCCATTGTGGCTGACCAGATCCGAGCCTGCAAGGCCTCGACCCTATATATATATATATATATATTTCATTTTTCAATTTAAAATTTTAAAAAATATATTTAAAATCTTAAAAAGTTATTACACGTAACATTAAGTCTAGCATGATATATTTAAGACAATACACACAATAATAAATTTAAATTTAATCAAAAGTAGCAACATCACAAAATCGACATCAAATTAAACTTTACTTACATCATCAGCTAAAGCTTGATGATTTTCATTATCATCAACATTAATATAATTTGACCCTTCTCCTTGTGGAGTCTTATTAGTTATTACACATAACATTTAATTTTAAAGTTTTTATTTTTATATTAAATATATATATATATATATGAGTTTAAAAGGGTCGGCTTTTTTATTTTATGGCTTAAAAGGATCAACTCTTTTACATTTAATTTATCATTTTATAGTTTACAGAAGAGGGCCGGCCTTAAATGTTTTTGGGCTTAAAATTGATGGCTCCAGCTATGAGAATAACTTGGTAAACCAAAAAAAGAAATAAAAGTGTCGTGTGCAGCTATGAGTGGTGCGTGTGTGGAATCCCATTCCTCGTGAAGAAGGATTGGATAGCATTAAAAAACAAAACAAAACAGAAGTTTAAAATATGAATGAGAATTAGAATTTATTTTTTATCTTTAATAATGATATGGAGCAGGGACCCACGTAAAAAAGCATGGATTCACGGGGACGTAATTGGTGTGAATGGGAACATACCTACAATACCACCACAATGTGTCATTATTGGCTAATGGTTTCTTTTTATACTTATTAATTAATAAAAACAACAAATAACTTCATCAGTCGCTTGCGTTTGCTGGGGCCTCATGTTGCCACTGTCAAACGCAAAAACTCCTGTGAGATGATTATCACCTTTTTTCCAAAAAAAAAAAAAGCAATCAATCAGTGGGCAATTGATATAGGGTCCAATATATGAAATAAATTAAAAGGTTTCATTTTGTGGAGAATCTTTCGTCCTTATTTTGAGCAGTACTGATTCGTCGGGGTAATCCTACTGGTAAATTAAAGCCACTATCTTTCATCAAAACAAACATACACGCTTATTATTTCTCAGTACTCTCATTTCCAGTCATTCTCCTTGTAATCTGACCACCACATGCAATTCTAATCATGTATCATAGATCTTAAGGCAATTCATCGGTTCCGGTCGCGTTCTTCTTTTGGGTCTTCTGGGTATCATCTGAAGTGCACTTGATTGGCTCTTTTGTACTGTCGATGCCACCCTCTTGCTCTTCTTCTTTACCCCAGATCAGCAAGTACAGACCAATCACCACTACAATTGCCCCTACAATGCTGAATTAAACACATATATTACATTCACTCATCAAATTAATGTGCATGCTTTTGTCTTCTTCAATGAGAATATTCTATTATATCTATACCAGCCCGGATGAGGAAAAAAGATATATTCCAGACATGTTGTATCGTTACAAAACAGAAAGCTAGAAAGAAAAGTAAAGATGAAGAAAGGGTTATATTCTATTATATACCAGCCCAGATGAAGTCTGTCGCCGACGACGAAGTATGAAAGAACAGCCACTAAAACTGTTAGAAGAGGGTTAAACATGGTGACAAAAACTGGGCCTTTTTCTTCTGTGCACCACAGTTGAATGAAAACTAACAAACCCGACGCCACTACTCCCTGCCAAATCAATTAATATTAACTTGTCAGTCACTAGAATTTCAGATTTTGTACCCTCGTATACTAATACTATATTTTACTCTCTTCGTTCGGTATATACTTACGCCATATATTATGGACCACAAGTCAATATTGAACCCTATAGTCCATGCCGACTTGCTGCGTTCTACTATCACTGTGAACATTGCTGATTGGGCTCCTCCAACGAGGCACATCCACGTGGTCAATGACAATTGTGCAGGGTATCTTTTCAAGGTATATGCCTGTATATGCATTGGCTCAGTAAGGGCATAGGTGTTTGGAAGTTCTGAAAGTTTACACTTGAACCGAGTAATGATGGGAAAATGAAAAACTAACCTGCATAATGTACCAGATGGCCCATGCCATACAGCTTGCAATTACAAGGAACGATCCCTTGAACCACTCCTGATGGATATGATCATGTTTATGAATATGAATCAGAGGAGGCCATACATTTCTTATTATAGGCCCTCTGTATAGTGTCACGATCATCACTCCACCAAAAGAGACCACAGTCCCAACTACTTTTGCTATGCTGCGAGGATTCCGCAGGTTAATGACCTCAACCCTGCAATTAATAATTCATACAGTAAGCCAAGAATGAAATGTAATTGCATATCTATGGTATGAGGGGAAATTCCAAATTTATGTAAATCAAGAAGCATCGGAATTACCTGAGTATCACTGCAATAACGAAGGTAATGGAAGCTATGGTGTTGTATAATGCAGTCACAAAGGTTGGACTGGTGTATTTTAGGCCAGCAAAGTACATGTTTAGGCTCAGACTTAACCTGAAATTCTTACCCAAGACAGTTTCATTAACTTTCTATATATAGCTATTGTTTCCAATGAATGTAGAAATATATGAATAATAATATTTCTGTCTGATCTTCATCATGGCCTTACCCCAACAAAGAAAGCACAAAAATTTCCAAGAAAAGAGCCATTGTCAACTTCGGTCTAATTTTTCTGCAAGAGAAAGAAAAAGTTAACTTCGCGAGAGATAGATACATATACAATTGCGTCTATATGGTCACAAGCCTATATCAGAAAGGAGATTGAAGAAACATAACTAGTGAAAATCGAAGCAGATGTCTACCTTTCAAGAAAGTATGCAAAAGGTAACAGGACGAGGCCAGCCAAAATATTCCGATAGGTGACGTACACGTAAGGATTCAGGCCATGATTGAAGGAAGCCTCTGCGATGAAATACAAGAAGGAATAACCCAATTGAACCAAGATCATCAACAGGTGTGGCTTGAACTTGCACCGCACACCCCCAAGACCACATCTTTTTTGCTCCATTAACTAATGTCAGTGCTCAAGACTACTATCCCTCAGACGCAAACTCACGCTATCACCTCACAGGCTCTCAAGAAGCATATATAAGCACACTAAGCGGGATACACATACATACATACATACATATATATATATCCTGTCTTTGCATTCTGAGAGCCAATACTCGGAATAATATAATAATATAATCTTTTGCACCTAATTATAAACGACATAAATGCCTGACAATTCTTGATAATATTTGAAAAACTTTGGCTGTCCCACATGCATGCTGGCCTTGGCCGATTGATTCTTCTGGTCTACCCTCCTAGAATAACACTATTAAGCTCTAGGTTCTTCGTGTTAATTTCTACACCTTTCGCTGGTTACTTGTGCGCTGTGACTAAGATAATTGATTCGTGCAGGGATGGACCTACTTGGTCTAGAGTTTGACCCCACCAAAATTTTTCTTTTCTTTTAATATTAAGGGTGTGATGTATATTTATTACTTCTAATATTCAATATTATTGTAAATGCCCCATAAAACATAAGTGTATATATTATTTCCCCCACAATCTTGAATTTTGGGGTTTGTCTCTGAATTTATGTAATAAAATTTAATAAAAATTAGAATAAAATACTCCGACAACCCTTTTAATTTGTCTTAATTGCACAGATCTCTCTTTTATTTTGAAAATATACAGTTTAGTCTAATCCATTAACTCCATTAGGAATATTATAAAAACATTCTAAAAACTTATTTTTTAATTAAAATTGACATACTTTTTATTTACTAATTTACCCCTCACTCTAATAAATCCCTAAATTATTTCTAAAAACTTATTTTTAATTAAATTTTATATTTTAAAAAATTATTTTCTAATTTGCCCCTCATTCTAATAAATCCTTAAATTGCATTATTATTTTTACAAATACATGAATTTCATTCATTTAAAAAAAGGAAAAGAATTGAATAGTTTTCTTTTCTTCCTTTTATTTTTTTTCTTTTTGCAAATAGTATTTGCTTAATTTTTTTTAATCAAATTAAGACAAAAGCTTAAGCAATTTTTCAATTGAAGTAGACATCCTGACATAACTTGATTGAAATTTTTATTAATTTTTTAAATATAAGTTTAAATAAATGTTTGTAAAAAAACATGTTTACAAATTTTAAATTATAAATTTAAATTCTTTATATAATTCCTCAAACTTAAGTAGTTTTATATTACTCATATGATAAAAATATATGTTTGGAATATCTTTCTGGCAATTAAAAGAAACGTAAATTAATAAATTCCAATAAATTTAATAAAAATTTAAATTATGAAATTTTATAATATAAGAAAAGTTGATAAAGTTTACAACATAATAAAAATTTGAAAATTTATTTATTAGAACTTTTTGGTTGTATAAAAAAATAATTTTTAGAAAATATAAACATTTAAATAATTGTATTGTCAAAGAGGGGTGTTTTGGTTAAAATAAAAGTTTAAAAGTCAAACTTAACAGTCAACTAATAATTAGATGAATGAAAATAAAATCTCAAATATATAAGATTTATGCAATGTGTGTGTGTATTAATGTCAAGAGAGGTTTATATAAGTTTTCAAAATAGAAGTAAGGTTCATGTAATTTAAATAAAATAGAAAGACAGCTACTGTATTTTACTCTAAATATTTAGATGCCATATAATTAAGGAGAATTGGTGGCCAAAAAAGAAAAGATATCATAAGAAGAATTTAAATGCAACACTCAAAGAATTTCCCTCCATTTTCAGGTCAAAAAAAAAAAAAAACGGATTTCCCGCCATACATGACATCCAATAGAGTTTGTCTTTCGATTTCTTCCGGCGGAAAAAATTAAAGTTCTCTTCAACAACTATTGTTAATTGTAGAAGCCGGTATTCGAATAAAGTAATTATAAAGCGATACTGGCCCTTAGTGGAACTCTAAGCGTTATTTATGGTTGTGTATCAAAAAGCCATATGGAATACTATTGTCCACCAATTAATTAATTAAATTAATTAAAATTAATTATTAATTAACATATTGTTGTTTATTTGAAGTAGTCATTTTATATTATTTTGGAGAAAAAATTTGCAATTAACGTGTTATATATAATTTAAATACGACAATGATAATGCTTTCTTTGTTTATTTCATGTTCCATATATAAAGTTCTCTTTTTATTTGCTATTGACTTATATTCAAAATTAATGCATCTTTCACTCTTACACCTCATTTCTATATAATTCTCGTTATATATACCATGTACTTTCCAATAGCTTTTCTGAATTGAAAAAAAAAAGTTAAATCAATTAGTTGGGGAGTTGTTAATGGGAACAAAATATATGGAAGAAATTTAAGTGTTTCATTTTATGGAGAATCTTGGATTTTTATTCTGTGAAGTTCTAGGATATACATACGCTTTATTCTCAACCCTTTCACTTCCAATTCATTCTTAGCGTAATTTGACCAGCATAGAATTCTACAAGGAACCATGCGTTTCATGTAAGATCACTGTTCTATACACTGAAAATCAAATTAAATTTTCCTTGGAATGCTTTAGCTTTCTGGATTTCTAAACTTATTAAACAACCCCTTCCTGCTTTTGGGGATCATTAGAAGTGCAATTGAATCGCTGTTTTGTACTGTTGATATCACCCTCTTGCTCTTCTTCTTTGCCCCAAATCAGCAAGTACAGACCAATCACCACCACGATTGCCCCTACGATGCTGAATTAAACATATATCATCCTCATTAAACTTCACAAAAATAGGAAAATAATGTAATGATGATAAATTAATCTATATGTATATGAGCATCTCTGGTTAAGTTTCTCCTCTTGTTTAATAATTTGTCCACAAAATCTTCTGATGATGAACTGTAGAATTATTGAGAGACAATTCTACCCAGATTTTAAAGAGAGTTAAAAATTTGACCGTTCTTCTCTATCCTTACACCATACTCTGGAATTAGTTGAAGAATTTTACATGTGCGTGATTTTGTATGCTTAAATGAGAAGATTTGGATGGCAGAAAATCTGTGATCATCCATGCATATGTTTGTATGTGTTTTCTTCGTCATCTAATTGAAAAGACTTAAAGGGTGAATTAATCTATGGCTAATTCAATCCGTCGGTAGTTCTACTGCTTTTAATTAGAGAAAGTACAGAAACATTCATGTTCATATTAACGGGAAAGACGAAGCAAGGGTTATATCCGAATATATACCAGCCCAGATGAAGTTTATCGCCGACAACGAAGTATGAAAGAACAGCCACTAAAACTGTAAGAAGGGGGTTGAACATAGTGACAAAAACTGGGCCCTTTTCTTTTGTGCACCACAGTTGAACGAAAATAAACAAACCCGAGGCCACAATTCCCTGCCATAGAAATAAAATAGGAAATAGTATTAACTACCAGACACTAGAATTTCAGATTCTGCACTCTCGTATGTTATATTACTTCCCTTTGCCTGTACACTTACGCTATATGCTATGGACAACAAGTCAATATCGAAGCCTATTGTCCACGCCGATAAGTTAGGTTCCACTATCACTGTAAAAACTGCTGATTGCGCTCCTCCAACAAGGCACATCCACGTAGTCAATGACAATTCTGCAGGGTATCTTTTCAAGCTATATGCCTATATATTCATTGTCTCAGTAAGAGAAAAAAGATATTGTAGATGGGTTTGGAAGTATATGTATAAAACTAGCGGAAAGCGCATGTGTTTGAAAGTTCTGAAAGTTTATAGTTGAATTGAGAAGTGATGGGAAAATGAAAAAATAACCTGCATAATGTACCAGAGAGCCCATGATATACAGCTCGCAATTGCAAGGAGCGATCCCTTGAACCACTCCTCATGGATATGATCATTTTTATGAATATGAATCAGAGGGGGCCATACATCTCTTATTATAGGCCCTCTGTATAGTGTCACGACCATTACCCCTCCCAAAGAGACCAGAGTCCCAACCACTTTTGCTATACTTCGAGGATTGCGCAGATTAACAACCTCAACCCTGCCATTAAATCATGCAAGTTAAGAATTAATGAACATGCATGCATAGCATGCATATCTAAATTCATGTGAATCAAGAAGCTTAAGGATTACCTGAGTATCACCGCAATAATGAAGGTAATGGATGATAGGGTGTTATATAATACAGTCGCAAAGGTTGGATTGGTGTATTTCAGGCTAGCAAAGTACATGTTCAGACTCAAACTCATCCTGAAATTCTTGGAAGATAAAAAAAGTTCATTGAGTTTCAATATTTATATATTGTTTCCGTTGAATGTAGAAATATTAGAATATTCTTGTCTTTATTAAGGCCTTACCCCAACAAAGAAAGCACAAAAATTTCCAAGAAAAGAGCCATTGTCAACTTCGGCCTTATTTTTCTGCAAGAGAAAGAAAAAGAGGTACATATAATTGCATGTGGATCCAAGGACACAAGCATCAGAGAGGAGATTAAGGAAACAGAAGAAATCAAAATTGAAGACTGTGCACTCGCACGTGTACCTCTCAAGAAAGTAAGCAAAAGGTAACAGCACAAGACCAGCCAAAATATTCCGATAGGTTACATAGATGTAAGGATTCAAACCATGAATGAAGGAAGCCTCTGTGATGAAATACAAGATGGAATAGACCAACTGTACTGAGATCATCAACAGGTGTGGCTTGAACTTGATGTACACACCTCCAACACCACATCTTTTTTGTTCCATTATTAATCTCAGCGATCAACAACCAAGACTCCTCTCTATCACGTAAACTCACACTGGCTATCACTATGTTACAAGCTCTCAAGCATAAAATGCACATATATATAGCAGTTTATAAATATATATATATATATATATATATCCTGTGTTGCAAAATTTCCTATGAAACGCACTTAAAATAGGGTGCATGTTATTTAAAGAATTACTACTGGTTGAAAGATTACGTATAACAGCAAATAACTATAAACAACTTCATTTTCCTTAGTGATTCTTATATATATCATATCTTGAATAGTTTATGTTTGTGGCGAATCTTGAGTTACCTTCTGAGAGCAAATACCCAGAATAATGTAATAATCTTTTGCATCAGATTATACCCGATATATGGCTGACAATTCTTGAAGAGATTCGGAAAACTTGGCTGTCCCACATGCATGATCTGGTCCTGGCGCATTGTTTCTTCTCGTGCTCTTGGAATAGCACCATGCAGCTATTGGTTTCTTTTTCCCTCCTCTTTTGCTGATTACTTGTGCGCTATGACTTGGATCGTTAATTCATGTAATAAGCATTTAACAAAACATTTAGATGCCATAATTAAGGAGAATTATTGGTGGCAAAAAGGAAAAGATATCATTAGAAGAATTTAAACGCAACTCGTTAAAATTTTCCCGTGTATCAATCATCAATCATATAGAAGTTTGTCATTCGATTTCTTCGCTGTGGAAAAAACTGATGTTCTCTTTGACAAGCTAGCTGGTATTTGAATAAAGTAATTATAAAGCAATATTGGCCCTTGGTGGATTTCTTTGAAGGTGTTACTGGTGGTTGCGTATGAAAAATTTGAATATTATTGTTCACAAATTAATTTCACGTTCAATTTAAGCGTTCTCTTTTTATACATTAGTCGAAATTATTATATATCACAACAGTATAAATAACCTTCACTCGTCTCGTCCTCCCTAAAATTTCTCATTCTTGTTATACCACGTACTTTCAAATATAGGTATACCAAAATTTAATTTAAGGGAGAGGATGGCACTTATCAGCTAAGAGATTAATTTAAGGGAGAATGATAGTAAAGTACCAAAATTAAAAATTTATGACAGTTAAGTTCCTGATAAAAATTATATACAAATATCAATCTAAATAATTACAAACATAAATTCCAACTGTAAATTAAGAGTTATATTTAAAAATTATTTGCACTTAGAATAACTGAATTTATGACTATTTGAATCAATATTAATCCAAATCTCCCATTCAAATTAATCTAAACTCTCATTATGTGAGACCATTATTACCAACAATGATAGTCTCATGGGTACCTTAGAGATTCTTTTGGTATATTTATTCAATACAACTAAAAATTTTAAAAATTGAATTTAAGATTCTGTTATAAACTAACTTAGCTCTATCGACTAGTTGAATCAAACCTTTCTTGATTTCTTTCTTAATTTAATGTTGTAAATAGGCAGCTCTTAGTGACTTGTAACCAAGATCATCTTCCAACTTTGATGTTTGTGGGAATTGCTTCTTTGCTTTAGAAGATAATTTGTTCCCTATCAAAAAATCCTGCTTTTACTACCCATAGAGGTCCCCCCCCTCCCACACACACATCCATGCATCTTCCGCTATCCATCATATAAAATATACATATAGTATCAAAGCTTAATTATTATTTTTATTGAAAAAGTTTAATTATTTTATAATTGAATGGGTTAAAATTATTTATCTTGTGGTTGATATGAATGATGTTGAAAGGTGACCACCACACTGTGTCATTATTCTCCATTATCTTACCTTTAATTTTTTTAGGGCAATGAAAAGAAATATATATTGTAGTTCTTTA
The DNA here is from genome assembly GCF_029017545.1 of Prosopis cineraria. Lineage (NCBI taxonomy): Eukaryota > Viridiplantae > Streptophyta > Magnoliopsida > Fabales > Fabaceae > Prosopis > Prosopis cineraria. The sequence goes on from NW_026555335.1 coordinate 5,401,998, forward strand.
ATTTAAGTCATTGATGAGTGGCTTAAAGCTAAGTGATCAGGAAATGAGCTAAAAAAAAGGTGAACGTAATGTCCTTTCAGTCCAACTTAGGTTATTGCTATCGAAAAGTTGGATTTATATCTCTCCCAAGCCGTAAAACCACAAAAATTCTGCTTTAATTTGTGGAGTACTTTCCCATTTGATAAGTCTATAGCTGTGTTTCAATCAATAATTTAATAATCTAAATACTATAAAAGTCAAAAAGACTGATTTGGATTTTTCGCACTCATTTTTTTTATATTTCAGTATTGATTTTTTCAAGAAAAAATTATGATCTTTGTTGTTGTCATTCTTCTTTTTCCTTTTCAATATAAATACTCTCCGTTGAATAGAGGCCTTCTTCTATTTTTTTAACCCACGCATGAGAATTAATTTTATTGCAATTTACAATCTAGTCGTATTTCATTTAAAATGATCGCTCAAAAGAAAACTATATAAAGGGAAAAGATAAAGTAAAGATAAATTCTTCATGTTAAAATTCATGCTGTTTTATTTTTGAGTAAATGAACGTATTATCCTTTAAATTTAAGGTTGAGTAACACCACATATAAATTACAAACTTTTTTATTATGCAAATTATTCTCTCAATTCTTGAAAATAGTACAATTTCACCCTTATTATTAATAAAAATTAACTTTGACTATTGATTCACTAAGAAATGATGAAAAAGAATTTCAAAAATTATAAAAAAAAGGCAAAAAAAATACAACAATGGCCAAAAAATTATAAAAATGGACCAAAAAATTTTGTTTCTTTTATATAATTTTTAAGATCATTTTCTGATCAATTAATTATCAAAGTTAACTTTTGTTAATAACAAAGACTAGATTGTATTATTTTTAAAACTTGAAAGAATCATTTGCGATATAAACATGTTTAGAATTTATGATACTATCAAATTAAAGTTTAAAAATAATTTACTCATTTACTTTTTATTTCTTCTACCAAAAAGGGGTTCAAGCCACTTGGCGTCGAAAAAGATTTTTTTTTTAAATGTTGCGCCCACGCACACATATTTGTAATTGTTATTTGAAATGACTTTTAATTTAATCGCTATTTAATATTAAATATGATATTTTTAAAAAATAATATAATTTTAATATACTTTTCTTTGATTCTTTGTATCATACATGTGTATGACTCTCACCTTTAACGGAAGATAAAGGGGAGCATATTTCATCGACGAGATAATTTTTGGCGAATAAGAAAGATACTTGAACTTATATATTTATATTATATTTAATCTATTTTTATTCAATCAACTTATAAAAATTAAATTTTAAATTAAAAAATTAAAATGAACAAGAGCTGGCAATATGAATTAATACGTGGTGTTTTAAACGGGATAGTTACAATCAATTAACCCTTTGAACGAGCTCTCTCAAGTTTCAATTTATGTAATTGTCAATGCTTTTAGGATCTAATCACAATGCTCATATAATATCAGTTTGAATATGACCTTAGAGCAGTGGGTCTATTTTTAGGAATTCGAGCTCATAATTTTGTTTATTCCTAATTTATTATTTTTTTTAAACCCAGCTCTTATTGATGAATAATAGAGCTCAGAACTCTCACATATTTTTAAAATTTAAATTATAATTATGTTAATATTCATATAAACTTAAAAAAATTTTAATTTAAATGTCAAAAAGACAATAATAAACTTTAATTAAAGTACAATGAGAATAATGCAAACCCTAAAATAAAAATATACAATTTTTTATTGAAATTACTGATCTCTAATGATGTCAATACACACAATTCAACAAATTGTATCATGTTCATATATTAATTTAAAAATTAAAATAAACCTAACAAATTGAATCAAATAATTTTTTTAACAATTATTTAGCTACATTTAGATTATCCAAATTAAAAAAAAAAAAAAAAGAGGGAAAGCTATAAACTCTAATGAGCTAGCCCAGGCCCAAACAAATTTTAAGGGTTTACAAGACCCAAGTTATGAAGAAAAAAAAAGTATCCAAAAAGAGTTTATTTTTTAATCCCAACTTTCAAAAAATACGTGACTTGAACGAGTACTTCTAGACCAAAATGTAAGACATTAGTAACTAATTTACTATTATAAAAAAAATATTAGTTAAAATCTTAATTTTTAAAAAAAAATTTACATGTTTCTAATTATAGCATAATTAAATATCTTATATAAAAGTCTTGGTAATAAACTTGATAATAATAATTAAAATTCTAATACATAATTTGTTTAAAAAGAGTAATAAATAAAGTAGGAGTATAATTAAAAAAATAATTATAAAAATTACTAAATGTTTTATATTTTGGATTAAATAAAACTTTTAAAAAATATCTTATATTATAATTTGCAGGGAGTAACATACAAAAGAGTTTTGTCCTTATTCATGCTTCATGGGTATATTTAACCCATACATTGATACAAGTTTAAATTAGAGCTGGTAATTTAAATTAAATCCAAAAATTAGTATCGTGTTTAGTAAAATTATCACTATTTTAATGTCAAGTCCTATTCAAGCTAGCCATTTTTCTTCTCATATATTCTGCATCTGCAAACCCACCTCAGATGTACCCATGGAGCTTTGTTTCATTATTTCATAAAAAGATTTCATCCACTTGATATTTTAAAATTGTATTTTGGTTTAACTTGAAAATTGACTCCTTGAAATTAAAAAATTAAATAAGTAAACAATTGAATTAGTTAGATCATACCAATAAAATCCAATACTAACTCCCATTTCTTATTGAATTCATAGTAAATTAACTGATCAACTAAACATTCATTTTGGTTCGAGTCTTAGAAACATAGTAGCATAAATAGCCAAGGATGCCCACCCTTAAAATGCTTGCCATGCCTCCATTCAACTTTTCTGCGCATCGTTAAGTTTTCACAGCTTGAGTGAGACAAATTCAGGATACTGGTGCTCACAAAAATAAAATAAAATAAAACATTTATTTTGGATTTGCAAATTTTTTGAAAAAAAAAAAATTCACTTCTAGTCCTAAGGTTTCTGCGGTTGAAAGGGGGGGAAAAACTAATACGTATTGCTTAAATAATTGGGGAGGGAGTGTTAGTATGCAGTGCAGTCTAGCTAGCTATCATCTTCAAAAACAAAGACACTCGCTTAATTCTCAAGTACCCTTTTATTTCCAATCATTCTTGGTGTAATTTGACCTCAAGCAATTCAATTAGGGTAAGAAACTGCGTTTTAGGTAAGAGTGAACTGATTTACTTATGTACAGCTCGACCTTTTCCTTGGAAATGCTAACATAGTTTTCTCACTCTTAAAGATCAAAAGGCATTTCATCAGTTCCAGCGGCTATGCTCTGCTTTTGGGGATCATTGGAAGTGCCTTTGAATCTCTGTTTTGTACTGCTGATATCACCCTCTTGCTCTTCTTCCTTGCCCCAAATCATCAAGTACATCCCAATCACCACTACCAGTGCCCCAACGATGCTGAATTAACCATATGGCATATATCACCCTCATTAGACTTTACAAGAATTAAAATAATCTAATGATGAATTAATATTAAAACATCTCAAGTCAGTGCAAAAAGGCCTGAGTTATTTTACTGGCAATATTGCTGTGTTTCGACTGTTAGTATTAGATCATTCTCGTTTAATTTCTCTTCCTGTTTGACATAACTTTTTGTCCCCAAGATCTTCTGAACCGTGAAATTATACGGAGAAAAAAATTTAAAAAGATCTCAAAGAGTGAGTTAAAAATATAATTGACCCTTCCGGCCTCTCCTATCCTTTTACCATACTCTGCAATGTGAATGGAAGATTTCAAATGCGACATTCTTTTGTCTTCTTAAATGAGAAGATTTGGATTAAAGAAAATCTGTAATCATGCATGCATGTCTGTGTGATTACGTGTTTCCTTCGTCTAAATAATTTTTTTTTTTTTAAAAAGAAACTTGGAATCCATATATAGTTATTTAGAAACATCCTTCGGTAGTTTTACTGCTTTTGATTAGAGCAAATATAAAAGGAAAGATGTATACCAGCCCAGATGAAGTTTATCACCGACGACGAAGTATGAAAGAACAGCCACGAAAATTGTAGGAAGAGGATTAAACATGGTGACAAAAACTGGGCCTTTTTCTTCGGTGCACCACAGTTGAATGAAAATTGACAAACCAGAACCCAGAACTCCCTGCCATATCAGTAATTAATAAATAATATTAACTGTCAGTCACTATTACTATATATTTAGTACTCTGTTTGTTAATTATACTGCTTACTCTCTTTATCTGCACTTACACCATATAATATGGACAACAGGTCAATATTAACTCCTACAGTCCAGGCCGATATGTTATGTTCCACTATCAATGTGAAAACTGCTGATTGTACTCCTCCAACTAGTGCCATCCACGTAGTCAATGATAATTGTGCAGGGTATCTTTTCAAGCTATATGCCTATATATACATGTTGTTTCAGTAAGCTAAAAAATTTGCAGATAGCTTTGATGGTACAAAACATGCTAGAAGAAAGCACAGGCGTGTTTGAAAGTTTATAGTTGAATTGAGAAGTGATGGCAAAGTGAAAAACTAACCTGCATAATGTACCAGATGGCCCATGCTACACAGCTTGCAATTACAAGGAGCGATCCCTTGAACCACTCCTCATGGATATGATCATTTTTATGAATATGAATCAGAGGGGGCCATACATTTCTTATTATAGGCCCTCTGTATAGTGTCACGATCATTATCCCACCTAAAGAGACCAAAGTTCCAACTACCTTTGCTATACTTCGAGGATTGTGCAGGTTTATAACCTCCATCCTGCAATTAATTGGAATAAATAATGCAAGTTTAGTGTATGTGGAAATGCAAATATTCTTTGTATACGACGTGTATAAAAATTCCAAATTCATACCTGAGTATCACCGCAATAGCAAAGGTCATAGAAGCCACAGTGTTGTATACTACAGTCACAAAGGTTGGATTGGTGTATTTTAGGCTGGCAAAGTACATGTTCAGACTCAAACTTACCCTGAAATTCTTGAAAGACAAGAGAATTTCATTAAGTTTCTATATATATTGTTTCCATTGAAAAAAAAAAAAGAAATATCAAAATAATAATAACACGCTTGTCTTTAAGGTCTAATTACCCCAACAAAGAAAGCACAAAAATTTCCAAGAAGAGAGCCAGTGTCAACTTCGGCCTCATTTTTCTGCAAGAGAGAGAAGAAAAAGTCAACTGCGAGAGAGAGACGCATATTTAGATAAATAAGTTGCATGTGAAGATCATAAGGAGATTAAAGAAACCGAACGATTCATTGAAAGATGAATCACTGCGTGACATGAGTAGATGTGTGCGTACGTACCTCTCAAGAAAGTATGCAAAAGGCAACAATGCAAGGCCAGCTACAATACTCCGGTAGGTCACATAGACGTAAGGATTGAAGCCATGATTGAAAGAAGCCTCTGTGATGAAATACAAGATGGAATAGCTTAACTGAACTAAGATCATCAACAAGTGTGGCTTGAACTTGCACCACACACCCCCAACACCACATGTTTTTCGTTCCATTATTAATCTCAGCGATCAACACTCACTATCGCCTTTCATATGCTCTAAAGAAGCCTTAAATGCATCGATATATATACACTGCGCTGCAAAGTTCCTATTAGATGCACTTCAAATGGGGTGTGTGCTATTTTCAAGAACTAATGCTGGTTGAATGATTACGTGAAAACAGCTATATTAATATATAAACAGTGTACAAATTTTTTTCTCAGCGATCTTGCAGAATTTCTTGAAGAATTTGTGATTACCTGGAATCTTGAATTAGGGTATGACATCATAACACTATTACAAGGAAGATCTCTTGGAGCACTTATTTTTATTTTACCAAAACAGTTTTAAATATTATTGATGAGATTTCAAAACCATGGTTGTCCTCGTACTTGACTTTGGTACTCATCACTATGATAAAATCTGGACCATTTAAATTAAGATTTAAATGATTCAGATTTAAAGTATTATTATATATTTGTAATATATATTTATTAAAATAAAATTTTATTTAAATTATAAAATAATTGTAATAAATTTTTTTATTTTTAATTTGATTTAGATTTAATTTGGAGGATCCAATTTAACATTAAAATTTTTATAATTGATATATATTGACCATCCAGATATACTCTATATAGTCCAAATTAATATTATATTAAATCTGAATTGTACAAAGTATACCTGGATAGTTAATATATAATAATTATAAAAATTTTAATATTAAATTAAACTCTCTAAATTAAATCTAGACTATATTAAAAATAAAAAATTTATTAAAATTATTTTATAATTTTATAAATTTTTATTTTAATAAATATAAAATATAATAATATTTTAAATTTAAACTATCCATATCAAAATTTAAATATTAGTGTTTATTATTGTGATGAGATTCGAAGGCAGGGCCGGCAGTCCCCCCATGCATGCTTGGCCCGTCCATTCTTTTAGCTAGTGCTCTGGGAATTAAGTACCATTAATCCATAGGTTCTTTGCCTTTGTCGTTTGCGCTGATGTGACTTTGCGCACTACGACTTAGATCATTGATTCATGTAATAACTATTTAGACATCACCATAAGAATTTGCCAAAAATATCATTTTATTGAACCATGCACTTTCCAAATAACATCATCAAAATTACTCCTCCTTGTTCCATTTATAAAGTAAAAAAAATAATTTTTAATTATATTTATAAATTATATCATTAAATTTTTATAATAAATTTTTTTTACTCTCTAATAAATGTTGAAAAAAAATATATTATTAAAATATGTGTATTTAATATAGACAAAGAACTTATTAAATTTTTAAACACAGTTAATAAGTTTTAAAGTTATTTTTATTTCAATGAAACATGTTAAAATGATTTATAAATAAATTAGAATAGTAAAATTTAAAGGAGGAATCACAATTCAGGCCTTAAAAACCAAAAAAATTGACACTTTGAGCCCAATACATTATGATATTGGACTGCAAGTTCAAAGACTCTTATTACAATTTTTCTTAAAAGCAAAAGGATAATTTTACCTTTTGTGTGATTTGAAAACTCAACTTGTGTAAAACTCCCATCCACAAAGCACAATACAATGTTTATAGATGCACAACACGATGTGTATGGATTTTCAACACAATGTCTATGCTTGTTTAGTTAATCTGTAGGTTAAAATATAGAAGTCACATAACATGTACAACAAAATGTCCATAGATCTACAACATGATATTCATGAATTCTCAATATAATATTCATACGTGTCCAGTTAATCTGTATATTAATTAAAATATACAAGTTACATAGAGCATATACAACACAATATTCATGAATACACAACAAAATGTTCATGAATTCTCAATACAATATCCATATGTGTCCAATTGATCTATAAGTTAATTAAAATATATAAGTCACGTAGAACATATACAATACAATATCTATATGTCCACAACATAATGTTCATGGATTATCTACACAATGTTCATAAATTCTTAGCACAATGTTTATATGTCCATACATGGATATGCAATTGAAAATGTATGAATATCGTATTGTGCATCTATAAACATTGTGTTGTACATTATCTACGTCACTTGTATATTTTATTAAATATATTGATCAATTAAACATGCATGAATATTGTGTTAAGAATTCATGAATATTATATTGTGCATTTATGAATATTGTATTATACATGATCTGAGTTTTTAAATTACACAAAAAAAAATTATATTTTCACTCTCAAAAGACATTATAACAAAAGCCCTTGAGTATTCAATGTAATTTTTTTTTTTTTTTGGTTTTCAAGACTCTTAGTGCGGTTCTCCCAAATTTAGCTATTAACATGGCTTCAATGTTATAGGCAGCTGCCTCAGTCTGTAAATGCGCCGCCGCCAAATTTCCCCCCCCCCAAAAAAAAAAAAGCCCTGCCGTACACGTTCCACTGTTCATATTGAAAAATTTAAAATGATAATAACAGGATTGGGTATAGGATATAAAATGGATATAAAATGGATATAAAATAGATAAGCAGCCAAAATTTAATAAATAAAATATTTTTAAGTGTGCGTCAACACTGTCATTGTTCGCCATTATCTTGGCGTTTTCCAATGAGATGGTTCGTACGAGGTGACCTTTCTCTAGAAGGAGAATGAAATTTCATGCTTAGATATGTTAGAGTACAAGATCATTCCCTCCCATGAGTATATTATCCCGTGCTGCAACGCCAATTTTATTCCATTCACATTGTGATGGAATCGGACGAGATTCAGGGAACGTTGTATGAAACAATTTAAAAAAAAAATAATCCAGAACTAAAACAGATTCTTGAGAGCAGCAATAAACTAAAAAGAACCTATTAAAACACCATTTCCAGTAATTTAGGCTTGATCTTACCGCAAGAAGACTTACATATTGCCATAACACTATCCATAGATAACTTTTTTGCAAGCCAAAATTTTTTTTTAAAAGAACACCAACACCTTTTTTTTTTTTTCTCCATTTTCCTTTACAACCTACTGCAACACCAATTCCTCATTGAAATGAATTGAAAAAAATTGAAGTTTTAGTGTATAGAATGTTGTTCACCCTAAACTAACTTCCTTGTTTAACAAGTAAAAATTAAATTAAATTTAAATATCTCAATAAATTATAAGACAGTCCTTCAACGAACAAGTGAAACAAATAATATAAGTATATTAAGGCAACCTTTTGAGCTTCGAATTTCGGCCATATTATATGGATTTCATTCATTACTTCTCATCTTAAGCGAACTATTGCCTCGCAAGATCATGTAATGTGTAAATGCAATATTAGATGGCATGCATAAACATACACAATAAGGCATGCTTATTAGTGATATCATCATACTTTCATCATTTTACAATCATTACACATTTGCATCACAAGAAATTATTAAACTCCATATAACAAATTATCATATTATCATAGAACTCCACAATTTAATATCTTTCTCATTATTCATAGCACATGCACATATATATATATATATATATATTCTTTCACAATTTGCAAATTTGCCATAGCAATAATTATTCATTGTACCATTATAACTCACCTTATACCGCAAGCCACACTTGCATTAAACAATTTTATACTCGTTTCAAAATAGTTATAAAACTATGTAACTAATTAAAATACAGAAGTTTAAAAAAAATTCTCCTTTAATCACTTTAAACCCTTGAAAAGTCAAAAGTAATAGTATACTTTGAAAGCTTGAATGGTGTCAATATGTAAATTAATCTACAAATTATCATACCACAATCATCAATATCATGATTTAACAACTCTTACTCTTCAACTCAACACTTTACAACTTTTAAAATCACAACCTCTTCACTTTTAAACATATTCATTGGGTTCATTAATTCTCATTATTTTATATTAACTTTATTGAATTTCAAGTCATTCATTGATGGAATTAATAACTTTCAACCACTACATTTATTGTGGATTTTTAGCCATCATTGGCTTTAAACCACCAAAAACACATTTATTGCTCATGATAAAGTTTAAATTACTTAAACAACTCTTATTAACTCTATAAAAGCCAATGTACTTGAACTCATAACCTCTATGAACCGAAAATCATCTTCTCAAGAAAACTCTAACTCTAAAACTCAAGAAACATATAAGAGAAAGAAGGATTAAGGCTTAGGAAACTTACCTTTGGGATTTACAAACTTCAAGCTTTACATCCCTCACACTTAACTCTCTCTCTCTCTCTCTCTCTCTATTTTCCTTCTGTTTCCATTTCTATTTTGCATCTGATAAGTTTAAATTTTTGACCATGCGTCACAGCTTGTGACACATAGAATTTTGCTTTGCTTGAATTCGAGCCATGTGCCCCATGATATATGTCACAAAGGGCTTCCTTCATTGATTTTGGCCTTTACGCCATGGCACATGACACACACACCATGACACATGGTGCAAAGGCATCCTCATATTTTCTTTCCTTTTTAAGACTTAAGTAACCCATTAGCATGCTGGACACAAGTCTAAGGTTGTAATCACAACCTAATAGGGTCGTTAGCCCTCTTAAACTACACACCACGCTAATTTATCTAATTACCTTCAATTACTTACTTAAACTTGTTTGACTTAATTAATTTAAGGTTAAGATTTTTGAAAAATTGCACATGCAATAAATATTTAGACATCATCATAAGAATTTGCCAAAAATATCATTTTATTGAACCATGCACTTTCCAAATAGCATCATTAAAATTAGCCAAAAATATCATTTTATCGAACCATGCACTTTCCAAATAGCATCATCAAAATTACTCCCTCTTATCCCTTATAAGACAAAGAGAGAATATTTTTTTAGTTATATTTATAAATCATATCATTAAATTCTTAAAATAAATTTTTTTTTACTCTCTATTAAATGTTGAAAAAAATATTATTAAAGCATGTATACTTAATATAAACAAAAAATTTTTTAAATTTTTAGACACAGTTAATGAATTTTATAGTTTTTTTTATTTCAGTAAAATATGTTAAAATGACTTAGAAATAGAATTAAAATAATAAGATTTAAATGAATCTGACGTGTGTTTAAATACCTCGCAAATTCGCCAGGAGCTATTAATATGGCTTCAATGTTACAGGCAGCTGCCTCAGTCTGTAAATGCGCCCCTCCCCGCAACCCAAAAAAAAAAAAAAAACACACACACACACACCCCCCCTACACACCGTACACGTTCCACTGTTCATATTAAGAAATTTAAAATGATAATAACAGGATTAGTTATAGGATATAAATTAGAGATTAAAAAATATAAGCAGTCGTAATTTAATAAATAAAATATTTTTATGTGTGTGTGTGTGTCAACATCCTGTCATTATTCGCCATTATCTTGGCGTTTTCCAATAAGATGGTTAGTACGAGGTCACCTTTCTCTAGAAGGAGAATGAAATTTCATGCTTGGATATGTTTTGAGTAAAAGCTCATTCCCTCCCAAGATCGTATTATCCCGTGCTGCAACGCCGATTTCACACCGTTTCACATTGTGATGGAATCGGACGAGATTCAGGGAACGTTGTATGAAACAATTTTTTTTAAAAAAAAAATCCAGAATCCAAAACAGATTCTTGAGAGCAGCAAGAAACTAAAAAGAATCTAACACAAATATCTATCAAAATACTATTTCCAGTAATTTAGGCTTGATCTTACCACAATAAGATTTACATATTGCCATAACACTATCCATAGATAACTTTTTTGCAAGCCAATTTTTTTTTTTAAAAGAACATCTACAATTTTTTTTTTCTTTCCATTTTCCTTTACAATCTGCTGCAAACCCAATCCCTTATTAAAATGAAAAAAAAAAAAAATTGAAGTTCTAGCGTAAGGCGCTATTCTATCTGTTCTCCTATTAACATTTTGAAATGAAAGGATTCCAACGAGATGGGCTTCTGTTAGATGAGCGAATTCTGATTGATTATAGAGGCTGCTACCTTGCAGCCAATAGCCAAAGCATAATTAGAGATGAGACTAAAATAGCTATCCAGCTCAAGGAAGCCAAAGCAACTGAAATCTGATACCTCTGACATTCTTGTCCGAACTTGCAGCTTCCCGCATCATTGAAGTATAGGACTGCGATGCCGGCTGAGGCAGAAGCTGCTGCTAGAGATAATGTTGCTGTTACCTGCGGAAATGATTGATTAGAATTGTCAAACAGTAACCTTGACCCAAAAAACTCTTTACTAGAGATTGTACGCCTGGCCTACAAAATGTGATTTGACCGTGCCATTTGTTGAAAACAAAATTACATATCAGATGTAAATCTCATTGAAGAATACATCTGACATGATGTTATATTTATAATTGCCCTGATTCTTGACCTTCATAAGCTTTGTGATTCTTACAGTATCTAATCAAGTAAGCAACTAAGACAGTGAAGGATTGGCAGAGGCTAACCCAATCTCCAACAACGAACAGGCTAACCAAGAGAGAATTGTGAAGGACCTTCTTTCTCACTAAAGCATACGCATCCAGCAAGGCAAGCACAAAACTCCAAACGACTTGCAAACCCATTGAAGCTATCAAGTAACTGCAATTCCAACAAAATTCGCAGCATCAAGTCCCTATAAATCAAACATTTAAGCATTGCCATAAAGACATGAGAAGAGATGCTTTTAATCCTTATGAGTGAACAAATTCTGAGGTGAACATTTTCATCCTGTTCAGGAAAAGCCAAAGATTGCTGATGGTACTGGAGTGTGTCCTGCTACATTTAAGTTTTACCATAGACCTCCATCTATACCCAACTCCCTCTTTCATCTCTACTACAAGCCTCGTTTCACACTTCACAGCATGCATTCTATCCAGAATTTCACCGTCAGATTAAAATATTGAAAAGTCAAAGCTCATTTAGCTATTCCAGTTTTATTTCCACTTTCCACGCCAACTAAACATGACCAATTTAAGGGAGCTTAGCATATGATGGATATTTGATTAATTCGACATGAACTTATCATTTAGCTCATTTTAGGCATGTTGGCAAGAGAGAGAGAAACAGAGAATAAAAAATGAAATATCATGTGAACAAAAACATGTCCATAATCTTAGCCATACAAAAATATAACAAGTCCAATGTACCATTAATTACCACATGATCACCTCGGACCTAGATTTTTAATGTATTCTTTTAATCCTTAGTAACAGATACATTTATCTAAAGAGGAAGTCTAAATATCCAAGTACAGATTTTGCTTCAAAATCAGTTAGAAATATGAAGCTGAAGCGGAATTGTTTGGGCTGGTGTTGAAAAATGTGAAAAGCCAATAAATGACACCCAGATTTTGCCAGTGTGGCAGGGTCGGTTGTATCAAATTGTCATCCAGAAGTCAGCAATACAATACAAGCACGACTCTGCTGGACATTAATATTTTCCCGGTGTGACTGAGTAAAAGTAGTTTTAAGGCAATAGTCAGGGGTAGAGATTGCCATATTTTGTGAACATATAAACTGGAAAATATTACACTCAGTTGTCAATAACATGAAGAAGAAACTAGGGCAGACATTAAGCAAGTAGTAACTTATAGGATTTCCGCCCCTAATTTTATGAATGCTTTGACAATGAAAGTTTCCTACTCCCAAGCAAACCATGAAGTGGTATTAGATTCTGCTTCAATGACATCTTAAACAAACAAGAGAAGTTAAAAATCCCCAACTTATTTGAATGCCTATATGACCCAGCTCAAGAAGAGGAAACCATTCCAATTTCTTCTCATTGCTCCCATCCTCGATCTTTCATTCCCTATTGCATATGTATTCTGCAGTGAGATTTTAGTTTTGCAACTCGAAAGGCAAGAGATAGATGTCTGTCCGTTTAATTATTCAAATAGCGGCAGCAGTCAATGAGGAAAACCGTTAGCGAATTTTATACCAGGGACATTTGATCTAATCAAGTCAAAACTACGATGCCCCTCAATTTGTATAAAAAATTTAGCCACATTCTATTTAAGAGAGTGACTAATGTCGTAGTCTTAGATAACATTAAAAAAAAAAAAAAAAAGACCAGCACATATTCTGTTAATGACAGTTGGAGGCAAGGTGCTGAACTTGTTTAAGAAAGTGAATTAGTGACTAATGTCGTAGTCTTAGATAACATTAAAAAAAAAAAGACCAGCACATATTCTGTTAATGACAGTTGGAGGCAAGGTGCTGAACTTGTTTAAGAAAGTGAATTTGACTAATATTCATAAATCACAAAACGGAGTTCTAACTTTAAACCAAATGAAGCGAATCAATCACGAAGACAGAGATAACATTTGACTAGGGTGTTGTGAGAACAAAAGCATCCCCCTGCAAAGACACTCCTAGTTCCAATGAAAGAAACGTAGGAGAAAAAAGTGCAGAAATAGAAATTGTTCTTTAGAGGAGGATGAGTTGTGTTACCAAAAAGCCGTGATACCGTAGAAACTGGATGTGGTACCCATAGCAGCAATTGATCCAACAGCGAAAGTGCACTGTGACAACCTCAGAACCAGCGCAGTGAGAGTACCAGGTGTCCCAGGAAAATGCTTCATTTTTTTCTCCGGATAAAATAAGTGGTTTCAGATTCTGACGGGTGTAAACGCACTCATCTTTCTATTTTAGCCGAGTGCAGGGAACAAAATCACCAAAAAAAAAAAAAGACAGGACCCCTGTTATCTACTTTCCTTTCAGAGGCCAAATAGACAGGGAAGGGAACAAAGCAATTGATAGGCAGAAAAGGAAGGGCGATGACTGGAGCAACAAATTGAAATTCGACCAAAGATGAAGGAAACCAAGTAAGATGATGAGAAAAACAAAATGGGGTGGTGATTAAAAAGGTCAATCAGAGGAATCGGCGTGCAGAAGAGAAACCAAACCGGCCTTATTGCTTGCTTGGAGGGGCATCTTCTTCTTCTGACAAGATGAAAGCGAAGGCTCACCGCACGTATGAGCGTGGACATGAAATCCATGGCCTCTGACTCAGAAATTAGTGGAGGCTACTTCGCCTAAACGCCACGTGTTTGACAATGACCAACGACGGCCTTTCGATTCGCGTATATACGGCGAACATCTAGCCTTTATTTGTTTTTTTTCTTTTAATGCTGAAAAATGATGGCTGATGGCTGAGGCCCATTTGCTTTGGTGAAAAAAATTAGTGTCCTTCAATTCAATAATGTAGGCGTTCCTAAAAGAATTTTTTTATCTTTAAATATAATATATGTTTAATAAAATATTAGTTACGATTTTTTTACTATTATTTTTATTAAAGTTATTAATTATGAGAAAACTTGGCATCAATTTTAAAATTTTTATTTTAAATTGCGATAAAATAAAAAAATTATTTTATTTTAAAAAAATTATCAAGTTAACCACATCTCTATAATTTAGTAAGGTAATTAAAGGTATCTTATAAAAAGAAAAAAAATTAAACTATACATTTAATTTTTAAATTTTACATAAGATTTTATTTTAGTCATTTAACTTTATAAAGTGTCTTTTTAATACTTTAACTCTAATATTATTGGTTTTATCCTAATAAATTTTTAGTCATTTATCTCAAATGTTGACATATTAAATTTAATTTTTTTTGAAATAATGATAATGGACACAAAAAATAATCATTTAAAACTAATAGCATTAAAGTTAAAAGATTAAAAAATATTTTATAAAATTAAAGAATTAAATTAAAATCTTATATAAAGTTGGAGGATTAAAAGTATACTTTAATAAAAAAAATATTTTTAATCGACAAATATATTAAGAGTCAGACTTATACACTTAATTTTATATACTTAATATACTTTATCCAATCACAACAAAACATGTGAATTTTAATGTATTAATAATAAAAATTTGTTATAAAATAACTAATTCATAAAAGATTCATGTATTTTATTTAATTGAAAGCAAGCATTTTGAACATATAAGGCTAACCAAACCCCCTTAAAAAAACAGCATGCTATGCACAGCTACAACCACTGTTGACAACCAATTACTAGCCATAACCATTGTCAGAGAACACTTGAACTCATATAAAAAAAGGTGACTAAAAATATAACCAAAAACATAACCCATACAAACTTAAGAATTGAAGAATTAAAAAATGTCAAAATAACATCATTGTTTAGAATTAAAGACTTGATGTTTATGAAATTTCAAAAGGTTAATATGTAATTTGAACCTTGAACTATATGTCCATAAATGATTTGAACCCCATATTCATAATTGGTACATTTTGAACTTCGACCAATTAAAGTTATTGCATCTTTGCCCCTATTATTAATTTGAAATTAACTATAGTTACTTTTCTAAAGTAGTAGGCCCACACTCTTCATTTGCTCACCTTCTCTATCTACCTTCCTCCATTAGCAAACACAAACCTTGAACTTCAATTTCTACACCTAACACATTCCTTTGTTCATTCATTCAATCCCATATCCCTATCTTCTCCTCCTTTTATTCAAATCCCTTGGTTTTCTCGTCTCAGGAATTAAGGTTGTTAAGCTTTTTATTCAAGTCTAGCAACTATATATGTGTCCGAAGGCATTGGGAGAAAGTCATCCTCTCGTACACCTACATCACCTTATGGATCTTCCTTAGCTTCACCATCATTGGCCACTGTAACAAGTACATTCTCAACCACAAGATGTACAATTGGCCTTACCCAATTTCCCTTACCATAATCCACATAGCTTTCTACTCCTTCCTCCTCATTTGCGTCCCCAAGCTTGTCGAGCCTATTTTAATTTTGCAAGAGCTTTACATCAAATTTGTTGCACCTATTAATGCTTTACATTGTCTTTCTCCCTAATTCTCTAATTTTGCCTATATTCACCTCTCTATTTCCTTCATTTAAATGCTCAAAGCCCTCATGCTTGTCGCTGTTTATTTTATTAGGGCTTTGTTTGAGAAGGAGAGTTGTAAGAGTGAAACCTAAAACCTTGGCTAATATGATGTCAATTTTTGTGAGTATTGCGATCATCACTTATCGTGAAGTGAAATTCAATGCTTAAGGCATGACTCTATAGCTTTTGGTGCTTTCATTCAGGGCCACTTGGTTGGTTCTAATATAGATTTTGTTGAATTCTAAAGGGATTTCTCTTAACCCTATCAACTCACTTTTCTATATTGCTCAACATAGAGTGCTCGTATTTAAAAGAAATCTCTAGTTTTCACTTTAACTTTATCAGTTTTTGGGCTAATTCATTCCCATGCTTTCACTTTGAATATTGCTGTGTTTTTGCTTTTTAGGAAGACATCGCTCTGACCATGAATGTTGTCAAAGTAGTAAAGGATTGGTTTGTTGATTGCTTTCTCCCAAACCTATGATAAAGGACATAGTGACACCCATCCATTTGATAGGCTATGAGCTTGCATTCTTAATGGTGTAGGCCCCACTGCTTTTAAAAAGTAGTCACCTTTAGTTTTCAAATTAATGATTGGAGCGAGTATGCATCAACTTTAATTGCTAGGGTTTCAAAATGTACCAATTATTAATATAGGTTCAAATTACACTTGAACCAATAGTTTAGTGTCTAAATTGCATATTAACCCAATTTTAAATAAATCACAACATAAATAAGTCATATTTGGTGAACCCATGATTACAAGAAGATAATGCTAGACAAATTGCATCACAAAAAAGTATTATATTTGTTAAACCCCTATCAACCACCTAGAATCAGAACTCATTTAAGGCAGGAAAAAAAGAAGAAAAAATGAAAGATTAACACCAAAACCCATTTCAATTAAAATCTTTGACTTTGACTGTAATTTTTACAAGGGTAAAGTGACAAAAATACTCATAAAGTGATCAACCCAGGGCACCCAGTGTCTTAAAGTAAAAAAAGGATAAAAATACCCATAATGTTACATGAGTGAGTAAAAAAAATAATCAAACCATTAACTTTAACCTATGTCATTAACTTTGAACCGTTAATGTTGACTATGCATATCACATGTTAGCCTTTTTGACAAGGGCTAATAAAGAGGTAAAACTACCCATGAAGTCATTGGCCAAGAGAAAAATACCCATAATGTTATCAGAGTTGGTGAAAAAGTGACCAATCCATTAAATCTCTTAAATGTTGACCATTCAGCTAACACATAAGCAGAAGTTGACTATTTTTTCACTGATATGGATAAAAAATATTCTCAGATGAAATTCTCTAAAGGTTAATCAATCATGGTATAAATATCATATGAAAAAATGTCATTTTAACCTAATATCAATTAAATCGCTTGTTTCTCTGCAATAATGGTGAAAATTATTTGAAAATTTTAAACTTATCATAAATGAAATTACTTAAGGTTTGTGACAATGTTTTTAAGGTATGGCGACATAGAAGGTGTGCTCAGTCTCGATCTTTGACTGTATATAACCTATATCATTATGTTGAATTTCAGATTTTGCAAATAAGAAAAAAGAGTGGAAAGGGAGGGAGGAAAAGGGTGAAATATGTGGTGATGGAAAGAAACTATGTGGCATGGATTTTGATGGATTGATCACTATTGCATCTACTAAAGTAACATTATGAGTACTCATATAATGATCAATCAATATCCATAAAATTTCATCTGGAAATATTTTTTATCTATATCAATGAAAAAATAGTCAACTTCTACTTAAGTGTCAGCTAAATGATTAATATTTAAGGTATTTGATGAATTGGTTACTTTTGCATCAAACTTTAGTAACGTTATGAATATTTTTGCTCCTGTAGATGATTTTGTGGATATTTTGTCCCTTTATTAGTCTATATTAGTAAAGACTTATACATGACATATACAATTAATATTTAACAATCAAAATTAATAAGTTTAATCATTTTTACACTCACTTCTGTAACATTATAAGTATTTTTATTTTTTTATTTTAAAATATTAGATGTCTTTGATTAATTATTTTATGAATATTTTTGCTTTTTCACCTTTTTGACAAAAAGCCTCCAGCAACTATTTTTTGAGCGGGCAAATGTTGAAACATTTGCAAGCCCGGTTGGAACCCGCGATCTAGCTGCTTTCCCCGCTGAACCCAAGGCTCCTGGCAACTATTTGATTATATTTTGTCACCAGTGAGAAAATTGAGGATCGACTCTTTTCATTTCTCATGACCAGAACTGATGCAAAAATGAAATGACGACCGCCAGCACTGTGCACAGGTTGACTTTATCGTTTGTAAATTATGACCAAAACGGAGTCTTTGTCTTACCAACGACGCCAAAAGGAGCGGGGGAAAAAAGAAGAGGCTAAGCTTGAAGAATGGGTCGAGTACAGTCAACGGAGATAATTCAAGAATGGAAGAGAGTCAGGGGACACTTCCTCTCAATCTCTGCCGTGTCCGAAAGCTACGACTCATCATCAATCGTCTACACACCCTCCTCCATACCATTGCTTTACTTTTCTTGTTCTACTACCGAGTATGCTTCTTCTTCCAAGACCTAGAAACCGAAATAGCCCCCTTGGTGTCCTGGATTCTTGTTTTCGCATCAGAAATCCTTCTATCCTTTATCTGGATTCTGGGTCAAGCTTATCGGTGGCGTCCCGTTTCAAGAAACGTGTTCCCAGAAAGATTGCCGGAGGACGACAAGCTTCCTGCTATCGATGTGTTCATATGTACTACAGACCCAGTCAAGGAGCCCATTGTGGGTGTAATGAACACTGTACTATCAGCCATGGCTTTGGATTACCCACCACAGAAGCTTCATGTGTATCTATCGGATGATGGGGGTTCCAATTTGACTTTGCAAGGTATGAAGGAGGCTTGGAAGTTTGCCAGGTGGTGGCTTCCCTTCTGCACAAAGTACGGAGTCAAGTGTAGATGTCCCAAGGCTTTCTTTTCTGCTTTGGAGAATGAAGATGATTTTGCTGGGAGTAGCTTGTTTATTGCAGAGAAGCAAAAGATCGAGGTTTTCTGATGAAGCTCTGTTTAGTTGAATTATGGGCTATGCACGATTGCTTCTTGGTTACAAGAGTCAAACTTTTTGCAGGAAAAATATGAGGCATTTGAGGGGGAGATAAAGAGAGCCAGAGAAGGCAGAGCCCCATGTAATGATGAACGAGATCACCCATCTTTCATTGAGGTATATGCTAAGTCTATCCAAATCTTCTTTCTCTACATATCATATCATTAGGAGAGTTTCATGTACTTTCCACAAGCCTGGAAGTGTTAACTGACTTGATCAACAATAGTTTTTTTTTTTAAAAAAGACCAATGGTAGCTATGAGACACTTGAAAGAGCATTAACTTGCAAGGGGTTTGGTATTTTCGAGAATTAATTCATACATTCAAAAGAAAATCTACAAATTCATATATAATGGCAATAAAAAAGAATAATGACTGGCAGGTGATACACGATAATACAAGTGAAGTGGAACAAGTGGAATTACCTCTTCTTGTCTACGTTTCCCGGGAGAAAAGGCCTTCTTGTCCCCACCATTTAAGGCTGGAGCACTTAATGTCCTTGTATGCCTATCTCTCGCTGTCTCTCTCATTTTTGTTCAACGCTTTCCATTATTATGTACATAGCTCTTTAGACATGGATATTGTTGCAGCATCGTGTGTCTGGTGTGATGAGCAATTCCCCATACATCCTCGTATTGGATTGTGACATGTTTTCCAATGACCCTACTTCAGCTCGACAGGCAATGTGTTTCCACCTTGATCCTAAGATATCACCCTCCCTAGCTTTTGTTCAGTTTCCTCAAAAATTTCACAATGCGAGCAAGAATGACCTCTACGACAGTCAAATGAGATCCTTATTTACAGTTAAGGGCGCTATGAAGAACCAGACTTTTCATCTACCTGATATCTATATCCTCAGGCTTTATTGACTTGAGTTTTTATGGGCAACTTTAATTAGGTTCAATGGCAAGGTATGGACGGGCTTAACGGACCTGTGCTGTCTGGTACAGGCTTCTATATTAAAAGGGTCTCGTTATGTGGGAAATTCAGTGACAAAGGTATTTGAGCATGATGTTATGCCATTTATTGCTTCAAAAACAGTAAGTTTATGGTGAATATTTGAATATGTTAGGCACTGACCTGATAGAACTTGGACAATATTTTGGCTCATCTAATGAGTTGATCAAATCCCTGAACCAAAACTACATTCGTTCTAATGTGGAGAACAATGGGCGTGCGTTGCTAGAAGGGACTCGGTTATTGGCTTCTTGTAACTATGAAATCGGCACTCAATGGGGTCAAGAGGTTAGTAGATTGTAGACTTCATATTCTGCTAAAGCAATTTGTGCATAAATTTCTCCAGTACAAGTAGTGCATAAATTGTTCCAAATCTGAGGTAAAACATATTGCAATCAATGGATGCCTTCAAACAAGGAATCATGTTTCTGCAGGTTGGTTTCTTGTATGATTCTGTTGTCGAAGATTATCTCACTGGGTTCATCTTGCATTACAATGGCTGGACTTCAGTTTTTTGTGAACCTTCTAGGCCACAATTCCTTGGAACAGCTGCCACAAATTTGAATGATGTACTGATTCAGGGATCCAGATGGAGTTCTGGACTGTTTGAAAATGGTATAAGCAAGTACTGTCCCCTTATAGATGGGCCTTTCAGAATGTCTCTTCTTCAGAGCATGTGCTTTGCAGAACTCACATATTACCCTTTATATTGCTTGCCTCTTTGGTGTTTTGCTACCATCCCTCAGCTTGCTTTGATTGATGGAACTACCCTGTACCCTAAGGTAACACTGGCAGCTATATATATAATGAGAGAGAGGGAGAGTTGTAAATAAGTTAATCCCTGAATTGGTAGGTCCATTTCTCTTCAATTCTGTAAAGTAACTCAGGAATGCATGAAGGACTAACATGGACTAAGTTTGTTATTTTCAAGATCAAGTGCATTTACTGATTTTTATGGACTGAAGCTGAAAGGGCATACTAATTCCTAATAGTAGTTTACTCTAATAAAGTTCCTTTTGCTTCAAATATTTAAACTCATTTTCTTTTTCTTTCTTGGTTCTTTTGAGTGTTTGACAGGTCTCAGACCCTTATTTCCTGGTCTTCTTGTTCATCTTTCTGTCAGCGCTTTCTAAGCATTTACTAGAAGTCCTTATAAGTGGAGGAACAACTTATCAATGGATTAATGAAGAGAGGATATGGATGATAAAATCAGTTACATGCCATCTATATGGATGTTTGGATGCTGTAATGAAGAAATTTGGCATAAGAGAAGCTAATTTCTTGCCCACCAATAAAGTGGAGGATAATGAGCAAATAGCGCTGTACCAAATGGATAAGTTTAATTTCAGAGCATCAAACATATTCCTTGTGCCAATACTTGCCCTCCTTACCTTAAACATATCCAGCTTCACAGTAGGTGCCTATAGGGTTGTTTCTCTGGGTGATTGGGACATTATGTTGATTCAGCTGATCCTTTCAGCTTATATTATTGCTCTTAATTATCCTATTGTTGAAGGTTTGGTCATTAGGAGAGATAAGGGACGTATTTCATTTTCAGTAGCTTTAATACTTGCTGTCCTTGCCACTCCTGTGGGTTTGGCATTTTATGCACTGTCGTGAAGTGACACGAGCAGAAACAACACCGCCAAGATTCTGTTTTGAATTTAGATATATATTTTGCTTCAATCAAAAGGATTTAATCATTGGACACACACGCAAGCGCGCGCGCGCACATTAAATATTGCGTTGGAAGGTGACTGACAGTCTGTAAAACACTCAAAATAGTAGTTAGAAGATAATTTCTTTGGTTTTATTCATTTATTGTCGTCATTATTAATTTCTTTAGGATGCTTGCCGTTGTTGCATGTCAAGGGCCCAAGATCTCTAAAATGTCAGTATGCCATGATCTCCGTATTGATGGTATTGGTAACAATTTGGAAGCAACTCAAGGTCCATTATTAACTCTCATTGTGACGTGCTTGATATATTATGATTCATTGTGTGTGATGTTCAGATGAATAATCTTTGGACTTTTAGGTTTGAACTGGGCTTTAAGCAGTCTTTTGAAAATGGGCTTATTAGCTTGCTATGCAAGTAGAGGGCAATGCATCTCATAGTTTGCGTATTAGGGCCGAGGTTATGCTAATGGGTTAGTTCTGACCCGTTAATCATCAACATCAATCAATCAATATTTAATCTACATTATGTATAGGGAGATATTTATATTGCAAGAAACGGACGGCATTATTCAGTATTCACAGAGCTTGAACAATGCAAATTTCAATTTCAGCCTCCATGCAATATATAAAGCCCAAGATCTAGTTACACACTCACACTTTCGCATAGAAGGGGCAAAAATAAAATAAAAAGTAAAGAAAAAATGTTTCTAAGAATTCAAATAATTTTGTAACATTTTGACAAAAAATGTAAAATTATTGAATATAATTATATAAACACAGGAAGTATTGCCACAAAACATTTTATCTGCTTATACCTGTTAATTTATGAGATTTCAGAAAATTATGTCTGCAAAAAGTAAGTAAATGAAGCTATTAAATTATCAAGATAATAATATATGATATTTAAGGTCCAAGTTTTTATATGGTAAATGAATCCATAAAAACCTGTTAGCTGCAGCCCTTCTAGCCCAATCACAAGTCCTAGCGTGACTTAGAGTACAACAGAGCCCTACACTTGTCGGTATCACAAAAAGCATCCTCAACAGAGTCCTTTATAGTTTATATTCCATGGCTAAAATTTATAGTTAAACCTCAACTAGTTAAAAAAAAAAAAAAAAAACACAGATATCGATATACTTTTTCATTCTTTTTCCCCCAACTAGGACAGAGAGTTTCTGATAAGAGAGCCATTCCTCAAGGTTGATGGACGAGACTACAATATAATACATATAGAGAGAGAGAGACACACACAAGCACAATGAACCTGGAGTCTTTCGTCACTGTGTTTTTTGTCATACATAAACATGGTAAGCATTCATTATTGATTATACATAAGAGCCAGATCCAGCAGGTAAAGATGAAAGACTAACAAAGATGAGTGGCAGAGACGGCACCTTCTTACACTTCGGGTATTACCTGCCATTTCGGCTCTACAACCTCATAAAATCAAACCCAGATTTAGCATCACGTTGCTTCATCTAACTGGTCTTGTGTCTTTCGATGAATTTGGGTTGGATATAGCATGATCTTTTGTCTATATGGACTTCTCTCGTCTCACTCCTTCCATTCTTCATCACAAAATGGAAATGAGGAAATCTTGGTGCACTGTTCTAGTTCATGGATTGAGACAGCTTGCCAACCATGTAGTTGGAAGTTCATCTTGTTATGCTGGTTTCGAGCTTCATTCTAGGAACCAACTTAAGTTCATAGAAATTTAAGCTTTTTGATGATGCAGATTGCCACCACTGACACCAACCTGGCATGGAAATAAATGCCCTAAGACACTCAACGACGTCCTAGGACCTTTTATATACAAATGGGCCTCCTATATATTATCAGGCAATGCTTTTATCATCAGTTCCTCGATCTCTGTCAGAATCAATCTTTGTTGATATAATATTTTATCAGTTCTTCCTCTCTGTCAGGATCAATCTTAATTGATATATTGTCAAAGATCGATCATGCTGGAATTACGTACTCCAGGCCTCATATGTCAGTCACATGATATTCTCATACGAGGCAGCAAGAAAATTTTGGTCCTATTTATATATATCCTCTTTGTCCACTTCCTGCTCTATATATAGCTAACCGTATGATGCATCAAGGAAAGCTACTTTTTGACGCCTAAACATTTCGAATGATAATAATTCATGAGAATATAATTAACTTACCAAAATATATCCTTTCAAATTTTTCGTTTAATGTTTTACTTTTTTTTATCGTCATCAATCTAATTTATTTTGAATTTAAAAATTAAACATGGCTATATTTTTACATCGATAAAAAATATTCTTTAATATTATAAATAAATAATTCACGTGAACCATTTTGATCAAAACAACCTTTGATTTGTAAATGGCCGCAGCATTATCTAGCGGTTATTTTCATCTAACTGATGGGCAATATGCGATGCCATGACCTAAAGGGAAAGGTCAACAATGCCTTAACTATTAAAATTGCGGGCAGCCGAAAAGACTCAGGTCTCAATCATCCTAAAGTTTTGAAAAGAGCTTAATATATAACCTTAGCTAGTGACGCTAATACATGTACCTGGTTGTACTTTAATCTGCTCTGCTCAAATAACACAATTTGTTTTGTTATCAAGTTGAAGTATAGCCCATAGAAATGCCAAACTTCCTCTAGTCAAGTTCGTACTTAATTATATATATTAACTCAAAAGCTTTGTCTGTTAATCAGCAAATCACTAAAGCTTCTATTTTCACTTAACAAATAAACGAGTTCTGCGATTTATTAAACACTGTTATCGACTAATACAGTCATGTTTGTCTTGTTTGATTTTCTTGGAGAATTACAAGCAGTCGTTCAAGTGCGTGTAATGTTGAAAATATGGGAATTGCTCACATATCATGTAGCTAGAGTGAGCTTTCTTAAAATTTTTTTTTAGCAGTAAATCAAAGCGTAGAAGACCAGATAATGTGTAGTGTTTTATGATATATAGTAGTCATATTTAACAGGGACAGTCAAAGTTCATTGAGTAACGTCAATTATTGTAGTAGCGTTGATACAAACGTTCATAACAGTAGCAAGTTCGTGATACGACAAACAATTTTCCTAACTCAAATCCCGAACCCTATGCAGGCTTTTCATTGACCACGAGAAACCATACCTCCACTTCCACTTCCACTTGTGACCTAATGTTCCTTATTTACTCTATGCAACTGTTTAGAAAATGCGGGAGTTAAATGTTGGATCTTTACCGAGAAGAAATATAACATTTATAGCAAGGGGTTGGGGGGGGGGGTGAGAGAGAGAGAGATTTACTAGACCAGTGACAAAAATACGGCATAAATGCGTAACCCTGGCAGGACGAGTTTCCAAATTTAGTAACCCATGACCAAACACACAGGACAGTTCAGGGTTAACCTTCCAATGGGATTCCCAGCCTTTGGTTTATAAATTTGATGCTCTTTCTTTCCAAAACTCTACTTTCCAGTTACTATTACCCTCAGGCTGTTCATTCATCCACCACCAGGTAAGTACTAAGCCTTATATTAACCTCTACCCCTCTAGCTTGGTAGTCACAACTTTTGAGAGATGTGATAAATGATACGAATCTTTTTATCTCAATCAGTTTGAGCTAATTTTTTTATGGTAGATTATATGATTTTGAGTTTGACAGTTTCTAGTTTCTGTTCAAACTATTGCTACAGGTGATCTGACTGAGGAACGAAAAGGAGATAGAAGATGGAGAGGAACAGGTTGAACAGCAGCCTTAAAGATGGCACTTTCACCACCAACAGCAACAAGAACCAAATAATGAAAGGATATTGGGACTGCAAATCTCAGATCAGTTGTGGAGGAGATGATTATATAAATGGATTCTCTTGGCCTCCAAGATCATACACTTGTAGCTTCTGCAACAGGGAATTCAGATCTGCTCAAGCACTTGGCGGCCATATGAATGTGCATAGGAGGGACAGAGCCAGGCTCAGGCAGTCCCCTCCCACTACAACTGATGGTCATTCCCCCATGCTCAACCTAAATCGTAACCCTACCTCTTGTCCTGGCTTTTCAAGCTCAGCAATGTCCTTGTTACCATGTTCATCTTCTTCTACAATGCTCACAAAACCATTCTCTGCCAGCACTTTACCCTCATTGGTTTCTCCTAGACTTTCTTCTTCATCTTCTCCTCCCCCCGCATCTCCTTCTCCTGATCTGAAAAAATGGGTTGTGGACGGTATCTTGTTGAACCCTTCAAGCACCAAGGCCTCAGGATCTACAAAGTTAAAGAATGCAGATTCTTTGTCGGGGTTTGGTGATTATAATGACTCTTTTGCGCAAGATGGTTGCAAAGTGGTAAAGAAGGCTGAGATCATTAGGTTGGACTTGGCCAAGGATGATTTAGATCTGGAGCTTCGATTGGGTACTTACTCTTAGATTTTATGCTTGCATATATATGTGAAGCACGCACCAGCATATATATTATATATAGATTTCATTATGTTAACAAAATATGAGAAGAGTTAGAGACAACATATTTATGGCATAGAGTCGTGTGTAATGAAATCTATTTATCTTTACCATCTTTATCGTCTGGCGAGAGACCATAGATGAAGTCATTTGGTTCCATCATTTAGTCAAAGATGATGCCCAGATGAAGAACTACCACCTGATCAAGTTCAGTATGCTGTACTAGACTGCTTTTACTCAATTTCTTCCTATATGTAGAGAGATATTTTCAATTTACTGTAAAGTAGACTCCCCTTATATATGCGTTTCCTCCTCCCCCAGTTTGTTTTATGCCTGTGTGTATGGTAGCATCAGGTTTGATATAATTATACATATGTTCAATTTCTGCAGGCAATGTGCATGCTTGATAATTGTCGGTTGGATATAAATATTAAACTGAAGGTTTACGTGTCATACATTTGGCAAGAGATCCTACCCTTGATTTTATGCTATTATAACATCAGAAACAAGGTTATAATTAAGCACTAACCATCTCAATTTCAATGACCACTGGATTTTAATCGACATATGGCTGAATCTCTCGACCAAATACATTTCAGTTCTGAACATTATTCATATATATATATATATATATATGTATGTATGTATGTATGTATGTACATTGAGTTTAGGAATGATAATGCCCACAATCAGTTTCAGTACTCATAATATAGATGATAACTCAGAGCTCATTGTCTCTAGATTGTTTAGGTTTAATTTTCATGGTTCAAATTTACATTTTTTTCAATTGGTGTTTTTTAAATAAAAAATTATTTTTTTAAAAAAACTGACAATTAAAAGGTTGTGTTTTATTTTAGATTTTGTACCTATTAAAATAATTTTTTTACAAAAATAAAAGTAAAATGCTGTAAATTTAGATTATTCAAATTAAATCTGAACGATCTAGAATCGATAAACTCTAAGTGCTTATCATACTTTATGATGGGCACTGAACTAAAACTGATTCTAATAATGTCCTTTCAAAATTCAAGATTTTCAATATTCTATTTGTAGCGCTAGTTCTCACGGGGGCGGGCTGTCTCAATTATTCTTTTTGATCAACATCTCCACCAACTGGATGAAATCAGCTGCTGCATCTCAGAGAAATTGCCCCAAGTCAGTACTCACTAATAGATGTTTCAAGTGCTTTTTGTCGTGGATAACTGACATCGATCAAATACAATTGAAAATTCAGCCGTGCAATTTACAGATATGATCCCCTTTACAGTGAATTTATGTAATTCATTATTTCAGTTACTCTGACATGAGTGCATAATATTATTGATCCAAGTTCCAACACAAACCTCATTATGATCACTGTACAAGCATATGGCCTAAAACGGGTCTACTTCATTTCAAAGTTAACCCAGTTTTTCCATTTGTTTGACTACCTTGTTCGCCATATTGGGCATTTGGAAAACGATGTGGGTTATTTAGAACAATCAAGAAACTTACCAATGATAACATCTATTTGCTTTTGCTGATTCAAGATCCTGACACTTTGCACTCGGGCAAATATGTAGTAACTGCTTCATGTGGCCTTTATTGGGCTTACAGGCCTTCTTAAGCTGCATATATTGCAGTCTTGCTCAGAACCCGTACCAGAGAGAACAAGCTTCTTCTCAGCAAGAAGGAAAAAAAAGAAAAACGAGTGCATATTCAAGAGATTAATAAGGAATCTTGCTTTTTAAATAAAAAAATAAAAGAAAAGAAAAGACAGAAAGAAACAAAAGCAGAAGGATATCAGCAGTAATATGATCTCTCTTCTGAACAATATCTCACCGGCCGATACATAAGCAAACAGTAAAGTCACTTCTTGAAAAAATGTAGCATATCTTTAGCACCCCAGTTTTGATAGATTGTTACTGAAAGGAAGGAGACGAAATATGCTTTGGAAAAAAAAATGAAATGAAACAGGAAGAGAAGAGTGACATGGGAGGGAGATGATAGAACGTAAGCAATCTCTATCATTCATGTTTGAGTTAACATGGTTTGGCATTTCAATTTCTATAAAAATGATTTGGGTAGTGTGGTCTTAGGGCGGAGCTTTTTCCCAAAATCTGATGGCTTGCATGTTCCCGACAATGTCTGGGTGTCAAATGGGTATGATGGCCTTTCCATAAATGGAAGGATACGTATTGGTCAGTTCAAAGCATTACACAGAACTGAGACACCCCAAACCCTTTCCCATTTTGGCACTCAATCACGACTATAGCTAGGTAGGACACTCCCATCCTTACACTCTCTCCCTGCATATTTCAAAAAAAAAAGAAAATGAAAACCTTTATTTTTATTTTCACAGAAATGCTAGCTAGCTAGCATCATCAATTGAAGACCTGTCGTTTTGTCAAACGCATGAGGGGTGTTCGTTAGAAGTAACTTGATTTTGGTAAAAGGAACAACGGGAAAGCTATAATTAATGACCCCCACATAGCAAGAGAAAAAGCTGTGAGAAGTAGAACGAAGTGCCCTTATCAGTCGAGATTCGAGAGATATTCAATGGAGGAGAAGAGAAGAGAGGGCAGAACTCACAATCTCACCTGGTTATACGAAGGAACTAACTTAACTTTAAGCTAAGCTCAGATGCTTCAGTGTGTGCGATATATATAATAGTCTAATAGATAAGGATGGGAAGAAGACACAAGACCCCACCTTGGTCCATCTTTCACAATGAGCTCTTAGCTTTCTGCGACATCCTTTTCTTGAGGACAGAATGCACAAACAAACCAGAAAATAATGATAATAAGTCTTACGTAGTATAAGCAACGTATTGGCCATATATATAAATGCAAGGAGCTGATATGCCGAGAGAATCAATTCACTGAATAGGGTTGCAGCCTATGAAGATCGGCGAACTGATGAATGATCGATCGACATGTAAAGTTTGTTGAGTCAAAATGAGACTAGAAGTAAGACGTGTATGCAATAAAAGAGCATGGAAGACGCGTACGCTGTGCATCTGCATCCCCTAACTTCATGATCAGAAGCTATGAATTAAAATGTCAAATGGAGACCATTAGTCATATATAACTCAGTGGTCCCTGAAATCAATCTCATTTCTTTGTAAAGAAAATAAATATTGTATTGGTTTAGTTGAGATAAAAAATGTGGTAAGATGTCTAAACGTGAATAGATTTTAAGTTTATATGAGAAAAGATCTGCATCTCCTCAAATTCCTTCTTTTATTTTGATGGAATCAAGCAGTAAGTTGTACCCATTTAAATGTGTGAAACTTAAATCGATCAAACTTGAGAGATGCAAGGAAGAGGAAGAGGCATCACGTGATGGAGAAGAAAAGAAGAGAGTGAGACAAAATGGAAGATAAAAGGGAAGCAGAGAGTAGGGCTGTAGAGGGAGGCCAGATCGGAGAGGTTCTTTTCAGTGAAACATAGGATACTGATTTCATTTAATTACTATGAACTACAGTGGCTGGCTAAAATAAAATTACTATTAAGTATAAACCATTCAAGTTACTCGTTATTAAGATGAGTCACATACATAGTTTTAAATAAATAATACTGCTACTCACAGCTGAAGAAAATTTCTTTACATTTTATGAATATCATGTATAGGGGCATGGCATAAAAGGCTCCTACTACAACATCACTTTCCTCTCATTTATTCTTTTCCAATTTTCTTACATTTTAGAACTATCATTTATTACTCCATCCCATGCACATCCATCTATTTAATTTCAATTTAAACTACTTCACCTAAACAATCTACCTAATCACGTCTTCCATTTGTATATTGGTAACCTGATAATTATTCACTTTATCCTGATTGAAAATGTAAAGCACCAAAAAAAAAATAGTATGATAAGTTCTCATGCATAAATTCTTCCCTTTTAAATTGTACATAGAATTTTTTTGATCTTATAATTGCGGTTAATTTCGGTTAATGTTCCTGTATTTTTTAATTAAGGAATCATTCTTTAAAATTATTATCAACTTAGTTTAAATTCACGCTTACAATAATAATTGATAATACTTTGATCAAAAGTATAGATATTAATTACTCCATGAAAAATTTATAAGGCTGTTGTCTATTGATCCAAAATGAGTAGTATATATAACCTTAAGAATGAAAACTTCTAGATAAAATGAAAGATAATTTGGTGTTTTGCAATTATGAAAGAGTATAGTGAATTTGCACGCTGGAGTAAAGTAATTCATATTTTGACAGTTTCTCTTATAAAATCACATCAATAACTTCATGTTAAAATTTATAAGTGCCAGCAAAAGGTAACTCTAATTGTTTTTGTTTTTTTGTTTTTTTTGAAAATCAATCCTCAAATTGTTCGTCATCCATCCTATCAAAATGAATTAAAAAATGAATTATAATCACTGCATATGAGTAATTAGAAGCCTAGTCTTATTTCTAATAAAACTGACTTTGTTTGGCCCAAAAAAGGGCAACAACGAGAAGAAGAAAAAAGGTTTCCGCATAAAATATCTATATAGTTTTTAACGAATGCTAACATGTTTAGTAGTGACCCCATCTTATTATTATTATTATTTTTTTTTTCGTGCGTGCAAACAACCTTTTATTTAGGCGTTGGTGCCGAATAGGGCAACTTTACTGGTAAAACAAGTAAACATTAAACGTTTTAAAAAACGAAAAGAATAGGGCAAACTTCGTGAGGCCTGTAACAACAGTCCAAGACTAAAACCCTTATGGACCGGTTATGCTCCATTTGGATAAAATGAGTCTATACGGGCCTTCTTTTTTTACGGGATATGGGCCTTTTTTGACCTGAGACATACTGGCATTAATAAATTGAAATGAAAAATCAAAGTTGACGTCAAATATAGGCCTGCTGGGTATTAGTTTTGAGATTCATGATGTGATATATTATATATAAATATAAATAAATAAATGAATCACAATTGTATTTTCCTAGCAAATGGGTTTATTACAGAGTCCCCGCAAGTGGCAAGAGTTTCGAGAAGCGATGGATATTCCTCAATCTGGCTGTGTCTCTCTGTTCACCCCTCTTCATATTCAAATTAATAGGTCCCAATCCCCCATTATCAAAATCATTTTTCATTTTTACCAAACGTCATCCCATTTGAGGTTTTTTTATTAAAAAAATTTTTTTAAAAAATAATTTTAAGGATAAAATTGAATGAAACTCATACACTTATTATTAATTTTGCATAAAAGGATGTTGTGTTATTTTGTTTATAAAAATATCAAGCTTTAAAATTATATAGACACAGCCATTATATTTAAATTAAAAATATATTAATAGAATATAGAAGCGGCATATACGTTTTGAAAATTTTTATTTATTTTTAATTCTAAACCAAATTGTTTCTGTCAGCGGGAATGATTAAAACATCAAATCAAACCAGATGGTCGGACCGGTTGACTACAAACGGTTTGATCAAGTTGAAAAAATTGTTTGGAGAGTTGGGCTTGATTGGGCCGCTTTGAATCGACGGTTAGATTGGGAACCAAAATCAAGCCAAGAATCGGATCCGATTTTCAAAAATCGGACTGTTCAAAAAATGTCCCTTTTTTATTTTTTTGTCAAATTTTTTTAAAAAATAACCAATTTTTTTATCATTTAATGTTATATTATATCATGTGACTGATTAAATTATAATAAGCTTAACATATTTGATTTTATTTTTAAGTTAAGTAGCAATTTTTTATATTTAAATTATTATATACATGTATAATTTTTAAATTTAATTATTACGTTATTAGTTTGATCATTGATCCAACTCAGTTAGAGCATGCTAACCATCAACCACCAAGCTTTTCAGTTTACTATTCGGCTGCAAAAACATTGAGCAGAGAGAGGAGTAAAATGAGTGACCAATCATAATATCGTACGTGCCACTGTATCAGAAGTTGTGACGATGGTTGGGAAATGCGAGTGCAAGTTTGCCATGTCTTGAGTAGAAAAAGAGAGTAGAAAACCCTCAATGGCGGATTAAATGAATTAAAAAGACGCAACTGGCATTAGCATACCACTCATGTTATTATCAGTCTCACCATATTTTTCCCAGTTGTCCAATGAAGATGATCTGATTCTTATTAAATTGAAATATTATATTAATCTTCACTGATACTGGTATTAAACAAACTACATATCTTTCGCCCCATGAATACATGGAGTATATAATAAAATACATGAGATAAATACCAACTCAATTTTTTAAAAAATTCACACATTTATTTTTCTAACATTTTTACCATGTTAAAATACGCAGAAAAAAATTAAAGGAACTAGGTTTAGTGAAAAGGGTTAGTCTTTCAATTTCTCACAATATTGTATGAGAACCTCAAATAAAATGTTTTCAATTGGAAAACATCTGTAAGCAATTAAAAACAGAGAAATATCGAAAGAATATAGAAAAATGTTCCCGTCTCAAATAAGACTGTCTTCAATGAGAAAATACATGCATTTGTATAATAAAAAATTCATGAAGAAAGATTGAAAAGAAAATATATATCCTCCTCAATTATATATCTAAACATGTAATTTATATGGATGGAAAAAAATTATTTACACAAATTTTGATATAAAAAACACGTACTTCTGTAGCCTTATCTTTTATTGATAAATTAAACGACAAATAATCTAG
The DNA here is from genome assembly GCF_029017545.1 of Prosopis cineraria. Taxonomy (NCBI): domain Eukaryota; kingdom Viridiplantae; phylum Streptophyta; class Magnoliopsida; order Fabales; family Fabaceae; genus Prosopis; species Prosopis cineraria. Next base: position 5,435,229 of record NW_026555335.1, read on the forward strand.
CAAAATAGCTGTGTGTGGTTTTGAGTAAGCACTGATATCACTTTTGAGAAGCTGTCAAGAAACGAAAAGAAAAAATAATAATAAGAGAGAGATGCCAGAAGGACGAAAGAATTAAAATGCTTCATTGTGGCCGCCTGCAAATCCAAGAGGAACCAGCTAAGTAACTACTACACAAAGAGACATTTGGTATGGTGCAGATTTCTCTTTAAAATAACTAATGGTTGCCATCAAAATTATTCCTTTTGAACTGCTCCCTCTTCTCTCCCTCTATTCCCATCATTATTATGATTCCACAGTACAGTCAGCTATTTAGTTGGAGCTAGTCAGTTTAAATGAATGGGATTGTGGCACTTGTATGCATATATTTCAGATTTATATCTTTGGCCTTAGCTTAGCATCAATTCATTTTCAGTAAACCCTAGTTACCTAGCTACTGCACAACTGGGTGATTTCAGGGTAACAGTTCACATGTCTCTTCCTTTTCAAGTAGGGCTAGAAAGCCAGTTGATGGCATATGTAAAATCATTTGAAGATAAAACTTGATAAGGGATTTTTTTATTTATTTTAGGGATATATAGAAAATAGCTCAAAGTTCAACGCGTTTTCATGCATATAGCCAGAAATAGTTTTCATGTGTTCACACTGCTTCTGTCTTCTCTGCCCAGTTGATAAACCCCACTTCTGTTTTTACTATATATGCGAAACCAACTTTGTTTCACTTTCACATGTAAAAGCTGAACCGGTATATTTTTGGTCACATCTCTTGCCAAGTAGAATTATAACCAGGGGAACGTGCATATGAGATCATTAATTATAGTTATAGATAGTGTGCATATAAAGCCTCACTGCTCTTTGTTTTCTTCTTCACTGGGTAGAAATTAGGGAAACAAATCACAATAACAGAGAATATGTGTACAACCCGTTTGCTAATAATAATAATAATATTAGCGTAATGGCATGGATAGGTTAATTAAAACCCAAGTACACATGTACACAAGATACTGAAGTGTGAAAGCAGAAGTGCTCCTGATGCACTATGTCTTCAAATCATATATGATTAATAGTAAATAACTAAAAGTGCAATATGTTTGCAAGAATTAGTCAGATTGAAGTGGGGATTAATTGGACAATAACTGCCAGATATTAATTTAAAATAAACAAAAGAGACCACGTCGTGGAAACCTCGGTGATAGTAACATAAGCAGAAATCGCCACCAAATTAAATGGAAGAGAGAGAGAAGGGGCAAGTAATTAAAAATTACCGAGGATAGGACCGATTATAGAGCCGGCTAAATGAAAAAACCTAAGAGCAAAAGGACAAAAATGTAGAAATCCACTAATATATGCCACAATGACAAAGTCGATGTTTTCTACTTGTCTCCATCCTTCACCTTTCTCTCTGAACGTTGTTCTCTCTAGCTATAAATTAAAGCCCTATTACCCTTCCACATCTCTCCTTCCCTCAGAGCTACTTTATTTTCCCTCATAATCACCAACAGATCTCAGCAGAAATTGTTTGATAATTTCCCTCAGAGAAGAAACAGAAAAGTGAATCTTTTGCCATGAATAATAGTTCAGAGAATTCGAGCGAAGAGACTGATCAGCTAGAACATGCAGATTCATCAGGAGGGACCAGACGCTCTTACGAGTGCACATTTTGCAGAAGGGGCTTCACCAACGCTCAGGCGTTAGGGGGTCACATGAATATTCATAGAAAAGACAGAGCCAAAGCCAAACAAAGTGCACCTAATAATTCTTCTTTGCTTTCAAACAAATTGTCCAACGAGGAATCTTTCGCATCAGCCTCCCCTTTTCTTTCAGAAATATCTTCTGGCCATCAATCCTCAAGGTTTTACTCCATTTTTGAGGTTCAGGGAAACTATAACATGTATTTCCAGCCATCTTCTGCAGCAAACCCTGGAAACCCTTCTCCTGCATCGTATGCTTTTCCTTTTGAGTATCTTAATCCAAGGACTCATCGTCAGTCTGTGGATATGAACCAAGAGCTTCTTGGGGCCAATTTGAGCCTCCAGATTGGTTCGAGCCACGTGGAAAGTGATCAGAAAGATGGCGAAGTGGACTTAGAGCTCAGACTTGGCCATCATCCATTTTGAGGTTATTTAAGGTATATATTTCATATAGATATGATATCTTTTATTGTCTATTGTACAGAAGATATAACAAGGTCCGATTCCATGGAAATTGGGGTGTAAATTATTATCATCGGAGATTGGAATTCATGCATATATAAGCCAAGAGGGTTATTCTCTACAATATATGATCTGAATTGAAGCACACGTACAAAGAAGCAGAAACATTACCTTGTTTCTTCATAACAGCAGGAGGGAAGACCCAGAATGGAGAATTAAGAATTAACTAGAACTCATTAGTTAGGCAAGCATCATTGTACTAGTTATTCTGATGTAGTAATCCACTAGCATATAGATATATAGCTAGCCGCTTTTTTTCGCGTTTGTAAAAAGCCTTTGGCCTGGAACAGTAAGAACCCAGATTTCCTTTTCCCCCTTTAACGAGATTCTTAATTAATTACTATATGCACATTATACTGATGATGCTTTGTTGAGTTTAGATTATAAGTCATGTGACTGCATCAAATTAAAATCGTGTGTTCATACTAAATTTTTCTTTTGCAAGATGCTTTTGATTCAAATTTTCTTTCATCGATCTGCGGCAGTAATGATGAGGTAATGTCCACACACATATTTTGCTTTGTCAAATTTTGTATTTGAGTATATGAATCATGTTGCACATGCTACGGCTGTCCTTGACTAGACCAGGCCAGCATGCTATACAATTTTCTTTACTTTCCCTTTTGTAAAATTACCAAGGGCTTCACCTTGTAGAAATTTTGCCATTTATGAAAAGTTCATAAATCATGACAAGCAATGGCAAGTAGACAAAATCATAGCCTATATATGTATACCATGTGAAAGAAATCGTGTACGCCGTATGCACCCTTCTAAATAATAATAATAATAATAATAATAATAATAATAATTATAATAATCTATTTACTCAAAAGTTAAAACAAGATTGTACCAGAGCACCTACTAAGAAATTTAATTTGATTAATGCTTTTGTTTACCATATGATTAATTATCAATTTAAATTATTAGAGCTCATTTTTCATTTAATTTTTCACAAGTGAGACTGTGAAAAGTATATAAGTATGCTTACGCAATGAAATAGTGATGATTTCTGTTTTTATTGAAGGATGAAGGAGGCTTAATTTAAGTAGCTCATCAATTAATTAGTATGTAAAGCTGATATAGCATATGATATATATATATATATATATAGTATAATGCCCGTAAAAAGAGAGATTAGGGTGAAGAGGGTTGTCAGTTTGCATTCTGCAGTTCACAAATTAAATGGAGCTAAGCTATAAACTAAGTATACATCGACCAAATTGAAATATTGATTGTACATTTGATTAAACGCCATCATGTGATATTAGTCTTTTATTTGCTGTATTTTTATTTTTATCACGATTAAGAAGTTTCTGAAGCTTTTTAGATCATTTTTCTCTCCAAATGAATCTAGAAACCTCCAAATATGACTCATGTTCATCGAATAGATAGATGTAAAGGTTCAAACATGATAACTGATGAGTCCTGGTTAACAAACATGATGACTTTGAATTTTATATCCCGGCCGACGAGTCAGTCAACCCTGGGAAATAGTTAATTCGGTGATTTTGATTTATTTGCACAGTTCGGCCCCAGAAAAGAAATTGATTTGCACAGTATAAAAACTAGTACGATTTGAGTTCGTGTATCATGCCATTAGGCTTACGTACGTGGAATGACCTCTCTTTGTAATGAACTGATGATACTGATTCCCCGCCCCTTTGCTTAGTTCCTTAATAAAAAGTTAATGCCTTCATTGATAGTAATAATTAACTAGCTTTGAGCAACGTGGTGGGAAACTGCGATGGGATATAGTTAGTGCATACATGCATGTGTGTGTGTGGTTAAAAAAAAAAAAATATACATATATATATATATATATATCCATACCAGTTTCTCATGATGGAAGAGAGGATCAAACTTAAAACCAAAACAGCCAAAACCATGACAGGCAACGATAAATTAAACCATGTTACAATATGCAGTTTGTATTAAGGGCATGTTTGTTTATATTTATATTTTTTTATAAAAACCATTTTTCAAAACAAAATGAAAAGAAAACATATTGGATTGTGTGGATTTAAAAATAATTTTAAAATTAAAAAATCATTGATAGTAATGGCCACCGGTAGTTAATAAAAATAGTTTATGATAGTGATGATCTCCGGCCAGTAGTTAATAAGAAGATACATGTGCAAGATAAAAAGAATTGTACTTAGTTCTGATGGCCCCAAATTTAGTAGCACCTGGAAACTACCGACAAATGAATGGTTAAGTTAAATATGGATGGTGCTTTCTTTGTAACACAAGACATTGCAAGGTGTGGCGGCCTATTTTGGGAATCCTGTGGTGATGAGTTCAAAGATAGGTACATGTTTAAGATGAATGGTGGTGATGACTCGTTGCTTGCTAAACTTTGGGACCTTAGGTATCAAGAGTTGATCCTTGAATCAGATTCACTTAAAGTCATCAAACTAGTCCCTGGTGCAAATTATTCCTCCCATCCAAATATGGAAGTTATTCTTGATATCTGGCCTCTACTATAGCTCATGCTTGGATTGTGGACATATTTTATATCTCACATGATGTGAATCAAGCCATCGACATACTTGCTACACAAGCTTTGTCTTACATTGTTAGTTTTCATCTTGTTTTTACCCTCCTCCTAATTTAGTTCCTGTGCTGCAGCAAGACATTGCTGCTATTTAGTTGTATTTTCTCTCTTCGGCTATTAAAAAAGAACGAAAGAAATACATCTGAATGCATGTCATTAGTGACATCAATTGCTCACTTATAGGAGTACATTTAGTAACAATTACAAAAAAATTATAAATATATTGCATAAAAGAAAATTGCTGTCATTTATTTATCTAGATAAATAACACTGATATGTAAATGCATTCAACGACGACCTTATCATACGTTAATGTTATATATATGCACTTTTTGTACACACTTTGTGTGAGTATTACAAAACCTTACCAAGCAATATTTTAATTGGCGTGATTATTTTTTTTCACTTCATTTTCATCAGTAACGTCTAGTAATTTCAGTAATGACTTTTTATTTTAATAAATTTGAATCAATTTCAACAGCTGTTACTGTGAACAGCTGATGTCCTACTAATCATTTTAGATCACGACAAATGGAGGTATGGAGCCAACAGTTTTGCGGTATTCCTTAAATGAGAATTGGAAAAGTTTAAGGGAAATTTAGATTCAAGATCTAAATAAAAAAATTAATTATTTTGTCAGTATATTATATGCAAGAGTCAAACTTCATTCAACAATTACATGTTAAATTTAAGTATTTGCAAGTGGGTAGATCTGGCATATAATTAATTTTTTCTATTTGGAATCTGGGTGTAATTTACCCAAAATTAACAATTACAACATTAATTCAATCAAACTATTGGCTAGCTGGATGTAATTGATTTTAGAACAAATCAAAAGGAACCCATTTAGTTTTTTAAAAAAGAAAATATCCTAAATTTACCCAAAGTCCCCCACATACTTTCAGTTTCAAAGGCCAAATTGTTGGCAATACCGGAAATAGGAATACGTGTTCATTGCACTGAACAAACATGTCTCGAGGCCTCATTCTTAAATTCCTCATAACTGAAAAACGAGATTTTTTATTGAGAAAATTTTAATAAAAACCCCTTGATCACATTTATTTAAATTCAAAATTCATAAATTTCTAAAATTTCATTATAGAGGTATTAATTTGATATTAAATTGTCCTTCATTTAAATTAATATCAAAACCATCCTACTTTATTTATTCATTTACTCGCGGAACATTATTAATTATCTTACTTTATCGGTTCATTTCCTAGGAATAAAATTAAATGAAAGTCTGGTAATGAATAACAGTTCGTAAGAAAATAAATAACATACAGTATAGAAACTAACAAGTTGTTTTAAAATGATTTAAATACCTAACATGAAAAAAAATTAAGTAGGATAATTAACAATATTTTATAAGTAAATTAACGAGTAAAATAGGATAATAAACAAATGAGATAAGGAAGTTTTTATATTAATTTAAATGAGGGGCAACTTTATCATTTCTCTCATAAATTTAATACAATACTCTTGAATTGTAGTGTAATTTTAAAAATTTAAAAATTTTAAATTTAAATAAGTGTGATCAAGAGATTTTTATTGAAATTCTCCCTTTTTTATTTCATACAGCCATCATCTTACAAAAGTTAATTCTATTTGAAATACAGCTAGATACAAATCTATAAAATTTATTTCATTCTTAAATACATTGATTTGAAATGTAAAATTTTATGCACACACACACACAAAAATCTCTCTGTCCAGAAACATTTCTTGCGTAAAAAATTTGTTTGTCAAATATTTGAAAATAAAATCGAGTGCTGGAGTTAAGACCAATAAACACGCACAGAAGATTTTGTGGCACTGGGATCCCCATATGCAAAAATGGGAACGTTCTGGAATTAAAGGGCCCATATTCCTCCATCCCTTTATCAACTTTAAGATGGCCCAACTTAGAGTTTAATGGATGGATCATGGATTACAATTTATGACAAACACCAGACATCACTGCATTGTCCCCTTAAGTTAAGAGTTTTTTGCCCAAATCCAATTATGTCAACGTTTTCCTTGGACATCAATAACATTACTAAATGGGGCTATCAGCGGTGGCCACAGCTATTTCATCCAATTTTATTCGTGGAACCATAGATTAACGAGAATGTCTAGATGTCTATATTGCTAGTTAAGTTTTTTTTTTTCAAAGAAAAAATATATGTGAATTGGCTTTCAAAATTTACTAATAGCTCATTGGATAGGGTAGAAGTGAGAGTTGAAAAGTGGAAGTGAGAGTGGAAGTAAAACTATGAAAATAAGATGTTTGATACACTGAAACTCATTTCCATAAAAAATGATGGAACTCAATTCCTCCCCCATACCCATGAAACCAGGTTCCTTCTCTCACTTCCTTCCTCACTTGTCATCTTTGCCCTTCAAGCTTGTCACTTATTTGAGACGGTGCTTTAAGCTCCCACAAATCCCTATTGCTTCTATGATCAAAGTTGCTGATGAAAGATTGCAACGAAGGACAGAAAGTAGCCGTTCATCAACCTCCCAAATCTCCAGCCTCTACTTCAAACTTTAAAAATCCCTAGTGCTATGGCTCTCCATAGTTAGTGACAATTGTTCAATCACGATTTTGATTTTGTTTTCCTCCGTGCACAATTCAATTCGGGTTCAACTGTCCGACCTTCTCGAGCCACAGCTTCTCTTTTGATCTCTCGTCTTTCTGGCTTGATTTTCTGTCTTCAGATCTCCTTGTCCTCCCTTCATCTCGTCTATCCCTTCATAATTTCCCCTTCTTCAATTCTTTGATTTGTGACTTTCTGGTCTTCGATTTCTTATATAGAGTTGTGCAATTTTCTTTGGGATATCGCATTGTTGAGTTTTGGATTAATTATTTTATGGAAATTATTGTTGAGTTGTGGATCGATTTTTTTTTGGAATGGCAAGGTGGTTAGATGAAGGAGTTTGTTGACGCTTGAATATTTTTAAAATTTTAGGGGTGCTTTAGTCTTTTCAAAATGTAAAAGTAATATTAAATAAAATTTTTATCTTACTTATATTGACATATCAAACATATTTTAAAATTTTATTTTTATTTATCCACCAAAATCATTTTGATGTAGGTACCAAATAGGGCATAGCATTAAACCATGCCTTAAGACTTAAAAAATGCTTTAAAATATTTACATGCTATCCACAAACAATTAAGCTACGTTTCCATTACAACAGTGGTGAATCTAGGACTTAAGAGTTAGAGAATGCATGATAATTTAATTTAAAAATTAATATTTTTTAAAAATAATAATTTAATTAATTAAAAATAATGATTACATTAGGATTAAAATTGTAATAATATAAATAAATTAATCATCATTTTTGTTTTTTAGAAAATTATATTGAACAAATTAATATAGTCTTTTATGTAAATATACTTTTTATATCTTATATCAATCATTAAAAGATTATATATCTAATAAGTTTTTAAACTTAAATATTTTTTATTTCGTTTAGAAGGTGAAAAATATCAATAATAAAAGATGAAAAGATACAAAATTTACATACCCTACTCATAATTTTGCCCAAAATGAAGGGATGCATTTGTCCATCTTTATTGTGGCACATCACTGGCAATGTTGCAGCTATAACATATATATACACACACACACCTTTTCAAAAGTCGTAAAAGTAGATCAACAAGGTGAGAAAACAAACATGTTAGAATCTTAAAGAAGTAAAAAGACAACATATTTTAATTCCAACTCTCAAGACTTCATTTTATATGACATTTTACATTTATATATATTATTTATTAAGTTCAACTCTATTAGTCATGGAACTTCTCATATTAATATTCAAGTAGTTGATGGCTCAGACTTAAACATCGAGCAATAAAAAAAAAAACAGAGAGAATTGCTATTAATTGTATACTTTTTTAATTAAGTGAAGGAAGATGGACAACAAAAAATAGTAGAGATTTTATGGGAGAGAAGGACGTAGATGCAGTACTTGGAAAAGAATGTGGAATGTACAGGCAGGGGTTGGTGTTGTGCACATACAAGAGATGATATATATTCTGAAAATGAATGATGCGAACGAAAAAAAAAAAAATTTGGGGTTGGGGGGGGGGGGAGAAGAGGATTGTCACCTCCACTAACCCGTCTTTATGAGGTTCATGCAACCTTGGCAAGTTGATGTAACCAAATTTCCTAATATGGCATAACTTATTCTTTAGTGGACAGAATCATTTCCAGCGCCTTAACCCTTTCCAAAATCAAGCCCCCCCCCCCCCCAACCCACTACGTCCTAAAATTAGGAGCTACGCACTGAAATATAGTCCCCCAATATTAAAAAAAAAAATAAAGGGCTTCATTTAATTTGACTGTGTATGAGAATTCAAAATGCGCCTTCAACGTCAGGTATCTGAAAATAAAGTAACGAATGTGTTGTGTGACATGATCCTACGAAACCTTATAAACTCCTTTAAAGTTGACAATTCCAGAAAAAAAAGGAGGGGCGTACAAGAGATGGGATGTGGACGGTATACATCCGCCTCGTTTAAATATACCTCTCTTTGTCTTGCACATGAATTTAAGAAAATAACATTAGTTATTAAAAATTCGACAATGAATTGTGGCAAAATTCGATGTTAACTAAAATATCCTTTTATATTAAATATTAATATTTTCTGCAAATTAAAGACAAAAGGCAGTGAGAGGATAGATCTACTGAATTTTTAAGGGCTCTATCAGGCAAAGGCATGTTAGATACACAAAAATTCAAAGAGTGAATGTTTGGAATAGAAAGTAAAGGGGAGAAAAGGGAGCGTTACGTTGGAGAGCACATGGGTGTTGGTGGTAGGAGCATGTGAGGGGGGAAAGGTGTTTTTTTTTTTTTTGGGGGGGGGGGGGGAATGGGGGTCATGTGCCCTAAAACCAGAGGGTAGGGTTATGTCGGGCATTGTTTGCCCTGCAGACTCAATTTCACGCCACCGGTTACATATCATGTGTCTTTCTAATGTTCCCCCAACCGTCGCTCTTATAGCTGGGAAAATTTTCAGGCTTAATCCTTAAAGACTTGAGTCCTAAAATTTAATTTTTTATTTTTAATCTTATTTTTTAAACTTGACTTTTATGTAAATAATTTAAGGTTAGGCCAGCAAGTCTTTTTTTAAAAAAATAAAAAAATTAAAATAAAATTAAGTATTATAAATTAATTAAAATATTTTAAAATTAAAAAAATTAAAATTCTCATAATTTTTTGAGAAATTAAACAACACATATTTAGAAGTCTAGTAATAAAATTTAAATTTTAGTTAAAAAATAGTTTATTTTTTTATAAATATACAAATATAATAATTATAAAAAATAAAAATATCAGAAATTTTATACTGTACACTGATATTTATTAAATTATATTAAATTAATTTTAGGATAAATTAAAATTAATAATAATATAATACATGCAAGATCAGGTGAGCAGGTCATTAATTTCAAACATGTGTTTCACCAAATAATAACAATAATAATATAATAGATTTTGAAGGGTCATCCGAACCTGAGCTTTTTTTTACAAGATTTATCAGGATTAAACCCTTAAATCTGATTACTTTAAAAAAATATTTTCAAAATTCAAACTCTTATTTAAATAAGATCTTCAAGTCCAATTCTCTAAACTTGACCCTTATTTTCAACTCTAATCACTCTTTAATCTCTACATCCATCCATAGTCCACAGTACCTCCCCCACCCAAAAAAAAAAAAAAAATCTCTCTCATCCTTAATCCTCAATTGTGCTTTTCCAAGCCAACAACCTCGCGGCGCTTATGGCACCCTACACTCCCTTGGAAGAAACGGTCAGTATATGAATTTTCTTTTATATATGTGTGTGTGTCTATATATTGATGGATTTTGGCGCAAATCAAATTATTTATGAATTATTAAAAAAATTTGTGTTTTTGAAGGCAATCAACTACTAATATTTAGTATATATTACAAAATTTATAAAAAGTGGTACCCCCTCTATCTTAGTTTATAAGATAATTTTGAATAAAATTATGCATCTATCTCAATAAAAATTATTAAATATACTTTATAATTTTTTTTAAAAAAATAAAATATAAATTTTAAAATACTTTGCATTTAAAAACTATGGAGAGAGAAGGTAATATTAAAAAAATATTTAATAAAGTATTACTTTTATCAAATTATTTGGGGACACCACATTAGCTTCAAAACTATCTTTTAAAGTAGGAGGGGGAGTGTGATATGAATAGTGTGGCATCAGGTTTGTCTTCCTGCTGGTGTCTTTTGATTGGTCGAAGTAAAACACAAAGTGAGCCCACTTTGGCAGGAGAGCTTTATGTTAACATGGAAGGGGCAGGAGTAAAAAGGGAGACTTTAATGTTGAACAGCACAGTTCACCTCAATTTAATCAAGTTGATTTGAAATATTATGAATGAGAACGAAAATAATATCATGGGGTTTGTTTATCATAAGTGCCATCCATAACTTTTCAGTGTTGCACGCAAACAATGATCCCATTCCCGTGATTGTTTCACCAAACAAAAACAAGGACAAGCTAAGTGCAAGGAATGCAGGAAGCAATAAAGGGACAGAGATCGAATTCCATGAGAGTGGATCAAATGAAATTCCACAAGCCATTGGTGTTGGAATAAAGTTAGGCGAAGGAGAGGGAATTAATGATGTTGAAATAGGCGGTGATCGAATTCAGTCATGACCCCATGCCAAGAATTTCAACACAGCACGCTCTTCTGATTATAATTACTTCATGAAGCAGGGGGGAACAAAAGTAATGACCAGTTGATCAGCCAGCACGCTCCTGAAGGAATTCATGCATGGTTCGCATAAAAGGTCAAGTCTGGGAGAAATGCAGATATGACTGACTAGCACTCAATTTCTGAGAAGGAATAAATTGAAATCAGGAGCAAAATACATTGAATTGTGTATTAGGGTGGGGTGGCTAGTTGAGACCTACAAGGAAGGTGCCAACGAGTGAATTTTAATTTTAAATAAAAATTAGCAAATACGGATGGACCAGGCAGTTTCTGTGGGTCTAATCAGGTGCTTGGTGCCACCCACTAGATTCAAAGGAAACATCCTTTGAGATTCGAGAAAGCATAAATAGAAATTAAAACTGCTTTCGGCAAGTCCGCCATCCTTGTATTTAGCATAAACGTAGGTGCTCGTTTGTTTCTCGTTTGTTCTGTTTTGCTAAGTTGTTCCTCGCACGACTCTCCGTCTTGAGATTCCCAACTTCCTTTTCTTTTTATTTTTTTTCCTTTTTTTTTTTTACAAAGTGACAATTTTATCATGCCGACTTCCTAATTTTAATTGTGCTAGTTGGAGCATCCCTGACTGTGTGCGAATTCTTTCCTCTTCCTTTTCATCCTCTTGCCCTTCTCTTCCTAATTTCTAGTCATTAGATCAAAGATTATTGGATGGTTTAAATTTAATCTCTTATAAAATATTTCATTTCATTTTTTTGCTGTATTTTTTAATTTTTATATTAAAATTTAGTGGTCTGAATTTTATTATTTATATTTTTTTATAATTTAACATTTTAATAATAATTTTTATAAAAGATAAAATTTAAACTGTCTAAATCTTATTATAATAATTAGAAATGGAAAAGCAGGTAAGAGGATGGGAAGGAAGAGGTGAGAATCTCCCCCATCCCGGCTAACAGCTTCCTTTTTGCCTGCCAACAGATTTTTTCAAGAAATAATATTTATAATCAAATAAGGGAAAAATCCACGTTGTTATTTTATTATGCATTGTCAAATAACTAAATATCATTTTTGCCTGCTACACACAAAATCGATAGCATTAAATATTTTTATAATCTCTTACTTCACTTTTTTTTTAAATTTTTGACTCGAAATATTTGAAATCTAGACTATTATAATATATATATATATATTTATATAACTTAGAAGTTTGATTAAAAAAAGTAACATAGATAAATATGATTTTACTTAAAAGTGTTTAATAAATTGAGATGAAAGGAATAGTATAAATATATATATCAATGCATAAAAATTAAATTCAAAACATAAAAAATTATATCGAGAAGAGTAATTGTATTGTATTTTACTAATAACGTGGCTTCCTATATTTCATAGTGATATCAATGCATTAACTGTTGCGGTTTTTATGCCAAAAAAGCAGGGACGTATCCGCGACGGAGATAGAGGGGTCAATTGTTCCCATAAAATTTGGAAAAGTTATATTTATTTTTTTATTTAAATTACACTCATTTTCCCTTTAAAATTGTAATTGCCCTCATAAGAAATCAATTACCCCACATTTTTTTAAAATTATCAAACATACATATTTAAAAATATTTTTTACCCTTTTATTTATAACAAAAATAAATTGATGATGTAAATAAAATTAAGATATATTTTTAAAATTTTCATATAATTTATTTGTATGTAATTTGAATTATATTTTTAAAAATTATTAATATTTATATTTGGTATAAATATTTCTCCCATTATTAAAATTTTCTTGATCCGTCGCTGCAAAAAAAGTGACGTTTTTTTTCACTACTTGTTCGGGGATTAATACTTTGTTTATGAATTTGGGATTAATATTTTTTAAATTTAAATACTCCGTTGCATCAGCACATGAGAAAACTTTATATTACAATATCAAATCTGGAACCGGTGTTTCTTCTTTACATGCAAAATAACGAAGCACCGGTTGTTTTGCTTCAATTTTTCAAGATAAATATAAATATAAAATATATATATATATATATATATAAGTATATAATATAAAACTCTATATCACTATTTTTTTTGCCCAAACTATATCAATGATTATTTTTTTCATTTCTCTTGGATTTTTTTAAAATAAATTTGTGAAGTTTTCAGGAAAAAAAATTCGCATGAAATAATTTCTCAAAAAATAGGAGAATATTTTTTTTATAAAAAAAATTTATGAGTTGCATTGCGTGACTCACTAGGGTCAATATATGCCTTCGTGTTTAAAAAATACTTATAAAGTACTTACAAATTACTCATTATCAAAATTCTCACATCAACAATGAGATTTGATCTTGTGACCTTTTTGAATTATAAGTCAAATTTTTAGTGATTAGATTAACTTTTGTCGGTAGGAGAATAAATTACTAAAATTGGAAATGGCATTGGATTGATCAAACTGTACTTTATTATTATTGATAAATAATATTTGGATCTTCTACTATGTTCATTATCACAAAAATACAACTTACTAGTTGGGATTTATAATGTTTATTAGGATTATTCAGGTGGCTCAAAAGGCCGGTCAACCTAATCCTACTCTGGCTAGTCAGGCTATTAGAGGCCGGCATCGAGCTGGGGTCAACCCTGCCCGGCCTAAAATATTTACCTATTTTATTTTTATTTTTTATTTTTTTCAAAACTTAATTATTTTATATGTTATTTTTATTTAATTTGCTTGTGCATTATATTATTTTTTATGTTCATCATGAATATCTTTTATAATTTTAATTTTTATAATTATTTAAATATTTAAAATTGATTTTTTACTTTATATCATGTGAAAATAATGAATAATTTTTAATTATGTATGATTTAAAAAATTATTACTTTAAAATTTAAAATTATTTTTATAAACAATCCATTTTAAATAATTTTAATTGTATTTTGTATTGTTTAATAAATTAAAAAAAATAAAATTCGAGCATTAGGCCAAAATCCTAGTGTTCGGGCAACTCGATGCCTGAATATGTATAAAGGGTCGAGCATCAGACTAAGGTGAAGCCTAACCGATGTATACCCTTAAGTGCCCGTTTAAATTTCAGTTGGGTATAATATATTATAAAAATAGTTAATTAAGTGATAAATTTTAATTATAATTGATTATGTTATAACGTAATCTGTTTGGATATTATTTTTTTAAAATTAATTTAAACAAAATTGAAGATGCTTGAATGATTTAATCAAAATTAATTTTAGCTACATAAATTACTATATAATTTAATTCTTAAATACCAAACATTAATTTTTTAAGAATATAAATTTAAATTTTATTAAGAAAAAAAGTTAAGAGAAGAGAGTTTAATTTTATTTTTATTTAATGTTGTGTTTTTTATAATTTTTTTGGGCCTTTTTTCATAATTTTTTCAACATTTTTCATCAACTTTTCTCATAAAGTTGATCAAGAGAGCTTTTGCAAAAACACGTGTCTTAACCCATAATTAATTTTTAACTTTTTTTTATTATTTGAGTAAATTGTTTTAAAAAATTAATTTTAAAAAAATCAATTATTTCTCTCATCCAAACACATACTAACATGTGTTATATTTAGTCTTCTAGAGTTTGAATTTGTATTGTATAAATTAGACTTTGTATGTAATAAAGTCAAATAATTTAAATTAAAAAAATCACCTTTTGAGCCTGAACCTGAATTCAATTAACTAGGATCAGGTTTTCATAAAATGATGTAAATCAAAGGAACAAATCATGATCAATGAAATGAAATTAAACAGTCACATCATTTTCACAATAATGTTGCGTGGGAAGCGCACCTTTGTCTTTAACCCAAATTAATTCAATTGGTAGCGTGCAAGCATATTTTTAAAAGATATATCTCTCACCGACAATTTAATCGTTACCGCATTTCCAAATTTAAACCTGAAACTTCTAATTAAATTGGACCAACTTTTTAACTAGTTAATCAAAGTGCTCGATGATATTTGCATAATATTTTGTGGCACAAGATAAACAACACTAAAACCTATTTCATTAAGCAAGGTTAAGTAAAATGTCATTTGAATCCATCAACGATTAACTTTTCATATCACTTTCATTTATTATTATTTCCACACATGATAAATTAGTACAAAATTTTTTCGTTAAATTAAAAAAAACAATTTCAAAACGACGGGAATAGTTATTAATGAGAAAATTCATGTATAGTAATTTTTAAATTTTAATTGATGGTATCTTAAACAAAATTAATATAAGACCCAAGCATAATACAGTTTTGAAAGATCAGTGATGCTATTTATAACTGATACCAGGTTAATATAATTTGTTTAAATTTTTATACCATCTTTTAATCTATAAGGTTAATGATTATTTATGCCTCTCAACTTTAGCCGACAGATTACTATGCAACCCTATATTTAATTATGGGTTATTTTTGCACTTCAATGTTAAATTTTTTCTCTCTCATTATCCTCTCATTAACTCGTCCTTTTTCTCCATTAGTGAACCTTGCATTAAATTTTTAATACTTGTTTATTATAAATATTGGGTTATGAGGGTTATTTTTGCAAATTAAGTGGACACTCTAAATTCAACTATTATAAAATAAAAAATATTAAAAAATGTAATGATGAGTTTATTAACAATGAGCGAGGTGAGTTGATAGTAAGGTGATAGAAAAAAAAAATCTTTAATATTAAAATATAAAATTGATTCATGATTAAATTTAAAGTATTTCCATGTTTTTTGAGGTAAATGTAAAAAATAAAAATAACCTTTAATATAAATTTATAATATTATTATTCCTGGTGGGAAAGCTATCCATGATGGCTTTGAAAATAGAGAGGGACCTAAAGGTAAAAAGAATGGGGGGTTGGAATTTCCATTCTCCGTTTTGAAACGAAGGGAACAAGAAAGGGAGAGGTGTTGAAAAGCATATGGAATTGGAATGGAAGCATTGTTCCTCCGAAAACAGTGTCTTTTCAATCTCTCTTCTAGTGTGGGAGGTAATATTATACAAAATGACATTTAACTCTCAAAAGTTTAAAAAACGAGTTTCAAGAATAAAATATCTTAAATATAATTAAAATTCTAAAATTTGTAACTGTCTCACTCAATATTCGTAATTTTTCTAAAAAATTTATTGCAGATCTAACTGTTATTTTTTCTAATATCTTTATAAAGCTTTTTTTTAATTATAAAAATGGTGCAAGCTAAATCGTTGCTTTCTTAATTTCATTTTAAAATCCTAATTTCACATTGAAATATTTTTTATTTGATATTAATTATTTTTAAAACTAGTTTACTCTGTACCGATAAAAATATTAGTAGGCGAAACAAATGTTTGTCTGAATAATAAAATTAATGAAAATATGTTTGTCAAAAATCAAATTACAACATAATTTATTTAATAATTTTTTAAGCTTTACGTTCTTAAGCCGTGGATAATTTGAAAATTTTGAGTCTGACACAAATTAATCGAAGAAAGATAACTTATTATAGGATAAATGTAATTTCCGTTTAGATTTTTTATAAATCACAGACTCACAATATAATTCTGATGTAATTTTTTTTGGACAAAATAATGATATAATTTAAGAACAGAACGTGTGATTTTGTTTTCATTATCATCAACCTTTTTAATTGAACTGTTTTTCTTGTTGGGAAGAGTAAGTTATTTATTTTGTTTTGCTTGAAAAATTGATAATAAATCTATAGATAGACCATAAAAAGGCAATTCGGAAACACGTTGAAACACGTTATAACATTGAATTTTGAAACTACTAAATAAGAAGGGAGAGTTGAAACACGTTATACCTTATACAAAACAAAAGCAACATTATTAATTATATGTTTGGACAAAAAGAGAGGGTTAATGTAATACCATCTTTTTTATATAAAGGTGAGGCTAAAATTAGTTGCACAAATAAAGGCATCAATCTCTCATAGGGGGTGCTTTGGAGGCTATTGACCAACGGGATATAATTAGAGACAGATACAATGCATGGAATTTGCATTTAGAGACAGATACAATGCATCATTTCATCTACTTTTGACTAATCCCTTCCCTAATTACGTATCTCAACCTTATCTCTTTCTCTCTCCCCCTCTTCTTCTTCTTCTTCTTTTTTTAATTACAATCACGCCCTTTAATTTCCTGTTTTGCCAGTCCTCTCTTGGTCAAGACCAACCCTTTTATTTTTGCCTCAAGAGAAAGCTTGCTTTAAAAGCATTTGCAATAAAGCAAATACTAGCTCGTGGACGACGTCATAATCATATACTTGAAAATATGATGCAAGCGAAGAAATGACAATCCATGGTCATTTTTATCAAAAAATTAAATGAATGTAGCATTTAATTGAATATCTTACTAATTATATGTTGAATTTTTGTACCATACACATTAAAAAATTATTGCTAGACCCCTGAAAAATATCGTTCATTATATATGTATATTATGTTCGTCTTGGGATTTTTCATGTGATAAGTACATGAAGTCTAATATAGTTTTTGAAAACTAATTCACACACACACACACATGCACGATGGTGATGAGTATGGATATGTTTCGATAAGACCTGCACTGAATTTGCACCGCTTAAACCTCAATTTGAGTGGGGCAAAACTCAATTAGAAGCTGGAGAGTATATTTGACTGACAAAATTTTTAAAACAACTTAGAAACCAAAATTTACGTTAGGATTGAAAAAGAAATTCGGGTTTCTTTGATCAAGAGAACTTCTGAACTAACAATTAGGTTATCAATTTATTTTAGAATTTGATATTTTGTAATTTATCAACTTATTTAAACTTTTTAGAACTTAATATTTTAAAACCTATCAATTTATTTTAGATTTCTATATTTACAAACAATGCTCAATTATATCTTTTTATTTTTAAATTTGAAATTGAGAGTTCAATTTTGTTTCTTAAAAGGATCAAATTAGAAACGGAAAAAAAAATTATCATAAAATATTCACATATCTTCTCGGTTATTGTACATCTAAATTTGTTTTTAGATTTTACTATCTAAACAGGTGTCTATTTGTGACTCAGGCAAAAAAAAAAAAAGTGTCTATTTGTGAAACTATTTTTTTTTATAAAAGGGTATTCCAATACAAATCGTTTCAAATTATTGACTTTAATTTTATACCGACTTCAATTTATTCTAACACCAGTTTTAATTTGTAACTTAATCTAAACACAATCTAAGTGACCGTTCAACTTCATCAATTTGTATTTCAATTTTAACGTGGATCATGGAGTTAAGTTTTACAGATATTTTTAAGTGAATAATTATAGTTCCGTGCTTTTAATTATTTTAACACATGACTAAATTAGGTTTCTTCTTTCTACATGAGTAATTAGTTCGCTGATATTTGAATTCTGACAATCATATCGCATCCTCCAAAATTTACAAGTGTCAAGTTGATGGGTTCCACATTTTATCGATAACCACAAACTCCATTATCCCCATCAACGAATGCTTAAGAACTCCAGAAATATAAATCTCATTAACAAACAAATTTCATGACAAACAAACTATTGAATTTATCAATATATAGGCGTACAAATGAAAACGTATCACAAGCCTTAACTTTATCCCCATAAAAGTAAAACGTCAAAGGAAAATATTTTAGAATAATCTAAAAATATTTTTGAAAAAATTACTTCGGACCTTTCAATTTTTCTTTGTAAAGACAAATCTTCTTCATGATTCTTCTTCCTTTTATTGAATCCATCTCTTTCCTTGAGGATTGAATGGTTAAGTTGGCGCTTCTTGTGTGATAGTCAATAATTCTTGTAATCGGAGTTTTTTTAAATAAACTGAATAAAATTGATATTTGAGCATTCCTTTTAAAATTTTATGTTAAATACTTTTATTGCAGTCAATATATCTTTTCTACATCACCTTTAATTTACATAAATTTACATTAAAGACTTTTTTAAAAATGAGTTCAAATATCATTTTTTTTATAATTTTTTTTAAATGCTAGACACCCTGTGCTAAATGATGAAGCAATGTTCCTTTAAAATATTTCTTTTAGGAGAGTAAAATTGCCTCTCTACAAAAGATTCATCATTTTTTTTGTTATCTATTAATTAATACAGAATAATTGTGGAGTTCTCGTATAGTGACAATAAGGCATTTTGACTCATTTGCCACTATTTCACCACTAAAATTAGCCGATTTGATTCACATCACTGTCATTTCCAACCTCTTTACCTCACGTTAAAAAGTCAAAAAAGGTCGAAATATCTTGTTGCTATTGTATGTGGGCTGCACAACTATTTCACCTTCCACATCACCAAATTATAGAGAAAATATTGGGTTTATGATGGAACGGCAATTGTATTCATAAAAAAATTTTTGAAGAAGAATATTGTCACACCTTTCAATATAGTAACTAGCGTTCTAAAAAAAATTTAGGAGAAAATAACGTTTAATGCTTTAAAAATTATTTAAATTTAAATTTATCTTCATTATACCACATCTCCATTGTTTTCAAATATTAAAATTCAAACCATTAGCTCCCCAAAAGGATTGTACAAATTATAAAATAGAGTTAAGTGTCATTTTTAAATTTCAAATTTATCCAAAAGGTTAGTAAATACGTTAAATTTAATTGTGTATCAATTTTATAGATTCCATTCATTGTCACTCTGTCATCAACTCACCATTTATTCACCTTTAGTGAGCTCATATTACATTTTTTTTATCATAAAACATTTGCTTTTAGGGTGTCTATTGACCTTTTAGAGTAACGTTGAGAGAAAAACATGACTTTAAGCTAATATTTTATAATAAAAAACTTCAAAAACATGCAATGTGAGGCTTGCCTGCCGGGAAAAAAACAATGAATGAACAACATGATGAAAAGAGAGAGAATCTTTAACATTAAATTGAGTCATAATTGAGTTTATGATGCCCGGTAATCCTTCCGATAAAGTTAAGGAAAAAAAAACCTTAATCCTATAAAATAATATTTTACCTTGAATAAAAATAATTTAGCGTTTTTGTTTTTTTAAACATCATTATCATTATTTTTATTATTTGTTTACCGTACTTTATCATCTCATGTTGCGCGCAATTTTTAAAAATATTTGAATGTCCTGCGCAGTTGTATGGCCAAGAATTTTCTGTTTTCTGTTCTCTCTCGGGTGAAATAGGACTTTTGCATAGTTTTTAGTCTTTTAGGGAAATGCAATAACGCGTAATTATCACGCAAAACTCATTACGTTACTTTTTTTTTTTTTTAACTTCCTTGCGTTGCCCCTAAGAAAATGATCGATTGAGAACCTATACATTGAATTTTGACCCATTTGCAAAAATATCTGTTAAAGTTCTTATTGTCATAATTGCGGCATTTTTTGGTTCAGCCATCCTGCCAATTGACCCTCTCAATTGCCCATGGCGTCTTTGTTAAATTATTAATATATATGTGTGTGTGTATATATGTATAGATAATCACCATCCGTGCAGTGGACAATACAATACCATGTAAACAATTTATACATAATTTTATAAGCAACCAGATTATTTAATTATAAAAATGATCTATCTATCCATATCTAAAAATAATTCACTATAATCTCTCATTAATGTTATTTTAATTTAGATAGTGATAAAAGTAGGAATAATTAGATTAGATGATGATTTGTGCACTTGTTCTGTAAAATCTTATGATATTAATAATTAATCACCATATAAACTTGAATTTTTATGCGTAAAGACAAATCACTGGCGGAGTTAATGCGTGTGTGTTAAGTTCCATAATTTGCCCCCCACTCCTCCTTGACCGGGAACTTGCCCGGACCGCAGACATAGTCAAAAAGAGGTGTTTGTCTTTTCTTTTCCTTTTCAGTGGAAACTAAAATAATTACTCGAAAAGGAGCAAATACATAATTTAGATGACAAACCAGCGTAATCCCGATTAGGTTTCTCACACAAAAAAATTTGTAAAAAACAGTCCGATCAGGTGTTTGTCTGTTCTGCATATAACCTATTTCTATTTATTTATCAATATGAAATATTTTCAATATAATTTCAGATATTGCAGGAGACTTTTACTTGCATAAGAGGCATTCTTTATGTTTCATTTGATTATTAAAAAAATAAAATAAAATGTATTAGAAAATTAAAAACAAAAATAAATTAAATTATCATTTCTTTTTATAGTATGCATAATAAAATTTGTTAATATATATTATAAATATAATAATCATCATACCTATAAAATTTTTTATAAATTATAACTATCAACTTTATAAATTAAATTATCCTTAAGTTACTGTTCTTTTTAATTATTCTATTTTTAATTTTAATTTTTTTAATTTTTTAATTTTATATTTTTTTAAGTAACCAAAACGGTACCTTAATCTTTGCCTGACATGACAAGAGTTGAAAATCGAACTTCTACCGAGAAAGCACTTAGTGGCTTGTGGTTAGTACCATACAAATTTGAATTGATGCATAAAATAAATTTTTTAAAAAGGGCGAATATCCCTTTTCCGATATTCTCAAATCTGGCGTGCCTCACTTGAGCAGCAGTATGAAGCAGTTTTCTACGGTAAAACCAAGACTTTGTTACCACCAAATTGACTTTTGAGTTACGACTTACGAAGCATTTTGACTATTTTGCCCATTACTAGCATTAAGCAAATCCTATATACGAACTTTTCACTCATCTTTAAAATAATAGCTCTGGTATTTTAAATATTAAAAAATATACTAAACTTATAATTTAAAATATGAAATCGTTTGAAAAAAATTATTTACCTTCTACTTTATATTAAAATAGTGGGGAAAAATTTTTTAACTTCTTCTTATTGTCTAAAAACTTTTTTAATTTAAAAACAATGCTATTATGAACCTTATTTCCCTCCCTCTTTTGTCATTTTATTATTATTTTTAATCGGCTCTATTTTATTAGATATATCCTTAGTTCCAAGGACAAGGGAAAATTGCCTCAAAAAAAGGGGCGAGGGAAAATAAATTCACGTTTAGCATTAAATTAGGAGGGAAAAACTGAACCAGTTATATTTGAGTGAAATAGAAAGGATTTAATTCTTTCAATTAAGGTTGGTGTTCCAACGTTGTAAATTAAAAAAAAATACGCAATAAAATTGCCCCAGTGAGATTTGATAATATTCAAAAAATAACATGATATAGTACCCAATGTCCGGCAAGGAAACAAAGCATGAGTTCAGAAATGAAAAAGAGAGAACAAAGTTATGATAATGTCTTCAAGACAAAGTGTTGCCTGAAGAATAGGTGGGGTGTCCCATACAGGCATGCTTCCTCGTCAACTCTCCATTCAAACGTGGGTGCACTGTACATGCATGTATCTGCATTTATATAAAATTCACACATTGAATTATGAAAATTATTTTTTGCTTTATCACTGAACATGGATACGACCATTTATATATGTTCTTCTTTACTATCACATTATCTTCTTTTTATTAAATTAAATGTAGATATAAAGTACGTAGCATGTCACATACATGTGTAATAGATAGACATTATTATTTTACTATCTATTTTTTATTTTATCAACGTGATTGCCGTTTTATCATTTTCCAACCAATCGTTTAATGTTCTTTTGAATTTTGTGTTGGTTTTGAAATGTTTTTTCGAATCTTCACGTAAATATAATGAGTTGAGAAATGATCAGAATATGACTTCAGTTTATTTTCTCTTCCGTCATGATTACGCATTTTTTTGGTATTATATGAAATCTAAAATATTATGAATAACTTAAGAAAACGTATTATAATAAATTTTGTTACGAGTGTATGTGTGTGCACACTGCCAATATAAATATATATATATTAATTAATGATCATTAATTATTAATTTATGATTATGCATGCTGTGGCTAATGGATAGAGTTAGTAAGTCGGGCAAATATGATGTGCCATCACAAATAAGTCTAAAAAATTTTCTTTATTTTATGTTTATTTGAAAATTTATAATAATAATAATAAATTAAGCTATTCAAATTAAATCAATACTATGATCGATGAGCAAATTTATTAAATTAGTTTATAAATATTTTTTTTGTAATACAAATTTAAACTGCCCAAATTGATGATCAAATTTATTATAATATATTTTTTAAAATTTTTATAAATATTTATTTTAATAAAAATAAAAATAAAAAAATTAAATTTAAATTATCTAAATTTACTCTTGAAAGTAGAGGAACGACTTTGCCGGGGAGCAAAGCTGCCTTCCCCTCAGAGAAGGCATGGTGGCATCGTTCTATTCTATGCTGATTAGGATAGATGGGTAGATAAGATTGCCGAGCATGTTTGTGCTTTCTTTCATATTTAAAAAAACAAAAAAAAAAGAAAGTAAATGTCGTATATTTATCTTTTATTTTTCACCAGCAACACTAATTAAGAAAAATAATAATCAAGGACTATTAAAATAAATTTAAATTAATCAAGGATTGATTGTTATCAAAATTTAAATAAAAAATAAACTCGAATGAATTGTTGTTAATTTAAAATGAGTTATTGTTAAATATGAATGGATACTTATTATTAATAAAAGGCTAACCATTACTGACAAATATTTATTTGAGTCTTAAAAATAGATAATTCTTTATTGATATAAATTTTAATTTATATTTGTATTCTATATGTTAGATTTTTTTTTTGTTGCTAAATTTGAAAACCACACATGAATTATTTCTTTAATTTTTCAAGAGTTATATGTTACATATACGGATATATTTAATTACAAAGAAATATACAAAGATATATTAAAAATAGAAAATCTTTTATTTATTCTCACACACTTTTTTAAAAATAATATATTACTTAAATTATTTTTTATTATTTCAAAATATTATATAATTACAAGTATTATTATCTTATAAAATCACCGATTTTAAAAAATAAGAAAATAAAAATACTATATACAATTTTTTTTAATAATAAATTTGGCTCCCCATCATCCGAACCCTAGTTCCACCCCGGGGTATCAATCTGGACAAGAGGGTGAAATGGCCTTCACGGGTTTGAACTCGAAATGCACAGAAGAAGAGGGCAAGCTAAGTGGTAGATTGGGTGGACCTCCAAGATAATGGGCTCAACCGCGTCCTACCGAATGAGCTCGAACCTGGGTTCCCAAAATGGTGAAGCGGGTTCTCCTTCCTACGACTATTACGCTATCACCTCTCTTCATCAGACGGACCACCAAGTGGCTCCTTAAAAACCCAGCCTCACTGGTAACCATGATTCTCTTCCTTTTGCCTTTCAGTCCTCCAGGCACATTCATCTTCCTTTCCTCAAACCGTATTTGATGAGACAGAAGGGCCATCTCCGACTCGACGAGCGAGACAGGGATCGGTGTTTCAGTCGATTGATGAGCCATCTCAGATTTTTCAGAGCGGCACAGTGGAAGACGATGATAGGGAGGAAGCGAGGGTGAGAATGAAGGAACGAGGGGCAAATATGTCATCACATCACAAACTATTAAAATGTCAAGGCCCTAAAAATTAGAAAATGATTATTACATATTTTGGAAGTATTTTATTAAATCAATAAAATTATCAATATCAATATTCAATCATGCCATATAAAACTTACAAATGAAACCAGCAAGAATTAAATATTAAAATTATGATTATTCAGATATTTACTGTAATTCATTTTATTTAAATTTTATCTAGTTTTTAATATATAAAAAGACAAATTATAATACTATGATCGATGATGAATAGATTTTTCCAAAAAAATCACAACCACTCGATAGCTGATTCACCGACACGTGGCAGCTAATTTTTTAAAATTTGAAAAGAAGTTGAACTGTGGACATGATTTAGTGAGAGAAAGAGGGAGTGGGCTGGTTTCTGACACGAGAAGATGAACATTGAACATGGAATTGAAAGAATTTTATAATTGTTTAGAAAAAAAAAATTAATGAAAAGAAATGAAGAAACAATCGTATGAGAGAAAATAAAACAAATCTTTTGAGCGTGATGAGGACGTTCTGATTCAAAAGAGCGTCTAAGTTCTCTTCATGTAACAAGGTGGGCCCTCTCTCTCTCTCTCTTCCTCTGCCCTTGTCTCTCTCTCTCTCTCTCTCTCTCTTCCATCCTTTATTTTCCAATTCCGACTTCCTCCCTCCTACCACGAAACAACGGCGCTCTCTCTCTTTTTCTCTCATTTCTCCTTTCCATATATGGTTGTTGTTTAGCATTGGAAAATACATACACCGAAGCAGAGAAAATTATAAAATAAAGATAGCAATCCACAGTTTGCTGCAAAATACTCTGTGCTTTCTCCCTTCCCGGGTGTGGCGTAGCTGCAGTGTTTGATGAAAAGATCAGCTCGGCAAGACTTCTAATCGAAAGAAACGTGCCCAGGTTCTCGTTCTTGCCCCTTTTGCATCGATTTGCAAGGCGACACTTTGCTGGATTTGTGCCCATTAACCGGGTTCTATTGGATTGATATTTTAATTCGTTGCTTGATTAAGTGGGGTTCGTTTCTATTCTTGCCAATGGAGGTGGTCAGAGGGTTGCACTTGCAGCAATTACTATTTGATATGTTGTATTGAGCAGTGGCGGAGTGCTTGATGCTGAAGGAGTTGGAGATGGATTCATGGTTGTTTGTAACGTATCCTGAGCACCGTAAAGTCTCTCGGTGGTGAGGGTAAGATCTGATATGAGAGTTCAATATTGAATTGCAATAGGGGTTTCTTTACTACAGTGGCGTTTTTCTGCAGGTAAAGTTTCAATTTTAGTTTGCATTACTGGGTTTTTTAGGACGGCGAAGGTTGGTGGGTTTTGTTTTTCTTTTTAGTGATTTTCTGGCCTTCTCTTCCCTTGCGATAGCCGATAGGGGTAGCATAACTTGGATTATTTTATTGTTGGGTTTCTTTATATTTTTTCTTGAAATGTTATTTTGGTTGAGAAATATGTCCTCTTCATTGGCACTGTTGATGCACTAATTCATCTCGCCCCACCTAAAGGTTATGTAGATTGAATGAAAGTTGGAACTGAAATTTCATAATGGAAATAGTTCAGATCACATAATTTGGGGAAATAATTTTGGGTTTTCGAGATCATTGTATTATTGGATCTCTCATACTGTTTCTGTTCATATTAGGTCGGATCTGTCCTAGACTCCTAGTAGTGAATTTTGTTTAACTTCTGTGACAGGACAAGAAAATTGAAGGCTGGGAGTTATAATTAAAAATTGCTGAAGGCGTTTCTTTTGTTGTCTAACTTCGTTATCAGTTGGGGTGTGGCACGGCGGATCTCTATTCTATATCTTTTGATGGATTGAATAAGTAACGTTTTGGATCAATGTTAAAAAGGGTAGCATCTGGACTGTTGATTTCCTCGCTCCTTGTATGCGTCTCTGCATCGGATAATGGATTCCCCAGATGTAACTGTGATGATGAGACCGGCCTGTGGACTATAGAGAGCATCCTGGAATGCCAGAGAGTCAGTGATTTCCTTATTGCTGTGGCCTATTTTTCCATCCCGATAGAACTTCTTTACTTCATCAGTTGCTCCAACGTCCCATTCAAATGGGTTCTTTTTCAATTCATTGCCTTCATTGTGCTGTGTGGATTGACACATATGCTGAATGGCTGGACTTATGGTCCTCACTCATTCCAACTCATGGTGGCACTTACTGTCTTCAAAATTCTCACTGCCTTGGTATCATGTGCCACTGCTATCACCCTCATCACTCTGATTCCCTTGCTTCTGAAAGTGAAGGTCAGAGAATTCATGCTGAAGAAAAAGACTTGGGATCTTGGGCGAGAGGTTGGTCTTATAATGAAACAAAAGGAGGCTGCAATGCATGTAAGAATGCTTACTCAAGAGATTCGTAAGACGCTTGATAGGCATACAATCCTGTACACCACCCTGGTTGAGCTGTCTGAAACGCTGGGTTTGCAGAATTGTGCAGTTTGGATGCCCAATGTTGATAAAACAGAGATGAACCTGACTCATGAATTAAATGGGAGGAATTTAAATTTCTCTGTACATATTACTGATCCAGATGTTGTAAAAATCAAAGGAAGTGATGGCGTAAATATTCTTAGCCCTGACTCAGCACTTGCTGCTGCCAGCAGTGGGGTTTCAGATGAGGTAGGACCCATAGCTGCCATTCGAATGCCAATGCTTCGGGTTTGCAATTTTAAAGGGGGGACGCCTGAGCTAACTGACTATGCTATTCTGGTTTTAATTCTTCCTGGTGGAGAACCTAGATATTGGAGTGATTATGAGCTAGAGATTATTAAGGTGGTAGCTGATCAGGTTGCTGTGGCTCTCTCTCATGCTGCAATTCTTGAAGAGTCCCAACTCATGAGAGAGAAGTTGGAGGAGCAAAATCGAGCTTTGCAACAAGCAAAAAGGAATGCAATGATGGCAAGTCAAGCAAGAAACTCATTTCAGAAGGTCATGGGTGACGGAATGAGAAGGCCAATGCACTCAATTTTGGGTTTGCTGTCAATGATAGTAGATGAGAATTTAAAGAGTGAACAAAAACTCATCGTGGATGCAATGCTTAGGACTAGTAATGTTCTTTCAAACCTGATAAATGATGCCATGGATATTTCAGTAAAGGATGATGGAAGATTTCCGCTGGAGATGAGATCATTTGGGTTACATGCCTTGATAAAAGAGGCAGCTTGCCTTGTCAAGTGCATGTGTGTTTACAAGGGTCTTGGTTTTGCAGTAGAGGTTGATAGATCTTTGCCTGACAATGTCATGGGTGATGAGAGGAGGGTCTTTCAAGTGATTTTGCATATGGTTGGGAACCTGCTGGATGGTAACCACGGCGGAGGCATTCTTGTACTTCGGGTTATTTCAGGAAGTGGGAGTCAGGGAAGGAATGAGCAGGGTTGGACACCCTGGAGACCTAGTTCATCTAGCGGGGATGTATATATTAGATTTGAGATAGGGATAAAAAATAGTAATACTGAATTGGAGAGCTCAGTTTCTGTAGGACAGCTTGGTGGTAGGAAGTATGCCAGTGGCAGTGATAGAGCTGAGGGCAGATTGAGCTTCAGTGTTTGCAAGAGGATAGTTCAGGTGAGGGTCATAAACTGGTGTTTCTTATAAAATGTAAATAAAGTCTTATATGTGTGTGCAAGTGCAGATAGTATGTACACATTGATTTGCTCATATATTTGAATCTATTTTGCTATACTTTAGAACATATTTGAAATGTTTTGGACACAGTGCCTGGGATTAGAAGGTTAAGGCCAAATTGAGTGCTTTAGATTGCATATTCAGTAGCTTGATTTCATTTTTCTTGTTAATGTCCTTGATTAGTTCCTCCACTTGTGGTAGAATTTTGGGCCTGGTTTTTCCTTTCTATGAGAGTTGTGATTTAGATCACAATGTCTTCTGTTCTTCAACTTTCTGGGCAGTTGGTGTAAAAATTATTTTTATTGTGGCATGCTTTCGACAGTTTTGGCAGGGATTTGTTGGAAGATTTTCAAATTTGTCTTAGGGGTATACCTGTTGGAATTGTTAGATAGCAGTTACTGTGTTAGAATATTTTTCTCCTCCCGGTTTAGTAATTTGGTTTTTCTGTTATGTTACTGACAGATGATGCAAGGGAACATATGGTTAGTACCGAATACTCAAGGTTTTCCTCAAAGTATGGCCCTTGTTCTTCGGTTTCAATTGCGATCTTCTATAGCTATATCCATCTCAGAACCAGGAGAATCTTCAGAGCGTGCAGATTCTAATTCTTTGTTCCGGGGTATGCATGTCTTGTTGGCCGACAATGATGATGTAAACAGAGCCGTGACCCAAAAATTGCTCCAGAAGCTTGGCTGCATGGTAACTTCTGTTTCTTCAGGCTTTGAATGCCTCACTGTCGTCGGACCAGCTGGGTCTTCTATACAAGTCATTCTTTTGGATCTTCATATGCCTGAGTTAGATGGCTTCGAAGTTGCCATTAGGATCCGCAAGTATAGAAGCCGAAACTGGCCTGTGATCGTCGCTTTGACTGCGAGTGTAGATGATGACCTGTGGGAAAGATGCGTTCAAACCGGCATCAATGGAGTGATCCGGAAGCCAGTTTTGTTGCAAGGAATTGCCAGCGAACTTAGGAGAATCCTGGGGGAGAGAAGCTAGGTCCCGCGAGGACAAATATAGGCCTGTAAGTTAAAAACTAGAAGCAAAATTATGTTCATTCTCATTCTTGTTAGAATTAGAACACATCTCTTTGGCTCCCACTCACCTCGCCGGCATATTTCAGCGTAGAGAATGTTATACACACAACTTCCCATAGGGAAAATGGTAATACAGATTAGTTCTTTTCTTTGCGCGCGTTTCATCGTGCCATTGTCGTGTGTGTATTTTCTTAAATCCGAGGCGCGCACGCTTGTTCATTCAGGCACATCCATATAATCAGAAAACTGGATATGAGAAAACACGGTCCAGGAATATATGGGCAAGAGTATTGAGTAGCTAGCGGCAAAATTGTACTCTGATGAGGAAGCTTCCAAGTATATTGTTTATATATATATATATATATATATAAATCATTTGTCTGGACAAACAAAATCTAGTTTCTATTGGAACCCGTGATTGTTTTGCTGACCTGTAGATGCAGTACATTCTCGACAACAGGAGTACATGATTATCAATGAAGAATATTTATGGCCACACCAGACTAAATATCGCTGGTAGTACTATTTGAAGGAGTTTGGAATTGATTCTAATTTTTTCTTAGTTACTAACCTGATAATTTTATGGAGGAGACAGCCACTTGAAAGCATTGTTCTTATTAATTGGTAAATTAGCCTTGTATTATAATAGTTAATAATAAATTAACATGATTATAAAGAGACCAGAAAGTTAACATGATTGACATAAATAATAACAATGCTATTCTGGCGCAAGTAATATTTCGTTCTGAAGAAGTAGGGTCTCGTGGGTGAGTTGGAAGCCAGGAAGCATGCATGAACCTGACACACACACGTAAACAGAGAACTCTATCGTTTTCACGTGAGACCTTTTTCTGCTACTTTCTCCCAACTAGTACGGCATCTGTCATTAAAAATATATATATATATATTAAAAAAAAGAAAGAAAGAAAGAAAGAAAGGAACGAGTGCAGAAGCAGCCATCACCTGCGTTGGCCCAACTTGGCTGTTATATTATTATTCTTTATCCATCCTACCGCGAATGTCGTAGATTTTGTTTGCTTCTCTACGCCATCTGTTCATCTTTAAATACCATTTTCTTGCTCCTCAAATAAAAAAGAACAAACCATAATTCTAAGAAAGGCATCGTTTTAGTCTAGACATGAGATTAAATTGAGGTGGTTGAAATTTTTGGAAACTACTGGAACAAGTATGTGCTGTGTGAATTTAATTAGGATGATTTAGGAAGTATAATCAAAAGGAAGAAAAGAAAAATTGACAAGTGAGATGAAGAATGAAGTGCATGGTAGGGATATAATATAAATATACCCTCTCCAATTCTATTTATAAGGCATATTTTAAAAGTAATTTTTGATATAAAATTTAAAACATTTTACAATAATTAAATTATTTTTTTAATTTTATCCTTTCTTAATTAGCGTGAATGTATTTAATGTAGTTATATTATTATTTAAAGTTAAATGTAAAAATAAAAATGTATCTAATTTTTTTATAATATGAATTTTTTTAATAACATATGTAAAATAGTTGAAAATATTTTATAATAACAATGTACAGAGTAAAATAAAATGAAACGAGGTGGGTGAGATTCGGAACTGGTGGGGCTGGAAAACTTTGGAGATGATTGTGACCAAACCCTCATCCAATGCAACAAAACCCTGGAGCCATGGGTGTGATGATACCTGTTTTCTGTTCTCTGTTCCTTTCTTTGAAAATGAAAGCCATGTCTCATTAATTCTGTTTCTTGGTTGCTGCCCCTTTATCCTCCCATGTTACTGTCTTCTTTTTTGGGTCTTTGACTTTTCACCCACACGCCTGAACTTTTCTAGTCAAATAATAAATGATCAGTACCAATATCAATATGTTAGTAATAAATATATACTCGTAACATTTATTAAAAATTCATTGCTTGCATAAAAGTTAGAACAATACTTTTTTTTATTTTAAATTATACAATATTTTTAAATAAAATTTCTAATACTAATAAAATTATTTATTAAATACACTCTACAATTTTATTATTTTAAAATAAAATATAAACATTAAAAAATAATCTTCATTTAATATTTTATTGATGAAATAATATTAAAAAAATATATGAAAAAAATAATATTAAAAAAGTATCATTAATAAAATTTTATTTTTATTAAAGTGTTTTATATTTTAGAAGGCCGACTCTTTTTTAAAAATGTCTTATAATATAAGATGGAGGGAGTATAAGACATTTAATTCACAATCTAAATCTAATTAATATAAAATATTAAATTAATAATTTATAATAAGTTGTGTATAGTTTTATAAGTAATAATATGACTTGTCTGGTGTAACGCATGTAAAAGCTAATATTTAGACTTTCAATGGAGGAGGGAAAGAAACAGAGTAACAAAACGTGGATATTAAGGTATAATGAAAGAATATGCTTGCCTAATGGTGAGGTGTTGAGGAGATTTATATGGGATGAAGCTCACAGAAGTTGGTATACCATTTATCTAGGAACAATTAAGATGTACCCTGATTTAAAAAAGGATTGGTGATAGTCAAGTATGAAAAAGAAGATAACTAAATTTGTTGCTCGCTGTTTGAACTTGCCAAAAAGTTAAAATTGAACACCATAAGCTAGCAGGGTTATTGTAGAATCTGAAAGTTTTGAAGTGAAAATGGGATAGCATCACTATGAACTTTATCACAGGTTTACCTAGAACAACGTTTGGCTATGATTCCATATGGATAATTGTTGACAGGTTAACCAAGTTGGCTTACTTTCTAGTTATCAAGGCGAATGATCTACCTGAGAAGCTAGCACAAATTTAAGTTGATGAGATAGTTAGGTTACATAAGGTGCTAGAGAGCATTGTATCAGATTGAGACCCTCAATTTTTTCTTAAGGTTATGAAGAGCACTCCAGGATATTATGGGGACCCAGTTAAATTTTAGCACCACTTACCATCCTTAGACTGATGGGCAATCTAAGAGGACCATTCAAACACTTGAGGATATGCTGAAAGCTTGTGCGATTGAGTTGAAAGGGAGCTGGGACAGACACTTGTCACTTGCAGAGTTGGCCTATAACAACAACTTCCACTCAAATATACAAATGGCATCTTATTAGGCATTATATGGGAGAAAGTGCAGATCTCCTCTTTGTTGGACAGAGCTAAGCGAACGAAGCTTGTTAGGCCTTAATTTAGTGGACTAAGCTATTCAAAAGATCGAAATGATCAAACAAAAGCTACTTACAGCTCAAAGTGGATAGAAAAATTATGCAAATAAACAAAAACGACCGTTGGAGTTAATGGTAGGTGATCACGTTTTCCAAGGGTCACATCTATGACGGGCATCAAAAGAGCAATCAAAGCTAAGAAGTTAACTCCCTTTTTCATGGGTCCTTATGAAATTCTTGAGAAGATTGGACCAGTGGCTTATCGAATCACCTTACCCCCCACAATTGGCGAATGTCCATAATGTCTTTCATGTATCACAGTTAAAAAAGTATCATCCAAACCCCTCTCACGTCATCGAACATGAAAAGATTGAGCTCAAAGAAAACATGCCCTACAGAGTGGAATCATAATGGATTCTAGATGCAATGGATAAGTAATTGAGAAAAAAGACCATCAAGCTAGTAAAGATGGTATGAAAAGAAATAGCTTCAAGTGATGCAATCTGAAAAACTGAGGAAGAGATGAGAGAAGAGTATCCATTGTTGTTTGAATAAGGGGGAAGAATTATAATATTTTAAATTTTTATTGGGCCTAAAATAATAAACAATATATATATATAAATAACTAAAGTTATTAAATTTAATAAATGTTTGAAACTAACTTATTAATATATATAATATTAAAAGTCAAAGAATTTTGTTAAGTTTTAAAAATATCATATCATTTTAGAATTATCTTTAAAGATAGTATAAAAATAATAATAATTAAAAAATTAATTAAGTTAATGTTTGTAAAGCGATGAGTCTATATTTATACCCTAGTAAAGCCCTACATCTCTATTCATTTTAATCTTTCCCATTCATCCTGTACTGGCGGCTGTGTACAGCTAGAAACTTTGAAAGGTAACTTTTCATTTTTCGTTCATTTTCTTTCCTCTCTCGCCTGTGATTTCTTTCTTTACATGCCTCCTCTTTATTGGTCAGCTAGCAATCTTCAACTTTATATATATTAAAATATTCTTTTCATAATTACAATACATGCTCGAGTGCTTTTTTCAACGCGTCCTTTTTCTTATAAAAAAAAACATAATTCAAATGCAATCACATTCTTTTATTCATTATATTTCTATATATTAAATATATACACTTTTATTGTTCTCCTTTAAAACTTTTGTCCTTTCATGATCCATCAATTATCCTATTTTCTTATGTGTCTCTATATTCAAAATTCAGTTCCAGTGTACGTAAATAACATAAATGCCTCCTTAAGTGTCTCCTAGTAAATTTTTATGCATCAGGTATAATAATATTACAACATACTTAATGGTCTCTTAGTATTAATTTCAACCTGCACCATGATTGCATGCCACATACTGTGCCCCTTTTAAAAAAAAAAAAAATTGCCAACACATAGCATAATGTTATTATGATGATTCACGGGCACATGCACATGCTAGGAATATATAATGAAGCTTAAAATTTATGA
The DNA here is from genome assembly GCF_029017545.1 of Prosopis cineraria. Taxonomy (NCBI): domain Eukaryota; kingdom Viridiplantae; phylum Streptophyta; class Magnoliopsida; order Fabales; family Fabaceae; genus Prosopis; species Prosopis cineraria. The sequence continues at coordinate 5,469,485 of NW_026555335.1, forward strand.
ATTCTGAAAATTATAATGATGATTACCATAAAATTTTTTTTTTGCCAGTACATACCACTGAATTAATGAAATTATAAATGAATATGAAATCAAAAGAGCAATTCGGGTTCTTAAAGGTGACTTTTTTCTGAAAATTGTTTCCAGTGGACTCAATATTTTCTTCAAATTCTGCATTTCCTCTTGCAAAACTTTCTTGTCGCGTTTGTTTCCCCCTTTTCCTTATATGAGCGATTGAAGAAGATTCTTTCGTGTGACTTCCTTACTGATACAGTTTTGTGTTCATTAGTGTGGTTTGTTGGGGGGTTCCAGAAACACTTAATTTTATTGATTCAGTAAACGAATGATTTTCCTTTTCGTCTGCTTTTCTGGAGACCAAATATCAACGTCAATAGAGTAATATAAAACACGAAATATATAACAAATTGCATTGTTTACAAACCACGACCAGTATTGCTTATCTGTGAAGTTCCATGCAATGCATCGGAAGTTCACCTGATTCTTATAAAATTTGGCAAGTAAGAGTCTGATCGATGACTGGGTTTATCAGTAATTACTTCAACTTCGTCACCACTAAAGCATATTTGGCGGCTTAGATTAATATAAAATATATTTTTTTAGGATGCAGGCTATCGATCTATGTTTTTCTTTTAGTACTTTATTTGAGCATGATGCACCATTGCTGATGTCATCTACTATTGGAAGAGAGATTAATGCAATGCACCTGCTTACAAATGGCAAGTAAATAACGCAATTAAGACCATTGGCGCAACAATTATTAGAAAATTAGTACATAAAAATAATCACTCGAGATCATCTCAAATTTACAATGTCGTTCCCCCGGGGTGAGGTCATCACAATTTAACATGTTTTCCGCGGATCCTGATTTGCTGCTTTTTCCCTTTTATATATTACATCTCTCAGTTTCGATCTCATTCGTTGCCTTGATTGACGGTTCTCGTGATGCCAGCTAATATTAATGATTTGGGAAGTTGATCATGCGCAATCTGGACCGTTGGTTTCGGTACTTCACTCTCAGATAATGCAAAGAAATGAACTCTCGAGTCTTGACCCTTCGAGTAATGTTGAGTCGGGTTTTTCCCCTATTCATCATATCTACTCGGCAGTTATCGATATCTTTCTTTTCTTAGTCATATTATCCATTTTTATTTATTTGTGGGTCTAAAATTTTGTCTGTTTATTTGATTATATATAATGCACAATGCATCAAATTGATAGGCTATATTTCGACCCAAAAAAAGTGCATGATTTAATCATCAATTTGACATTATTTTATCAGTAAATAATCAAAAAAATGTAAATAATTCAATATCATAAAAATGCAGTAAAGATTTCAAATAATTTTCTGTTATTATTTTATACCTAATTAGCAATTCCAAAACATAATATTTAACCTATTAGTTAAAACAAAATTAACTTCTAAAATTTAAAGGCACACAAGCATCCTGTGACACCGTCAAAAGAAAGGAGGTTTAATGGATTACTAGAATGGGCAAAAACAAAAAAGGAAAAATTAGGGAGAGGGATTTAAGAGTTTGTTTGGTTTCTACTTTTTTTAAAAAATTTAAAATGAAATAAATTTTTTTTGAGTAAGTGTTTTGAATTTAATCATTTTCAAAATTATTCTCAGTTTTTGTTTTTTTGAAAAAAAATAGAAACATTTTAAAGTCTTTTCTATTTTATTTTTCTGGTTTTCAAAATACATTGCACTTGATTGTGGAAACTATAGTTATCTTGACCAATCATCACCACAAATCATTACCATTAACTATTGACAACCATTATTATTGGCCAATTTTTTAATTTTATAACTATTTTTAAATTAATACATCGAAACAGATTTTTTTTCTATTTTGTTTTGAAACACAATTCTAAAAATTATATTGCAAAACAGTTTTTGGAAACAATAAATGAAATACACAACCCAACAGCTAGACCCTGATACTATCAAAATTTTTTTGTATAAAAATTAAAATTAGGATGAAAGACTAAGGTAAGTGTAATTAAAAAATGACGCTTGGGTAAAGTGTAGATGATCCCCGATAATCGCGTGAGGTGTTATGCGTTTAGCTGGTTAATTTGTTAAGTGATGGATCATTTGTTGTCTAATTATTAATTAATTAATTAATCATACATGTACCTTCCACAGGTACAAAAGACAGAGTGAGCACAATTACTCCGATACATGATACGTCATGCATTGTGAAGCACCAACGAAGCTGCTCATAAATTATCGTTGATACGAGTTATTTCTGACACATTCAGCTACCGATGGTGTTACTATTATTGATGTCGCAATGCGCGTGTTGTCACGTTACAAGGACCAACATGTTTTAGAGTTTTTTTTTTTTTGGGTCTGAGACATGTTTTAGAGCTGTCACATACTTCTTTATACCATAATATATAACCTTTTCTTATATAGCCCAAAACATATAATATTGAATAACTTTTATAATTATTTTTTTTAACTATACCTGATTTCATTTATCACTTTTTGAAAAAAAATAATAAATTAAATTTTAATTATCATTATTAAAGTACCTATATAGGGTATTTAATGAGGATAAAATTAAAAAAAATATAAATTTTTTAAAAAATTAAGGTTTGAGCTCATTTTTTTATAAATTGTAAATTAATTATCGATACTTTTTATTTTGATCCACAAAGAGTAGGTATTTAATTCAGTTGAATCGGTTGTTGTTTCTCCATGTTGCAGTAAATTTTGGGCCTATATTATTGTCAAAAGTACACATCAGTTGTGTGTTTTCGGTTGCTAAGAAGGAGGAGCAACCATGTGGAAGGGGAGAGGATAACTAGGTGAAGAGCAATGAAAAAGCACATCACATCTTAACTTAAAATTTTATGGCTTAAAGTTATTGATTATTAGACTATTAGTTATTTCACCTAATGTTATCCAATGAGACTTTCCATATCGACTAAATTCTATCCAACAATAACAATTTAATCGGAGTAAACACGATCTAGAGGGTGGGACCTCTTTCTAGTTACAACTTAATGTTGTGTTTACAATTATTTGTGTATATGCTGCAACGGATTTGTTGGTCCTCCCCAACAGAAACGCGTCCGTTTCTAACCAAGTGGCATAGTTGGGCTTAAAGTTGCCACACGTTTTTTCCCCCTTTTCTTGGCCATAAATGTTGCTACGCAAGCCCATTACAAACCCAAGAATCGTAAGGCCTTCCATAAATGGTCTCTGATAACGGATCCATCATTTCACACCCAAATTGGATTCAGAATGCGGAAACAACAACAACTCGACGTGTAATTCCTACCAAAAGAAGAAGAAGAAAAAAAATCTACGTGTAATTACTTTCTTTCAATTTTTTTTTAAAAAAAGTTCAAGAACATGTATAATTTTTTTGACCAAAAAGAAAATGTATAATTCTTCACTTGCAGATTTTAAACGTGATGAGATTTAATTGGGAGATATAGGTTTCATATGTACCAGGAGAGCTGAATGGTGCTGCAGATATGTTGACTAAGGAGGGGCTCCACTCTCCTTCCCCTGTAAATTTGGTTCCACATTAACTAAGGGACCTTGTGGCTAGTAAAGAGAGCTCGGGATCTCTATCCCTTCAATTTAAATTTTTATTTTCGGGCTTAGCCCTCTTTGTATCAAAAAAAAAAAAGGAAGAGAAGAGGAAGAGAAAAAGAAAAAGGAAAAAAGAACATCTATGATTGAAACATTGTTAGACCATTTACAAGGAAAAACACAAAAACGAAAACAAGATAATTGAACCGTTGACATGTTCTATAAGCCACGTCTTATGTGAAAGATTGAGCGTTCTGTGATTGATTGTAATTTTTGTTTTTTTTTTGGGTTAGTTTTAAAATAGTATTTCAAGTCTTTAATTTAGTAAAGACCTTCTCACTTAAAATGAATCATTTTCTCGGCGAGAGATGAAGAATAAAATTTTGAGTTTGACATGGGTGAAGCAGCCAGGTAGGTGATGAGCATCTTTCTACGAAATTTGAAAATTTGGTGAAACATTAATTTATCCAAATGCCATTACGATGGATGCAACCCTAACCTCAGCGAATAGACAAATGGACATTCTCAACGTTGAAACTTTAATTTTCCTTGTTTTTTTTTAATTCTGAAACAAAAAACACAGAGAGAATAGCTATTACTATGAAAATATAAAATTGAATAAAATAGCACCGCTTCTGACTGACGGGGCACTAAGCAACAAAACATTTTTCACATTGTTTTCTTAGGCAGGTAGCATACGCTACGTAGTTTCTTAGTATACATCAAGAAATTATATTATAATTATGTGATCGTGGAATCATAGAATTTGAACAATGATTGAGTCATACAATTAATATAAAACCTTCAGGTGCACAAGACTTGTTCTTGGTCTTAGCAAATCGATTACGTGCAACGGCCAGTAAGAACCAAAGTAGTTGTCAAAGGGCCACCACAATTTGCATAAAAATAATCAATTTTCAATAAATTATTAACCATGATTGTGACACCCCCGATAGACAAGGCGGTGTATGTTTCTATATTATAAGAATATCAAGTACGTTACGGCAAAAGGAAAAAAAAAAAAAAGGAAAACAGAAGATATTGGGGGAACCAACTGATCATACATGAAACGGGTACGTTTTGAAGTTTGAAAAACCCAACACAAAACGTTCAAAGATCTCTACATATTTAACAACGTTAAGCTGGCAAATTTTGGAGTTAGCTCATGTCCTTTCTGCACGAGTGGAATTAAAAAATCACTTGATGTGTTCTTTCGTTTAATTAGTCATAATTTGTATCAATATGTGAATGCTAATGTTGATTTCGCTTCTGTTTGTATTATAAAGGTCTTGCTTTGGTTAATTCTGCGTCTATTACATGATAATATATTTAATAAAGGAAAACTAATTGAAATCATTTCAACGAAGTGTCTTGCCACATCTATGAATTTAAAATGGGAAACCATGCTTATATATATATATGTATGTATGTATAAAATTTGGAATCGATTGAAGTGAAATGCTATCAATATTGATGTAATTAAGTAAGTATGGAGAGGCATTTTGTCATGCAATGCAATTTAGATAAATAATTATTCTGCTATTATGTATATTGCTTACATTGCATGTGGTATAATTATATTTGCGCATTGTCAACGAGCATTATCTATTCAATTATTATTTATGTTTATCCTTTCTAGGAAAAGAACTCTTTTTCCCCTACAGCACTGAAAAGCTGCGTGTGAATAAATTAGAGATTGAAATAGAGACATTCATTTTATTAATCTTATAATAATCGATCTATCTTATGCCTACATGTTACTCATATGAAGAGCATATTGAAAGATGAATATATCTAGTCCCACGATACTCAATCTTGTCACTTTTTAGTTTTTACTGATGAGGTTAGATTGTAGGGGGCAACTGAGGGCTTTTAACAATTAATATTTGTGCAGGCAGAAAAAGTCACTTTATATATAAAATAAATATATAAAAAAAATATTGGCGTCGTCGCTTTTGCTTGACTGCACTAAAATAGTTAAACAGGCAAAAACAGAATGTGGCTCTTAAAATTATCCGTTTTGTATAATAAAAGAATTTTACAGAAATATGTTGTCTTCACCGTCGCTTGACTTCATAAATTAAAATATGTTTTATTAAATATGAAATACCATCCCGACTGGCGAACATCGTTTTTTGTCACCAGGAATGCGGGAAGTGGAGACATGGAGAAATAGTAGAAAAACACTGCATTTTAACTAAAAATTCCCAATATTTAAGTTTATGAATTTTTTTATTTTATATTAGTTATTAAGTTCAATTTTATTTGATATGAAATATCCTACATTTGTTTAAGTTCACTCACACTTAAAAAACTTAATAATTTTTCTCGCAAGTATGAGTCCACAATCTCCTTGTATTAAAGAGGCCTAAATACTAATTCTCTGTGCTAGCAATTAGGGCTAGCCTAACTTTTTTTGGGGCTTCAAACCGTGAAGCACACACAAGTTTCTATTGTAATTAGGGACAGTCCCATTTTTAGACTTTAAATGTGTGTAATAACGAGCTTTTAAGTTTCAAGCAAAACCTAACTCTGATATTATTTGTTAGGAATGGAGAGCGATCGCTGGAAATAGAGAGAGAGGAGAGATGGGCAAAAGTAATAGAAGGACATTATATCTTAACTCAAAACTTCAAGACTCAAGTTTATCAATCTTTTTTCTTTATTTTATATTAGTTATTGAGTTCAATTTTATTAAAGTCGCTTTAATAAACTTAAGTTATATCTTAACTCAAAACTTAAGGCTTAAGATTATATTCAAGTATTATTGGATCTAATTGAAAATAACTATCTAGAAAGTGTTTTCTATGCTAATTGATACTCGCTTTTTCTTCAATGTAAGATTATGCCTTAGTGTTGTTAACTTGCCTAAGGGATTGCCCTAAACTGATCTAATCTCATCTCTCATCTTTCCTCAGTATGCTCTTGTTGCATAATCATTGTGAAATGTTACTATTGCTTCTTTTTTTTTTTTAAAAAAAATGACACCATCTACATCAAGATACACATATATACATAGTGAACTAAAAACTCGCGTCAATGATGATGATGCTGGAGAATAAAGTAAATAATGGAGCAAAGGCATACATGTAAGCTGCAGTCATAAGAAAAGTATATCATCATTGAATGACATTTGAAATTACATCTCAGCATTTTTTAATTAATCTTGATGTTGAGAGAACCAGCAATTATGAAATGAGTTTTCACTATCCTAATTTGATAAAATCTGTGCAAGATGATAGAAGACTCCTCTTTATCAAAGGAGTCGATAATTTAGGTCAAGATTGATAGTTCAGCCTAAACTTATTTAAAAAATTTAGAGTTGGGTTTGAAATTTTTTTTAATGCTTGGGCCTATTCGAGCAGCTTAATGAGAAAATATTTATTATATATTTGGGCAATTTAAATATGCTCGAAAAAATTTAGGCCAAGCCCAATCGAGTTAGGGCTTAGCTCAAATATCCAAATAAAAAAATATTTTTAAAAATATATAATATATAATAAATATTAATTGATTCTTTAAATTTTATGTCGTTTTATACTAAAATACCATATATTTTAGTGTATTGTTATATTTATTTTTTAAAAAGTAAAATATTTATATTTTCATATTTTTATTATTTTTAAGCAATAAAGTATCTCAAAATAATATTTAAAATATTTTTAATATTTATTTTTATATTTTAAGATGCAATTATTTTTTTTAAATTTTTTAGTCCTATACATCATTTGAATATACAAAAAAATATATCTTGTATTTTTGCATAAAATAAGATATTAATTTTAAAGTAAAAATTTAATTAAAAATAATTTTAAAAATAAAATTTAGGTATATATGAATTCTTGATTCTAATATTAGTTAAACATAATAAATAGACTAATATTTTATGATAATTATTTAGTTATTGTTCATGCCATATTTTGTTAAAAATTAAGAATAAATTAGAGTAAATACTCTTTTGTATCCAGGGGTTAAATAATATAAAAAAATAAAAAAATTCCAAAAAAATTATTTTATTCAAAATTAAATGATTTTTTATATAATATAATGATGATTATTTTTCTCATATTTTTAAAATCAAAAGTATAATTTATCTAAAAATTATTAAAACTTTGAACTAATCAAGGAAATAATTTTAAATTAGTTGTATAACCTTATGTGATTGAATTGAGATCAACTTGATTATGATTAAAATAATATAATTTAATTAAAATTTATAAAATATTTATATATGATCATGATAAGATCAATATTTAAACAATTAAGATATTAATTTACAAGCAAAGAAAACATTCATGAATAAATTATATATAATACAATAAAATAATAATAGAATCACTTAAATACAATATTGGTAAACTATTATTTTTTCAAAGTCAAAATAATCTTTTATGCTTAACAAAATTATTAAAAAATTAAAATTAGTTCAAAAAAAAAATATATTTTAAAAAAGTTTTTGGTATTTGGGCCAAGCTTGGTTATATGATTTTTTTAGATATGGCAAGATACTTTAAGCTTGACCTGAATTAAGTCCAATCTAAATAAGTCTAGCCTGCCTGACTTACCAGTTCTATTTATCAGTATATGATGTAGAGAAGTCTAGTCTACCCAGTTATTATATATATATATATATATATATATATATCATAAAATTTGAAACCATATTATTTTACATAAGCCATGGATACTGTTGTTCACTTTAAATTTCCTGTAAATACAAACTCACAATCCAGTTTCTTATAAAAATTATTCAACGGATTGAACAAAGTGTATGGCGCCCCATCTACATGTAGTCAAGCATGCTCCCCCCCCTCTTTTCAACGGAAGGAAAATCATAAGAAATACTCCCACTGTTCAAAATATAAAATACTTTTAAGAAAAATTTATTATTTAAAAATATAAGACACTTTCATAAAAATAAAATTTTATTAATTATATTTTTTAATATTATCCTTCTATATATTCTCTTTCTTCATTATTCTTTTATCAATGAAGTATTAGATGAATAATATTTTTTAAAGTTTATATTTTTATCTTGAAAAAGTAAAGTTATAAAGTGTATTTAATATGTTTTATTGGTATGTAAAATTTTATTTAAAAGTATCTTATAATTTAAGACAGAGGAAGTAATAAGTTCTTTGAGAATTACATTAAGAGAAATTTTTAAGAAGACATAGTACACTATGTCATTAATGGTTCATTAAAACAAAAATATGATATTCAAAGTGCATTAAATTTAACTTGATTTTGACATTAATGATTGTATAGAAAGAAAATATAAAGAATTAAATAGATATTTTATTATAAAAATAAAATCATTTAAAAGAATGACACATGATATTTTATCTGAATGTAATAATGTGATACACTAAATATATCTAAAAATTTCTCATTAGGTTAAACTGCATTCATTCAATTAGCAAGTTAGAAGGAGATGACGTGTAGTCTATGACAAAAATCAACTACAGGGCTTGGAAAGTAAATCCAGCATTTTCCGGTTTTTCTCGTGGGTGATGTTGGAAGCAACCCACCATTAACAAATTACTAATTCCAATTTAATTCTCACTCTAGCTTTGATAGAAAAGAGATTTAATTGGTGGTGGACATTTCATTAATGCAAGCTTTAGTGGATTCCTCTCATTATAATTGGAGTTGATCATGTTGCCCTTCTCAGTCTCAGAGAAAACATTGGTAAGTTGTGACGTGCTTACACATGGAAAGGCATGCAAATAGAACAAAGGTAGATTATTATTCATATATTTTTGTTTTTAATGGTCTTTCATGGGAAGGGATTATATATATGTGTGTGCCTGACAAATATATTCTATTTATTTTAATCAAATTAATTATGACATATAGAGACTAACGAATACCTTTTTCGAAATAATTAATTAGCATTTTGTTGTCGAGTTACGAAAATCATATATTGTTTACTAGTGTTGTAGGAAATTTTCTTATGAACTAATTAATCATGTTGTGGCATTATATTATGACGGAGAGAGCAAGTAATTATTAGATCAAAAGGGGTCCATGTAGTGACTTTAACTTGGCATGTTGTGTCCAAGTTGCAAACAACATTGGCATTAAATAAATAAAGGATTAGGAACTATGACACGTGAATCCATGTGAACATGGGTCCTACTGGCTGCGATGTGCCTCTCTAGGATCCCTTCAAGGTTAAATATATAGAACATCCTTTTAACTACGGGTTGATCAAATTATATGAGCTAATAAACCAATCAATCAATCAATGAATTAATTAATTAATTCAAGCACTGCTGGTTATTATAACTTTAATATCGACTTTGGACATCCTTGCTCTCGCAAAGAAAATTTGACTGACACGACTGATCTTGCTTTCCAGTAAAGAAGCAAATTAGCAAGTGCTAACCACATGAACTTTTGGATATGGCTAATGATGAGCTTTATCATGTGAAAACCATTTTATTAGATTTTAAACTATAATTTACTCTGCAAAAAAATTATCCCTGCCCATATATATTTAGACTGGGATGATTTGGTCTTGGAACTTTACCACGGCACTTTATCGGCGAGATCCATTGACATTAAAATCAAGTTTTGTGGTCATCCATTGGAATGCTGTGATTTAAAAGCATCTCTTTCCATGATTTAACTACTTGCCTACTTTTCCACACTTATATATACTCCTTCCAATCTATTTATAAATTCAAGTACAACATGATTGGAATAAAAAAATATTAAAATTTATTTATTTTATTTAAAAATTTAATAAGCTTTTAACTTTATCCTAATTCAGCATATATACGTTTAATAACTATAACTTTCTCTTACCAATATTTAGAAAGATAAAATTAAAAACGTGTGATAAAAGATTGTTAAGAAATCAATGACTTGTAAATTGGACAAAAATATTCTTTTCCTACTTTATAAAAGAGATCCGAAGGAGTACATGTAACATCTTAAGTTTTTCAATAAGTAATTATCGGCATTTTCAAGGGTAAATTGATCAATTTAAATAAAATATTTATTAATGAGATTTATGAGAGACTAATATAATTTTTGGATCCTTGGATAGCCTTAGAAGAGGGCTAGGGCAATGTTTGAATGGGCCATGGCATGAAAAGCAGTTTAAATTTTGGTGGAACTTTTTGTGTCATGTGCCATAGTACAAATGCAAATCAGCACTTATTAGATGCAAAAATAGCTTGAAAACATAAGAAAGAAAAAGAGATAACAAGAGAGCGACGGAGAAGAGAGTGTTTTCTACTAGAGCATGATCCCTAGGCCACGTTAGGACCATTTAGAACTTGAATCACCATTGGGTAAGTTTCACATTCCCTCTCTTTCCCCATTTATGTAAAATTTTCGATTTAAGCGGTAGTTTGGGGTTTGATCTCAGTTCCTTAGGTTTAAACTGAACCTATTAATTTCTTTTTTAAGGTCTTGAAGAGTTAAATCAAGCTTCTAACCATAAGTTTATGAGTTTTATGATGATTAAAATTTTTTGTTGAGGGTTTGGATGAACCCTAGGTATAATCTAGAGGTTTTAAGACAATGTGAAAAATTGGCTAGTGATTTTGGTGCATTGGGATGTTTTATAGGATGGTTAGAGTGTTTGAAAATAGTTGGTATTGTTAGAAATAAATTTGAGTGTTATGAGTATTTAGAACCTAAAAAATTTAGGGTTTATCTGGAGTGATAATTGATGATTGTTAGTTGATTGTGTAGATTGAGTGTTGCTTGTGCTATCTCGTGCATATATAACGTGTGAGCTAACGTTGAGCCACAGTAACTTTTTTTGTGTGACAAAGAGTTAAGGCAATGGAATAATTTATATTGTTTAATTATATGTGCTTAACTGTTTGTGAGTAGATATGTTAAATTTATTACTTAAAATTTGATAACCTTGCATATTGCGAAATGTGGTTTTGTGCATGAAAAACTATCTGCGAATGATGAGAATGATGAAAGTTTTATATGGACTAGTTGAGAAATTAAAATTTATATGTTAATATGATAAGTGTTAGTATGATCATGTTAGGGGTGAGAGTTCACCTATAAGAAGGGTAGTACAAGTCCATATGACATGTATCTTCTTAGTGTCTAGTGAGGCACACTGTTGGAGATTTTCTCCTTAGTATCCATACAGGATATGACATTGGAAAATGGCGCTCCTTAACATCAATGATGCGGTATTGGAGTAATAACATCCCAATTTATGTGCGATAGGGGAGATCATAGTTAAAAAAAGTGGGACATGACACCTATGGTTGGTGATCTTACCGTTAAAGGGAGCTCAGACTATTGTGAATGTGCACTTGGTCTAAAAGCCTATGGTTTCAGTTGGGATGATATGAAGGCTCGGATAGTAAAATGATCATGCTGTGATAAATGACTTGTATTCATGGAAGGAATATGTTTTGATATGCTATATTTTAGAGTGTTATAGCTTTACTCTCTTATGGTTGTGCATGTTAATTAATAATACAAATTATTCTGTTACTGAGAGATGTTTTTATTTCACCCCGTGGTTATATTTTATAAGTGAGGTCTCGGTAGAGGCAAGGGAAGGAAGGAACAATTGAAGAGTGAAGAGCATTGTAGTATAGCTCTTCTCTTTTCTCTTTTAGGTTTGTAATGAATATTGTTAATATATAATGCCAACTAAAAAATATAATATATTTTTGGATATCACTTGTATGATTTTGTGATAAGTGTGCGTATCTTGGTCCAAGATTGGTGTTGTGTGTACTTGGCTAAGTTACAATTACAAGTGATATAATTGAAGTGATTTATGTGCCAAAATAACGAAGTTATATGTGTGTTAAATTTTATCCACCCTTTTGTGCTTTTATCAAATGAAAATTGGTGGTCATTTTGTGTGATTACTTATTGGTGTGATATAATGATCTATTATGTTGTGTATGGTCCATTTAAAATTGAATGATCAAAGTGTCTCTAGGGCTGCTGGTATTTGGTATTATGAGTTGGACACCTTGTATGTGTTTTAAGGTGAAAATAATCATTTTAGGTTCGAGTATTTATCTTTTTATAGATGATTATTTGAGTATGAGATCAATACCATTAGTTAGAGGGCTAGAAGAGTATCGTGTGGATACTTAAACCTCTCAAATCATGCGTCGGATGGTGGAAACGATACTCTTCAGAAGTTTAGAGAGCTATCATGATAGTTGGTGCGCGCTGCAGTGCAAGGGCCTTCGAGGGACTTGTCTCTCTGTGTCGTTCGTCGTGGTAGGCATGGCTTGGTGCTGCGGCAAACGGGCTAGATTTTTTGAAAAATGGCTTGTTTTAGCCTGATTTGATGTGATTTGATTTTCATACGTTCGTATTTATAATTAATAATTTTTAATCATAGTTTGAGCTCAAACAACATTTTTTAAAAGAATTTCTTGAATTCCATTATTTTAACTAATTATCTTTTAAACTCTTTAGTTGTGATAACTTTTATTTGGATTTCATTTAATCTTAGTTATCACAACAGCGTGTAAGAGTATTATTCTGATAATGTCAAGGCAGACTTTACAGTACATCTTAGCTACAATTAATAAGATGTGAGTTGTTAGAACATGATTAATTTATAATTAGGCAAATTTGTGTGTAGAATATTCTTCTACTGTACATGGCATTATTTCATTTGTTTTTTTGTAACGGCTTGCTCAGGTCTTATACTATATATGAATCATTAGAGAATACGACAAGAGATATTGCTCTGGCCTTATTCCATTCCTTTTATCTCATTATCTTTCTTGGTAATCAGAGCTGTCATGATATACTTCCAAACCAAAGAAAATAATGAATAGAATCTTAAATTCTTTAAAGAAAATAAGCATTCAACTTACGCACAAAACTCTTCAGATAAGTAGAGTTATTACTTGTAATTAAAATATCATCCACATCTATAAAATAAACATAGTCAAGTGAGCAGATCGAAGAAGAAATAGAGATGTATCATTTTAGCATTTGTAAAACCCCACTAAAGCAAAGTAAGTCATAACCGATCAAACCAAGCACGAGGTGCTTGTTTCAAACCACATAAAGCTTTAATTAACTTACACATATAGTTCGGTTGCTTAGGATCAACAAAGCCTTTTGATTGTTGCATATATATGTCTTCTTAAAGAAAACTATTCAGAAAAGCATTATTTATATCTAGCTGTTGCATCTCCCAATTGAAAGTTACAACAATTGTAAGAACAAGTCAAATTGTAATGGTCTTAATCATCGGACTGAAAATCTCATTATAATCCACACCTGGTGCTTGTTGAAACCCCTTTGTAAAGATCAATCAGCATTAAACTTAATCTTAAACATCTATCGACAATCAACGACTTTTTGAGAACCATTGTAAGGCACTAAACTCTAGGTATGATTCTTTTAAAGTGCTTTAAATTCGTTGGACATTGCTTATTGCTATAACGCTGATTAAAGAGCCTCATGTGTAGAATTAGGTTTTGCAACATCTGATAATGAGGTGGAGTCTTCTGAATGTAAAAGTCCCACAAAAGGATATTTGGGCTGAAAAATTCCAATTTTGGCCTGTTTGATCATAGGATGCAGATTAGATTGATCCACTAAAGAAGGAACAAAGACAACATTCTAATTTGGACTTGAAAAATCATAAGAAGTTGGACCATTAGTACAATCAACTAGACTGCTAAAGTCTTGAACATGCATGAAGCTGTGATTATCTGATAAACTTGGATTAGATGAGACAATATGAGCTGAACCTTGTGGTGAATTCTAATATGATTACTCAAAATGAACTGGATTATCACCACTGGACAAAGATAATGATGAAATTGATATAGACATAGCTAAAACTTCATCTAACCTATGTGAAAAATGAATCTGGAGATGTTATTATCAAAGGAATTGAGACATCATCAGCAAAAGAAAATCTTTTATTAAGAAAGCCTGTGGCAAAAGGAAACACAGAATGATCTATGACATGTCATGAAATATAAATACGACTAGTTGAACTGAGACACTTGTAACCCTTTTATTGAGAAGCATAGCCAATTAAACATATTTTTTACTGTGAAATTGAAATTTATGCTCATTATAAGGTCTCAAACAAGGATAGCATGAACATCTAAATGGCTGAATTGTACTATAAATTGGCTCTGTTTTGGAACAACTGAAACATAAGAGAAATATCTTTAAGCACAGGTGTCAGAACCTGTTTGTTAAGTAGACACCAACTTGGAAAGCTTACCCAATAAGTAAAAGGCACATGAGCCTGTGCTAATAATGTTAGACCCATGTTTCTATAAGGGTGATGTTTTTCATTCAGCTCGACCATTTTTGCTGTGAAGTATACGGACACGTGGAATGCATATATATATGCCATGAGAATTTGTAACAGGAATAAATGGTTTGTATTCTGCTCTACCATCACATTGAATACTTTTGTTTTAGTTTCACTTGATTTTCTATTAAGGCACACGAAAAATGATTATAGGCATTAACATCTTCTTTGTTGTTTAAGGGAAAAACCACGTATACTGACTATAAAAATCGACAAAATTAATATAGAAATGATGCTCATGAATGGATTAAACTGGTGAAGGATCTACAAGTCAGTGTGTATAAGCTCAAGGGGAGAAGCATGAGACGATGATGAAGAGAAGGCAACAATTTGGATTTACCATATTGATAAGCTTGCAAACGTGTTTATCATCACTACTAAACTAACATTATATTTATTCAAAATTTGCTTTAAAATCTTATCACTAGGATGTCCAAGCTTGTAATGTTGGTCAAGGTACTTAGAAAAGTTTACTTTAGGTTGAAAACATGGTGAGCTTGAGGCTACATCATCTCATTTTCTAATGGATACATTCCCTGTTGAGGAGGTCCCCACATAAGCACCTGCTTGGTAACCTTGTCCTTCACTACACAACCTTGATTAGAAAACTTAACAATGCACAGTTATCATCAATAAGACAAGAAAAACTCATCAAATTTTTCTTTGTTGAAGGTACAAGAAGAACATCATTAAGCTGAACATTAGAATTAGAGCAGGGTAAAGACTTAAAACTTGAACACTAATCCTTATACGTTCACCAGTACAAGTAAATAAATGTGTATTACCTATAAAAGTAACACGATCAAGATGAGCTAAATCCACAGTCACATGATAGTTTGCACCACTATTGAGATACCATGCAGAATCATGAATAGTAGTTGGTGAGGCCATAATAAGCTTGAGGTATGAAACCATAAGATGGTGGCTAAAAAAAATGATCAAACCTATGATAATAGTTTGTAACAATATGACCATGATGATAACACAAATCACAATATGGATGATTGCCCTTATGTGATAGCTGTTCTCAACCTCGTGATCCTTTGTTTGCCTGAGTATTAAGCTATATTTACACTTGGTTGGAGAGACAAAGAAGTGAAATGAATTAGCTACTCCATTCGACTCTCAAACGCTAGAAACTGACCAATCATATTATTTTGGTTTACCTACCAACGTGGTGCCACGTCACCCCTCCATGTGGTGTTATGTCACCCTCTATGTAGAGCCCCCACCTCACACCACTTGTCATCATATCACCAATTTTTATTTTCATTTCACAAGTTACCTCCTTAAGGTTTAAATCATAACTTTCTCCTTTTGTGCCCCACCATTTTGCCACTGAGCTGGAATGAACCTATAGTCTATTATTACATAATTAAATATGTGTGTGTGTGTATTTTTAAACTATAAAAATACACATATATCTTAAATATTATAAAATACTATTACTATCATTAAATACTTCATAATTCTTTTAATTTATTAAAATTACAAATTATATTATTTATTTTGTTTAAAGTAAACTATAAGTATAGTTGATACAATATTATTGTATTATTTATTTTAATTTTTTTACTTCTTGATGTTATTATATTATTTATTTTAATATTCATATTTATAATTATAATATAAAAATATCTAAGAATAAATAGTAAAAGTATAGATGATTATACATTAGTTCATAATTATTTATTTTTTCTAGCTAGTTTTATTTAGAATTTTATTTTTTACTTTTAATTAACAATAACTTTTAAGTAGTGTAATTGGATTGTTTTTACATTACATTTTTATTTTTTTATTTTTTTCATTTTAAATTATAATTTTATAAGAAAATTATACACCATATTTTCTAATTTTTATATTTATGTCACAAGATAACATCAAACAAAAAAAATTATATAGCATCACATATATAAATGTATTTCATATATTGTAAAATTTAAAAGTAGAATTTTAGAACATCTCATTTTTCTTCTTTTTGTTTTTATCTTTTTTATCATTAGCCATCAAATTGAAAACATCTAAACATGCATCAAGCTTTAAAGTTACTAGTATTAAATATAAATTTTAATTAAAAAAATTAGATTAGATGAAATATCATTCTATGAATAAATGTAACTATCACATGTCTAATTATTATAAACAAGTAGTATTATTATTTAAAATATCAATTTAATCATAAAATATTTAAAAATAGAGACTCACTATCACATTATATGCATTCTAAATTAAAATATCAAACATTAAATTTTTGAATGAGTTTATCACTTCACATAGAAGTGTGCATTAGTCAATTCAATTAGATTTGGTGTTAATTGACTAAAACTAATTAATCAAACTGGCTTAAATAGTTGGATTGAATCAAACCAAACATTACTTGATAAGAAAAATGATGTAAAATAATATGGTTTGGTTTAATTCTTTACTCTAACTCATTAGCATCAAATAATACCTTAAACTTATTTTAAAATAATTTCATTATTTTAAAGCTACAATTAACCATAAAATATATTAAATAAAAATTCATTATATTATTTTATATATTCATTACAAAATTACAATAATACAACAAAATTAGTGTCTTAAAAAGTTAAATATTAGATTAAAAAAATAAAATTATGATAATAATACAAAATCAAGCTTTCAATGGCGACTTTGAATGTCACGATGACTCCAAAAAGTTACCATTGATTATCAATTTTAGTGATAACTTCTATATTATTGTTGAAACTTATAACATATTTATTGTAACATAGGTTTTTAAGAAGTTATAACATATTTTAAAATATATTGATAATCAACAGCAACTCTAAAAAGTCACCACTGAAAGTCTCATTTTCTACAGTGACTCTAAAAAGTCACCGCTAATTGTCAACGTTTAACGACGACTTATATATTACCGTTGAAACTTAAACCTTTGGTGATGACATGCACTTGTCACCACAAAAAATCAAACTTTTAACGGCAACTTCAATTATCACTACTAATTGTTTATTTTCAATGCGACTTCATAGAGTGGCCTCGCCACTAAAAGTTATTATTTTTTTTTTTAGTAGTTGTAATGGCTTGTGTCAAGTCTTATATTATATATGAATCATTAGACAATACGCCAGGACATATTGCTCTAGCCTTGTTCATTCCTTTTGTCTCATTATCTTTCTTGAGTCCTTTACATTAAGCAATACTATTAATCATGACTTATGAAGTGTACAAGTTGTTAGATGTTGTGTGTGTATACAGATTATTCTTCAATCCTGTTGAAATGTGAAAAAAAAAGTGAAATGAATAATTAAATCTAATTACATGGAAGCCAGTAAGATAGATAAAGAATGATTAAAAGAATAAAAAAATTGTTGGTCATGTTTCGTCCCTTTCGAATAATTAATATTATACATTGCAGTCCTATTCAAAATTTTCATACCCATCTTTCTTACTTTACTGCCTCACCACATTCAAAATTTACAACTACACTTTCCGTCTTTGTGCCATTGACCTCATTTCTTCATAAACGTCCATTGCTATTACAAATGGTTCCTACCGCAAAGATGGAAAATAACTCCCACAAAAAGTAAGGGATTTTTTTTTTTTTTCGGGAGGCACATAAGAGATGGTGTGCAAAGAGGGGGTCAAAACATATATGGCAAGTATTTTCTATCATTGGTAAATAAAAAAGCATTTCTACAGAGGAAATGAGAAATGCACATATATAGAAAAAAGATGAAAATTATTTCTTACTTCTTTTCTAAAAAGCATTTTTCTATCTAGTATCTACCAAATATATTACGTAACTTTTGGTTTGGATGAGAAGAAAACTAAAGAAAAAGAAATACTGGGAGAGAAAACTCTCAAAAAAGGTTAAATAAAAAAACATTACTACTTTGAAACGTTTTCCTCCCTAATATTTTCTCCCCCTTATTTCCCTTCCATTTTCTCCTATATCCAAACTTGATACTATCTTAAACTTTACATACCATTGATTACATTCTAGACTCAACCATTATATAAAATAGGTTAAGCTACTTGGATAAGATGTAGTATATACCACAAGTCTACCTCTTGTAGTCCTTTTTTTTTTTGCATTTATTTTAGACATGGGACTTCTTATTACATACTCTACTCATTTGCACGTACTTTTAAAGACGTGACCTGGTGAACTGACACATTTAAATTATGTACATGATGTAAAAGGTGCAAAACTCCACAGGGTAGTGACAAAACATGTATGAGTCGGATACAAAGATTCTCCATTAAAAAGGTCTCTTGGACAAATTAATAGCTTAAAGGAGGAAAGACAAAATCCTTTATCAAGTTTTCTTGTCTTCAAAGATTAGGAGGTGAAATTAAAGTAGTGGATAGGGTGAATTGAATAACTCAACTTCATTTAATAATTATAATCCCCCTTTGTCACCTCTTTTTTTTTGGCTATTTGTTTAGCGAATTACCCATTCATTATGTCGCATCTATTAAATACTATGTAACAATATTTTCTTTTATTCATTTTTCTTAATTTAAATAATCCCAATACTTTATGATGTAGTGTATCACAATATTATACTTCATCCATTTAAAATATAAGTCTTGTAAAGTTTTTTACATGCGTATACTACGAAATAAAATTAATACATTAAAATATTGATCTCGTCGGTAAATTTACTCTTAATTTAATGCATTTGAAACATTTTCACTTACCCATATGAATAAGGATATAATAGAAAAAATATTAGTAAATGTAGCTTTAAACTTCTAAAGAGACATATAAAATAAAATAAAAATTTTCTGGAAAAAAAGACTTATATCATGAAACGGAGGGAGAATTTAAATCATGAGTTTAATGAATCATTTGTTGTTCAATTGTATTTTAAGTAGAGTAAATATGCCTTTTTAAAGTCATCATGAATAAATATTAAAATATCTCATTGTATAATATACAAATCATTCTGCATAGCATCATGGGACGACAACTAATTGCGAAAAACAACGGTGGGTTATGTGTGGAGAAACTAGGAAATACATGGATCCATTGTCGCTTCTTTTCTATCCAATTACAACACAATAGTAATATTATTAAAAAGACGTGCTAGCAAAAGTTACTAACGATTTCTCGTTATCTATATGGTCGGGGCTTGGAATTTTTTTTTTTTAGCAAAGACGTCGCTTCATTCACAACTCGATCCTTGTACTAGTATTATGGTCATATCTAATTAAGAAAGAAAACTAACTCACAGCTAGTTGTAGGTTATTAAATTCTTTATGCGCTGACCAATTGTAAAATGATTACTTTCACCTCCCCTTTAGTTTCAAATTAATTTAATAAAGATTAGTTGAACACAAACCATCGGCTTTGTCCCGCCGGAACAGTGAGGCTCCCTTTTTCTTAGATTAAGAATTTGAGGACCAACCTTTTTTCATATGGTCATGTCTTCAGCAAAATCATAATATTATGCGGTTCTATCAGCAAAAGGTGATAGGTAGAATGTTTGAATTGGAATATTGCCACGGTAAATGTACTTCAGCTTAATTAATAGTCAATATTAGAGTCAAGCATTTTCAAAATTGCCAGATTTTCTTTCAAATTTCAATTGGAGATTAAAAAAAGGGTTTGTTAAAACTACTCAAAATAAAGTATGTATAAATAGTCCAGTGAAGGTTAATCAAATAAGTAAAAGCATCAATTAATTTTATATTTTCTAGTAAGATGTGGATGCAAATTCCGTTCTCAATATGAAATTTCATCTGTGAATAAATTTTAAGTAATTTTTTTTAGAAGAATTAAAATGTATGAACAAGGCTAAGAGTAAAATAACATTTATCTAGGCAATGTGAAAATTAATAAAATAATAAGCCTATCATAGGAAATAAAAAAGATAGCTATAGTTAATAACTACTCCTCTTCATGTCATTATTGGTTTAAGTAAATGTAACAATTAATTGGATTAAAAAAAATACTTAACCTCCCATATCTAACTTTAAAGTAGAATAACCACATATATTAAGATTTGTCGTTAGATCACAGAACCCAATATGGGTCACAAATCAAGGGTCAATATATATTAATAATGTTTCTCTATAGCCCCAAAGTATCAATCATCGATCCCATGTTTCCACTTGATCTTCTAATAAAGTGACGGCCCTTAATGGAGTCAGAGAGATAAGGAGGGGAGGGCAACATCGACCAAAATCGATATTAATATTAAAAGGGGCGCTGCTAAAATAATTGGAACCATAATTTAATCGAAAATGCTGGACTTTGCACGAGGGACATACAGCCAAGGGCTTATCACTGAGTGTCTCTCGCCAGCACTGCCTGTGGAAGCACCCAATGCTTTCAATTGAATCAGACATAGAAAACTAAAAATAATGTTTGGGAGGAAGAGAGAGTCAGTCCAGCTAGCAGTGCTGTGCAGAAACCTTAAGTGCACACATGTAGGCATGGACAGAGAAATCCACCATTCTGCCAAAGTAAGCTTTTTAGGATCATGTCTTCCTGTGAGACTCATTTTGAGCCCTACAACACGTGGGTGGGGGGTGTCAAAGTGTCTGCAATTTTATCTCATCGAAATACAGAAGAGAGAGAGGAACTGCTCCTTCAAACGCGTCAGACAGCTTCGACTACAACAAACAAGAAAGTATGTAAAATGCCCTCATCAGCAGAGTCACACACACACACGCACATATGTATATTTTACTTCAATTTGTGCTGTGCTCATGAGGTGATCGGCATCTATGAGACAAAGCGAATGTCTCAAAAATTCAAAAAAGAAAAGTAGTGATCGCCTTTTTTTCTGATCGGATTCATCACAAATGCATACATTCATGAACCCCATGATCGCAATTCCTATTTCCTTATGTGCTGAGTGTTGTCTGCACGAGTTCATATATCATAATGTCTTGATTTATTGGTTCGTCCAAAACATATAGGGCAAAAGCATTAATATGGATCACCATTTTCTTGCTTTATTTTGAACTCACAGCCTGTAAATGACGCTGAAAAATCATAGCCATGGATTTTGAATAGCAGTGATGTGATCTAAAATTCTAAATGCAGGTGCATGAATCCTATCTGGTACATTTAAGGAGGTGGCCTGGAGCGGATAAAAATGTTTCTTTATTGAATATAATAAATTTCTCATTTCTAATACTGGGAAATGTCGGCCCTATATCACGTACAAACCCTAGCAATGCTGATGATGCCTCTGGTTTCTGGCAGAACAAGGTCATTGAAGCAATATATATGCAGGCAAAATAGCTCTGAGAGTTTACAATGAGCTGCAAGACCCAGAATTTCTGTGCCACAAGATGCTTCCTTCATCAGCTTCAACTTCATCACATATTCTAAGTCTAATCAATGATCCCGTTGATCATTTCAAGAAATAAACTAAAGTCATCACCGTCAAGTGCATCTATAGAAAATAAAACAACAAAAATCATAATAAAATAATTGGAAGTGAAAATAAAGATGCATGCAACCATGAGAATCCTAAAGGACGAAAAAAAAAATGGCAGATGATATGAAGAAGCTAGGATTGTAAATGATTAGTATTAAATAATTCAGAAACCTATCAAAAGATGCCGATGATCATCTTTTTTTATTTTATTCCGATCCAAACGCAGAGTAACAAAAGAGAAAAGGAAGCCAAGTTCATAGCAATAGCCATCATATCATATACATTCATAAGCAAGCATTCTACCTCATCCATCTTCACAGTTCACACCTATTTCAGTACTCTAAACACTGTAAATTTCTTTCCCACTTTTCTCTATCTTCCAAAACACCAGCAACTTCTGGCCTAAACACCAAGCCCTTTTCTATCAGTAAGGTGGCCTTCCGTGAGCCCAAGCAAAAGCTTCGTGCCCCACCTGTCCTCCGCCGTTGGGCATCAGATTCGGCGGCAGATTGTACAGAGGCAGAGACGACGGATCCGGGAGTCCGGCCGGCAGTGACTGGCCTCCGCTGCTACCAATTCCCCGTGGTGATCCTCCTCCTCCTCCTCCTTGTGCAGCGGCACTGGCTCCCTCATCTTCATCATCAAGTGGTAGTCTTTCGTAAGTGGCATTAGCAAACGTTGCAGCAATGACCATCACTGGTCCAGCCGCTACTAGAGACCCGACGACACTTCCTCCGACAACCTGTCCTTGTCCTCCTGCGAGATACACTGTGAGCCCCGTCGCGCCGGGAGGGGCAGGTCCAGGCAAGAACGCACCTGTTAGGGATAGAATTTCAAACCTGCCATGGAGGGCCACAACAGCTCCAGGGGCAGCGGGTTGTCGGAGAGTGACGTTGGCGACGGAGCCGCTTCCACTGAGCACGCAAACACCACGCTGACGCCTCCGTGCGAATTGGGCCACACTCTCCGCCACGTCGGCTCCTCCTGCAACCTCCATCACGTGGCTTCTTAGGGCGTTGGGGCTATCTCGGGTGACGAAGATGGGTGGCTTGGGTTTGTTTTTTGATCCGGGAGGTCGGCCCCTGGGCCTGCGGGTTCCGACGTCGACTGCACCTTCCTTGGGCTCGTCTCCGTTGTCTCTTTCTTCGTCTTCTTCTCGGTTGCCGCTCCTGCCGCTGCTATCGTTAATGGAAAGATCGGTGTGGCGCTTGTTGAGGGTGGGCGAGTTGGTTGCCGGTTCTACTCCCGGCAACCCCACCTGACCGGTCCACCAAGGATTAGCCAGACTTGCTTCTCTAGAAGCTCCCAAGTTCAGAAAACGAGATATGACTCTCGTGAGATAAAAGAAGGCAAAATTAGTGCTTGAGCTCTGTAGCCAGGTGGTTTTCTGTCTCACTTGTTTCAGAATTTAGGTGAGGGAAAGAGATTGTGAAACCCAGAGTTGATGTTTGACTCAATAGGGCTTGCTCTTCTGTGACTTTCTGACCTAATTCTGAAGTTCTGGGTGTCTCTCTGAGGGAAGACGGGAAGAGATAGAGATACGGAATTGTAGGAAGAAGAGAATCAGATTCATCAACTGATAAGCTTGTATGACCAAATTAAAGAGCTTGCTGTTTCATCAAACAGAAAAGAGAAGATTAAGATCATCGGACGATCAGCAAGTGATATCTCGTCCTTCTTTAGTTGTGAATTCTCTCTTTTGGACTGCTCAGCAACAGGTGATCTCACGAACATGGAACAGATGCGAAACCCTTCAAAGAATCAAGCACAAAGAGAAATAAGAAAGCAGAAAGAGGAAGAGTGTAAAGAGGGAGGGTGGGAGAGGGAGAGGGAGAGGAGAGAAGTTAAAGCATATGATAATGGATCAAAGTTGGTAGCAATTAGCGAATAGAATAGAGAAATAGAAGAAAAAAGGGAAACTATTTGGACAAAAACTGCGGAGAAATGCTTCACTTGATTTCTGGGGAAACCTCTGTTGTGATACGGGAAGCTAACAATTACATATTGTTATGTCATACTTTTTTTTTTTTTTTTTTTGAGCGTTTGGTCGCAGGATTATAATAGGAACAAGAAGCTCTGCTTTTAGGGAAGGCCTTGACATTAGGGTTTGGGATGTGGGGTCGCGTGCGCGTGGCCAGGTGGGGAGCACGTCGTTTTTGGTAGTGGGGCCCATTTATCAACGTACGCATACCATTTTGTAGAGTGAGACGCAGCTTCAATCACCTACAGGCTCCAGCTGCAAGTCTGCAACCTTATGTCCTTGTCGGACCATCTAATACAGAGCCTATCACCGTATTCTCTTTCTCTCTCTCTGTTTTTTTTTCTTTTACCAGAACCTATCACCATATTCACTCTGCTATATATTAACCTTGTTTTTTAAATGACACTCGGGATCTCTCGATTAAACTAATATCTTCGCAAATCATCATGTCTTTTACCCGATAAAATATTATCATTACTTCTTGCAAAATTGTAAATAGTATAAAAAAATTCTCTTCCCCCTCCCTCTCTCCCACGCTCTCTGATTTTGTGAGAAAATATGTAAGTGTCCTTGTATCATATTCCCTTCAACCCCATATATAAGTCACTCAATAAGAAATTCATGTTTCTTTTTTAAGTATTCACTACTAAAAAAATTGATTTAACAAGGGATGAATTCATTATTAAATGAATATATCATTTGCTAAATGAAATTTGGTGAGGGATTCGTCCCCTACTAATTTCATTACAAAAAACAACATTATTAAATATAACAACGAATACATTTTTTCACTAAATTAGCAAAGGATTATATCTCTTGCTAAATAATTTTTCATTAAATATATCTTAAAATGATCACCCAATGCCGCATAACCGGTGCCTTGTCACTCGTCACATGAGGTCAACTCATGACATGTCACCTGTACAACAACTCATATTATGTTTGAACCTTGACTCATAATTTATCCAAGTCTCATATTATCCTTTATTTGCTAGTTGAACTAGAATACATTTGTAGTTATTATATAATAGATTAAATATATATTATTTAACTACATAGAGATATCAAATAATATATTATAAAAAATATATATATGTATATTTTATTTTATTTTTAATTAATAATATGTTAAAAATACTTATATTTGTAATGAAAATGAACTTAAAATAAAGAAAATCTAAATATTAAATAATTTTATTTTGAATATTTTAGTAAATTTTTAAATTTGATTTTTATTTTTAAATAAAAAATAATTAAATATATAATTAATTAAAAGTTATTCCCAAAAGTTAATTTTTTTTGTAATAATTAGCAAGGGACAAAATCTCTCACCAATTATCTAATTTTAGAGAGGGATGTCAATCTCTCACTATTTTTTTACTAATTATCTTATTTTAGAGAGGGATTGATAGTTTCTCACTATTTTTCTCGCTAATTTTGAGTTTAGCTTTGAAATTAATATCTCTAACTAATTTGATATTTTAAAGAGGAATAGACAATTTCTCACTAAATTTTCTCTCCAATTCACATTGTTCTAGTAGTGATTTTGCATAAAAATGATGCATTTAATAATGTAAATTTGGACACTTTTTCTTTCTTCAAATAAAATTAATAATTTAACTACCTCTCCTAATTAATTTTGATAAAATAGTTAGAAATAATTTATAAATAATTTATATTTTATAAATTATTTTCAACATGTTTAAAAATTCAATAAATTTTTAGCTTTAAGTATACTTTATATTTATATTTAGTGAGGGTAAAAGGAAAAACTTATAATAAAAAATTAATGATATTATAGATAGGATGAAGAGTAGTAGTTCAAAATTTCTTTTTTACTTATATTATATTATATATATATATATATATATATCTTTAGTAATTTAAATTTATTCAATGTAAGACTTGCTACGCACTCTTAATTCAGACTTAAGCTCAACATTTGAAGATTAAAATGTAATAGTATCTTCCAACCACTCGTCATGCTCGGTTAATTAGAAACAAATTATGTTCGTAATTTTTTTTTTTTGGGGAACAACTAGGATGATTTCAATCCACTTGAAGTCGCGTGTAAAAAGTGATTAAAATGGGGATATAAACCTAAGCTTATTCGAGAATTCCCAGACGAGCGCGCAACATATGGCTTTAGTTAGCTAATGCCGTTATCATTCAACGATATATATATATATATATATATATATTGTAAGACAGGGTATGGAAAGTTTGATCCATTATACAAGTGTAACATACATAGAATTGTTTGAGATTAATGCTGAATTTATCCTTTTGTGTATCGTGATTGCTTGACTATATATATATTTTTTCACAATAAAAATAACTTTTGGATCAATTATTATAAGGTTATAAGATAAATTGGCTCACTGGCCAAAATAAATACTGTAACCAGGAAATATGGACCAGATTTTTTGAAAAATTTAGTGAAGCCGGTTCATATTAATATACAATGAGTTTATCATTGATATATAATAGTATATCATGAAAAATATAATAAATCAGCCTATAATATAAAATATAATAAATATTATGCTATTTGCTTGGTTTGACTTTATAACATGGGTTATATTTGCAAAAATCTCTAAGTTATACATGCGTTAATGGTGATTAATTGCTCTTTAAAATATTTTGGGTACAAATCCCTTCCATCAACCTAAAGCATTATTTAAAATAATTTAGGCATCTCAAAGTATGAAGCACACTAATTTATGATTGTTTAGTATTTTCCAGGTTGTCCATAAATTATAAGCATTAAATCTGCTTCGTTTGTTCAGTATTATAAATTACTTTTAATCAAATTACACTTTTAATAAGTTAACTAATTATATTTAATTGAAATTACGCGCTTTGTATATTTATTTCATTTAATAAAGTGTCTCAATTAAAAAAATTATTAGTTATGCTGTTAATAACAAGTATTTAAAAAAATATTAATAATTGTATTTTGAAAGACTCAAAATAATTATTATTTTCTAAGATGATACTTTAAGAAAATGTCTTATAATATTGAATGAGGTGAGAATGTGTATAACTGCCCACCCAACCATTATTTTTGTCAATGCTTATGCTGACCTATACATCTAGTTAAGAGTGAATGATTTTGCTGATTATATAGCATATTGGTATTATATTGTTTACAGGGGGTTGTTTTCTAAAATTTTTGTTTGAGAAACCGATTAATTGAGGCATATCTATTTCAATCAAAACAAATTATAAGACTCGTCAGCACAACAGCTTATGTTAATGGTCTTTTTTTTTATTTGACTGGACAAGAATCCCAGACTTGTCGTCACCTTCAAGCTGACCGACAAGCTATGCTCCTCAAATAAAAATTTACCAATCGTACAAATTATACAAGATGCCTGTAACTCACTTGTTCTTGCTGTTTGTTGCATACATAATATATACACCCCCAACTAGTGATTTCTTTTTTCTTTTTTCAATAATTTATTCATACATATAACCTCCTTGAAATTTTATATCTTGTACGGTACACGGCATGCTGTTGTTAATTGGCGTCCGACATGTACATGACCATTTCCGCTGTTTATTTTATGTAAATATTGATGGAATGTTATTCGGGCATAATCAATGACCATCGATCTGAATAAACAGGAATCAAAATATCACAACGTAATGACGCAAGGTTGGAATCTGTACTATGTCCAATCGAAATAGATATAATTCATGTCATCATATGATAATAAAGTAACAAATTAAATTGATTTAGACATCAATGAAAAAAAGGGGGGGCATATTATCCAATTTAATAGGGCGAATAATACATATTCCTACCGGCTACCGCATATAATTGAGGAAAGCGCTCTTGCAACTTTTTCCTTTGACGAGCATCGTGATATATATGATACTACACATACGAAAAGACCTAAAACGCCCTTCAGGGGAACATAAATTAATAAGATTTTAATTTAATATTGTATATGAAATAAAGTAGTGTGTGACACAGGGAGGGATCGGAGCGAGTCCAAGGTTGAGGCATTAGGAAGTTCAGTGTGTTTGTCATCAACTTGGATGACAACTAAATTAAATAAAAGTGTCGCTTTGATGATTGTCGTGCTCCGTTGAACATGCTCGCATGATGAACTTCTTGATTTTCCCAGATCCATAATTGACAGAGACCTCTAGCTTCATAAGCGATGCATGCAAGTCGACAGTTTTTGGTTCACGGTGGGCTTCAAAGCCCAACACAGTCAAACACTTCGGGGGATAATAACACTTTAAAACCCCCCAATTTTAAGATTAAAGAATGAATACGCACGCTCGATTGAAATGATTCACATTAAGCCTTTAAATTCTTCAACTTAAGAATACTTGTTTTAATGACGTTGAATAATAGACCTGGAGTAATTTTAGACCAATTTATGTTACAGGATTTTTTATCCTCATTTCTAATTTTTAAATCTTTTAGTTTTTATTTAAGTTTAATTCAACTTTTCGGTCTTTTAATATCATTTTAAAATGTCGGTGAAAAAATATATCATCCTAAATTAAGAGATTGGAAATGTATGCTATGCCGTCTTGTCTTCAATATTCAAGTCTAAACTTTGAATCATTTTGGATCAATTCTGCTCTTTTAAATACATTAGTCAAAATGATGCATGTACCCTCACAATTATTTAATCTCTGTTGAGCTACAAGTAACTTTTTCTATGCCAGCTATGCATGCTAAGTAACTTTAAAATATTACTCATATTTATGCTCCATAGGTATTTCTATTTTTTATTGCTTAGAGATATTTTCCTATTGAAAGCAATCTTGTTCAATATAACCTCCTAAATTTTTGAATAATTAATTAATTGTGAAATTGAGGTTTATTGAAGAATTTAATTGAGGTTTGATATTATTTTGAGTGTACCTTTGGAGGTAAATTTGTAATTGAAGTTATTTGAGGTTAATCATATGTTTAGGTGTGTAAATTGGGCCTAGGATAATATATAGAGGTTGAATAGGGTCCAAACCAAACCGGGGCCAAATGATTTAGCTTAATTAAGTGTATCTTTTTTGTGTACGCACCGTGGCACATGATGCACATGCCACAATGCATGGTATAGAATCTATACTTAATGACTGTTCAAAAAATTAGGAAGAGGAGGAGAGAAAATATAACGTCCCGAAAAAATTAAGAATTAGATTAAGTAAAAGAGGATAATAAAGTAAATTAATATGGTGTGTAGCCAAAAAGATCTAATGAGTGCATTTGTTTGTAATTTTAGCTTTAAATTTAGGCTTGAAGCGAAGTTGAGTCACATAGGTATTAAAAGTAGGGAAAATCTAAAGAAAGAGGCTTTTATGCCACATGTTGCAGTATGCAACACATCCACCATGGCACACATGTGACAATCTGTGAAGAAAGGCCTTCTCTATACCATATATTGCGGCACGTGGTGCATGCACCGTGATGCATGGTCAAAAATTTACAAAATTAATTGTGTATTAAAATTCAAAATGGGAGGAAGAAACGAAGAGAATGAAGAATATGTGAGTTTCTCTGCTAGGGCTTGCTACCTTAGAGTTTTGTGAGCATTTCTAAACCATTAAACACTTAAGATAAGATTTTTAAACTCCTTTCCTCCCTTTCTCTTCCATTTTCTAAAAGGTTTGAATTCAGGTTTAAGTTAAATTGATGATTTTTTGTCTGTGTGAGTTATAAGTCCAAAGCCACTAACTTAGATAGAGTTAATGTGAGTTTTTTAAATTATGTAAACCTAGTATTGATGATTTTATAAGCAATTAGTTGGTGAGTGTCATAAATGGCCAAAAATTGCATTAATGGAACTGGTTGGAGGCGTTTTGAAGCCATTAATAATAGTTTAAAGATTCATTAATGATAATGTGAGTTAGAAGAATGCAGCAAACTAAGCAGATATGTTTGAAAGTGAGTTTGGGATTCTTGGTATGTTGGGAATGTTGAGTTAAAGCATTAGAATTTATTCAAAGAAGGATATTAATAATTATCCTTGAGGTTAAATTATAGATTAGCTAAATTTGGCACCATTTAAGCTATTAGAGCTTTGAAAGTTGTGTTTTAAGTGATAAATCTTTGACCCCTCAAAGGCTTAAGATAATTGGGGAAGAATTTTATTTGTATAATTACTTGTTGAAATCATGTTGAAAACTTATTGGATCTTGTAAATTCACCTAATGCAAATTATGGCAAGTTATGTATTGGATGAAAAATGTGCTTGAGTTAAGAAAAATGATATATATGTTATGCATGTGTTATTGATGCTATTAATTAAGAACATGCATATATAAATATATATATATATATATATATATGAATATAAACTATATGAGATACTGTGTATGATGAGGTAAGTGGAGTGTGATGGAGATGGTTTGTGATGAGATGACAAGATGTAATGAATGACAATAAATGTGCATACTATGTGTTGATGTGCATGACATGATTATTTATGATAGGAGTTTGCCCACAGGTAAAGGAGTAAATGTGATAAACTCATGTGGTAATGGCGGCTTGCCGTTATAATCGAAAGCTAGCTTGGGTATTGAATGTTGGAATCGAGAGGCAACCGTTATCCTATGATTTATTAGGAATTGTCTTACTTATTTTTCAAGGAACTTGAATCTAACTAACCTCCACCGATTTATGAGGAGGATAGATTAGGAATACCACACTCTATGGTTATTAGTATTAGGAAAAACCACAAATTACAAGTAAGTGAGATAGCTTTAACTAGACAACTCCTTACAAGTGAAAGGCTTGGTTAATCCAACTTTTGAACCTAGCCACTAGTTTCATGTTGAAGGTATCAGGAGAGTATAAGGTTGGTATCAATAATGCATTTCATGTTTTTGACCATTTGGTTTTTATTATTATGGTCTAACATGACTTGATAAGGGCACATGATTATTATTATTGTGTCCCCAAATGTACATTAGTGATTGCATGTGTTATGAGATGATATGTATTTATGTCTAGCCACATAGTTGTTAGTATTGTGGTTGTGACAACCTTTTGAAAATCTCACAAAATTTGTGAAAAGATGATTATTGCCATTTGCATTTATAATTAATTGATATATAATTGTAAAAGTTAGATTGATCTTGATTATTGAGTAGTTATAGTCACTCATTTTTTAATATTCTAGGGATTAACTCATCAAAACAAGACAAGGAAAAATGAATAGAGGCATAAGATCTTGTATAAATCCTAATAGTAGGCCTCATAGTAGGTTGACTTTGTGTATTTTTTTATGATAATTTTCCAACTAGGGATTCATATGATTTTTGACTACTTCCATTATTTGTTAAATTGATTGAAATGTATATTTTATACCTTAGGTTGTATTATGTGATTATAAAATTTTATATAGGGCCAACATACTAGTGCAAAATATAAAGCTGCACGTGCGCATGCGCATTTTTTTTTGGACACTTGTATTACAAAATGGACACCCTAGTTGTGTATTATTGTTAAAAAAAGGAATTGAAAAATCAGTGTCATTAGCTAGAGTTAAGTATTAAGTCTTGATCATCTTCAAGGGTCGACCCTTCCTCATTAATGGCGACAGAATGTGAGGAAGAGTGAGGGAGAATATTTGGACACTGCAATATATTTGGTGAGATTGACCTAAAAATCCACAAGAGATAGAAAGAGAATGAGATTGAAAAGAAAGAAGCATAGAGAGAATGTGAGAGTGTTAAATAAAAGTAGGGCCCATGTTTAAATAAACAGATGTTACCATGAAATTGATGGGAGGTGTTAGGTGCTTTATTTTTAATAGTTGATAATTTATTTTGCATCACTCTATAGTATAAGATATTTGATGCTTTTTGAAAAATAATTTATGATTAAATTTGTACATTTACTCTTAATAAAAACATGTAAACAGATCAAAGTATGCTGATTTCATTTTCGAAATTCAATTCACATTCGGTGTTCACATCATGAAACTTTTACAATAAATATTTCTATGGAAATTTTGAAGACGATGCAAGACTTCAAAGGACGCATGGTAGAAAAACATAAGGGAAATGCTTCATGCAATACATAGGCATAACATTATATTGCCTACCAAGTATTAGTGAGTTTGGATCTAGTAGGAGGTTAGTTCTTTACAATATTAAAAATTAATGTTTGAATCTCTACGGACCTGGGAATAGGGCTCACAATTGGTATTTAACCATATCTCGAATAAGATTGCCTTAAATAAGAGAATATTTGTAAGCAATAAAAAATAATATCATACTCCTTCAATCTTATTTATAGGAAAAAGAGAGTATATGTTTTGGTTCTACTTATAGGTTACTTAAGGCCTCGTTTGGTATGATGGAAAAGATTTTGATAGAATTAGAATTAGAATCGGAATAGGAATTAGAATTGAAATTGGAATAGAATTGGGTTTTAAAAGAGTGTTTGGTACGAAAATGAAATCTTAATATAATTTTAATAAGTATGTATATTTAAAATACAAAAAGACTAAAATGCCCTTATAAAATAAAAAACTAAAATAAAGCACAGATAAAAAATGCCATCGTCTGCAACCAAAACACCATTGACATCGACACTCCATTAATGGCAGCCACCGACCACTGCACAGATCAGAAACAAAACATCCAAAAGCCATGCAAATGCAAAACCCCATGCATGGATCAAGCCACAAATTTGAAGAACTACAAGTCCATGCCTTCAATTTCATCTTCCTTCTTGGGTCTGACTTATACTGCTCGTTTCACTCATCGCCACAACTTTCGATGCAAGTAATCACACTGACAATAATGACGCCAATTTCACCCTTTACTCCAACAAACAATGTGCAAGCTACAGACCATCTCAAATCATTGGCGAGCTGTGTCCATTAGCTTGGAGGTGTGATGAAGGGAGGAAGTTGGAAAAGATGACGAGAGGGGGAGGTGAAGCATGGATTTGTCATCAGAGATTGAGGAAGCAAAAGGGATGACCGGAGGGGGAGGGGGAGGAGTCGATCAGCTTAAAGATGTGAGGGAGAGGGTAAAATGGAACAAAAATGCAATTCTATGGAATTGAATGGATTCCATGGTTCACAATAAAGAATCCAATTCTGGGTTTTTTTGATGGAATCTGATTTTATGAGAATCATAATTAAGACATACCAAACATTCTTGAAGGAGGATTCCATATCAGATTCCGTTTCTCTCTTCTTGATTCTAGCATACCAAACATAGCCTAAATGATTATTATATCCATATTTATTCTTTTACCTCTATTTAATGTTGGAAAGGTTAATAAATGTTAAAGTATTTTATTTTTAAAGTAGGTATATTTGATATAAGTAATGTCTAAATTTGTTGAATTTTAAAACAAGATTAATGAGATTTAAAGTTTTTTATAGTGCAATGCACTTTACAAAATTAATAGTATATTCAACATCTTAAATCATGCTGGCAGACTTGGGAAATTTTTAATTCTTTTATTTAAAAAGACAAGATCTAGCTAGCCAAGTAATTAAAATTAGGCTAAAATATAAATAACCCTCCAAAACTTTATATCATTGGCATATAACCCCTCAACCTTAAAAATGTAAAAATGACACCATAAACAGCTCAAACATTGTTTATTAACCCTTTATTGTTAAAATTACCGTTAAATCTAACGAAAAGTACGACCTCTGATGGCATGAAAACACCTAGACAAATGACATGGAATTTTAATTTCAATATTCTTTATCCCTTCATAAAACGCATAGATCCATTTTAAGGTCACTTTTGTCAAGCCATGACAATTTGTAGTTGATCTTTTTCATTCCTCCTCGTCAACGCGCTTACGGAAATTTCGCACAAGAACATAGTATCTGCAACAATCTTGAAAACTTTTGAATTCTTTTCATATCAGTTTTTTTTTTTCTTGACAAGGGTAGTATCACATATTTCAAGATAGTTTCACGATGAATCAGCTTTCCTCTCTACACTTCACCTCTAAGATCTGCTTGGCACAAAAGTATAGGTAACCATGCTCGTGCTTCGGTTGTATTTTCACCGCTTCAAATGTTACTATGAATATTCATGTGAAATTTGTGTGTGATGAAACATAAAGTAGAGTTGATATTTGCAAATTCTTGTCTAATAAAATGAATTAAATATAGGTTACTCTCTTTTTTGTTGCTTAAGGTATCCCATAGTGGGGGGCACTATTTTATTTTTTTATATTAAATTACAATGTTGAAAACTATTCTATATTTTTTTCATCAATTTTTTTACATCTCACCTTCTCTCTCCTCGCCACACTTTCTCTCTCCTCCATCTGTCATTTTCTCCTCCCGATCCTCACGCTTCACTCGCCTTGCCCTCCCTGTTTCGCTATCTCTCCCCCACTCTCTTCTTCTGCCTAGGAGTGCATTCAAGTTTCCGTAATCATTCCCCGCATTCTCCATACAAAGTGTAGGGCTCGTTCCCCTTCATAGGCCAACCAGTCTCCGACACCAAGACCCTCACCCCCTCTCCCCCCACCACCTTCGCCGTCACCACCACCAAAGCATCCACTATCGCATCAAATAAGATAACGGCCTGGTGGAGGTTTCTCGTGGCCGGGGAGACCAAGGAGGTGTAGGGACCACGGATGGGCTCGTTGCCGACGGCGAGGTAGCGAGTCCACGTATACGTATAAGATAAGGATATATGGCTGTGTTTTACAGTTGGAGACGCGTTGGAGTTTGCACGCTGTTATGGGTTGCGGTATCATCTTCTGTGTGTGTGTCTGGGCAAGACCTGCCACTTTTGCCCACCACGCCGTCACTACATCATGCTCGCATGGGATACTCGGAGGCAGAACTAACTCTGTGGAGGCTGGGTGAGATTCGACAAAATTTCACAAGACGGATATTTGCGTACCTTCAAGAAATTAAAGAGCTGAATTGCAATGTGTGCGCCAAAGAGTAAGTGTGTACACTGTTTACCTCTGTTTTTTAAGACAAAAACAGAGGGAAGCAAGGTTTTTTTTTTTTTTTTAATGATGAAAGGAACACCCAAAACAAAACTAAAAACAAACACTACTAAGAACAAGCGCTAGCCCGGGTCAATATCCCTGATTAAGCTGCTGACTTCATAACCAGTCAGTACCTCAGGTCAGTAGATTGTCACGAAGCTTGCTTAGCTAGAGAGTCCGCTACCCCATTATCCTCGCCGTCAGTCTTCACAAACTCAACTTGCCAATCTCTTTGAAGCAGACTCCGAATCTCGTGAACGATGGTAGAATCTTCATGCATGTCCGAGACCCCCCGAGCGGCCGAACCTATCAATTCAATAGCCGTATTAGAATAACAAAATACTTGAACTAGTGGGAGTTCCTTGTCCCAGGCA
Organism: Prosopis cineraria; assembly: GCF_029017545.1. Taxonomy (NCBI): domain Eukaryota; kingdom Viridiplantae; phylum Streptophyta; class Magnoliopsida; order Fabales; family Fabaceae; genus Prosopis; species Prosopis cineraria. The sequence goes on from NW_026555335.1 coordinate 5,505,067, forward strand.
CGCTTCATCCCCATAGGACAGCCCCAAAGTAATATAAGCAACATAGCAAGAATTTTTATGGTGTAGCCTGTGGGTTAACAATATGGGTGGCGTGGTGTGAGAGTGGGGGATGGAGGAGAGAATCGGCCATATGCATGCAGGTGGGTGCTCGAGTGGTAGAAAGTAGACGTGGTAAATTGGATCAAGCCTAATGGCCAAACGAAAACTCTCTTTCGGGTTTAAAAGATTATTTTTTACTCTAACTTATTATTCGGGTCGCTCGAATAAATTTGAAAAAAATTCAACCTAATCCCAAATCTGAATGAGCTTTGGTCTAATACCCAAATTTCATTTTTGTTATTTATAAAATAATATAAAAATAAGGTAAAATTGAAAATTATAATTTTTAAAATAAAAATTGAAATAACATCAAAAATATAAAATAAAATAAAATAATATTTAATAATTTAAATATTCAAGTTAGCTCAAATAAACTTGCTTGAGGGATTGGGCAATAATATGAACTTTTTTAATATATTAAGATATTTTAAGTATAATTTAAATTAAGCCTTGCCAGCACAAGCTTTAATAGAAAGTGAAATTGAAAAAAACAGTAGGGTCTACATTTAATATCTTATTATAAAGATTATAAAAATATTAAAATAGTGAAACCTACATGCTTAAACAAACAGAAGTCAAGTGAGTTAACGCTGGGCACCAAGTTAGCAAATCTCATATGTTCAAGTATAAAAATAATTCATAATTGAGTTTAAAATACTCACAGATTTTTTGATAAAGTTAAGAGATGCAAACTTTTCATTTTCAAAATAATTTATTTTTCAATTTTGCCAATAGTTTTTTTAAAAAATATATAATAGTGATTAGATATGTGAAATTTTTCTTTTAAAAATAAAAATATTACACTTTTTTTAGGAATTTGTTGAAGGGCAATTTTAGAATTATATATAAAAAATCATAAAAAAAATAAGTGACTTACATGAAGGATAAAATAAACTTTTTAAAATATGATTAACAAAGAGGACGCGAGGTAGTATTTTTTTTAATAAATTATAAACAATAGTACTATAATTTATACTTTCTCTGTTCAAAAATATAAGGCGTTTTTTGAGGAAGTTGGATGTTAAAAAATATAAAATATTTTTAATCTTTCAAAGTTTAATTATTGCTTCTTTTTTAAATTGCCCCTATTAATAATAATTTTATATTTATTATAGGATGTTTAATAGAAGTAAATATAAAAATATAGACTTAGTTGAAAGTAAGTAACTACTTTTTAATTAAAAATATTTTATATTTTTAAATGGAAGGAGTATATCTTTATAAAAGTGTGTATGCACGAAATTATAAAGGAGACGAAAGGATATCTCCCCACAAGAATTAAATTATAATTTAATTTAATTTAATGGATGTCAATCCAAATTATATGTGATAAATATGTTAGGTGATGGAAATCAAAGATGACACTCACACTAATGGTAGAAGTTCTCGTTATGTAAGTACGTGGTTAAAAATTTGAATTTTAACCTATATATATATATATATATATGTATGTATGTATAGCAATATAATTATAAGAAATCTATCATTTACCATCAAGTATGTCAAGGGAGATAGTATTTGTGGTTGGCAAAGCCTACTCCTCCTACTTAGTATAAAGAAAAAAATCAAAGATGACAAGCTGAATTTGATGATTTAATTTACAACTTGGATGGATCATATAACATATTCGTGACTTGAAAATTATGCACACGATTGAGAGCGTCCGTCTAATTGGATTACCCTCTGCCCTAATGGTATTTAATTCTTTCGATAGTAGGATACAATTACACATTTGACCCCAAACGATATGCGACATTCTACCAACCGAATAGAATCGGAAGAAGTGTGTCATCTAAATTTAATACAATCTCCGCTTGTGATAAATAACTATTATTTTTAAAACTAATATAAGGCCCTATAGGTTGCACAAAATCAGAATGACAAATTACATTATTTTTAATAACATGTGAATAATATAAATTATTAGAGTTTTTTTTATATCATAGACAAAATCTAATAATTTTCTTTCTATATTTAAGTGGCTGATAAAAATTTATTTTAAAAAGATTAAGGCCGGCCACTACAGCGACTGATTTTCGTTAGACCCAAAGAATCCTAACCCAATGATTGAAGTAAAGTCATTCACGGGGCTGGGTTGGTGAATTAAACTTCTGAAAAATGAGAATGTCACTTCTTCCGCGCAAAATACAGATATGATTATATGAATACCTGATTAGTTTATTTTATATATATATATATACAGAAGACAAAACATTGAAATATAAGCTTAAAAAAGAACAATTTGATGAGTTGGGTCAAATTAAATGAGAGGATCAAAACACGCAATTTGCAAGCCAGCCTCCAGACGTGGGGCCCCAATGACAGTGAAAAAACGAAAGCTCGTGGGATTGGATTTGTTTAGGATGAGCACCAGAGTCCTCGGCAGTATACAGCGTCGTTTCATGGGCCTTTTTTTTTCCCCTCTTTTTTCCTCTATTATAAAATTATTATTATATTGAATAAATAAATTTAATTTGTTGAAACTTAATCTGAACAATTCAAATATAGAACCTAAATTGAACAGTTTAGAATTATATTAAAAAGTTAGAAAAAAATTACTTGAGCAGTTTGAAATAGACAAAATGAGTTAGCTACTTATAACAATGTTCAAATTATTGTTAAAATAGTTTCTTACATTTAGTATCTGACTGCACTTCTAATAAATAAATACTTGTGCACTATCAATACAATTTTATAAACTATTTTTAATTACGGTTCTAATTTTTTAATATAGTTCTGAACTCTTCAAGTCAAATTCTATACCTGAACTGTTTAGGTCAAATTTCAACCATTTAAATTTATTTATTTTATAAAATTTATTTATTATTATAATAATAACTGGTTTTAGATGAAAAAGAAAAAGGGAGAAAAAAACCCATGCAACTACGTAGCATAGTCGTTGAGCACAGGGGTGCTCCGTGCTCATCTTAAGATGAGTACCGAACAGTGGGATCAATGCTCCATTACAAAAGACTATATAATATAGAGGTCTAAATTTCAGAGATCGTATACTGTGGAATCATGTCTATTGCATAAAATGATATGAATTACCCAAAAAAAATATTCATCATAGGTTAAATGGATTAATGAAGTCTATCCAGAAAGGAGGAACTAGTGGACTTATAATATATCCGCTGATGTAAGTTGGTAACTTGGTAGCGGAGGAGGCTCATGCACTTGAGGAGTAAATTTGTACTAAGGTGGTGTGGATAAAGTATAAATGTATAATTCACCTAAACATTCTTTCCCTGTGTGGCTTAATGCAAGGAAGAGATTGCTTACAAAGAACAAGTTGCTTGCTTTTATTTTATAAAAAAAAAAAAAAAGTTGCTTGCTTTTAATTTTCAGGTTGAATCTCCTGCACAAGTGCAGTGTAATGTTGAAAATAAATCGGTGAATCACTTGTTCTTTAGTGTGACTGGGCTATGAAGTTATCATATGATGCCATGAATTGATTAATGCAAAATTAGAGGGTAAAAGGCCCAGAAGTTAGTGACAAGTTTTATTGCATTCTTTTAATCAGAATAAGGTTAGGAAATATATTTTGCTTGCCATTGTAAGTTGTAACTGCTGTGGCCTACCACAATTTTTTTTTTTTTTTGGTGTTGAGAGAAATTGTAGGATATTTCAAAATGTATGGTTGACCCAATTGCAGATATTACTAAAGATTAAAGCTGAAATTGGTGTAAAGTGAACGCATGCTTGCCAAAGAAGCTTAGAGACTTGGATTTTTTGAGTATGTGTAACATTGTGCAGGATCCCTATTCTTGATTTTGTAAATGTTGTATGTGTTTTGTCACTAATAGAGGTTTTGGAAAGAGGAATAGAAACGCTTCCTAGAAGGTGGTCTGATTTATTTTTGAGAAAATTACACCTAAATTTCACATAAGAAAATTTATTATCAAAAGGGCCCATGAAATTCATAAAATACTCTCAAGTCTCAAATCCTGTATATTTGTAACTTGACATAGGGTAATTTCAATTGGGAAATAGTCATTTTCAACTTGCTAGTTGTAAATGCCTATTATCCAGCTATAAATACACATATGAAACTTAAGAGTATTTTATAAATTTTATGAAATCTCTCACTAACAGATTTTCTTCCGTGGTACATAGGTGTAATTTTCACTTTATTTTTTTCTATCCATGGGCAAGCATGTGGAATTGGCATCCACGAGAGGGGGAAGGGGGGGTGGCCCCCCAAACAAGGGGTAAATTTAATTTTCAATCAAACCCACCTCATCCTACAAAGTTGGTAAGTGGTGTTTGAGTTAAAATTCAGGATTCATAAGCCAACTCCACTCAATGAACGCCTCTATCATCAACTGTATTCCTAGTCCTTCAGCCACCTCTTGCAATTGTCAATTCAATAAAAAAAAAAAGGCCATATGATGTAATTGAATTTACATTTTCCACTTTCCAGGCTATGTAATGAATTTTATTTAAGAGAGAGAGAGAGAAGTGGGGTGACTATAGAGTTTGTCGGCCTTGACTAAAGCTCCACGATCACCAATTGGTTCCACACAAGTTCACTGCCAAATGGATTCATTCAATTGGGAGTTGGGGCAGTCTTACCGGAGGGTATGCCGCAGGATTTTACTTGTGAACTAATATTGCCACAACTTCCAAATTATGATTCAGCCAAGAGTAAAATAACCCAAAAGCCTGCAAATAAGTACCAAATATCCATCAGTATATCATAAATGTTTTTCCCAAGTTATTATTCGCTAACCAGTAACCACTACACGCTTATAACCTAGGGTCACGTTTGCTTATTAGAATATAATGGAATTGAATAGAATGAAAAAATCAAAACAAAACTCAATCACCTTTTTCCCCATAGTACGCATGATAAAACTTGTTAATATATACTACAAATGTAAAAATCATCACACCTTTTCAAAATTTCATGAATTATGATTCCCAACCCTTTGAACTAATGTCCCGTCTGGTAGGAGTGAATTGAGGCTAGAGAAGTGGAACTGGAAGTGGAAGCCCATATTTCATGCGTTTGGTATGCTTGAATTTACTTCCCAGTGGAAGTCACTTCCATCAAAACTAATGGAACCCACTTCCGCACCCACCCCCATAGAACCCACTTCCACTTCCATCACAACTTAAGTCTGACAGTTTTGCCCCATTACCATCTCTCCATTTTATTGCCATTGAGGACGATGAAGAGGACCATGGCAGCAACTGTGGTTACTTCAATGCTGAACGGCAATAACTCCGATGAGGACGATGCCGAACGGTGATGACTTCGGCAAGGACAACATTGAACGGTGATGACTCCTGCTCTGACTTTTGTTCTTCGATTCTTTACTGGCAGCAACAGGAATTTACAACAGTCCTAGGTACCGCAGTCTCTCCCTGCACATTTCCTCTCTCTTCTACAATATGACTCGGAGAATCAATGACTCGGGTGACATCTATGGAGAGGTTTTGGCTATGCTGTCCCTTCAGCAACGGATCTAGGTTAGGGGAAGGGTTTAATCGTGCAGTCCCTTCACCATTAGAATTGTATAGACAGAGTTGTAGATGAAAAGACAATATTCTAGATCCTTTTGATGCCTTTGGGAAAAAGATAAAATTCAAACCATTTTGAAAATTTCAACACCCAAGAACACCGTCAACGAGCTTAAAAAATCAAACAGATTCCTCTAATCTTCAACTTGAAAATTTCTTCCTTTTTGGTTAAAACATACAGTTCTTCATTCAAAAACCGAGGCAGGAAAAGAAATAATTCTCGACATTATTTTTAGGGTGGCCAACCGGTGGCTGCTGTTGTGCTTGGTTGATGAAGGTTACAATGGTGGCTAGGAGTAGGGTTTTTTAGGTAAGGGCATACAAGTCCTTTCATTTCCACTTCCACCTTCACTTTCATTTCCTTCAAAAACATTTTCATCATACCAAACGGAACATAAATTACCTCTTTCCCTTATAAATGTGCTCACCTATCCCCTTTAATCATCTTATTTTTATTTTTATTGTTTCAATTCATTCCATTTCATTCTATTCTAGTAAGCAAATGTGATCTAAATTCCATCAGAATTCCAACATCCAACAGACCATACCTGTATTAGTTATTCATAGATCAATGACAACATGCTGCTTAGATCATAATACCAGACAATAGCTCTATTTCGTGTCTCCCGTTCAAAATATGTGTGAAAAGAATGATTAAATTTCAAGAATAATTGAGCTTAATCAAAAAACAAACTCCTTGGTTTTATCTAAATGTTTCCCCAATGAATTTTACTGAATAATAGGATTTTTTAATATTAATAACTGAATAAGGTTCAGAAAGGTTGGCGTATAAATATGTTTCCATTGACATCGTTCAATCATTCGAGATGAACAAAATAGGATCATAGAATCATTTTACCTGATGAGGTAGTATATAAATATGAAGGCAACTGTGAAATATGCCACAAGGGAGCACGTTTTCCTTGTTGATTTCTTCTCAAAAACCTAGAACATCCAGTTTTATAACACCAAGTCATTTTCCCATCAATGTAGAAAATGAAAATAAAATAAAAATCAAGTAACAATAACATAGAAAAGAGAACATGATCCTACATACCTTTTTGAACCGATCCATGGTTCCCAACATCATACCCCTTGATCCATCCATGCCGTCACCCTGATTTACAACAGAAGTCAGTTATATTAACAAGAGGGTGGGGGAGGGGAATGCTACGGAGGCAGCATGTTGTTTCTTACCATCTGATCGAGTAAACGGTTATGACTCTCCACCTCGTCATGTATATCCCCAGTTAACTGTTAATAAGTGGTGTCAAAAATGTTATTTTACAGATAACATAAATTTCTAAACCAGTTCATTTAATCGTTTTGTACCCACTTTGAGAAAGTACAAGATATGAAGTTGGCACATCATATCAGAGACAACATTTCCCTCGTGGAGGGATGTGACAATAAATAGCACACAATAGCATTTACTCAAAAAAAAAAAAAAAGCACTCAATGGCAGTGACAATGTCGTCCTATCATAAAAAGAAAGCCCATTGAAGGAGTTGAATCAAAGGGCGCCAAAGAGGAAAATATAAGCCAGCAAATAAGCAACCAGGGCCACATTAACTTAATGAACACATCTCGTTTTGGGCGGTTGGAGATGTTATGGATCCTTGATATCCTATGGAAAATTCCACATTGAAAAGAACCAGGTTGCCAAATTCAAAATAAATAACATCTTAAGTTAATAATACAAAGGATAATAAAACTTTTAGTCTCTCAAATTTGTCTTGATTATCGATTTGGTCTCTCAAATTTAATTTTTATTGATTTGGTGATTTGGTCCTCATGGCTCAGAGAAGGGTAACATTGTTAAAATTTGCTGATATAGATAGTGAAAAATTAATGGCAATAATGCATGTGAATGAAAAGAAGCATACCCCCCCCTCCCGTTCAAAAATGTAAGGTATTTTTTGGGGTGTTTGATATTAAAAAATGCAAGACATTTTTAATTTTTTGAAGTGTAATCATTGCTTTTTTGTTAAAAGTACCCATATTGATAATGACTTCACATTTATTGTAGGGTGTTTAATAGGGGTAAATATGAAAAGATAGAGTTAGTTTAAAAATAGATAACTACTTTATTGAAGGATGAGATTCAGTCAAAAATATCTTATATTTTTTAACAGACGGAGTAATTATTTATGTAAGAAAAAACAAACTTCAAAATTTTTAAAAATCAAAAGAATAAAACACAGCATAAGGAATTAGATTGATAAAAATTAAATTGATTTGAGGGCTAATTTGTTCTCATTTACTTCACACATTAAATTAATTTAAAATCTAGTTTATGTTTTAAAACTTAAAGGACTAATGTGATAATTTAAGAAAACATAAAGGATAAATTGATAAAAATTAAATTTGAGGGACCTAATCAATAGCTAAGGCAAATATAAGAGAATGAAAGTTTCATTATCCCATAATACAATAACTTGAGGTGATGCAATTAACCATCTAACAATTTTTAGTCACTGAATTTCCAGAAATATTGCAAGGGAACCAAAGAGATAAAATCCTGACAAACAGAACAACTTATATTACAAATCAGTTTTGAGAGCTCTCCAAGTATCAAACTTCCAAGTAACATACTCCTTCTGGCCCAAGATATAAGCATACTTTAACAATAATCCACATACTAATAAATTCCTTATTTTCATGAAAATATATATCATTTTTCCTTTTTATCCTTAGTTCTAATTTATGATGAGTGAGAATAATGTCATAAATTCACAGACATGAGAATCCCGGTTAATAAATACAAAGAGTAAAATGGGAATATATATATATATATATTTTATAAATACTATGTTGCTTATATTTTGAACCAAGATTAGCTAGGAGAAAATACTTTTATTTTGGACCAGAGAAAGTATATGCAAAGCACAGCCATTGCTTTTCCTTCAAAATGCAATGTAAGCAAAACTTGATAAACCTTTTTAATGCATCAGAGCATCTATAAGAACAAAGCATCGCTGAAGCTATATAATAAAAAAAGTTGATAATGGGTAACTAGAAAATAAAAAAGGACTTACTCTCTTAAGGAAAACAACCCTGTCCTGCAAACTCTCTATGACTTTGTCATTATCATGCTCATTCATATTATTTGAGTATGATGAAGAAGCCCTTATACCACCTTCCTCAAGACCATCATATCCATCGAAAAGGGATGATCTGGAAGATCGACTATCTCTGTTTAATTAAAATGATAATTAGAAGAATTGTTACAACAGAGGGAAATGATATTGCTAAAAGTGATTGAAAAGCCAAATGGAACCCAAAAAAAAAAAATAAACTCAGCAATACCCTGACATGAGCATCCTTCAAATGAAGTTCTCAATGATTTCAGCAACAAGCATTGGAAAAAAAGATTAATGACAACAACAAATAATGGAGCTGGTGGCTTGAATATAAACCCACAGTGACAGAGAGCTAATAACATATATAACAAAAACACACACACACACACACACACACACACACACATTTATGAGAAGCACACCTGATATAAGAAGATTGACTGGGTAAATAAGACTTGACCGAGAAAAAATAGATTGTACTGCAACCAAGACACAAGGTCGTTCTAAGAGTCTCAAAGCAACTCTGGCTTGTTAAGCTTGAAGCAAATGTACTAACTTCTATATGGTATTTAGTATCCATAACCTGTAGTCTTTGCATGGCACACAGCGTATTTCCACTTCACCTATACTAGATGGCAACAGACTACCCAAAAAAAACAGAGAGAGAGCAAAGCAGTTTGAAGGCAACCAGCCAGTGACATGAAAACATGTACAACTAAACAGTAAGAGAAGCAGTGAGAAGTGAGAACCAAAACTTTTTTAACCCTCCTTTTCATCGAAGTTCTAAAATGAATAATTTCATATAACTAATAGGAATTAAGAAAAAGAGAAATAAGCACAAGAAATTTAACCACTAAAACAACATACAAAGAAGTGAAAAACAAGACATTTTAATTAGTTTCTTCATTAGAACAACCATCTATTTGAAAGGATGAAAACAAAGATGAAAGTGCAAGAACTTAACTACTGAAAAATTAGTTGATTAAACACTATTATGACCATCATTAAGCAATTTTCTCTAATGGTTGAACCCCTCTGCTTGGCAACAAATCAACAACATTTTTTGTTGTTTTTGAACCCTGTGGAAAAACTACATGGTCTCAAAGAATTGAAATCATTAAAAAAAAAAAAAAAACCTTCGTAAACACTGTGGAAACTAAACTAGCATTAAGCAATTAAAAAAAAAAAATAAGGCACATTTAAGATGTCCAACAGGTCAAACGATATTGTTTCTTCTGTTCACTTTACTCAAGGCTACCGATCATCCTAAATTTGTCACCCTTCATTAAGCATTTACAAAATGCAACCGCAGAATACTGATTCATGTACTTCGCCAGATCTTCCCCCAGTTATCATAGTTTTCAATAGCGCGTTGTGCACTTGAAGAAGCAAGAGCTTTTAAACGCTATAGCTCAAGAAACATAGCTTTGATTGTGCTATGGTGAAATGTAGCACGCATTAATATAATTGAAATTGATACTAATATAATTATAAGTTAACTAATACATATTAAAATTAAGTTCACATTTAAACCATAGCCAAGGATAACATCATAAACCATCCAAAATCTAACTGAAACACCATGCTGACATGTGATAACAGGATTTGCAAATACGGTTATTTGGTCCGAAAATTATTTCAACGTTATCACAGCATGTAAATTGATTGAGGACGCAGGGTTGAAAATGCATCAGTTGCAGCACAACTAGATGTAAAAGAATGTTTCAAGAAACTAAAAAAGACAGATGAATAATTGCTGCACAACCTGATCAGGCCATGCACTGCAAATGAACGACACGCAATCAAGAAGCAAATTCTGGCGAAAACAAAAAGAAAATCGAAAAGCAAAACGAGCTAGACGGGTCCGGAAAGGAACCTTCTGTAATTCATTCCTGGAAAGAAGTGCAGATCGCAGCTTTCTTTAAGGTTGCAGGTGTTTCGGAGAAGAAAATGAGAAGAGGAAGACGGAATCTGGAATTGGCAAGGAGAAAGTGTAGAAAGGATGAGGATCTTGTTTGGCTGCTCGAGAAAATGATCGATAACCTTCTTTGACGGATCACAGATCGAATCTTCGACAATAAAAAAAATAAAAAATTAAAAAAGCATTTCACTTCACTAACAAAGTTCACAACCCTCTAATAGTTCAGAGGATGCATTCTCATAACGCTGTGGTGTGGAGAGAAGCCGAACGGGAAGCAGGCAACTATCTCCAACTTTCCTTTTCCTCCCGCCCCCATCTCTCTCGCAATTTTTTTTTTGGCAAAAAATTTAGCATGGACTGGAAAGAAAGATACGATACCCAGGTACTTTCCAAAAAAAAAAAGGGATGGGCTTCCTCCATAATTTGTTGATCTCAATCTGGCCTATACTTCAGGTCAAAACCAAAAAAAATTCTGGCCTGTACTTTATCATCAAATATTGATTTAGATTTTTTTTTTAGAAAATAAGAAATTAAAACCACAAAAAAAAACTTGCGCACGATCCAAACTGACAAAATTAGCCTTTGAGTTAAAGAATATCTTGGGCATTACATCTTTTCTGCTTTATAAAATACTCCCTCCATCTCAAATTATAAAATGTTTTTAAATAAAATCTCACAAGTTAATAAATCTTATTAAATATATTTAACAACTTTATTTTTCAAAATAAAAATATAAACTTTTAAAAATATCCATCATTTAATATATTAAAAAAAGATGAAAATTAATTATAAAAAAATAAATGGTAAATTAGAATAAGTCTATTTAATGAAACTTTAATTATTTTAAAATATCTTATATTTTGGGATGCCTAATCTCCTGCAAAAGTTTCTCATAATTTGAGACGGAGGTAGTAATATTGAAATTTGATATCTCAAATTGAAGAAGGATTTGTAAGTCTCCATGAATTTAATTTTTGACTTTATGCGCATGTCTGTGTGTGTTTATGTTTCTATATGATACAATATTTTTTATCATTTGCTAAGGGTGTTCATCATGCCCATTGACTTAGTGTGCCTATCTAAATTTAGTTAAATTTTGCCCAACCTGACCCAAAAAAGGGCCTAAAATGTTCTGGGCATGTTAAAGCTAGGCCAATGTACAAGCAGTGCCAAGCAGGGGAAGATATGCTGTCATGCCTATTTAGCCCAACTTGAGTATTTTTTTTTAGTTGTTAAATTATTTATTTATTTTTAATTCAGACTTACTAGAAAGAAGGTCTCGGTCAAATAAATAAAAAGGGGAGGGAAAGGGTTAAGGTTAGATTTCTTTTTTCCTATTCCATTTCATTTAGCTCTAGTTGTCAATCTCCTTTCCTCTCCAATCTCCTGTTTAAACTCTGAAGTTCGACCCTCTTCCAACAATGGCATGCGAGTCTAATCTCCCCCTTCCCTCCCATCTTCCGAATTGATGTTTGATCTTCCCCTTTTCTCCCGTGTGCAAGTATGACTAAGCTTGACAAGTAGAGCGTGTGCTTTGTGCTGCGTTGTGTTTGATTGAGCGAAGGAGCTTGAGTGCTTAACGATTGCACAACTGTGTGTGACGAGCTTGAAGATCGCGAGACTGTGTGTGACAAGCTAGACAATCTTGCGTTTGACTATGTTGCTGTGACTAGCAAAGCATTTGCATCTCTCCTTCTCAGTTCATGACCATGTTCAACTTAGTCTCTCCTTCTCAATCTCTCTTAGTTTGTGATAACCACTTACTAGTAAGTCCATCTCTCCCTTTCTCATTTTATTATTCATATTGATTTATTGAGTCTTCGAATTTGCATCTCCAAAATCTTTTTATGTTTCGCGTCTCTATCCTTGCCTTGAATATTTTGCAATTTGAATCTTGCTTATTGCCTATCCACAATTAAAGTCTTGTTATGTTTTCTTATGCAAAAAGTCTTGTTATTTTAACTTGTTTTAAAGTCGAGCGTATTATTATCTCTACCAATTGTAGTTTGAGTATTATTGCGTTATTATCTAATTTGTGGTTCTATTATGCTGTTGTGGTCATTTAAATGCCAATTAATTCATTTAGAACATAGAGAAAGTATAGAGGATGAAGCTCCTGTTGCCTCATCCTTTAGAATATCTTACACACTTGGAGGGAAGAGTGCAATTGAAGGGTTTTCTTCAAAAGTAGATTTCTTGTTAATTTTTCAAATGAAAAGCTTTAGTTTTCAAATTGGAACTTTTTACTTATACATGACCATTTTGTAATGATAGAATGATGATCATATTAAAACTTTGAATAAAAGAACATATACAACAATTACCTATCCCATTTCATCTTAAGTTGTAGAATCTCATTAACGATGATGAAACATCTATGAACTTTAATATCCGTCTCATTTTGAGCCCTTTTCTTTTTCAACACTTGTTTGCTCTCTAGATGTGATATATAGTTATCAAATGGATCTAGCTTCACCATTTGCATTAAATCTTTGCCACTAATTCTTTATTGACTTATCTATTACATTTAGTAATTTAGAGAGTATGAGACATACCGTGCTTTGTGTTACTCACTGCAAATGCACGGGTCGTAGCTTGTAATATAATGAAAGTAAAGTATTATTTTCTTGAGGATTTGCTTAAAAACAATGATCAAATAAAAGATTAAAGGAATTTAATTAAGTTGAGCCAAACATAATTAGGTGAAAATAATTTTAAAACTAAATTAAGACTAGAAAATAAAGAAAAACAGTTGAATTATACACTTCAAACACAAATTAAGATCTAGAATTATTTATCCCCCTTGTATTTTATAACACCAAAATTACCTCCTCTCATAAATGCTTTCAATGAAGATAAGTGCTAACCTAGAGTTTTAAAAACACTTGGACAAGCTCTGTCAAGTCATGAATAAGTATTTAGTTAAATTAATAGCCCAATTTCTTGTTACAATTAATAAAACTCAATTTTAAACATCAATCCTAATGTAACTATGCAAGGTTAGCAAGTATATCTCTATCTTACTAACAAAACTATCCATTCAACATGCAAATATTAAGTTCTTGCATTATTATACCTAAGTTTTATACTCAACCTAGCCCTCTCAAGCATCAATCAAGTAAACCCAACATTTAAATGATAGCCAATTACTTAAAAGCATTAAGAAAAGAGTATATATATATATATATATATATATCATTAATCATAAAAAGAGAGGAGGAATTTAGTGTTAATCCATGCAAGGGTTCTAAATAATTCAAGAACAAAGAGTTTAGCTACTTATAATCATCCACAACCTATAAATATATAAAATAATTGGACCTATTTGAGATTACAAGATAGAAAAGGGAAGAGGAATAGAAAAATCAAAGAAAAGGAGCTCCAAATGTCTTCAAAACTCCATTTTCTTGCTTCAAGCACTTTCAATGCTCGAACCCTAATACATCAAAACTCCAAATGCGTCTAAAACTAAGAAGAATGCATTATGAGTTGAACTCTCAACATATATATATATATATATATATATGCATCCTAGCCAATCAATTTTTGATAAATAAAATGCAATATTTTTCTAACAGCGATAAAAGTCGTGAACCAAAGTTGTAACTTTCTGACAACTTTAGCAATTTTGAATTGTTTTCATAATTAACAAAATTTATTTTTTTTTGCACTTGATTTCTTCATTCAAAAGCCTTCCAAAAGCATCAATAAAAGTCCAGAAATGCATCTAATGAAATCTTAAACCAAAATAACACAAATTAGCCCAAAAGTATCAAATTAAAGCTAAAAATACAAACTCAAAGTAAAATGCACATTTTTTTAATTTAGGTAATAAAAATATATACAAATGAGCTAAAATGGATTAGAATCTAAGGAAAAAATGATGAAATGATATGAAATTCTAGAGGTGAATACTTTGCCCTTTTGGATTTTCTCTTTCATGTTTCATCTATTAATTTTGTTTTCCTTATAGAAATTCGAAGGTCACTATATGCACCTATCAATGGAGAAATTTAGTAGTCATGTGGTTGAAAAATGTCTTGCTGTATTCAATGATGATAACCAGTCAAGATTCATTAGTGAATTGCTCTTCGCTCCACACTTTGAATGGATGCTTCACGACCTACATGCAAACTATGTTATTATGTCATTGACACTTGATATTTGTTACATGATGCTCTAACCTTTTGTAAAATTTGTTATTTTTAATGTATTGTGGCTATTATTTTAGATTGAATTGAGGGTAATTGAATATTGTGTTAAGACTTATGGTAGTTTATATTTCAAGTTAGAGATTTGTACTTTTATGATGTGGATTTATAATTTATGGATGTTATTTTGAGTTAAATTATCTAATACTTGCTTTAACTCAAAGGTGCTCGGCTCATTCTGCCCAACCCAAAATGAGAGAGTTTCTTGCAAGCAGCAGCAGACTACATTTTGCAACCTGTGCATTCTTTAGGTTGGGCATCAAGCAAGGACTCTACCCAACCTAACCCTACCCATGTACACTCCTATCATTTGCATCTAAGGCCTTTTTATGATTTTGAAGCACCCACCATTTGTTGTTTGGTGGTTTTATAACAAATGAATTCTCCTAGGTACTAGGTGTTAGTTTGAAGCTTTGAAGCTGAGCACTCCAAATACACCAGCACAATTTTCCTCAATAAATAGGCTCAATTAGCCACTGGCCTAAAAAAAACCTTTTACATAAAAAAATATAGGCTAAATGTTTGAAAATTTAAAAATATAGCCAATTTATAACGATGTATGAAGAATTTATTATTAATATATAAATAATTTATCATTTACATATAAAGAGTTTATTTTTAAAAATTTAAAAATTTATAAAAAGTTTATTATTAATGTACAGCGATATATTATTAACAAATATAATAAATCCATCATAATACAAAATATAATAAATATTAGGTTATTTACTTGCTAGTTTAATCCTATAATATGAGCTATTTTTGCAAAGTACTTGCAAATACATGAACATCAATTATAAACAAAAACGTCTTAATAAATGCACTCCTATCTTGATTGATCAAAAATTAATTCATTGCAAGAAAATCTCAAGAGTTAAAATACTTAATAGCTGCTGCAAATCTGTAGGCTGCGAATTAATTCCCCATCTACTTAAGGGTGATTTTGAAATATATTCCAAGTATTAACTGATTTATTTGTGAAGCAGTTATTATATAAATTAATATTAATTAAGGTTTTCAGATAGAACGTATTATCAATTCAACAAATGAAGAGGAGGCTAGATTTAAATGGAAAGGAGGCCATTAAAGACAATAAAAAAGTATATTTACACAAAATTGACCCAAAAACCAATTTGGTGACCAATGATGACCCTAAAAGCTTAGGTGGCGGCCAACCACTAACTCTTCCCTTCATTGAACTCTCTGCCTCCATCACTAACTGAATAAGATTTTCCCTCTGTCTTTATATATATAATATTTTAAATTTAATTATATAAATTAATAAAAGTTAATTATTTAATTAAAAATACAATAACATTCTAATTTTGCTATTAATTATTATAAATAAAAAATAAATATTTTTTTAAAGTAAATTAATAACAGTATTTATATTTTTTTTTCAATTTAATAAAAGTATAATAGCTCATTCATTAAAAAATATACTAACAACCTCTTATATTTAAAGATAAAATTTTTTTTAAAATATCTCTTATTTATAGAGATGGAGGGAGTAATAGTTTTTCTTTTTTCCTTTTGACACGATTAAAAGATGAATTTATTATGTTCAATTAATTAATGTGAGAAAATCAAGAAGGCAGTGGTGGTGGAATGAGATCTTGGTCTACAATGCAGCGGTGAGTCACATTGTTTGCCATACTATTCATGTGTGGCTGAGCTTCGAAGAAGAGTGAGGAACACAAAAATGAAGGAGAAAGAATCTCAAGGGAGAAAGGAGGTTGATTGTGCAGGTGCGAAGCCACACAAACTGAGAGATTAATGGCATCCAACTACTACACAAACAAGTCCTTGAAAGCTCTTTTATTGTCGGAGTGAATGCCCTCTTCTACCCAATACCCACTCATTCATTCTTCTCTCCCACTGCTATTAGCTTCCCCCTTCAAACCCTGCTATCTCGTCATCAAACTTCTTAACTTCCCTGTTTCATCCATTTCACTACCTCAGAAATCTATACCAGTTACTGTAGCAGTGTCTATATTTTACACTCAGTTCAGACACGTGTGTGTTTGTATGTAAAGATGGAGAGGTAGTGCAAGGAAGAGAAGCAAAATGAGGAAGGGGTTAATGAAGATCCATCTTGGTAATAAATGATTCACAGTGACAGCGAGGCTGATACTGGTGGATATTGGCTGTTCTTTAATGTGAGTGTCACAAAAAAAAAATCTCTTTTTCATGTTTCATAATACTCCTCCGGTTTTATTCACCAAGAGAAGAGAAAATAATTTTTTAATTCTATTTGTAAATTGTATTATTAATTTTTATTATTACTTGTTTAACCCTCATTAAATAGAAGGAGAGAGAGAGTAAGTGTCTTTTTATATTTGGAGGTATTAAATTCTATGTTTCTTATTTTGCTTTTGCACGTTACCAGCGCACTCATTAATGGTCAAATAATACTATTCATTTAAACAACGCTAGGGCATGCTAGGAAAGTATCCTTCCAATATTATTTATATCTTACTCTCAATATGTTTTATTAAAATTAATAAAAATTTTAAAATTCATTAATTCTGTTTTAAATAAAATATGTTCTTTACTTCATCCTCATTAAAATACATATTTTAACAACATATTTTTTCTCTTTAATATTTAATGAAAAGTAGAAGAAAAAATTTATAATAAAAATTTAATAATATAACTTATAAATAAAAAAA
The DNA here is from genome assembly GCF_029017545.1 of Prosopis cineraria. Classification (NCBI taxonomy): domain Eukaryota; kingdom Viridiplantae; phylum Streptophyta; class Magnoliopsida; order Fabales; family Fabaceae; genus Prosopis; species Prosopis cineraria. The sequence continues at coordinate 5,522,579 of NW_026555335.1, forward strand.
AAAACTCTTTTTATTCTATAAACAGAACTAGAGAAAGTAAAAGATTAATTTACAAAAAATTAGATTATTTAATAATTAATAATTTCTTTAGCATATCTGAAAGTTGTTCGTGTGACACTTTTTATGAAACAAAGAAAGTATATTAATTTTAACTTACTTTTATTTTACTTATAATATAATATGCTTTTCCAACTCAATAACCTGTATTTGAGCACTCAATAAATTTAAGCACAGTGGGAAAGCAAATCAAGCTCTAAACGACACCTTTGACAACATGAAACTCCACTTTCATCAGTTAGGTAATCCCGCTCTGACCTGCCTCTGGTCACTTGTCATCCCTGTCTGCGACTATCATGAAAACGCATTTCATCAGTTAGAATTCACACGAAGCACTCAGTTCATACGAAGAACAAGCATTTGTATTATTTGAAACATTGAAATCATGCAGTGGCTTCCTCTCACTTTCTAAACTAAATAATATAACTCTTTGAAAAGAAAAATGAACAAGACCAGGCAAAAGGGGGGGAAATATAACTAGGTGACTTTGACCAGAATACAAGGCTGTTGAATAGAAATAATGAAATGCGAGTGCAGAAATAGATCAGCAGCAGCTGGAGCAAGTAGGACATCAATTATAGTGTCAGCTATCCATGACAACAATTCTAGCAAAGGCATTGTGACGCTGCAAGAAGTTGCAGATAGCCAGATACTATAAGAATAAAAAGCAGCAGGAAGCAAGCTGTACATAAACATATTTACAAGCTCAGCGTGAACTTTTTCCCCCTTCAATGAATATGATTGCTTGTATACTTCAGCAGTCGATTTGCAATTAAATTCAGCTATACTGTCATCATGTATTCAACAAATGTTAGACCTCAACTTGCAAAGTTTGGAATCCCACATCCTATATAACTAATAACTTCATTAAGGTATTCCGAATCCAGGAAAATGCTCACCTCATACAGCATTTCAAAAGTTTAGAATGTACTCAATTGAGGTAAGATGAACTACACTGCATTTGCCATTCCATGCAATCTTCAAAATCAAAGCTGCTCGCACAATCAAGTAATGCATTCTGTTGATGCTCATACCGACAAATGTAATTCAACCCGACCAGAAGGTCACACATGGCTTCCTCTGCCTTTACCCTATCAGCAAAGTATAGAGTCTGAAGTAACAGAATATTTGACCTGCTAACAATTTGGTGTTGCTCAAAATTGCGCTCACTTTGCCATCTGATCATATTATGCGCGAGTGGCGCAAGCCACCTAAGGATCCCGTCAAGAGTCTCCTTCCAGTCATGAGCAAGAGGAGCATCATATATAGCCAAATTCTTGACATAGGACTTCAATTTGGTCCGAAGAGATAATCTTAAGCTTGTTGGAAGCATCTGGTATAGATCATCCCGAGCTTCCTCACCAACTAAATGTGGATAACGGAGCAGCTTCTCAATGACAAGTATGACATTAGCATAGTGCAATGCCAGAGCTGAACCTCCAAGAGTGGAAGGAGGAGCATAAGCTGCTAATCTACTTTTGGGACCAAAGCTTGAGTTACTTGAAACGCCAGGTTTGATTCGTCTTAGGTCTCCAGTGAAAGAAACACCACTATGGGCATGATTTAGACCACCAGAATGGCAAGAGCTTTCCCTTTTCATTCCATTACCTGAAACATGGCAGTACTGATCCTCACGATAAACAACATCGTCATCGTCATCAAATCTAGAAACGGAGCTGCTCAAACTCAAGCATTCCATGAAAAGTCTCCCAGGGCTTGTCCCACATGGAAAGCCAAAATCTTCTGGCCGCAAAGATGCTAATTCACCTCTCCTCACATCTAGCTGACCCTTACGATTAGCTCCTTTTCTCTCCAAAGCTGGTCTTCCAACTGGCCCTGAATGACATCCATTTTTTCTGCTTTGGTTGCGTTTAATCTGGCCAGACACAAATCCATTTTCATTGTCCATAGGAGGTGAAACTCCACCAAACCTAACACTGTTCTTCCTTAATGCTGCATCGCCAAAGATCACCGAGATCCTACCATAAATTGTACACACAGTTCTGGCCAACAATTCCACAACCTTATCATAAGTCTGATTCCAAATTGAGACATCCTTGAGATGCCGCACATCCTGCTTCTGCCACATAAGTTTCTGTTCAAAAGCCCGCTTACTCTCCTCGTGCTGATTATGTTGAAACTTCTTCACTGCTTGCTCCAACTCATTCAACACCTCCATTTCACTATACAAATTTCTAGTAGCAGTCACATACCTGTCCATCTTCCTCACCATCCCTTCCATATGCTTGACCAGAAACCCCAATTCCTTCACATCAATCACCCCACTAACAATATCCCCGTAGACATGCTCAAACCCTTGCAGGGCTGGTTCGGAGCACTTTTTCCCCAATCTTGAAACCACGCTTGCCACGCGGTTTAGCTCCTCGAGCTTCTCCGCGAGAGCCAGCTCGAGAAGATAAGCCTCGTCGGAGGAAATGAGGTTGTTAACACCCTCAGAGGTCAAGATCTCGTTCCTGAGCTTTGAGATCTCGGACTCCGCGAGGGATTTGTGGAGGTGAACGGTTTTCGACATTACATTTGCTACTTCAAAAGAAAGAATGCCAATTACTTGTTTGTCATCTGACCTTTTTGGGTGGTTCTGTCTTCTCTTCGTTGAAGTCTCGAGAAGAAGCGCTTGCTTGAGATTAGCGCTCACGTGGTTACCCATCTTTACAATCCAAGTTTCTGCAACCATAGCTGCCAATTCCACCAATTTGCTCCGAATCTCCGGTCAATTCAAAAACCCAATCTGTTGTCGTTCTGGGAAAACCGGAAATCAAAGCTGCTGAAGCTATTGTGAAAGCGCGCGAGACCCTTGCGGAGAAGAAGACGAACCCATTAGCATATGAAAGCTGCGAACTTTCATCTTTGCCCCTCCTTTTAGCAATCAATCTGCACTTGAATTCTGATGGGCATGCGACTTCCTCGGCGTGCAGCGATTGGAAGGAAGAGATAGTGGAGGAGTCAGATAGAGTGCTGAAGAAAGCTCAAACATGGGTCACAGAGAAAGCAAATTGACATGATGGGAAGCCAAGGGAAGCCTGGCATGCGGCGCAAATCGAGCAGGCGTGGGTCGAACGAGAATGGGTGTAATCAATTGAGTTTAAGCGGCAAATGATAGCAGAGAAAAGCAGAGAGAGAGAGAGAGATTTAAATAATAATAATACAAAGCGCTTTGAATTTGGGAGGGGAAGGGGAAGAATCAAAAGCAAGGCCAAGGGCTATTGTTTGCCAGATTTGAGGGAGTTCTCTCAGCCCCTGGTCTTTCTCAAAGGTAGTATCAGAATTTTGAAAAGTGATCTGAACACTGACGGGGTTTTTAAATTTGGACGTCCTCGACATTCAGTTTCAGTTCGTAATTTTTGCAAAAAGCTGCAGCCATTTGGAGAGAGTAAACAGGGTAAAAAACAGAAACACGAAAAATTAAGATCAAGGAGAAGCAGAATCTCTTAATTAATTATTATAATTGTCTTTTAACCTTTTTTCTCTCTTTCCTGTCAGTTAACTGTTTATTTGAATGGCAGTGACCTTCCCTTTTTGGGAAGCTGACCTAAAATCTCCAATTCTTTCCCAGAAAGCATGCAAGTTAAAAAATGGAGAGATGTTTTGCCTAATGGGTGAAATTGTTTTCATGTCAACAGCTGGAGGAACCGCGGTATTTATGAAATGACGAAATAATAATGAAGGAGCAGTTAGAAATTTATGAAGCGGGTAAGCTAATTTGAAAAATTAAAATTAAAGAAAGAACGTATAATCAATAATGTTTGGTCTTCATTACATAGAAACTGCACAAAATTAACCAAATAGAAGGCAAGTTCGACTCTGTTTATTCAGGCTTCCAATCGACTGCTTCTAGAAAATCAATAAAACTTTATTGTTGCAGGAACCTGGGTGTGTGCGCCTTTCCTGATTTTTCAATATAAAGTTACTCGTGGGATCATCATTTATCAGGGAATTTCTAGTCTAAAGCTAGCAATGATTTCAAGCCACAGAAGAACCATCTTTTTATTTTTTATTTTTTAATTATTATTCGATGGTCTGGATTATGTTTCTCTTGAATAATGCATACCGAAGCAGAACACAGGGCAAATCTGTTAAACTTAATGCAATAAATTAACACCATATTGATATCTCCAAATGGGCTTGTATAATTAATGAATTTATCTCTAATTGAATATTTTCAAGTATAGAAAATAAGAGCACAGGAGACTTTAACCCCAAAAAACCATAATGGTCCTTGACATAATAATTTGCTAGTGCTGAGAAATGGAGGCAATCCAAGTCTCCCACTACCCCAAACCCCAAGGATGTGGGGAGTACTAATAATCAAAGGCTTAGAAAACGTGGTTTGACTAATTATATCAGCTAAGTCAAAAAAAGCAAGATGTTAGCACACCTACGTGCATTCACAAACAATGGAAGGTTCAAAATTAGACTTCAAAATTCATTTTTAGTCCTCTTTTACTTGGTCCTTCCAAACCAACCAAACGGACAACATTCCAACAACGTTTGTCTTGGACGTGACTTTGATACAAACTCTAATGTCTTTCATTTACATCCACAAAAACACGTTCAAGAAAAATTCCTAAGAAAAACTTACTCAATACGAATGTTCCGAATCTACCAACAAAATAACACGCGGATAAATCATATTAAAAAATTATCATTAGGCATGATAAATACACATATCTTAAATATTTATTATTTGAGTAGTATAATTTCTGCTCGGAAATGCTACAGGTAAGTAGGTATCATGTGTGCTTGACTAGTATTATTAGAATTTAGAATTACTCCTCCAATCAAATCATCGATTGATATCAATATCATTATTAAATAAAAAATCTAATGTAAATTAAAATCTTCCCATTCTCTTATGTTCTTTACAACTTTTTATTCTTCAAATAAGTTTTCACGTGCTTTGTGATATTCTACCTCAATTTTCTTCAACAAGATTTAATTAATTAGAAAAATATAACACAATTTTTAAAAACTTTTAAATTATTGGCTATCTAGGAGATAGATAATAATTAAAAAAGAAATGCAGAAACCAAGGACAATGTTGATTCCTTTTACCAGTGGGTTAGATATAGATTAAGAAAACAATTTAAATGATGTACCACAGCTGGTTGCTGATACTTGCACAAGATATACTTGAATTATTGCCTAATTGGTTACCTGCTCCTCGTTCTCTCAGATTAGTTTAGTATCATCGCCTAACAAGCTTCTTGATTTTAGTTATATATAACTTTTCCATCAACCTCTCTTCACCACACGCTTATCCAATCCACTGAATTAAAGTGACCCTCTTTCTGTTGCTTTCTCTCCTTTTCCTTTCTGTGTTTTATCGCCAAGAAAATTCCCTGCTTTCCTGTTCTTAATTTAATCCTGATATTTCAAAATTTATAATTCCATTCTTATGTTTCTGTGTTCTTTCCATTAATTAATACTCTTTAATTATATGGTTATTAAACTAAAAAGAAGATAATAAAATGATAATAAGGATTCAAGCAAGAAAATTGAATATTGAGTAAAATTTATGAGAGAGAGAGAGATAGAATGTTTTTTAAGTTATTAAAAATTAGACCAGTTATTAAACATGTCAAGGCATTAATTTTAATTTAAAGATCAATGGTTAAAATTATAGTTAAACCGTGATCAAATTGATTATAAATAAAGTATTTTATTAAGTAATTTAAGGCATTAGTTTAATAATTTACCTTTTTAACCAAGCAAATCGACACAAGTTTTCATAATATATTTTTTTTTAAACTAATAATGGCGTGGTACATATCGTGTATGAATTTTAGAGGATCGTGGAAGGATGAAATGAGCAAAATGCTGAAATGCAATGTCATTTTCACTTACGTATAAAAAAATGGAATAGAAGATGCGGCATGTGACTTTGTTGGAGTGGTTTTTGATTCGTCAAGAATAGTATTTTTCCATGGAAATTTAATAAACAAACGCAAGCAATGGATTAAGAAAGTGAGAGGAAGAGAGAAATTGGTCAAAAGTTAGGGACAGTGGGATTTGGTGGTTTTGTTTTAGCTTGCATTAGAGTAACGTATAAAGATGACCAAATAATCAATGAAACGAATTGTGAACATAGGGCATATATAAATACATGAAAAAGCCAAAGAGAATACCTAAAAGGCGAGAAAGCCAAAAGCAGCGTAGTGGGGAGAGGGAATAAAAGAAAACGGAACAAGGAGCAAAAGAGCAAGCAAATAGTGACAAAAAGAAGGTATTGCAATGGCAAGTCTCAGAAGATGTAAAGTTTCAGGGTTAAGTAAATAGGAGTTATCTCTTTCTGATGTGGGGCCTACCTTCAAGTGGGATCATCCCACGTGGGCTTTTCTGGCTTCTACTACCTTGCATGCCGCCTCCTCCAACCCTTTCTAAATCAAATTATCTTAGATTTCCAAATTATGAGTCAGCCCCTTAATTGTTTTTTTTTTTCAATCCAAACAAGGGGTGCCAAAAAAAAAATGAATTTTGAAAGCCCAAACCATGATTTCCTTGAAACATATTGAAACACTCAAATTTTGATTTAATGGATTGTCTAGTTACTACTAAACACCTATATTTAATTAGATAAAAGAAAAACTATCTTGATTAAATGGATTGTCTAGTTACTACTAAACACCCAGATTTTCCTTAGAACATAATATTTTGACAGAGAAACAGGACCTAGAGCATGTTAGACCACTTGTACAATTAAAATAGAAAGGGTTGATTAAGGCCTCGAATCGACGAGGAGGGACCCAAGTTTTTGCCCTTAGCGTTTGGATAATATGATGGAGGTACGTCTGGTGTACCCAACAAAGTAGACCGTCAAAAGAAGAGAATCTCACGTTGGGGAGTTAGCTCTATTGAGAGACCTTATCAATATGGATATGCATTTCCTAACCTACGTATTTGATTTTTCTTTTCTCTCTTAATACAATAACGTTTTAAAAAAAAAGGAATTAACTATAGTTATATACCAAGAGAATTTTAAAATAAATAAATTATAAATATTTATTTAGAAACAATTCTGAGCATGAAATTCTGAGGTTAATTCCCAGTGATCTTGTCTTGGAATCAATCCCTCGTCTTCTTCCACCACCTCAAACCTTTTTGAATTTTGACCATTTCACTGTTTCATTCCATGCCACCCTTTCAATTTGTCGTCAATCTCTTCAACACTTCCCTGTCGCTTTCCTCATTCCTATGTACATATTGTTTCATAATTTGTTTTAAATGAATTATGCATTTGGAATTGGAACAGCCCCTTTCTATTTCTTCAATTACTTTCTTATTTTCGCTGAGGACATTGGAACCATCATATCCTGGGCCACTACCGAGAGCTCTTTATAGTCAATGAAAAAGTCTTATAAAAATAGATTTAATATTAATGAAAACTACGCTCTCGTTCTTTTAAAATGCTAGAAGGCAATAAACCATTTTGTCTAATAATAATCACGTTTACAAAAATACAATTATGGAGTTTCAAATTGACTTGGGTCCACACGCTTTGTCCAGTATTCTTTTCAAATTAACTCGTCAAACACTGTAAGTTTTTTTTAAGAATATACGTGTTTCGTGAAAGATACACGGAGTAGTTATAATAGGACAAACGAAGATGACCATTAGCGAGGTGAATACATGAATGATCAAATTTTAGCATCAGTCTGGATCTGAGATGATTTTGGAACCCTTGATTCCCTGTGGGAGAGGAATCAATCCGACACAAGCTCCTGTGAGATATTAGTATACATTGATTTAATTGACAAGTTTTGGTCTGCGTTAGATTTTTGTCAGCGCGTGGTCTCTTTTTGACAAACGTTTATTGACTAGAGAATGATTTCCAGATTGTTCCTTGGCACTAGTGGTCAAATATTGCAACGAGACACCGCCCGGAGTAATTTTCTCGTGAGCCTGGCCAAATTTAAGAAGCATCAAACGGCCTCGGGTCTTAGGCATGTGTCATGAAATGGGCCAATCACGGGTATAAAAGTTGTGGCCTTGACTCGGATCTAAACGGCAATGCGGCACGCTGGACAAACACGCAGAGTAGGCCCAAAACGTTCTCGGGTACGTCTGCGGGCAAACTACTGGTTCATGCAAGGAAAATAAGAAAACTGAGATGAATCCAAATTAGATTAATGTCTTGAACAGTACTGCCATGAAAATGGATTCATAATGCCTTGTACTTAGTGTAATCGCATTAACGCCCCATTTTTTTCCCTTGATACAAAAGGAAGGGAAAAAACCAAAACGGATAGCAAGTAACTAACTCAAAAAAAAAGATCGCCCATACAGCTACGAAAATTCTCAGCAGCAATCGGATGGGAACCAAAGGGGAGAGATAAAGCTGTCTTGGCAAGGTAATCAACATCCTCGACAAGATCACGATGAACATGCACCAGCTTCCCCTGCCAATCTCTCTGCAGCAGAAGCCTAATATCAGCAATAACGCCTTGATCTTCATGTGTCTCAGTTGCTCTGAATCAAGACTTTTCTATAATATAGTGTCTGCCCCGTGCTCGCTTAAATGATCACATGTTACATGCCCAAAGTTCAGCGGAGAGGCTATCACCGTCCTGCACTCTAAACATGTACTCCTCCAAACATTTGCCCGTATGCTCCTTAATTACCCCACCACATCTACATCCCAGTGCACCCGAGGTTACCACTTACCAGCAACGCCTTTTTGGATGAAAGAACAAGGAGTTTTTGACGGAAATGCTAGTATCAATTTATATTTGTATAAAAATGTGAAAAATAACCAAGATTAGTAATTAGTATTAGGGAATAGTAAGATAGGGGTCAGAGAAGGAAGAAGGGAGAATTTTAGTGATGTTTTGAATGGGATAATTAATACCATTTAAGTTTTTAATAAAAATTTTAAAAAATAATTACAAATATTAATTCGAATAATTGTAAATAGAACTTTCAATTGTAAATTGAGAATTACAATTAAATATTTTATTTATAATCAAAATTCTTGAATTTGTAAATTGCAATTATTTAAATCAGTATTTGTAACTTATTTCTTAAAAAAAAATTATCAAAAATCTAATTGCCATTATTATTATTTTTTTTTTGTGAGAGTTGACAATCATTCTCTTTAAAATAATTGATGAGGTCTATTGAAACGAAGAGTTTGTGGAAGCAGCGTAAGTGCTTTGGAATAATTGGGATAATGAATCTCTACATGTTGGCCTGTGGTTGTCCCCTTTTGGATGGATCTGTGGATGCACATCCACTCAAGACTAGTCGTCCATTATAGTGCTCTGCATTCTCCATCTGATCAATCAATTTTGAATCTTTGAATTCAAAATACGATCGAATATCCTCCCAGAATATAATTGTATATTATATATATCACACTATCTCTCTCCACGAATCGATCAAGTTCAAGGAAAAAAAAAAAGAATCATGAAACATACAGATTACCAAGTAAGCGACATCGAAGAGTGAAAATGGAGGACCACTCCTTTGTGTGACGTATTGGGAAGGAAACAGATGGGAGAAAACGACACAACAAGAACGCATATTATTACATCGTAGTTACTCCTGAGCGTTTGATGCACTATTCAGATCACCATTGGTCTTAATTTATAAAATATTTTCTTTGATAAAATTACGCGTACTAATAAAATTTATTAAATATATTAATAAAAATTAATATAAATGGTGGAGGCTCTTATCACCTACAGTAAGTAGTTGAGAGTTTAACCCCCAATCCTTGTATATGAAGTAAATTAATTGAAACAGATCTATCAATTGCTTTTATTATCTCAAGGGAGATAACTTTGCTGTTGGCAAAACTTACTTCTTTTATTTATTAAAAAATTTATTAAATATACTTTACAAGTTTAATTTTTTAAAACACAACTATGAATTCTAAAAAATACTCTATCAGTTAAAAAATATAAAATATTTTTAATGTTTTAATGTATAATAAAATTAAATTAGTAATACTTTACATTTTTGTATAGATAGAGTACTCAATTTTATATAACCTTACTTTCTCCGTTTTTATATATAAAAGAAAAAAACTATATTACACAATTTAAGAAAATTAATTAACTATAATAATTGTGTTTGAAAATAAAAAAATTAAACTAAGATATTCTGTATTAATTAACACAAGCATGCATTAATTATTTCTTATAATATAAATTATAAAAGATAATTTAAAAAATTTATAATAAATACTAATTGAGATATGTGATTTTGCTTAAAAAATAATTAAAAATAATAATTTTTCTAATAAATAAAAACGGAGGAAGTATTCATGAAATATTAAATAGAGATTGAAATAATATAATAAAAAAGGAAATTGTAATATTTAAACGAGTATAATTAATAAAAAATATTTATCAAAAGGTTTTATATTTTTAAATCACTGAATAACCTTTAAAAATATCTTATAGTAAATTGGGACGGTGGTAGTATTTACATTTCTTCTTCATTAATTGCATGCCTTTCATTTATTTCCACACTCTCTTTTTGCATCTTTACATTATATCCACCCAAATGGGATCAATTCCTCCAACAAGTACATAATAAGAATGCGTCGTCGTCCACTCATCATCATTTATCTTTAGAATTTTTTCTTTTGGGACTGTGTCTTACTATATTTTAATTAAGTTTTCATTGTTTTTCAACTGTCATATATCTTATTGTTTCCTATTCACGATTCAATGATTTCCATTTCAACAGTTTAAATGTTCGAAAGCAGCGTATAATTCCTTTTTTTTTTAAAAAAGACTCTCATAATATCTCATACATACATACATCACATGGAGAAAAAAAACAATCCTATGTATATATAGTTTTTCTCGAAAATTTTGAAAACACGTGGGTTCACAGCAGCACAAAGATTCAAAGAAGCATACTTAAAGAGTTAGGTAATGGCGGCATGCATGTCGTACGAAACTGGAAATTTCGAGTGTTCAGTCTAAGTCAACATGAATTAAGAAAAATACATTGAAGAACCCCCTTGAATAATTATTTATATTACGACCCATCATAAAATATCGAACCATAAAATCTACTTATTAAACAATTTGTAAAACACCAACTACTAATAAATTTATAAAAAAAACCTCGGAAAACTGATCAAATTCTCAACTAACTACAAAAATAGTAATATTTGCGTAGATGTTAACGTCATGCGTCTCCCAGCAAGGCTTAATTGAAAAGTAAGGTTCAAATTGCGTGTGTGAAAGTTGAATGAGCTCTTGTTTTCCACATAAACAAACTTAAGATTTCGTGAAAGTCTAGCACGCATGGTTTGGGATTGAATGGTGTCTTATCCATGTTCAAACTCTCATGCATTACATTATAAAATACTTCCACAATAAATTATCGATATTGATAAAAAAATTCAATTTATTGATATTAAATGCATCCTATTTAAAAACAATTTCTCTCTTATATGTAGCATTTTATTTTATCAATAGAAAATTATGTGAGCTACTCTATTTTTTTTTTATTAAAATTAACTTCGAAAAACAAACATCCATTCTTTCTTTAAAAGTAATTTATATATAAAAGATCCAAGGCACTATTTTATTTTATTTTATTTTTGTATTTTTGGGGATAAAATGCAAGAGGGTATTTGAAGTCGATAAAGGAGATGCAATGTAACGTCGGATGGCTCATAGGAGCAAAGGACGTGGGAATTTATTACCTATGCTTTTGGACTAATATTAAACACCACGTGACCACATGGGCTGTCACCAGGTAACATTATTGCACATCCATTCGTTATTGTATTCTCTATGTATTTCATCACAGTACTGTTGAGCTGTTTTGTGTCTTTCATGGAGAACGGGAGAGAGTTCTCTCCCTTTTTTTTTTTCACTTTTACAATTCTCACCATTCATATCATTTTATTAAAAAAAATTAATTATAAAATTAATAAGTGATGAGGATTGAGAAGTGGAGGGAAAAGCACGGGAAAAAAGAGGAGTCCATTCTGCATCTCACATAACGCAACATTCCTGCAGGTTGTCACGTCCATATATAGTTGCAATATAATGTAGCATCTCAATGATTTGAACAGCAATCAGATCTTCTTGATTAACGCTTTAATTAACCATGTGCTCCAAGTTGATAATGTTTACAAATTGAAATTCTACTGTGCAGCCACAAAGCTCTCCTTTGAACGGCTTTGACCAAAGAAAAGGAAAAAGAAAATATCACACTCATCTCCCACTTGGATTTGCCTAGTTTTATTTAAATTGATGTGCACAAAACATCGACAATGGGGGCTGCAAAATGGCAAACATGATAACATGGTGTTACCTGAATCATTACTTAATGATTGCAGACTCAAAAAGATTAATCACGCAACTAAGGCCCCCGAGATTCACAATCACAATACGAACATGTAAACAACACCTCTAATTAATCAGAAACTCTTTAAATTTTTCATTAATTTTAAGCAACATGACTTTTCATCGATGTTTAATTTTGCGCGCGGGCTAAAACCCAGTAACAGAAAATTATGAAAGAATTATACTGTGTACAATTTAAAATTGAATGGACCTCTAATAATCAATTGAGGTAAATTACACGAGGGAATTTCTAACGTGTTAGAGTGAAATTTTGTTTTTTGTTTGGGGTGGGGGGGGGGGGGAACCCAGGAGAAAAAAATAGAGTCCATCCTACAATGGTTAGACCCCACAGTATACAATCAGCAATATCGACTGGACCCAAGATTAGAATCCTTCTGCCATAACATACACCCTTAGATCTTCTCCTGTCCAGTTCTCAACCATCCGATCATCCTACGACCGTTATAACTAATATCTATACACAGCGGAAGAAAGGAGGCGCCACCGAGGACTGTTCGCAACAGAACGGAGCCGCCGGATGCTGCCACTTTTTAAACACCACCTTCTCCGGCTCCGGCCCTTGTTGGCGTTGCTGCTGCTGGCTCAGATCCACCTGCCGAGCCTCTTCCCTTTCCGTCGCCGGCGCGACGAGTTTAGCCGGAGGCGGCGACGAGGCGAGAGGCGATAACAGGGGGATCGCCACGTTCCAATCACACGACCGATTTACCTGTAAGGAAGACGGTGCTCGCATTTGCAGGCGGCTCGGCTGCTGTTGCTGCTTCCGGCTTCCGGCGCCGCCGTGCTTATGCCTCTGGGAATCAGCCATCCGCTAGGCTTTCCGGTGAGGGTGGAATGAAGCTAGGGCAAGGGAAAAGGAGAGGGTCAGAGATCAGGAGAGGATGAAGAGTGAGTGAAGGTGTGAGGGAATATGGTAGTTAGGGTGGATATAAAGGGCCGGGGTTGGGCACACGATGGGAAGCGAAGGGGTCAAAGATGGCTGGGCTTGGCTGTCCAACAGCTCAGCTTCTTAGCCCATGGAACCTGTTGCTGACTCATCTCCATTTACATCCCTTGCCTCTTTATTCGCTCCTACTAAATTTCAGCATTGGATATTCGTTGCCCTTTTACTTTCTGCTCTTTGACTAATCCATTTTATAAATAGCAAATGCTAACATTATCAGATTTTATCTCAATTATTATGGGAAAAGCATTCTATCCTCTTCCTCTTTCCTTCTCATCCCACCAACATAAAAAAAAAATTATATACTTAATTTTATATATTTAATAAACTTGTTTTTAAGGATTTGTTTGGATAATTGTTAAAAAAACATTCAAATTATATCTAGAATGTATTTTTATCAAATCTAACAAGTAATTAGATCACCTAAGCATACTTTTAACTGATATAAGCTGAAAACCAAACACATATTAATTAAATCAAGATATGTAAATATTTTATAAATTATTTAGTTTATAATAACTTCTTATTTTTGATATTATTAACACAATAAAATTAACTTATTATGATTTTATTGGATGGAAACATATTAATATTATTAACATATTAAAATTCACTTCTAAACTTTTTTAGATTAAATTTTAACAACTTTAATTAATTAATTTTATTCGTTTCTTATTATTTAAAATTTATAATAATAGATCGTTTATCGTCTGGATTAACTGATCAGGGGTTGATTAATAGAAGTCTCAAGCTCCTCTAAGTATGTGACAAAGATTAAATCCGTATGGAATATATATCCGATTCACAAGTTCTACCTGTACATCAAATATTAACACAAGCACTGGCATGTTGTTGATATGTATAAATATAAGAGGCAACCGAATGAAAATTATATTGATGAGTTGCCTTGGAGCTAAAAAACAAGAAGGAATTAAAAGATGTCGGGGGCGGGGGGTGGCTTAGCCGGAGGCTCGAGCTGACTAAAAGAGTAAAGAGAAAAAGCGAAGGCACAGGAGTGAGAGAGAATCAACCAAGAGCATCGATACGTCTAACGGAAAAGAGATGAGCAGTCAAAGATGGCCCAAAATTTTGTGCCAACAGATGCGTGTGCGTGCCTTGTCTTCTGATTCTGTTTTGACGTTTTATCACTATTACTTCTACTATTATGATTTGAAAATAAAAGTGGGCCCCCACCTGCTCCTACGTTTCTCCTTCTTCCTCTTCTTCAAATAAACGTCACGCCCTAATGACTTGAAGTAACACCTGTTCCTACACATCAAGTCTTCAATACAACCAGAAACAGTCGCCTATACCAGGGAATTGTGAAAAAGTTTTGAGATATGAGGCAAAATTATTTAGAAGGTTTATTTAATTATTATCTATACATCTTCATATCATTTTTCTAACTTTTAATTGGTAGAATAATATATTAAAATTTTATAATCAAGTAATTTTTACATTTCACTCTCAATAGATAATATAATTAATTCATTTAATTTATCAGGAAAAATTAATTTTTTAACTCTTCAATTTTTAAGTCACTTGTAACTCAATTCTTCGACCATGACTCGCTGTGACTCAGTCCCTCAACTATAACTCGCCTATGATTCAGTCCCTCAACTTTTGAATCACTTATAAATTAGTCCCTTAACCTTTGTTAATTTTTTTCATATTAACTTATATCTCATATTAATGAATAAAAAGAGAGTATTTTAAAATAATATATGAATTATTTTTTATCCCTCTTATTTGATAAAATTTTTTTAAAAAAATTAAAAAATAAGGATCGAATTATAGGTAAATTAAAAGTTGAGGGATTGAGTTGTAACGAGTTATAGTTGAGGGATTGAGTCGCAGCGAATCATAGTTGAGGCACTGAGTTATAAGTGAATTAAAAGTTGAAGAACTAAAAGATTAATTTTTCCAATTTATCATGTAACATGGTTGATCTTAAATAAGATTTAACCAAATTTAATTTTAAAAAAACTCATTTCAGCAGTAGGAATTTTTACTAGTATCAACATCAAAATTATCATCAAAATTTAAGAATTTTTCAAGATTAATACAAAAAATTTTCAATTCTTCATCGTTCAAAGCTTTGAATTTTTTGTGAAAATATGTGATTAACATTGACACTTACTTGAAAAAATAATGACCAGTTTATAGGACATAATCAAAGATTTTTTTTAGGCCCAAGACGATGACTTTAATGGCCTAACACTTCCCTGCGTGTACCCACAAAATGAAAAAATAAAGGAAACTTACTACAAAAACATTAAAGGAAACTGCCACCACCCTTTTACTTGGATTCCAAGTTTTCTGTCCCCTTTCATTCCAAACCTAACCGGACACATAGACGCTTCTTTCTTCTTCTTCTTCTTTTTTTTTTTGGATTTCAATTAAGCCCCACCTTCATTTTCACAAGTAATGCACGACATGAGACCTAAAGAGATCCTTATATTATATTTTTTACTCCTATATAACTCTGTGAATGAGTGTATATAAGAGTGTCTTTTCAAGCAAAGATTCAAATTTTATATAAGATTAGGCACTTTTATTACATCTAATTATCATTAATATTTATTCGTTAGATATAGTTTACACAAATGTAACATTCTAATATATACAAAAGAAGACTCGATAAGGAGTGCAAATAATTTTTGACATCAACTTAATCTTTTAAAATACCATAATTTTTTTAAAATTCTTAATAATTTTTCTATCATTAATAAATTTATATAAATTATTAAATTATCTTTATTGAAAATAAATAACTCATAAATTTTATTTAAATATTTACATCTTTTCATCTTATATTCACAATATTGCAACAACAAATAAATAATTTAATATTTAAAGTTATAATTTACTTTTGTAATATTGTAAATATAAAAAGAAAAATTATGAATATTTAAACAAAACTTATAAATTATTTATTTTTAACAAAAATAATTTAATAATTTATATAAATTCATTAATAATAAAATAGTCTTTAAAGGGTTCAAGAAAATTATGACATTTTAATGAACCAAATTGTTATTTATATACTTTAAAAAGATTTTATTGTCAGCTTCCCATTAAATAAAGATAAACTTGAAAAAATAATGTTAGTTTGAATATACATAATTATTTTATTTGAGAGCAAGATTCAATTAAAAATTTCTTATATTTCTTAATAGAAAGAGTATAGCAAAAATTAAAATATGAAGAAAAGAAACAAAAAATCCAAATAATGCACAGTCCCACTTCCTTTTAGCTATTACCTCACCTCTTTCTTTAAATGTATGGTTTGGTCACATGCCTACGTCAAACTTATACCTTTCCTAATTCGTGGTCCTGTACTTGTTGCACGCCTTCTTCAAAGGTGCCCCAACCCCACACCCAAAAAATAAAAAAAAAATAAAAAAGGTGTCCTCTTTTTTTAAATCAAAATTAAGCACGTGTAGGAATCGAAGCCAAAAAAAAAAAAAAAAAGCAGAGCTTCGGATCCCATGAAATAACGTGAGAAAACGCGTAACATTTGACCGAGGCTGGTAACCTAAGTCCTACGTTGGGAAAAAGTTTATAACTTATAAACCCGCAAGGTGACTACTTTCTGGTCAAACAACGGACCCACGCTTAAACCCAAACTTCCAACATTTGTAAACCTGCACAAATCATTTCCTCTGTTTAGCTTGTTGGGTTGGGAAAAAAAAAAAAAAAAAAACCCTCCGCTTTGGTCCACAAAATGATTTCTCATTGTTGCTTTGCCCCTCAACTGCCGATTCCATCATAGATCATGGAGAAGAAGCCACTACATTCACACATTCCGGAGAACATTCAATGAAGAAGAGATAAATGCACTTGAAAGGAGATGCAGTTCCAGACCACGCCATTAGATTTTAGTGACATGAACAAACTCTAAAACTTGAAGTTATAAAACACATAACTAGTGATGTCTTTTTGATTATGCATAATTAGTGATCTTTATCACACACAGAGTCTGTCCTTAGAAAATCTCATCTTCTTCCGGCTATTCCGCACCGGGAGGGAGATTTTTTTAACACCTCAAGTTATGGCTCTATATATCTGGCAAAACCTAAAGGATGCTCATTGTAAAAGGAGAAGCAGATGAAGGGAAGAATGTCATAAGAACGAAGTAACGAGTACTCGAGTAGCTGATTTCCATCATTGACTCTTCGCTTACGGCTTATTTTTGCTGCTATTATCATTCATGGATAACCTGGCTTTCAAGAATTCATGTAACACATAGCTTGAGCTTGAAGATAATAAGAATCCTTGTATTTTCTGACATAGTCCGGGTCAATCCCATTGTTTATCCACTCCTCCCTACGTATCCAACCATCCTTGCCACAATCTAGTACTCCAAGAATCTGCCAAGACATTATCTTTGTGAGATATATAGTCAGAAGTCAAATGGACCCAGATCCTTTCCCTCAATGCCTAAGCTCGTATTGAATGACTTCCAGTAGCGCTTACTCAACAAATTCATTTTCTTTTGTTTAGTTTTTTTTTTTTTTGCCAGATGTTTTCTTTAGTTTGAAATGCCAAGCTTTTCGCAATTTCCACCTCTAAATAGCCAGCATTCTTTTTTGGGGAAGATAAAGAATTGGAAAATGAAATACACACAATTTTTATATATTGAAGAGCTTTTTCTAATCGAATAATTTAATAATCAACAAGAAGAAATAATTTATCACCACATAGAGAGAGAGAGAGAGAGAGAGAGAGAGAGAGAGAGAAGCTGAAGTACTTAAAAGTAAATCATGATAGGGATAAGTGCAAAAATAACATACCGCCCCGCCTTTCCATGCTGCAAATGTTGGATTCGTTCTTGATTGTAAAACCTAAGTTATATGAAAAGACAACATGTAAAGTAATCGGACTCATAATATGTCAGGAACATGTCGAATCACAGGAGGTTAATAGCGTTTCATTTCTACAGAAAGAAAGACACACAAGAAAAAGCAAACAAGGATGCCTGAGAAACTCGTAGCAATGGAACTATATGCTAATATCTACTGACATTCCTCTTGCAGTAAGCAGTTTCTACCGCAGATATTGTGAAAGCTAATTCCAAAAATCAGACCTACAAGTATTTCCTACATTGAACCTGTTTAATGAGACAACAAATAACTACCACAAAGCTCCATTACACAGGTCCCCTTCCCAAGAAAACAGGATATATATCATGGGAAAGAATTTCATACAATGTCCAAATAAATAATTATATGATATCACAATGTCAGCTTAAATATATAGTGTCATGCCAGTTTTTTTTCCCCTTCCATCACTAATCCCATGCTAGTTGTGTCATTTAAAAAATAAATAGTTCCATGACCTTGAAATTGGAATGAGAAAACTAACCTCCATGGTATCAATGGCTTCGTTTGGAGGAATGGCATGCAAAACCCTGTCACAATAAGGTTGCAACACTGTCCATCAACTAAACACCACAGAATAACATATAAAGTAAATTAAAACCAATCTCCCTTAAAGCTTGATGAAATAATGCCAAGAATCTCTGTTGGTGAATGTGATCCTTGGCCCACTCACTAAGCCCAACTATTAATGGCAGAATTACCTTGCTTTTCTCTGATTTTATTCACTGATATCATGAGATGAGAATGTTAAGATGAAAGTACATACACATACGAAAAGATAAAATTCGAAATGAACACATATGAGAAAATGTGGGCGTGGCATCTATTGAGGGAAAAATGGTAGAAAATCATTTAATATGGTTTGGATATATACAAAAAAGGCTGTGGGAGGAATTGGTGAGGAGAGTGGAATGAATAATCTTGAGCTCTACAAAGAGTAAAGAAAGATCAAAGAGAACATTTATGGAAGTTGCTGAACAAGACCACTTAGTTAATAATGTTTCTAGAAGCTTGGTTGATGATAAAGCATAATAATGTCGTCCATGTAGCTGACCATACCTAGTGGAATAAGGCTGCTGCTTCTTCTTCTTGCATTTGCTCCCATGTTATCAACCAGAATCTGGAAGATTACTGCTAGGTTTCCCCCCCATCTGCACTCAGACTGATCGTGAAGAGTACAGAACCATCGGTTTCTAGACTTTGCCTATGGTATCAAAGCATCATGCTCTATAATGTCCAGAAATCAGGTTTTGTTTGGCATAATAGATGCCATACAGAGTGAAACAGAGAACAAAAGCACTGTGCTGTCATATGGGACACCCTATTTGCTGACACATGGAAGGTAAGACTTCAAATTTAATAATCTTTGTTGACAATGTAGTCATAACATTTTTATAATCTTTTGCATTGGGTACCAGTGAAGAGAGTAGAACAAATAACTTTGAGTCCTCTTAAGAGAAGTAGAGGAAAGCCAAAGAGAATACTTTTAGGAGTTGTTAATCGAAACCTCTTAGTTAACATTTCTAAAAGCTTGGTAAATGATAAAGCAGAATGACATTGCACAATTCATATAGCCAACCCCACTTAGTGGGATAAGGCTTGTTGTTGTTGATAGTATAGTCATAACATAACAGGTGATGATACAGAAGGGATACAAGGACTCAAGAAGTCACCGATAGCTGAATTTGATGTAAAGGATTTGGGAAAGTTGAGGTACTTTCTTATGATAGAAGTTGCCAAGTCAAATAGAGGCATCATAGTTTCCCAAAGAAAATATACTCTACATCTGTTGAAAGAAATAGGAACGTTGGGAACAAAGCCAGTTAAAGCACCATCGGATCTTACTAGCAAGGCGAGTCCAACTGATGCAACAACTTCAATTGATACAGGGAGATGTCAAAAATTGGTTGGTAGACCTACCTATCTCTGACAAAGAAGACCAAACATAAGTTTTCCCATGAATCAGATTACGAGCAAGCCACAAGACATATGGAAGCAATATATAGAATATTGAGATATTTGAGCATGACTCCCAGCAGGGACTCCTCTTTGAGAAAGGCAATTTCAAAGGAGTTGGAGTCCACATAGATGCTAATGGGGTTGGTTCTACTGTTGATAGAAGATCCAATACAAGGTATTGCACCTTTGAAAAGGAGAACCTAGTCACGTGAAGGAACAAAAAACAGCCTATAGTGGCTAGGAGTAGTGCTGAGGACAACTACAGAACCTTAGCACTAGCCCGTAGTGGTTAGGAATGTGAATATTCCTCCCATTGAAGGAGTTGAAGATTCAAGTAACACCTCTGATGAAAGTGTGGGTTGATAATATGGCCACAATTGGAATTTTCAAGAATTCTATTCATCACAAAAAGACTAAACATGCGGAAACTGACAAGCACTGCATCAAAGAAAAGATTAATATGGTGAAAAAGACCTAGCCTTTATAAATCACAAATAGCTGATCTCCATCTCCCAAGGCACTTTCAAAAAACAAGCTTAAATAAATTAGTGGCAAGTTGGGAATGATCATTGACAAGTGTCTATTAACTAACTTGTGGGAGAGTGTTAATGAACATGATCCACGACCCAGTAGGCCCTTTTATCAATGGAAGAATTGTATTTTCCCCTTGTTTTTATTACCTGATATCGTGGGATTTTATTTTCAAAATTAATTTGCTTTGATTATCATTTATTTTCTCCTACATTTTCAGCCAGAACCTGACAGATTACTGCCAGAGTTTTATATATAAATTGATGTACTTAGATTGATTGTGAATAATAGAGAATCACCAGTTTCTGGAATTTGTTATTAAGAATATGACAATAAAATAGCTAAGTTGATAAGTTCGCATTTTTCTACAACAGAATTTCAAAATTTTGGCAATAAAACCTATATGATATTGTTGACAAACAAGGGAGAGCAGAAGATTCTCAACGGTGCACAAAATAATTATCCCTAAATTTGCATTTATACTAACAGTGCGATCACATAATTACTTGTATCTTTTACTTTGGGTTCACTTCATGTGACTACTTCAATGCCATAATATTTTCCTGATTACCTGATATTTCTTTCTGAGTTCACGAGCAATTATTATTCATTGTTGAACTTATAATATTAAAATGAATTGTCAATGAAAATAATCCGCAGCCAGTCAGCTATTGGTTACCCAATTGATTTTGCAGAAGATAAAATCAAAACAAACCTTTCCTCCACTGCAGGAACCAGACCACTTGTCAAAGCACCTCCACCTGCCTATACCACATAAATGAGTCAATTCCTTCAGATCAAAATGTAACATTCAAATAAACAGAATGTAATATTTACACAAACACACCAAGCTCAATGTTTGAAACTTACCAATTGTATGCTACAAAATAATTTTCTTTGGAGGTCTATTCGACCTGTGGATACAGCACCAAACATTATAGTGAGACTTTAAATCTCAGCATATAAAACAAAAGAAAATGGTAAACAATTACCAGCTAAAAGAATACTGCTTGTAATAGCCTCTGCCAGACCAACTTTTTCTTCTTTCTTTGGCTTCGTTGAAAAGACTGGATAGCTATCCCACATGGGTAGTCCAACATTAACATTCGGATAGAAAGTATCTGACATATCAGGTCTTCGTGGAAAATCAATGTGCCATGGATCTTCTAACATATCCTCATAGTCATGAAACCTAACAGAGCAAGCCACTATATTAAATACATAATTGTTCACAAATTTGCTCAAATCACACAGAAAAAGAACTTCAGGAATCTACTAACCAAGAACGAGGTGGAGGAGGATACACATCAGGAACCAAAAGCATCGGATAGAACAGCCCCATAGGAGGAACCTGCACAATAACAATCAGCAGTGTCTCAACACAGCATTGCCTAAAGGCAAGATGAGAAGTCAATAAAGGAGACATGCATTAAGAGCAGTAAGCCTTGTCTTGTGAGATCCAGGTGGTATTCCATCCTCATATGAATGAACCACTGCACTAGCATCAAGTTCCCCCTCCTGTAGAAAAGGAAAAAAATCCAGGTTTGGAAGCAAGTCCAAGTATAGAGAAGTTACATCATCTCGTATGTGACATTTTTACAGTCATCAGACACATTCAATATGCAACAGTCAATCATTAAAAGCATTATTCCTGACACATTAAATCAGCTACAAGAACTGAAACAATAGTTGACACTCACACACACACACACACACAAAAGATTGAGAGAAGTTAATTTTTTATAAATAAATCACTAATTGTCCATCACATGCCCTATTCTTCCTAAACCAGCTAACAGAACGGATAGAGTGCTAACAACAAAAAGGCTCAGACATCTAACTTTACATGTTATCCCATGCCAATAGAAAGGATAGAGTGCTAACAATGAAAAGGTTTTAAAATATCTCATCCCATCAAAGACCACAACAGAAAATGGTGATAAGAATGGAAAGAACAAAGGGTATTTAAAAAAATAAAGACGGGTTTGGTGATAGAAATCCCAATTTAAGATTTATATCCTAGCTTACAAATGTATAATTTCCATTAGTATATTCAACTAATATGTAAAATAGATCAAGGCTATAATTGGACTCTGGTACAAGATGGAAGATTAAAAACCACCTCCTCCTTATTATTAAAAACAAAAATAACATAACTGTGTCTTGAAACTAACTAGATAAAGTGGAAGCATGTAAAGCAAATCCTAATTTTACGTCATCATAAATGAGATTAAAGTAACCAAACTTACTTTGATTTCACAATAAGCCTCTTTCAGTCTGTTTAACATTAACATATCTATAGGTTTCGTCAAAATATCAGTGCGAATTTGTGGCCAATTCTGGTGATGTCTCTGGGTCCATAGAAAACACCTTGATATATCCTGGAAATATGAAGTTGTAATATGCAGAAATAGTATAAAAGTAAACAAAACTTGGAACTCAGAACGTAAGGCATGATATGCAATTGCCAAAAACTACAAGAGGGCTATTAAACCACCAAAAAATCATAATCACACCAGAAAAAAATATGATCAAGATTTAAAAAAAAAAATCAAATATCACAGATTCCAGAACTCACATTGCTAGCCTAAAAAATTCCATAGTTAATTTATTACTGTATGGAGTAATAAAATTATTTTGTAGAACAAGTAGTTCTTTGACAGGCCAATAAGGCCAGGTCGGTATGTCAAAGGTTCATGCTCCATCCACATTGCGGACAAGAAAATTCAAGGAGTTCAAAGTGGATGGACACTGAAGTGATTATTAGATAACATGATTAATTGAGTATGCGGGCTGCTGTGGTGTCATTAAAGTAGAGATTTTAAGTTGATGATGGTTTCTTATCTACTTTTTTAATTTTTTTTTTAACTTGTCTGTAGTTGATGATGCTTCTGATTTTCCTGATACATTGTACACCTGACCCTTGGTCAGATTCTTTTCTTTTAAATAAAATTGCCTTTTTATCAAGAAAAAGGTTGTTCAATACAGTGGACACCAGACAAGAGTCACATGATTTGATATTTTCCTTCGCAATTGTGGCTCAGCAAAATTTTACTTGACATGAGGGGAATTGATTTATAGTCCAAAGTCCAGGAATCTAAGATTAATAATATAGAATGATGGTAAAATTGAAGGGGATGTTATGCAGAGAATATAAGTTAGGTGGTTAGAATGACAGAAGAGAAAAGGAGTTATTTGTGATTAAAAAGTACCTAATAAGCTTAAAGGAAAATTTTATCGCATTGCCATAAGATTGGTGATGCTATATGATTGTCAATGCTCGGTATTAAAGAGACTACAAGAACAAAAAATTGGGATAGCAAAGATAAGGATGCTAAGATGGATATAGGGTCATACAAGAAAAGATAAGATTCATAATGACCATATATGGGGAAAGGTCGGCATGGCATAAATTGGGAAGAAGATGGTAGGGAATTGTTTGAGGCAGTTTGTTGGTGTGGAGGGTTGAATTGAACTCTTGTGAAGAGAGATACTAAGTAGTTGACTATTGACATAGCACAATAACGTAATGCAATTTATATAGCCAATTCTATGGGATTAGGCTTCTTCTTGTTGCAATTCCTGATTAAAAAAAATGGTGGATCAAGTTTACTATTTATGTTGTTGCTTAAAGGTTGGCCATTGATGGATACAACGCATCAACTAAAGCTTGCATGACGGTGTTCAATGATAAAAATTGCTGGAGAATGCTCAAATAATTGGGCTTGTCTGGATTTATTTGCTGGGCAAGTAAGTGTTTTCTTATCTTGACAAGGTTAGTGATTTCTCACAAGGCAGCAGCGGTAATTGTAAATATATTATCAGCTAAGGATTTGTTGTATATGAGACAAAACCTATGAGAGCTCCTGCTTGTTAGAAAGCTGCTGGGTTGGCCAAGATGTGATGGCAGCAGTTAATAATTGTGGGTTTGGGCGACCCTTAAACATTTATCTAGTAACTAAAGATAAAGAGCCTTCCCATTCCAAAAGCAAAGGAAATGTCTAAGAACTCTCCATCATTCCAGAATAGAGATCTAGATTATAAATAAGCCTTCTCCACAATAAAAATGGGAGCATGGGTATTCAAAATTACTATCTGTCTGCAGCAATAACGAAATATTTCTAGTCTGACAATTGATCTGTCCAATGTGGACAATTTGAGTTCTAGTTCCAAAGAAAGAATAAATAAAGGAAAAGAAAAAAAAATATATTTAAGAAAAAGAAAAGAAAATTGTAGACAAATACAGACGACTTGACCACCTGAATTATGCTTCTTCAGATTAACCCCTAGTAAACACTAACTACTCTCATTACTCATTAGTGCAATGATTTAAATGTATCTTGGTGTAGGAACCAGGCCATCCTGCTTTCTTCTTGAATTATAAAATATTGTCAGAAACAAAATAATACTTGCTAAATTACTTTGAGAGATCAGAAATAAGTGGAAGTATTAAAGCAGGCTTCATACCTCGCCTCCAAAAGGTAAAGTCTTCCCAGTTAAAGATAGAGCACCTCCATCCTGGACAAAAAAAAAAGGAGGTTGAGTTGAGAAGAAAAATTAATTCCCCAAAATTAGCAATCATCTAGCTCTTCTATATCAAATAGGAGTTAGAAGTGCTGACATGACAAACATGGAGAGAAATTAACTGAATGGTTAATTGATGGCACATGCTAGAGCTTAACTATGTCGTCAGTGGCCAGTAAAAAGTGTTGCAACAATTGTCCATATTAAATTAATAAATAATATGGCACCAGTCGAGGATTTTTGAAAATGATGAGGATTGAGATAAAGCTAAATAGGATCTGATGACCCCACCTGATCTTGGAAAATTGCATCCCTCCCACACGTGAGGGCTTAGAATGCACCTTTTTTGAAGTCCAGAACACCTTTCTAACCCAGGTAACTATATGCATTCCATATTCTATGATTCAGCTTGTTGATTTCTCGTAGTTCTGGCCTTCTGGGCAACTGATTCACAGGGAATTTGTTGCATACACTAGATTATTATTGAATGGGTCAGTTTGAGGAATTATTGTTTTATCTAGTGATCTCTGACATTTATAATTTAAGACTTGTATAATATACCATCACTTTAGCAACTTCTTTGTTGTGTATATGCATGAGATTTTGACTTTTGCAACTCGTGACTTTGTTTATTGAAGTACAACGGGGTTTGATACTTTTATTCTTATCCAAGAATTTTATAAATAAAAATATACATTTTTTTTCAGGAGGTAAGACCTTAAGATCCTTGATCAGATCTTATGATTCAATTTGCCCCATAGAAGATCTGCACAGGATATTGATCTCTAGAAAACCTTGGAGCAGTGAAGGTAACACGTAAATCACAAAACAGAATATTTGAATGAGCATAAAGACCCTGTTAACAATGTTGGCAATGGTCATGCCTGCAATGACATTGTAGAAATTTTTTAACAATGGCAAGGGTTTTCCATGGTGAGGAGGCCTTCCCATGGTATCTGCTTTTGTGTAGCAGCTGCCAAGGCAAAATAGAGAAATTAAACGTAGGACAAAATGTTTCACATAAAATAATTTCTGGGTTTCCCAAGACTAAGGGTAATTGTTCCACAGTGTACTGTTTTTTGTTACATGATGAATTATATTTGATTTTTTTTCCAGTTCATTTCACTATTTTCATTAATTATGTTTATATAAAACTTTTTTAAGTATTATTTTTAAAGGCTGCTATGGATGCACATGCTATCAGCCATGGCAGCTTTTGGAGTTGTCATTTGTCATCAGTCACAGCATGATAGTTGTCATGAACCTGTCTGTTGGCTCAAAGTAAACCATAATGCATTGGTCAAAGAATTCGCATAAATTGGTCAGGGAACTCTAATCCATAGAGCCACCATAGGCTCACTTTTTCTTTTTATGGTTATTTAAAGATAACAAAACGGGTTTTGCTATTATAGATTATATCATACCAAACTCAATGCCAATAAGTTGTGTTGTGAAAAGTAACAGATAAAAAGGACAAATAAATTACATTTACCTCTATGCATATTACTGAAGTCACCTGAGCACCAATATTAACAACACATGCAGTTGATAATCCATTTCCAAAAACTGCAGCTAGACCTTCCTGGTCAACGAATTTCATATGTCACGGTTGGCCAGAAACTAATGCCAAACTATGCACTAAATGACAATTCAAGAGGGCAACCATGATACCAATCACAAATCTGATCCAAGTATTAACTGCATAAGGATGTTTGATATATAAATTTATATGGAAAATAGATATCAGAATATGCATCATAAAGCCAGAAAGCCCTAAATTCATACATGACAAATCTACTGAAACACAATTTATTGTTAAAGTGATGGAAGTGAAGCCTAATCATTAAATCTGGTATGAGGGTCATGATTTAAAAATAACATCATGTGACTTCTCTTAGTGATAACTCTAGGAAAACTTTATGTGGTTTAAGGCATTCCTGAAATTTTCCACAAGAGAATTGGTTATAACAAGAAGACTGAAACATAGCTTGAAAAATAGGTAGCTAACAAACGTTAGTTATTCACTTAGTGTACTGCACCACCCTTTCCACCTTGGCCCCTTAAAGGAAAAGGAGACCATTTGGCAGCTCGGACTAAATGTCAATTTAAGCAATATTTGACAGACTGATAGAGCTCATGATTTTACTAAGACCTATAAGAGGAAATCAATGAAGGCAATGAGCTTAGAAGATAAAATTATTGTTGGTTTAGATGCTTGCCCTCCAGATGCTGGTTATAAGGAAAAGTAATTGATGGTCTAGTGATGTGTTAGAGCCCTAGTGATGTGCTAGGAATCTTCTAGGAGTAAGGGTTGTGTTAGAGTCACTTTTTGGGTCTTTAAATCTTCCTCTTTTCCTAGAGAGAGGGGAGAGTATTTTGAATATTGAGAGCGGTGAGGAGAGCTCTAGCCTCTAGAATGCCAGGTTGGGGGTGGAGGAAGTCATCTTTCTTCATCATTTTATCTTCTGCTTAGTGTATGTTTTGTGAGTGAGTGACTTATATTTTGTGATTGTTGTTTCACGGAGTGTATTTTGTTCTGTTTCTGTCTCAGTACGCTGTAATTTTCAGTTCCTTATTTCACTACAATCCACCTTTGCTATTCAGTAATAGTAATTTTCAGTCCCCATTTGTAGTGTAGTTTCTGGTTTATGCTTGTTTAAAGCTTATTAGAATAGAAGGTTCCATCACAAAACATTCGGACTTAAAATATCCATTGTATTTTCAAAGACATAATTTCACTGTCACTAGAAACCCATACAGAGCCCATAAAATGCATCTATTAATAAATTAAGAGGCTGTACACCAGATGTCAGTCCGCAGCTTTTCAACTTTACATTACATGCATAGCATTTGAAACATAAACTATCAGAAATGATTAGAGATGTCTGATCACAATACAAGGAAACAAGTTAATAAAATACTAATTACGATAACTGATGATCATGATCAAAAATACAGTAATTTGGTCCTGCACTCAGATGTAAATTATAAAATAACATTAAGATAAAAATTCATACCTGGTGTACTACCGCTAAGCCAAACCCAAGGCCTTTCAGCACTATAGATAACGTGTCCTTTATTTTCTGCTTGCAGTGATAATTAAAA